>NC_134490.1:88860080-89580080 GCF_040206685.1 Ascaphus truei
CTGTAAAATTCCCTTCCCCATCACTACTTTGGTAGGGAATACCCCAAATCAAGATGTTGATCAGACACTTACCACCCCAGAACCGGATAAGACCCTCGCTGACCTAGAGATCAGTCCTGGGAGTTTTAAGAAGGCCCAGTGGGAGGACCCCACATTAGCGGTAGCAAGGGGAAATATACGGGACCAGAATAGTACTCCTGGCCAACCAGATAGGTCACTTGCTTACCCCTACTTCGAGGTAGAGAACGACCTAGTATATCGGGTTGATAAAAGGAAATCAGTTACAACGAAACAATTGTTGGTACCACGGACATTCCGTAACGTAGTATTATACCTCGCACATAGTCATCCATTGGGGGGACACCTAGGGGTGGAAAAGACAAAAGAAAAGGTTCTCCGAAGCTTCTATTGGCCTGGGGTTCTGGCAGAAATTACGAATTATTGCTCCTCATGCCCAGAATGTCAGATCAGCGCCCCGTTCAAAGCGTACCGCAGCCCATTGGTACCCCTTCCCATAATAGAGGTACCATTTGACCGGATTGCTATGGATCTATTAGGACCCCTAATAAAGTCTGCTAGGGGACATCAGCATATATTGGTAATATTAGATTATGCCACCCGATATCTGGAGGCAGTTCCCCTACGTAGCACCTCTTCTAAAAACATAGCAAAAGAGTTAGTAGCTCTGTTTTCCCGGGTAGGAATTCCTAAAGAGATTTTATCTGACCAGGGAACACCATTTATGTCCCAAGTAACAAAAAAGCTATGTAAACTCCTAAAAATCAAGCATCTCAGAACCTCAGTCTATCATCCACAAACAGATGGTTTAGTGGAAAGGTTCAATAAAACCTTAAAGAGCATGTTACGGCGGGCGGTCGATAAAGATGGGAAAAACTGGGATTGTTTGTTACCGTACCTGTTATTTGCCATTAGGGAAGTTCCCCAATCATCCACAGGTTTCTCCCCGTTTGAACTATTGTATGGCCGACACCCAAGGGGCTTACTGGATATAGCCAAAGAGACTTGGGAACACGAGGTTACCCCTTACAGAAGTGTAATAGAGCATGTTGCCCAGATGCCCCGCATTGCTGCAGTCCTACCCATAGTGAGGGAACACATGGAGAAAGCTCAAGAAGCACAGAGGAATACGTATAATAAGGGTGCTAGGGTCAGAATTTTTTTTCCAGGTGATAGGGTACTAGTTCTAGTTCCCAACGTGGAGAGTAAATTCCTTGCTAAATGGCATGGGCCATATGAGGTCTTGGAAAGAGTGGGAGAAGTAAATTATAAGGTAAGACAGCCAGGTAGGAGGAAACCTGAGCAAATTTACCATATAAACCTACTGAAGCCCTGGAAAGATAGAGAAGTCTTGTTAACCCTAGTACCCCCAGGTCTGTCAGAGAATCAAGAAATTGACCCAGAGGTTAGTATAGCTGAAACCCTGTCCGTTCATCAGAAACGAGAGGTTCAGAATTTAGTGAGAAGAAACAATGAAATCTTCTCTACACAGCCAGGTAGAACTAGCGTAATTGAACATGACCTAGTCTCTGAACCGGGGGTCCGAGTTAACCTTAAACCGTACCGAATCCCAGAGGCCAAAAGAGAGGCTATAAGTTTAGAGGTTAAAAAAATGCTAAAACTAAGTGTAATTGAGGAATCCCAAAGTGGGTGGAACAGCCCTATAGTCTTAGTCCCAAAACCAGATGGTACAACAAGGTTTTGTAATGACTACCGGAAACTAAACGCGGTGTCAAAATTTGATACTTATCCTATGCCCAGGGTAGATGAACTTGTAGAGAGACTGGGCAAAGCCCGATATCTCACAACCCTAGACCTAACAAAAGGGTACTGGCAGGTTCCCCTCACAGAAAGGGCAAAAGAAAAGACAGCCTTCTCAACCCCAGATGGCCTCTTTCAGTATAAGGTGCTGCCTTTTGGCTTACATGGAGCTCCCGCCACATTCCAAAGAATGATGGATAAAATTTTAAAACCACATGCTCGGTATGCTGCCGCCTACCTGGATGATGTGGTAATCCATAGTGAAGATTGGCAATCCCACCTTCCAAAGGTCCAAGCTGTGCTCGACGCAGTTCGGTCTGCTGGACTAACTGCTAACCCCGCTAAATGCACTATTGGTCTGGAGGAGGCCTAGTATCTGGTGTATTCTATTGGCAGAGGTTTACTCAAACCCCAAACACTCAAAGTGGAGGCGATACAAAATTGGCCAAGGCCAGTTACAAAAAAACAAGTAAGGACCTTTTTGAGGTTAATTGGGTACTATAGAAGGTTTATTCCCAATTTTGCAACTAAGGCAACCCCACTAACTGACCTCACAAAAGCAAGAGGACCGCTAATGGTAAAGTGGTCCCTCGAAACCGCACAGGCCTTTAGAAGCCTGAAAGAAGCTCTCTGTGCCCAACCAGTGTTGGTCACACCTGATTTCTCCAAAGAGTTCGTAGTCCAAACCGATGCATCTGAGGTAGGGCTGGGGATGGTACTCTCCCAGGAGTATCAAGGTGAGGAGCACCCCATCCTTTATTTAAGTAGGAAACTAAATCCCCAGGAGAAAAATTACTCCATAGTAGAGAAAGAGTGTCTCGCAATAAAGTGGGCTGTAGAGACGCTCAAAACCTACCTGTTGGGGAGAAAATTCCGGTTGGTCACAGATCATGCACCCCTTACCTGGATGTGTCAAAACAGGGAAAAGAATGCTAGAGTGACCAGGTGGTTCCTAAGCCTACAACCCTTTAAATTTTCTGTGGAACACAGGTCAGGGCACAAACATGGCAATGCTGACGGGTTGTCAAGGATGCACTCCCTAATATCCATGGTCGCTCATCCCTCGAGGTCTGAGCTGGGGGGGAGGATATGTGACAGAAACCAGGGGATGGTAATAAATTCCGTATATAGGGCTCCCAGGATACTGAACAGTTTCTATCCTGTTTGGCCTGGGAGTGCAGCCTTATAATACATGCACTCCATCCCACAGTTTGGCAAGCGCTGGAACTGAGGGATGAGAGATCCAGACCAGAGTTTGTCTGCTGCCTGATTTCTGTCACCTGTCATGCTAATTAGAAATCAGGTATGTAAGACTGATTTCCTGTTTGCTCTTCCCTCTCCCCAAGAGCCTGGAGGCTGGAAGGCTGCTGAACTACAGAGGGGAGAAGCCTCTTCCCCAAACAGGTTCAATCTTTCTGTTCATTTGTCTAAGTCTGCAAAAGTACCTTGTTTTGTTGTTGGAAGTGGAAAAGCCACTTCCAACCCTGAGTCAGGGATATCTAAGTTAAGTTATCGCTCAGATGAGCAGCTTTTTGTTTGGCTTTGTTTTCTGTTTTCACTGTGGCAGCTCAGTGCCTGGGACTAAATAAACCAGGCATAGCCTGTTTCAAGGAACAGTACGTGACGTCTCATCATTTAACCTACCTTAAAAGACCGTGTTCTAACAGTCCCGGACAGACGGCGGAGCCCCGGAGTAAGTCGTTTGTCACAATATATATATATATATATATATATACACAAACTCACAACGTGTATAGTAGCGCCAAACACTATATACTAAATCGTGCTGAACTATTAATATGTTGGGTGAACAATAAGTAAGAGTGATTAAAATGAGCAACAAAAAATAATTAAACTTTGTGATGTGTGTGAATGTGTGAATACCTCAAACAAAAATTGCAAACAATATCATAAATACAAATAGTTAGAGAAAAAGTTATGAAAAACAGTCCTTATGCAAAGTCCATCAAGTGGTAGACAATTAGTTCTGGTAAGGGGATCTCTGGCAGCTCTCAGTAGGATCAACCAAATCCTATAGAAACCTAGGGAGAAAAGAGAAGAGAGCACACGCCCCATGGCATAATAACATTTATTGATGGGAAGGAAAGGAAGGGGGGGGGGGAGTAAGAATAGCACACAAGGAAAGGTTAAAAATGGCAATTTGTGAATATAATTTCACTACTAGCCCGATGTCTCCGCAACACCTCCACAGTCAGAATTACACTTCATGGGTACACAGAACAGCCACGGTCCGCGGGAGGGCTGGAAAACACCTAGGAATGTCCACAAGGTGTCTGCTTGGAGCCTCAGTGCAGTCTTCATGATGATACAACCAAAGATCTGCTCCGCGTGTGTTCCGTCTCAAACACATGCTGCGTGATGACGTAGTGTTGTTCGCGTAATGACGCTCCCTGACGCGTTCAGCTTGGTAAGCCTCTATGGGCGTTCGCCACGATAGATAGTATTCCAATATTCCAGTATTCCAATACCCCTATACGCCCTAATAAACAGTACATATATTAAATTTTTGGGATGCACAGCAATGATACTATAGGCCGGCGGTGGCCCTCGGGTGTTCCCTGCAGGCCTGCAGTACCAATTCTGTACCCCCCAAAAAATAATTAAAAAACACATACATTTTTTTAAATAAATACACCCCCCCTAACACATACAATATAGTAATGGGTAAAAATTACTATTATCCACAAATGGATAAAGAACAATAAATACATTAAGTACATATTGCACTCACCCATGTCCGGCTGCCACGATGACCCCTTGCCGAAAAACTCTCCATTCTGGAGTACCGATCAGCAGCGAAAAGCTGATCGGGGCTACTTGAATTCAGCCGAGTTCAAAAAGTGCCGATAAGTGGCTTATCGGCACCCGGCTGCCGATAAGTTTTTATCGACAACAAAAATTGCCGATTTTTTCCACTTATCGGCGCTTACTGAATAGGGAGGGCAAATTTGGCGAAAAATGGCGATAAACGGCTTATCGGAGCTTACAGCATGAGGCCCTATATCCTAATAGACCAATAAATTAGTGATAATATTTCCTCAGCAGTAATTGCCCCCTCTGCTTGGTCAGACAACTCTACACTTATAACTAGATTGGTAGGCCTCACAATCAAAAATAAAGCAAGGTTGTGGTCTTTAAACAAATCTTTATTATTGAACTCACAAAATCTCCAACTAATGGAAGAGGAACTGGCCCAATATTTTGAAATAAACAATACCCCAGAGGTTTCGTCTGTTACCCTTTGGGAGGCTTACAAATCAGTGATAAGAGGTCACATTATTGCCCTGGCTTCTCGGAACAAAAAGAAAAAACAAATTGAATACTAACACAAACATTATCAGAACTAGACTTATTCACAAACCAAACCCCTCCCGGAAAAATTACAGGCAAATAATCTCAGTAAGGGGCAAACTAAATCTTATGTTGGTGTCAAACGTAGAAAGAGCTACTGGACTCATCAGAAATATTATGAAAAACGCAATGGCAGATAGAATGTTGGTTTTGCAAATTAAAGCAAAAATAAGCTAAAGCTAAAATTCATAATAGCTACACTAAAAAATGCTTGGTATCCCACAACCCTAAAACTATAAGTGACACATTTAAAGAATACAATACAGCCCTTTACAATTGATCAGGCCCGGTGGGAGACTCGGCTAAAAGAGTACACCCAGTACTGGGTTGCTATACGTGTGTCCCTTAGTGGATTTTAATCCCCAATCTTTTAAGCTGTTGAACTAATAAAATGTATTTTAATTCAATCATACTACATTCAGTATTTGGGATTTGCGTGCCTAATTGGGTTTCTAGTTCTCTCTTTATAGTTATCAAGTTAATATTCAGATGGTACATTGCTCCTTCCAGGTTACACTCTTTTCTCCCAGGTGTTTCCCCTCTGTGTTGGCGTGGTTGTGGTGAAGTGCTGAATACACTGCACATATTCTGGTCATGTCCAAAAATCCAACAAACATGGACGGAAGTATTCGCCCTAATACACAAGATTCTAGAGATCACTGTCCCACACGACCCAGTATATATATTGCTAGGAAAACCAATGGCCAATCGCACCAAAAAAGAAGCTAAAATAATATCCCAAACCTTAAACGCTACGAGGTGTACAATTGCCAAAAATTGGAAACAACCTGCCCCCCATCCCTAAACCAAATAAATAACAACATTTTGCATATAGTTTATATGGAAAAACTCTCAGCCTATCTTAACGGTTCTACCTCACAATTCTCGGAGATTTGGGCTTCTTGGTTCCGCCATGCAGGTATATTCCCATACATAGACTAGAATACTTGGAACAGAGTGATACATGTGGTATTTATACTGTTGCTTACTGTGTTATATTGTTACAAATGCTGCCCTCCCCTTCCTTGATCTCCCTCCCCCTTCCTTTATCTCCCTCCCCTTTATTGTATCACAATCAGTGTATTTGTATTATTGTATTCCCCCTTTTTTGCTTTCTTTTTTGTATACCCTATTTCTTTATGTATATAAAATGATCAATAAAAAATTTAAGTAACAAAAAAAAAGAATACACTAAATACAAGTAAGCAATTACAGGACACAAAGTTAGAGTAAATTAGAAAATCCAATCATAAAAATGCTGCTCATTATAAGGCATCTGCAGTTTCAGCAAACTCAAATAAAGGATGCATCTTGTTAACCCTTTTAAATGACCCAGGGTGTAGCCACCACATCAAAGGGTTTGACACTCTAGATGGTTAAGCATATGTTATCAGCGGGAGGTGAATATAGTGAGGTTAGGTCACGTAGACCCGTAATCCACCCCACCCCCCCCTCAATAGACAACGTATATATAACCTTTCACAGGTGGAAATAGAACAGGTCTGACTGGTAACCGCATAGTCCCCTATATCAGCGCTGATCATGGGTATATCAGCGCTGATATGCTCGAGGACATGCCTAGCTAGTAGGTGGACTGATAAATGGCCCCTCGGGGCATAAGGATCCTGCAATGAAATAGTACATGCACGATCCAGTACTCAAAATACACGGGGGGGTATCTGTTTATACAATAGCGTGGGGCAATTCCCATACAAGTCTATTTTCAAAATGAAAGCTTCCCGCGTGTGCAGTAGGTAGGTGGCCCCTCCACCTATATCATTAGGTAGCTATCAACATAGTACAAGATCCCAAAATCTATTAGGGATCTCCATATGTACATCTACCCACCTACCCATAGATGGGTTACTCATGATACAGTCACGTGCTGTTGATTACTATTTAATTGTATTTTAACCCCCCTTTTTTTATTCATTGGATATCAATAAAGTCTTTTTATACTTGATAATTACACATATAGTGGTGAAAGAGTGCTTGAAGACTGGGTTCCTTTTTCTTCTGTGTACACCTATGTTCCCACCCAGTCAGCGCCTTACTCTGGTTCATTAAAATTATAGCTGTGCGGTTGTTCTCTTTACGTTTGACACTCTAGACCAGTGTTTCCCAACTCCAGTCCTCAGGGAACCCCAACAGGCCAGGTCTTAAGGATATCCCTGCTCCAGCACAGGTGGCTCAGTCAAAATGACTGAGCTGCTGATACCCACCTGTGCTGGAGCAGGGATATCCTTAAGACACATGACCTGTTGGAGTTCCCCAAGGACTGGAGTTGGGAAACATTGCTCTAGACCCTGTGGTGTTGGTGGTTACGTCATGGTCTTTTTCAGACCTTTTACTAAGGAAGATCACGATCTGCGCTCTTGTGTAGTGCTGAACATGACCCAGCAGTCAGTGGAATGGAAGAAGAGCTCTCTTCAACTTTCATTCCCGTCATCAATGATGCCATGATCATGTGATCGAGATGTGTTAGAGGTGCCGCAGCCCCTCCTGCACTTAGAGGGTTAAGTATGTCCAGTTGCCTAATTCTAATACTAGAAGATGGAAATATTTTCTGTCAATATTTTAATTCTAAAGAAGATAATAATAGATGGTGATATTTACCTTTAACTGTACGATATTTTTCTGTCAGGGGACACCTGTAACTAAATATGAAACACTAGCAATGAATATAAAATCTATTTGTTTTCATGTAATCCGTTATTGTTGCTTTCAGTGGTCAACTATGCTGTTACCGTCCGATAATGCAAATATTTTAGATGCCAGCACGCGTACTATAATGGAGGCTGGGTGTTAGGTAGGGAGGAGCGCTGCTTTCAGATATTATGTAATTTCTTTGAAAAAAATTGTTAATGAGGTTAACAATGGAAAATATTTACTTTCAATGCATATTCAAGTGATATATTAATCTTTGAACCCAAACACTCACAAATAATAAATATATTATATGGGAAATGTTACTGTTTATTATATAATTTATATACTGTATAATCGAAGAAAGAAAAGAAAGTCCCTATTGGGTGCACTCCAAACCAAAGCAACGGATGATGGGTGGTGAAGGAGTTAAAAACTAATTTTAAATACATCAACCTAAAATAATGGGGAAGCGTAAATACAACAGGATAAATGATGAAAACAAGGTCAAAGGTGAGTGCATAGGAGCGTGATAACAGGCCACCTAAAGCGGCTTGTATAGAAGCGGTAGTTGAAATAAGGATCAATACTGATGAGCCAGTGAAAAGTAACCTTCCTGTATGTACAAAATCGTCAGAAACTGTGACCTGTAGACACAATAGCAGTAACTGGTGGATATTCCATGAAGGATTGTCTGTATACAGGCAGGAAATTAAAAGATGCATCACAAAATGTTTCTGATACATGGAAGAAAACTGTGCTCTATAAGGGTATGAGACGTATGCCTAATAGCCTCTAAGTAAGGGATAAGTTCACAGCTGGGCTGTCATTTCCTACAAGTGCTAGGCAGCAAAAGGAAGTAGCAAAAAAAAGCCTATTCCCCTTTAATACACACTAACCTTGGCTAGTGGTTAAAAATATATATAAAACACATTAAAAGAGCATACTAGTGTGGCGATCAGAGGTCTGTTAGGCAATAATGGGAGTTGCAATAACTGTGCTTGTGTGAGAGACGGGATGCCGAAGCAACAATGTAATCGTCCACAATGATTGCCACAGACCATTGACATCACAATTAGGTAACCCAACATATGTTTTGTAACATATGCTTTGTCAAGGGTGAAGACATTCTTGACAACAAACTTGTCCATTTACTGACTATCCAATATTAATAACGCCTGTATTGCATTACCATAATTTCTTTCAAGTTCACCGCATTTGCCCACGTGGATAATAATTTTTGAGCTCATTTCATTTCTGTTTTTAGTCACTAATCATGCTATAATGAATCCATTTTAATCAACTGGACATAAGCATAGCAACAGCAAAAAATATAGTTTATTTACCCATGGGCCGACGCTGCATGACGCGATGATGTCAGATGATGACTGAGAGATACCAAAAAAAGAACCGCTCTCTTCGTAGAACAAAGTTGGTGGAATTTGGTGATGAAATCCCTAGGGGTATTTAAATGTGTATTTCACAGTTAGATTACAGGTGTAGGTTCTGAGGAAAGGGCTCGGTGCCCTGAAATGTTACCATGATTGTACCTCTTCTGTATATGGATTAAAACAGAGTAAGGTTTTTACACTACTGATTCCTGTGTACTTCCTTCAAAAACAATGTCTACTATTATACTTTTGGATCCAGCATTGAGACGCTAGGATCAACTAAGGGGGAACACCAGTGAGAGAACAGTTTATTAAGATTTTGGGAGTAACAGAGTGTCGTTTTTTGCTATTTTTCCTATAGTTTATTTACTAAAAAAATCTTTTGTGCCCTCAATGCCACCAAAATTAGCAAAGGGTAATTTATTGCAAAAAGTTGGAGACTGACTCATTTGCTACCTACTGTACAGATTATTATGAAAAGTTCAACATAATACATACTGTAGCACATAAAGGAATTTTGACCTCTCAGTACATTGGGATATTTAATTGCACCTAGTAGCGGAGTTCGGAAGCATTAATTAATTCTGTGTACTGTTGTTTCTGTTTGGTCAGGTTTGTTTCTGCAGTAGAAGGATAAAAGGGTTCTTGAATCATATTTAAGGCTTTAGCAATACACAATGCAGAATGATTTCAGGATATGTTGACAGCACATTAATCATCCTTGATAATGTTACAAGGCCTATGATTTATGTTGGCTTTTGATCTTTCTCCTTGTACTACTTACAAAAAAAAGCATGTCAAAGGATTTAAAAGTATTGGATATCAATCATGAGAGCTATTTTAAGGATGTAGGTGGAGTGGAGGATTGTTGATGCTTCTGAAAAGTAATTTAAATAATTCTCTTCACTAGATCCTTATATTTAAAAACATTTTTATGAAACTGACTACAAGTTCCTTACAACGATTGTGCTCAGTTTTTTCTAATTAATTTCAGATGTGTAGCCCATTTTTTTCATCAGGTTGTTACTTCTTAGTGATAACAATTGGAAATATATAGTTAAAGCATATTTATGGGCGCGCTGAATATTTTAATTGAGAAGTTAAATATTGTTACCTAATTTGTATATTAGTATTAAGATGATATGTCATACAATGTGTAGATGAACCAGGCGAAGGTTTATTGTATACGCTATGGGTATGGAGCACATACAGTATACATCTCGTATTACAGCAGCACAGAGAACCGCATATTGAACCAACACAGAAGATACTTCATGATTTGGACAATAAGGACATTTTCAATTGCTCTCAAATTCCTTAACAAAAAAAATTACAACATAATTTCAATATTTGGCACTACCGTATAACTTTTTAATCACAATGTCATAGAGTATATACACTTTTATTCAAGTGGGTATATTTTCATAACATGAAATATGTTAGTGATAGCACAATGATATGCAAATTAGATGTTATTATAACATTACATATCCACTAACGTCTGATAAAGCAGAAGTCCATGCTGATATATATTTTTGTGCAAGTCATTTTTTTTTTACTTTATTTAAAAGATCTCTTCTAGAACTTTCCAACTTTCTTATATTTTTTTTAACTTTTTTTTTATTGTAGTCATTTTCAAATAGGCTTCAGGGAAGAGGTAGTGGGACATGGTTCTCTCTCTCTCTCTCTCTCTCTCTCTCTCTCTCTCTCTCTCTCTCTCTCTCTCTCTCTCTCTCTCTCTCTCTCTCTCTCTCTCTCTCTCTCTCTCTCTCTCTCTCTCTCTCTCTCTCTCTCTCTCTCTCTCTCTCTCTCTCTATATATATATATATATCTATATATATATTTCCATTTGCTATATGCTTTGCTGTGGAGGGTTTTTGTCACTTTTTGTACCCACCATAACTTAACTAAGTATATATATACTACCACTAAAGAATGAGGCAACTACCCCAGAAGCCTGGTCCTGTGTCCCCAACATCATCGCGGGAAGCTCAGGCCCTCCTGTTACCTACAGGTATGCACCACTCAAACACGTGTAACCAGCCCTCACACACCCTAGATATAGCATCTGTGTCTTGGGGGGGAACATGGGTTACATTTGGAGGCAAGCTGCTGAGATCCAGAACAGGACAGGCTTACAGCAAAGCAGAGCGGGAAGAGTGATGTGCACTCTCCGGTCAAGTGCTGATGAAAGTAGGGCATGCCATACTGGGGGTAGTCAGGGGAGCGTGGGCCTCCGCTCCCGCACAGTACGCCCTGGGTGCCCTAAGAGGGTGGCGTAAGATGGGTGCATACCTGTAGCTATAGCTGTCCTAGTCCCTTGAGGCAGATAGTGTGAGGCAACTTGGGGTTTAGCCTGCTAACGTGTCCAGGGACCATGGCCCAGGGCCCGCACTATGAGTGGCCAAAAGTAGGAACACCCGTCCCTAGGGAGATGCCCGGTACACTAGCTAGCACCCACATAAAATGCACCACAGAGCACTTGCCGGAACAGTCACTGAGTACATTGCACAAGGAAGGAGTTCTGCCTAGACTGGGATATGCCACCTCATATTAGTGGGCAACAGATTGAATATGCAGAGAGAATCAGAAAGTGTCAGTGGGTACAGCCAGTGTCTAGGTTCATTTTACACCGTAGACACTGAGCGTAGTGCACATTTACACGTGGTGGGCGCATCGAAGATGGCGGCCATCACTACATGTGCTCCGCGGAGCAAAGAAGAACTCAAAATGGCGACAAACGCGCCATCAACGGCCCAGCAGATAGCAGCCAACCTAAAATGGCGTTTCCAGCCAATCCTGGAGCGCGCACGTGAATCATGCAAAAAGAGTGTATGAGAAATGTGGCGGGAAATGTGAAGGGGTTTGGCGCCAACCCCTAGATCCCCTGCAAGAGGAGCAGAGCGGTGCGAAAGCCGAAAGCCCACCCACCTGTGCTGTGACTGGCCCACAAACCAGGCCACGTCACACTGAAAAAAGGAGGGCCCCGCCTCTGGATTCCACCAGATGGAGGGGGCACAAGGAGAGCCAATCGGAAGTGTCCTCCCCAGAAAAGTGAGGGACCGGAAGCAAGAGCGAAGAGCGAAGAGCTTCACTTCTGCCTGGCATTCGAGGAGCAAGGAGCTGAAACACTGAACTGTTCCACCCATGAGCTAACAATGTCCGAGATGAGCACCACGATCTACCAGCTACCAGGAGGCTTACTGGTAGTGGAGGAAGCGGAGCACGAATAACTCCGGTGCCTGTGCGTTCACTGCGGGATAGCTGGAGCGGTCCCAAGCATCAAGGCACGATGTCCTCAATGCCGCACGTTTTACCTGTGGTCTAACGAGCCATGGCCACTGATCGAGACCCCGCGGGGTGCCTCTCCAGGAACTCTAACGGAGGTGGCGGAGATAAAAGACAAGGCTGCCCTAGTTCCCCGTTGCAACCAAGCGGGAAGAACCAAGGCCCAGCCAACTATGGAGCCGAGAGAACAGTCGGCGGAGAAGAGCGCGACCGCAGTGGAGGTACCGGAGCGGGCCCGTTTCATACCTATACCCACTGGTTGTATCGCAGAAGAACCCGGTGACTTCCTTGCGGAGGATCCGATCGTGATATCCTCGGAGGAAGAGGTTGGCGTACCATCGGTGGCGATGCGCCTACTGGCGAACCACCCCAGCGGTGACAAAGAGGAGCAGACGAGTCTGGACACCTTCCGACGGCGAGTGCTTGTGCGGCCTGAGGCCCGTAGAAGTCCCACGGCCATGGTGACTCCCAGTGCGGGGGAGATGGCATCCGAGATGACTCCGGAGGACCCCCAGATTACCAAACAGCAGCGGAGCGGTAAGGAGACTCCCCCACCCCCTTACTCCCGCCAGGCGAAGACAGCAACCGTGGAGGATGAGAAGGAGAGGCTTGAGGCCTACTTGTCCATCTGCAAACCGGATGCTCCACCACCGCCCCTTCCGGTCCTCGACGCACTACCGGTGCGTGACCACGGAGCGGATGGAGATTCCGCGGGCACCGGTGATGACGTCACTTCCGGGCCCGACGGAAAGAGAGGCCCGGGAGCGCTGTTCTCCCCACAGAGAGTAGCCATGGCCACTGCAATGGCCACCTTAAGAGCCGAGGCCCATCGAGAGAAGCGCGAAGTATGGCGGAGAAAGCACCCAAGAAAGCATCCCTTGGTCGATGTATTTCCCGCTTGCTGGACACTGACTTGAACATTGCCCCTGCCCCAACCCCTAGCTCCATCGCCCCGGCCACTGCCCCTGCCCCGTCACGCGTGTCGTCACCGGGACCTAGTAGGGATAAATTGAGCAAGTACCCCAAATATTCCAGAGATTGGCGGGACTGGGAATTGAGCGATGAGGGGTCGGATGGGGAGATACCATATGACAATGTGATATGTGTGCCTAACCCTGTGCCGTTTTCTCCTACAGCTAGAGGGAGAGCCCGTGGGTCCCACACTCCAGCCGAGGCTGGGTCTGTCAGTACCATGGTTCACAAGATGAACCCTACCAGGTATTTCAATGCCAAAGGGAGGAGAGATTGCTCGCGCTCTACAGAGGCGGGGACATCCGGTGTCTCGTCCCAAGCAGAGTCAGAGGTAGAGAACACTAGCCATTCCACAGAGTACGAGCACCGTGACAAATGGTGGGCACCCCTGTTCACTGGGTACCATGAAGGTATGGACCGTACGCGGTTCCTGCTCATTAAAAACAACATAGTTGATCATTGGTGGGCGGCAGGTGCCTTTACTCCCCAGGAGGTGGAGGACGAGATAGATCACAGATTCCGGGAGATAGAGCAGAAACTCATTCAGCCCAAAGGCCCCAGTATATTGTATGATGAGATTGCCCCTATAGAACCAGAGTTTTGGGTACTGCAAAGCAGGGCGGGTCACCGTAAGCTCACTAAGTTGAGCCGAGCTGACAGAGCCATAGTGGCTAGGTATAGTCAGTCACATGGATACGAATACCCTTATGTGCCTGAGCCCATATGAGGGAAATAGAGGAGAACAGAGATAGTTGGCTCCGAGAAGCCGTGCAAGAATATCTACAAACAAAATTTGGGAAAGCTGGTTATCATAACGAGGACCGGATAAGTGAGTTGGTCAGGATCTGGAGTATAGGACGGTGCATATATATGCACAGCGTAATATATCGACCGGAGCATGGGTCGGTCCAGTCCTTCTTTGTGACCATTACGGATCACAATGCAGGAAAGTAAGAAAACCTGATCCGAAACATTACAGTTAGTGTTCTCCACGTTGGGAGTAACCGGTGTTGTATTTCTACCTCATGTGAGCATATGTTATGCCTATCAAACTGCATGATATGTGTTTTGTGTTCCCAGGTTGTTCACCACAGGATGGTACTGCTAAAGTTAGGTCCAAGTGGGGACCATTGGATTCCACCTGAGGGAGAGTGTAGCCCCCTGTAAACGGCATGGGCTAGACATATCTTTCTCCTACTGTGTTAAGTCCTGTTAATCATGGTAAACCAGTAGTAATCATGGGTTTTCCCCCTTCACGCCCTGTCCTGAGTGATAGATGCAGGCCTCTGACTCTGCTGCCGGCAAGAGACAGAGGGGAGGTTCTGCTGACATCATGAGGGGTGGGGCTGACTCTATTTAGCAGCCAGTTCCTGTGAGTGACAGTTAGTCTAGTTCCTGTCTGTCCTGGGAGTTGGAGGAGAGGAGTAGATCAAGCTCCATCCTGGGAGCAATCAAGCAAGAGAGAGAGAGAACTCTGGCCTAGTACATTTGGAGAGTGAGCAGAGCTCCGGTGGACCAATGCCCCTCATCCCGATGAAGGGGTGATGGGGAGAATCTACCCCCACCCAGAGGATATCCTCTGAGGTGGGCATTGGGGTATTGAAGCCCCTCACAGACCATCCTGTCGGAGTACCTCTTGGAGGAAAGGAGAGGAGAGGAGAATGGCTGTGCACCTTGAGACCTCCTGGTGTGCTGTTGTTGCTGCTATTATTGCTGCTGTGTGCTACCAAGGCTGCTGTGTGCGAGTTAGAGACAATAAAGAGACATTACTGATCATACTCGAGACTGTGTGGGATTCTGGAGCATCCACCCTGGGACCAGGGTCATTTCTTCTATACGGGTCCTACCCCATACCCTTGGGAAGGTATAGAGGATAGAGGCACTACAACACCACTAAAGAATGAGGCAACTACCATGGGCGTCCGCAGAAATGTTTTCAGGGGGGGGGCATAATTTTAACTAGACAGAGAGAGAGAGAGTGGGTGTGAGGGGTGTGTGGGTGACTGACACTTGGGTGGGTGACTGACTGACTCGTGTGTGACTGACACTTGGGTGGGTGACTGACTGACTGTGGGTTGGTGTCTGTATTCATTCACAGACAGACAGACACAAACACACACACACCCTCCCTCTCAGACTCTCCCTCTCAGACTCTCTCAGTCTCTCCCTCTCAGACTCTCTAGTTGCTTTTTTAAAACATTTTTTTTTTAAAGAGCTGGACATGCTCTGGGGACAATATACTAACATTATATAAGTTAAACTCATATAGACTTGTGGATAGGGTTGTCGCTTTACAGTTTTCTAAACTTGCAATTTCTCCCATCCTGAAATAGGGCTGATGCTGTGTCTGTAGGGCTGTGCAGATGGCTGTAATGCCAGGGTTAAGGATACAGGTAACAAATAATATAGTGTTATTTCCTGCCGTTATATCCCCCTCTCTCCACTTCAACAAAAGCCATATTTCAAGGTCTTGATAGGAGTAACACAAGGACTGGCACAACATACTGTTGTTGGAAGAGAACACAATGTTCTGCCACAATAACGTGACCTTAAACCTACAGTATGCAAGGGAGATGTACTGAAGTTAAGAGATTGTTTTTTTTGCATTTAATTATCTTTGAGAATCCATTTTGAGTTAATGCCATGTTAACTCAGTGAACTTAAAGTCCATTTTTGCTTTGGGAGCTAGCTTTAAGACTACGACTGGGCAATATTAAACCACTGATTAAGAGGCATAGGTTAAAATAAATACTGTAGTCTGCTTACCTAAGTGTAGGATTCAAGATGTCACAGAATCCCAGATCCACAGAGGTCTGTTATTGACTAAACAAGAGGTAGTCCTATTTTACTAGACTCCTAAGTCACTTATTTAACTTCCCAAATAAAACTTTATACAAATACGTATACAAACAGGAAAACAACTGAGATGTCTGGGAAATGTGTTCATTTGGATATGCAAAGTGTATTAAATTGATTAACATTAGAATATTTCTCAGACTCTGAGTGTTTATTTTGTACATTTCAGGGTCTGGATGGGAGTAATAGACATACAACAAAACGTTAACATGCATATACATATAGAATATGTATATTTGAGCACATTCTAGGCCCTAGTTCCAAAATTGACGTCACATATTATACATACACGTATTAATGATACCTCTACATAGAGTCTATAGACCTCTGCTAAGATCACTTGTGAGTCTGTTAACCCAGACAAAAATATCTGAGAGAAGCCTTGACACCTTTAAATCTTGTGGTTACCTAGATAATCAAGCTGTGGAATCAAATTCATGTGTCTCTGCTTAAGAAACTAGAGGTCAACATAGCATGTGCAATGCCTTTTTGCTGGCTTTATCCTTTCTCTTGTCTCCTACATCAGAAGATCAGTGTCACCTAAATTGGTTTTATAGCCTTTCGTTTCTCCTGTTCTAAGCGTCTTCAGCCAGTTTATACAAATTTGTAGGTGATACCCATTAAAATTGCTGGCGATGTTTTTATATGACCGCTTATAGTATACAGTAGGCCCCTTTGTGAGGAGGATTTGTAGGTCATGGTTTAGTGCAGTACAGTACTGTATATCCAGTAGTTAGGCCAGCCTTATCTTCCAAAGTTCTGAAGAATGCGTACGAATCTACTGTTACGTCAAGGATTCTCAAAATTATTCTTTTTTTAAATTTGAGACATTTTTCATGGACCTTTGTTTGGTCTTACTAATGCTTTGTAAAGGGGCATAATTATGTTTATTTGCCTTCCATCCATTGCCCGTTTAATGCAAGATAAGATCTTGTTTGCCTTTGCAGCTACTGCATGACTTTGGGCACTATTGCTAAGCCTGCTGTCTACAAGCACTCCTAAATCCTTCTCCATCAAGGATTCTCCCAATTTATCACCATTTACTTTGTAAGTCACATTTTTATTCTTGCTTCCCAAATGCATAACCTTACATTTAGCTGTATTAAATCTCATCTGCCATTTACCTGCCCAAGTTTCCAGCCTCTCCAAGTCCTTCTGGAGAGAAATTACATCCTGCTCTGATTCTACTAGCTTACACAATTTAGTATCATCAGCAAAGATGGAGACTTTGCTCTCGATGCCAACCTCAAGGTCATTAATGAACAAGTTAAAAAGCAGTGGTCCCAGTACCGATCCCTGAGGTACTCCACTCACGACCCTAGCCCAACCTGAAAAAGTTCAATTTATGACAACCCTCTGTTGTCTGTCCTTCAACCAATTTTCAATCCTGGTGCACATATTTTTACTGAGTCCAATTTGCTTTATTTTGTACGCCAACCTCTTGTGTAGAACTGTATCAAAAGCCTTTGCAAAATCTAAGTAGACCACATCAACTGCATTACCCTGGTCTAAATAACTACTTACCTCCTCAAAGAACAAATAAGATTAGTTTGGCATGATCTATCCTTCATAAATCCATGCATGACTATTACTAATAATTTTGTTTTCATTAGGTATTCCTGAATATTATCCCGTATTAAACCTCCAAGTAGGGAAGTCAGGCTTACAGGTCTGTAATTCCCCGGTTTTGATCTAGCTCCCTTTTTAAATATAGGCACCACATCTGCTTTACGCCAATCTTGTGGTTCTGAGCCTGTGGAAATGGAGTCCTTGAATATTAAATGTAATTAAAAGTAATATCAATATTATGCATCAAAAACATACACATGAAAAATACGAAATGTTAACGCTTCATTATATTATATGTACTTACCCACCAGTCAACCATGTTCAAAATACCCAGTTTCAAAAGCATGGAAGACTGATGAGTTGGTCAGAAATGAGGAATTGTGGCTGGAACCTGAGAATTTGGCTTCCACATTCAGAATTCTCATGTTGGCATCTCATACGACCTGCACATTGATGGAGTGAAAGTGTTTTCTGTTACAGTACACATGCTCATCTACAGTTGGCGGGGTGAGCGCAACATGTGTGCAATCTATTGCATCCATCATGCATGGTAGCCCGGCTATGTTATAAAATGCTTTCCTGAGTCTAGTCAGTGCACATAGAAACTTGGTAAAGGGCCGTGAAAATGCCGACTGTGAAACCCCACCTACTAGGCCACAGTTGTCTGAAAAGATGCAGAAACCAGAAATGTAATGAGCTCAGCATTTTAACAAGGCCAGGGACTGCACAACCTCTGCCTGTTATGAATCTAAATAATCTCTTAACTCTGCATAAAGAGCTAAGATTGCTGCTGAACTTAAGCAATATCGGCTTATAATTTCCTCCTCACTTAGCCCCTTCAAAACTGTACGTTCACGAAATAAACGTGGCTGGGGCATGACCTGTCTCGTCTGTACTCTCCGCTCTACTATCCACTCCCCTCTCCTCCACTCCCCTCTCCTCCACTCCTCCACTCCTCTCTCCTCCACTCCTCTCTCCTCCACTCTTCAACGCCTCCACAACTCAACGCCACCACTCCTCAACGCCTCCTCTCCTCTCTCTCTCCACCAAAGCCAGTCTTCTCCTTCTCATCATAATATTGCTCAACTCTATCTCCATCTCTATCTTGAAGTAAGTGTGCAATTGATTGGTTTAAGTAGCTATGTGATAAAGACATGTGACGTTATTTATAAAATGTTTTACCAGGAAGTAAAAAGAGAGATGATCCAGGGCTCCACGGGTTTTTCAGCAAAATAATTTTTTCATAATGCACAACCTTTCGGCCTCACATAGGCCTTTATCAAGTGACTGGTAGAGGAGCCCTGTATCGCTGCCGATAGGCCATCCCTGAACCAGGAGCTCCAGAATTGTGCGCAAGTATCGCATATTATTTCCTTGCATTTATTTGCACTGTTTTGGTGTGCAAAATACCCATATACCTTTGCATATTACCAGGAAGTAATACATTGAGAGTTACCTCTCGTTTTCAAGTATGTCCTGGGCATAGAGTTAAGATGACAAATAATACATGGATACAAATACAGTTACATAAGTGAGCAGGGTATACATTATATACAAGACATTTAGAAAGACCTCACCGGGGAGGAGATAACAACGGGCACGGCCGTGCAACAGATATCAGAGGCTGGGCTGCGCAAAAAATCTTTATTCTGTCATGGAGGTTTAAAAAGAGAGAGAGGGGAAAACACCCCCCCCCCCCCGCACCTCTAACTTCAAAGGCCCTTGGCGGCTGAAACGCCTTAGAGGTGTGGGGGGGGGGGTGTTTTCCCCTCTCTCTCTTTTTAAACCTCCATGACAGAATAAAGATTTTTTTGTTGCATTGGAGAACAAATGGCATATTGAATTGTAGAGGGTGTCACGTTTGCTAAGGAGGATTTGGGGTGACGAGCCGTATACTATGTCCCCATAGTCAATAATTGGCCTTAACATCTGCTGTGCGATACGCTTTCTGACCAGAAGACTTAGGGAGGATTTGTTCCTGTAAAGTACACCTAGTTTGGCATAGGTTTTGGATGTCAGGGTATCAATGTGTATCCAGAATGTTAAGTGGGAGTCAAACCATATGCCCAAGTATTTAAAACTACAGTAGTAACAGGAGTTAGGGTGGTGTTAGTGTTGGTTCCGATCTGGAGGTCAGTCACGTGAAGCTTTAAAAAATTAGTCTTGGTCCCAAATACCATTGTTACAGTATTGTCAGTGTTCAAAAACAGTTTGTTTTGGGAAATCCAATTTGTGATTCTCAAAAAGTCAGATTGAATTATGTGTTCAAGATCGGAGAGGCTATGGCTGTGTGCATATAGGATTGTGTCATCTGCATACATGTATAATGAAGCTCCCTTACAAGCTGTAGGAAGATCATTGATGAACACTGAGAAGAGTAGGGGCCCCAGAACAGAGCCTTGAGGGACACCACAGGTGATATCCAAGGGGTTTGAGTTAGAGCCTAAGATGGACACATGTTGGGATCTACCAGATAGGTAGGAATAAAGCCAGTTTAAAGCATGTTTCCCTATTCCAGAGCACTGGATTCTAAGCAAGATAACATTATTGTAACGCTCGGCCTGCCCACAAGCCAGACGAGACCCCGGGACTGAGGTGGAAAGGGTAAAACCACACAACTAGCAGCAAACGGGGGCACGGCCGGAGTGTGGTAGTAGCGTAGGTGGTCCGGGCAACAAAAATGTAAATGATACCGTACTTGACAGCTCCGGCGTAGAAGGGTTAAGTTCGTATGCCAAGGGTCGTGGGTTGGAGAGGGCAGCGTAATCGATTGTCCGTAAGCCTGAGTCGTGGAGTGGAGAGAGCAGCGTAGTAGTTTGTCCGTGTGCCATGTCCAAGGGTTGTAGAGGTCTGCAGCATAGAAGTCCAAAGCAAGATCCAAAGGGTTCCAGAGAGCAGCGTAGTAGAGTTCAAAGCAAGGGTCAAATCCAGGGAGGTCAGCAAAGATTCCAGGGACAGGAGCAGCACTGAAAAGACAAGAGAGGCCAGGCAGCAGCAGACAGCACCAAGGTACAGAAGCTATGCAGAGCAAAGAGGAAATGAAGAAGAGGGATTATATAGGGGGCTGTGACCAATCAGAGAAAGGGTAGTGATGGAGGAGCGGCCTGAAGAGGAACCTAATAGGAGAGCAGAGTGAGGGAGTTTGAAACCAATGGGAGTGAGGGGAGGAACAGAGGAGTGAGCAAGATAAGGCCCAGATAGTGGAGAGTTGCTAGAGGCAAATGGAGTGGTCAGAGTAAGGGGAGGAACGGAGGGACCGACAAGGGAAGGGACAGAAAGGGATGGAGGACCTGAGAGGCAAGGCAGATGGGGAAGGGGCGTGCCGGGCATGTGCGTGACGTCCGAGGAGGCGGAGCATGGGGAAGGTGCACCGGAGGATCCAGGAGCAGAGAGAAGAAGTGGAGGAGCAGAGGGATGGACATGGGAAGGGTCAGGTAAGGAGGGAGAAGCGGGGAGGCGGAGCTGACGGGACTCGAGCGGCGACAGGCAATTAGCATGTGCCGGATCAGCGGAAGCAGAGTCAGGCGCCTAACTCCAACCAATGGCGGCTTGGGTGCGCGCGCCCATAGGGCTGACGCGCGTGGTCAGGAGGTGCAGGGAAAGCAGCCAGGAGCGGGGAATGCCACCGGGAGCCTGAATGGCCTGAGAAAAAGGTAAGGATGCGCTGGACGTGGGTATACCCGCAACGCGGATTCTTACAATTATCAACATTATCAAAAGCCTTTGCAAAATCTAGGAATATTGCACCAGTGAGTTGACCCCGTTCCATTCCACACTGGATCTCATTGCAATCTTTTAGAAGGAATTGACAGTGTAAACTCAAAAGATTGAGTTGGAATGTACCCCTCTATTTGCACTCATTACCTATTTCTTGTATGTGTTTCTGTAGCCATAAAGATTAATCCTATAGCTAGAAACTAAAATCGAAAAACGACAGAAAACAAAAAAGATTTAATACATATTTATATCAAGCACTTAAAAATTAAAATACGTGAATATAGTTCCCCTCAGAGGAGCAGTGGAGAAGTGATGGGATATATCAATCTGTGTAACTGAATTAGTATATATTAGCAAGAGATATCCCTATCTTCCCCTGTGGTAAAATTATACATGTAATACCCACACAAGATCACTCAATGAAAATGCGCTGGCCTTAGTATGTAGTAAGGTATCTGTGGTTGACAAATCAAATGCTACCAGTAGTTAATACAATGTAAACAAATCACCATTGGTAACCAATATTGGGATGACAAAAAGTGTCTACTGTCTAAATGTATGAGGTGTAAGGCGTGTCCATTCATGCGGACTGCAAAATGTTTTATGAATTTGAAACAAACTCTAACATACCAAATAAAAGAGTTCATCAACTGCGAGACGTGTGGAGTCATATATCTTATGACTTGTGAATGTGGCATGAGATACGTGGGCAAGACCCACAGACCTTTTAAAACACGCGTATTGGAGCATTTAGGTAATGTTAGAAACTCAGTGGATACACCTCTTGCAAGACACATCATAGAACATCACCAAGGTAACCAACATGTCATGAGCTTTATAGCCATCGAACACATACAGCGGAGCCCAAGAGGGGGTGACTGGGATAAAATCCTACTCCAGCGGGAGTGCCGCTGGATATATTTACTGCAGACCCAGTCACCCCTGGGTCTTAACGAAGGCTATTTGTATTCATCATATTTATAATGATTGATACTATAACCCATTGTGTTTTTGGAATTAACTGAATCACATACATCCATTTACTTATATGTAGTTACTGTGTCCAACTTTATCAACTTTGGTTATTTTATGTAGGTCAGTGCTTATGTTTAGCTCAAGGGAATATTGTATACAGTCTATTAAATCCAACTGGATCCGTATTGACCCTAGGGGCGGATCACTTAATTTTTGCTGTACACTCCTACATATCCACATATCAGATACTGCAGACCAAAATGCTTTTCATATATGGACATCTTGTAGCATTTGACAACTTATATACATTTATCCAATTCACCTTATTATTATTTGGATACATCTATTCAAAGCAGGGACCATTAATTGAACGATTTTTATGTTACATATTTATTACCTCCTCTGCACCTACAGTACCATTTTATATTTAGGACATTTCATTTCATAGGTGAGCAGTTTTTCATATAAATAGGTAATGAGTGCAAATAGAGGGGTACTTTCAAACTCAATCTTTTGAGTTTACACTGTCAATTACATATTTATTACCTCCCCTGCACCTACCATTTTATATTTAGGACATTTCCTTTCATAGGTGAGCAGTTTTTCATATATACCCGTGGAATCTTTTAGAAGGGTAGTTACAGTGGAGTGTTTGGGGCGAAAGCCAGATTGGAATTGGCTAGGGAAATGTGTCTTAGTATAGTAATCGCTTAATTGGGAGTGAACACATTTTTCCATGACTTTGGAAAGTATTGGGAGAAGAGAGATTGGCCTGTAGTTTGGGACAGTGACTTGAAACAATGCAACAGAAAAAATACTGTACACAACATGTGTGTTTCTAATCAATTAATCTGTGTTCATTAGCATGATCTCATCGTGATAACATAATATTTATAAAAGATGTTACCTACCTATTAGAATACCATGATTTTAATAATAAACCCAGATGTTTGTAATGCGATGCTTTGACATGGATCCAACAGTCAGACATTGTAGTGCCAAATAGCGGTTAAAGCAAATTGTTAGAAATTCTATGAAGCTTTTTGAACTTTAAATTAACACTACCACACCACAAATTTGAATTCAAAATATTCTGATAATTGTAGAAACAATACAAAATTACTCTCAACAGAAAAATTAATAATGGCATTGACCATATAAATACTGTATTAAAAATATTCATCAGTAACATTATTAAACTGTTATTAATTATGTTAGACATGATTCTTAAAAGTGTAAACTTATTTAACCCGTCACACCATATTTGAACACTGTCACTATACTTATTCACATGTGTTAAAGCTGCAGAACAATGTGAGGTTTATTGAAACAATATTACAATTTCTGACATTAAATATGTGCATCAATACAATATGCACAATGACAAGTGATTAGTTCCGTTATAAATCGATCATTTATCCAGTAATTGATCGCTTAATATGATTTTAAATGTTTGGGTATTAGATGTGCATTTGGGAAAATGTAGTCCATAAATATAATATGAGTGGGCAGTTAATCTATGTTACAATTTGTACACTGATAGAGAGAGGCCGGGATCAAAAGGCAGAGCCAATCAGAAGAGGAAGGGGATGTCACTAAAATTATGTTTTATACATTATTATACATTTAAATGTATATAAATAATTTATGGCCTGATTCATTTGTTTTATGGTGTTTTGATTTTTTAAACACATACATGAATTATTCATATTTACACACATGTAGGATATTGTTTTAACGGTACCTTTAAAAAGTTTATATATGAATATCCTGCGATGAACGTTAAACTTCATGTACCCGATATCTAACCAAAAGATGAACAAACCATATATTAACCCCTTTGTAACGTCAGCGGTGACACAATAATATCAGAAATATAAACTGTGACCCTTTATTACAACTACAGCTAAACCCTGTTATAGCGCGGTCCTCGGGGTCCACCCGAGACCACCGCGTTAGTAACGGGGTCGCGAAAAACAAAATGGCCGCCGCAAAAAAAAATGGCCGCCGTGATCTGGGACTCCGCGCTGCCGAAGGGGGAGAGCTGAGATAACTCTCCCAGAGCCCAGCGTTGCAATGGCAGCCCCCCGCCCCCCCCCCCCCAACTCCAAGCAGCACTTACCCTTACCCAGCATCTGCAGCAGTTGATCTGTGCAGAGAAGCTGCGAGGGGGAGGAGAGCTCACGGGATGTCAGCTGTTTCTGAGTTCCTGGGCAGGGATCAACTCCCTTCAATGCTCCCCCACAGCAGCAGAGATACAGGCAGGGAGAGGGGGGAGGGGGGCCCAGCATCGCACCAAACCACAGCAGCACCCCCCTCCCAAACCACAGCACCCCGCCCCCACACACACACACACACCCCACAGCAGCACTTACCCAGCATCTGCAACAGTTGATCTGTGGAGAGAAGCTGCGAGGGGGAGGAGAGCTCACGCAGCCTTTGCTGGGATGTCAGTTGTTTTGGAGTTCCTCGGCCAGGGATAAGCTCCCTTCAATCCTCCCCCACAGCAACAGAGATACAGGCAGGTAGAGGGGGGGGCTCTCCCTTAGCCCAGCGTCGCAGCGGCAGGCCCAAAACAGTGTGCTGTGAGAGTGTGTGCTGTGAGCAGTGTGCAGTGAGTGCTGGGAGTGTGTGCAGTGAGCAGTGTGTGCAGTGAGAGTGTGTGGAGTGAGAGTGTGTGCAGTGAGAGTGTGTGTAGTGAGAGTGTGTGTAGTGAGAGTGTGTGCAGTGAGAGTGTGTGCTGGGAGTGTGTGCAGTGAGAGTGTGTGCTGTGAGCAGTGTGCTGGGAGTGTGTGCAGTGAGAGTGTGTGCTGGGAGTGTGTGCAGTGTGCAGTGAGAGTGTGTGCAGTGAGAGTGTGTGCAGTGAGAGTGTGTGCAGTGAGAGTGTGCAGTGTGCAGTGTGCAGTGAGAGTGTGTGCTGGGAGTGTGTGCAGTGTGCAGTGAGAGTGTGTGCAGTGAGAGTGTGTGCAGTGAGAGTGTGTGCAGTGAGAGTGTGTGCAGTGAGAGTGTGTGCAGTGAGAGTGTGTGCAGTGAGAGTGTGTGCAGTGTGCAGTGTGCAGTGAGAGTGTGTGCAGTGAGAGTGTGTACAGTGTGCAGTGTGCAAAAAAAATGTAAAAAAAATAACAAAATAAAAAAATTTACTTTTTTTTTTTAAACGGGAGCCACGTGAAAACCACGTTATAAGCGGATTTGCATTATAATGGGTCGCGCTATAACGGGGTTTAGCTGTACTAGTTTCATAAAACACGGGCTCACAAATAAAAAGCAATACGAGTGCTCAAATGTGTCCATGCTTAAAGCATGTCAGACAGTTGCATTTTTTTTCTAAGTCCCGTCTCGCCATTTCTCGGCAGCTTCTGACCACCTTCTTGCCAACTTTTTCTGGTGAGGCGATTCTGAGAAGAAATCTCAATTCTACAGCAGCGATTACCACAGCTGATCATGGCTACTAGAATTGAGCGAGTTACAAAAATTGCCGATAAGTGGCTTATCGGCACGTTTAGCAATATTTTGGACCTTCCTGCATAGGCCCCATATTCTCTTTCTTTCAATGCTTCTCCTACTTGCTTCTTCGAATATCTCTCCCAATCCTGGCCCCTGCCTTATTTTTACATGTTCTCATCCTTGATTCTACCATACAACTTGTAATTTTTGTGATGTACTGTAGAATCCTCTAACCTTATACTTATCCCCCATTAACCTCCCTCTCCTCTTCCATTCTCCTGTGCCCTTTGGAATGCACGCTCCCTCTCTAACAAGTTCCTCACTGTACATTACTTATTATTGTCTTTTCTCCTTTTTTGCTATAATAGAGACTTAGCTCACTCAGTGTGATTCTGCACTGGAAGCTGTCCTCTCTTAAGGTGGCCTTTCTTTCTTCCACACTCATCAATCTGCCATTATCGAACCCTTCCTATACCTTTCTCTCTTTCTTTTCCGTAATTTGAGGGTCACAATGTCAAGCTTTTCTCTACCCTCTCATGGTGGTCATCTATCACCCACCTACCCCTAGTTTCCTCATTGGGGACTTCAATTACCTTGGGCTTCCAACTTTCTCTCTATAATCTCTTCTTTTGACATTCCCCAATGGACTGCAGCAAGCACAACCAAGGATGACAAGTACCCGGACCAGGATTTCACAAAACACTTTTCAATCTCTGATTTCTCCATTTCCCCCTTTCCTCCATCTGACTATCATGTTTATGCTGATGACACACACATTTACCTTTGAACCCCTGATCTTACACCTACTGTACAGACCAAAGTCTTTGAATGTCTCTCCGCTATATCATTCTGGATTGTCCTCTGCCGGCTCAAATTAAAATGTTAAAAGTCATACTTCCTCTCAAGCCTGGCCCTACTAGCCCTTTCTACATTATTGTTGGTAGTAATATCATCTCCATTATCCCAAGCATGCTGCCTACTGCAGGTACTGTATCACATTGAACTCCTCCCTCACATTCACCTCTCACATTCACAATGTAGCTAAAACTTGTCATTTGTTCCATTTAACATTGCAAAGATACACACTTTCCTCTGTCACTCTACTGTAAAAATATTAACGACCCTCATTCTCTCCCATCTTGACTATTGTAAACTTCTTCTGTCTGGTAATCCTGCCTCTCACTTGCCTAAAATCTATCCTAAACGCAATGTCTAGAATCACTTTACTCTCTCTTGAATCTGTCTCTGCATCCAGCTGAAGTCCCTCTCATGGTTTCCTATTTAATCCTTTATTACTTACAAAATTCTCCTCCTCTTTTTATTAGAATCATCAAAATGGATGCCTTTTGACTTCAATGCCTCTACCAACATGGCCACCGAGGCAGGAAGTCAGTCTCTTCCTGAGCTGTGAAACAAAGTGAATAAAGTGCGCAAATAAAATCTATCTCAGATTAACCACTGTATATACCAAGTGATATAGGGTGATAAATGGTTTAAACAATATTACGTGATCCTATAGGTAATGAGCATCTGCAGCTGTGTAGACAGGGGTGGCTCAAACACCCCCTGGAGCTAGAACAGAGAAAAAAAAAAAAACAGCGCATAACGCTCATAGTGCATTAAAAATTATAATGTTCAATTGTGCAATACAGGTGAGTATTAAGCGTACATTAAGGATGATTTAAAACAGCATTTCAGGGATTGTTACCCAAACGCCAACCAGGTGTCTCCAGGGCAATGTCATCTAGGTTGGTCACAGGTTGGTGACTTGTAAATCTTGGGATACACTTCTAGGGCCTCATGAAGTAAGCGTCGATAATGTGTTTTTGGCCATTATTCCGCCAAAATTGGCTTTGAGATTCAGTAAGCGCCGATAAGTTTATGTTATCGGCATTTTTCTGTCCCGATAATTTTTTTTCGACGTTCGCCTCCCAATAAGCCATTTTTCGGCACCTTTCGCCACTTTTTTTAATTGGCTGTATTCAAGTAGCAAAATCAGCTTATCGGTGCTGACCGGCACTACAAAATTGAGAGTTCTTCTGCAATTTGTCCCGCTAACTAAAGTTGGCAAGTTGGAGGGGATAACGATCGCTAAGGTTGCCGGAACGGCACTTAGAAAAAAAAAATCATCTGTACATCAATGGAGTCAATGGAGCGGGGACGTATAACATTATAGTACTGTTTACATTCTATTACTCACAATACAAATGTGTTAAGCATTACAGTGTGGGGGTCATTCACTGCATTGTGTCACACCTTACGTGTATTATTTGCATAACATGGTACTTTAATATGTTCTCATTATTTGCCTCTCACATTACTCATCATGTGATGATGTGTCAATGGAAAATCCTATACTTAACTCTTAAAGGAGAACCTCACATCATATCACACATCTTACTGAACTGTGCGACAATTTATTACATGATGTTACACATGTCACACATCTAACACATCTACCGTATATTCAGGTTGCTATACATTTCAGAATGCTTGTAATGTGTAACGCATCATCAAACGTTAATGTACATCTTTCTTCTCATGTTTACATGTACTTTGTGTCCTCCCTTTTTTGATGACGTCCGCTATTGGACACTCAATCACATTGAATGTTTACATTGTAAACGTTGCATTACAAGCACTTCATGCTAACTTATATACATATACAATAGTTACTCATTGTTACACGTCCAACTGATTCAATAGCAACTATCCTCATAACATAAATGTATGCATATGCACAGTAGAATTCATTGATGTGAACATGTGACACTAACATGGCAAATTAGACATGTTGCAACGAACTTTTTCTACGTCAATGTCATGGTTTTATAATAATTATATGACTGAGTGTTGCGTTCAGAAGTGGTACATGCATTACACATTGCACTAATACTTTACAATGAATGCTTGTACAAAGCTTCACGTTACATCATTGTGAAATATCAGGATTGGCTGCTGAATACACAGAAATAATACTTGTTAGATCAAATGGATACAGCTTGGGAGCAAAATACTTGAATATGTTAATGTAACACGTAGCACTTTACCAACTCACCTGACATCATCACATAGCTATTTAAAGGACAGAAATGACCTGCTCATTCACAGCTACAGACCCCAAAATGATGCGATTGTTTAGGAGACGGAGGAACATTTTATTGCAGGAGTGGATTGATGATGAAGAGAATGACATAGGGCAAGCGAGGGACAGAGGCAGGGACAGTGACAGGGACAGGCACGCGGACAGAACAGGGACAGGGAGAGGGACAGGGAGAGGGACAGTTAGAGGGACAGGAGATGAGAGGAGAAGACAGAGGAGACAAGTTGTGGCTCGTCCTCGTGTATACAGGGAGAGAACCCTGTTAGATGGAATGAGTAAGTCGCTATCGTTTGAGTTCAGCAGCAATCTTCTCTCTTTATGAAGAGATAAGGGGAGATTTAGATTTTGTGACAGCCAGAGGTCGTGCAGTCCCTGGGCTTGTTAAAATGCTGTGCTCATTACATTATCTTGCTTCCGCGTCATTCCAGACAACTGTGGGCATAGTGGGCGGGGTCTCGCAATCTACATTCTCGCGGGCCTTTACCCAGTTTCTATATGCACTCAATAGACACGCTAGGAATTATATTTATTTTCCTAAAGAGCAGACAGAGTGGCTGGAAGTCAGGAATGGCTTTTATGCCATAGCCGGGATACCATGTGTGATGGGTGCAATCGATTGCACCCATGTTGCTTTGATCCCGCCTAGTCAGAGTGAGCATGTTTACCGCAACCGTAAACACTACCATTCCCTGAATGTACAGGTGGTATGCGATGCCACGATGAAGATTATGCATGTGGTAGCCAAATTCCCTGGTTCCAGTCACGATTCCTCTATCCTGAGTAACTCATCAGTCTTCCATGCTTTCGAAGAAGGCTATTTTGGACCTGGTTGGCTGCTGGGTGAGTACATATTTGGATGTTGTAACACAAAACTCATTTTTTTATAGGAATTATTGTATGTTGTAATGTTATCACTAATTTTACCTTATGTTTGCTCCATTGATTATAGGTGACTCAGGATACGGAATTAGGCCGTGGCTCTTGACCCCGGTGCCAAACCCTCAAACTGAAGCAGAGGAGAGGTACAATGCTGCCCATATATCTACGCGATCCATTATAGAGAGGACATTTAGGCTTCTCAAGACAAGATTTAGGTGTGTCGATCGAACTGGTGGGACACATCAATATAACCCTCAAAAAGTGTCTGATATTATCATTGCATGTTGCATTTTGCACAATGTGGCACTCAGACATAATGTAGAAACAGACATAGGTCAGGCTTTGGAGGAGGAGCATCCCATCAATGTCCCAGCTGACAATGATCAAACAGCCAGTGGTGTAGAGATACGCCAGAATGTCATAAATACTTTTTTTTCATGTAAGTAAATACATATATTTTCATATTACTACTTTCATATATTAATTATGTTAATATAAACCTACATTTTTTCAAATACCATTCTCTTAGGAAACAGACGAATATGGGTCGCACACCTTTCTCTTCTCTGTTGTGTGTACAAATGCATGTGGCCCCGGTCTGTCATTCATCCACAGGTTATATAATCCTTCTTAGAATGTACAGTTGTTGTGTGTATGTGAATACAGCAAGTGTTACAAATGAATAATTTCATACCATTGTCTTGTTGATTATGCTAAGACAATACACATAGTATGGCCATAGTCATTCCTTACTGCACTATGGTTACATACAATGTTATTGTTACACTGTGACATGTGCATCACTATGATGTGTACACCAGTGTGCTTTTCATATAATTTGTTACCAAATATACATGGCGTTTCATATTTAACACCAAATACACACTTTGGTGTGTTGCTTACCTTAATGAAGATGTCATGTCAATGTTTGATATATATATTTTTATTTAATAGGTATATGTCCTCAATGACTGCTCATGGTGTGTATATGAACTTACATCTGTCATAATATGTGTCAACCTCTATATACGTATACTTATAGGATGTATCAACCCAACATATTTGAAAAAATGAGATGTTACAAACATGTTGTTTCTGTATAATGTACATGCTTTTAGCTACACTTGATGGTTCATGTGCATTCTATTAGTCAAACATTTGTGACATAACCACATTTAATGTATGTACCCTAACAAATTCCATTAATATAATATAGTGGTGGGTGTAGAGAAGGGGATAAATGCTGCTATAATTTTGATTATGGGAGGTGAATAACCACAGATGATATAACCACAGATGATATAATATCTATATTTAATATACTGAACCTATTGATGCAAGTAAGTAGGCCTTGGATAAAACATCTTACAAGTTTAATCTAGGTGAGTGAATTATGTGCTTCATAATATTAGGCCCATATTGTTAAAAAGTGTGAGAACATGTATATGTCACGAACACAAGGCCTGTTTTATTACAATACTGTGTTACAACAAGAAAGCATCATATGTATCTTCTCATAAAAATCTCACTCTCTCTATATATATATATATGTATATGTATATCTATATAACTATATAGATATGTATATGTGTGTGTGTATCTCTCTCTCTCTCTCTCTCTCTCTCTCTCTCTCTCTCTCTCTCTCTCTCTCTATATATATATATATATACATATGTATATATATATATATATATATATATATATATATATATATATATATCTATATATATATACTCTGTGTGTGTGTACATATATCCATATATACTACATATATATTAATACACATTCACATATATGTTATTGTAACCAGTAGTCATACATGATGACATGCCAACATTAAGAATCTTGAAGGAAGGTGAAGGTAAGTAATCTTTTACAGTTAATTCTACTATAAACTGAAATGTAACATGTAAGCAGTTATATAGATAGTTACTTAATTTTGAATGTGAATAATATTAACATGCAATGGCCATGTAAATTACCTACCAAACACACACAAATACTATGTTAACCAGCTAAGTGAATGTCGGCTACTGTAAACATTTAAACTGTGTAATGTTGGACCATTACTGAACAGATGATTAATACATAAATATTATTTACATTATTCGTTCATTCAGACTGTGAACATTTCCAAACCTTCACGTGTACAAGGACATACTTGAATATTTGGAAACAACAGGTCTTGATCATACATACAATATTCATTACATAATGTAAATTAAACATCACAAGCCAAAATACAGATTTACTTAATGTGAAAATTTATTGTTTTTTTCCCTTTTGAGACCGAGTCACAGGCTTGCTTGTTGTCTGTTGTTTTTGCCTTTTAGCTTTGGCAACAACTTTAACCAAAACTGAACCAGTTTCACTGGCCTGTGGCACTTCAGGGGCAGGGGGATTGGCCAGTGACACTTCAGGGGCAGGGGGATTGGCCAGTGACACTTCAGGGGCAGGGGGATTGGCCAGTGACACTTCAGGGTCAGGGGGATTGGCCAGTGACACTTCAGGGGCAGCGGGATTGGCCAGTGACACTTCAAGGGCAGGGGGATTGGCCAGTGACACTTCAGGGGCAGGGGTTGTGGGCAGATGCAGTTGTGAACCAGATGGTACACAGTGTACAACTGATGTTTGCTCCGTATCGTGTTTTTGTTTTTTACTTTGTTTCCAAAAGCTGGTTATTAGTAATTGTTTGTGTAACTTTGTGTAACTTTCTTTTTGGTGCCTCCTTTGTAGGTGTCAGTTCCTGATTGTCAACAGATGGCAGCGGTTGGATGTTGAGAGGGACATGCACAGAACTTTCAGCTAATGTACCTGTATCATCCCGAAGTGGGGAATGAAGATCAGATGGCTGGGATGAAAAACTAGCAGCATTTAATGATCCATCCTCTGATGGGGTAAAGTTGAATTGTTGTGCTGTTGCAGTCCTTCTCAAGTGATTAGCTTGGCTTAGCTGAAGAACTACTGCTTCTAATGTGTTGTTTAATTTTTGTATTTTTTTAGGAATTTGGATGAAGATTCTCTGGAGATGTGACAATAGTGATATCGCCTTTTCCTGCTGAGCTATCATCCTTTCGTGCACTGACATCATATCTGAATGGCGACGATTTTCTGCTGCAACACTTCTTTCTTCAGAAGCTGCTATTGCTGAGTATGTGTTACTTGCAGGAGGAATTGACTGTGTTACTCTTTGACTGGGAACATGTTCATGCTCACTTGATAGAATTTCTGTATCTTTGGCAACATCAGGTTCTAAAAATAAATGAACACATGATGAAATGGCATGCTAATGTCTGCTGGTTTACTATATAATGATAGTTGTTATCATAGTGTAACACCCAACATATTTACATACGTTTTATGTCGTCACATTAAAATGTACCTTGACTTAAGAAATATGTTTCGACTCAGTGTGAAATAAGAATGAATGAAAGGTTGTTCAAAACTCACAACTCCTAGATGATAGTTTACATCACACACAATACATGTTCTCTTTATAAACTACATTTTCAGTGACAATAAGTGATCTGATTTACATTAGATGTCAAAGGCATTTAACATAACAACATAACATATATAAATGAACATATTAGATGTCCTGCACCTCATACACTCCTCTTCCAGGTGAGATGAGCTGGATGTCCCAGGTGAAGAGACTTTTTTAGTCTCAGGTGACACATGACCTCCAGGAGCAACTATATCGAACAGTAACATAAGTTGTTAATTGACATGTCTACATAATGAACATTGATTTTGTGTATCTTGAGTATTTATGCCTAACTAACATCATCACTTCATGAAATGAAAAGATGTGTCTGTCAAACTGTAATAACTGTAATAACAATGTACATGACAGTGTACTTGGGACTTTTTTGTTCACTACCATACAACATACATTGTTTATGCAGTAATGGTTTAAAAAAATATTTGTTCTATTGGACATACACTGCATATGTTGTGCAGTAATATAACAATAATAATGACCAATAATAATGATTAAAAAAAACAATGACAGCAACGTTCACTATGATTATCATTAAGTATGTAATAGTGGACATGTTCTTGTTTTTAGTTCCTGATATGTGTGCTACATTATTAGAAGCTGCTGCAGGGCTCAATATAGCTGGCACTGCACAACACATGCAGTGTGTCTCTCACAGATGCTACTGGTGTGATAATGTGGTGTTGATAGAAGTTTCACAATATATATGAGTGAACGAATGTGTTATGTACGTTTTGATACATAGTGGTTTGGTGGGTGAAATTGTACATAGTTACCATTTCCAATTAATGTGATTAACTTATGTTTAGCTTGCCAGGTTTTAAGAACTGTAGTTCCTCCCCCAAAAACTAACATCACCCTGACCTTTCAATTAATTCAAGCAGCAGAAAATGGTGTCAACAAAGTTGACCGTAACATGACCCTGTTATTTTGCTGAGTGCACAACTCCACCCCCTGTGTTCACGTGTATGCTGTGATGACATATTAATTGCAGCTGCTTTAACACAATGGTAGATGAGCTAAATAGTAGTCTGAAGTGTGCTACCTATGAACACAATTACATAACAAATGCAACCTGTCCATAATTATGCTCTCTGTACAGTATATGACATGAAGCAAAGTAGGACCTTCTATTAAACATAAGCAAATGTGTTACTGCAAGTGATGTTTGTTGGCCGTAGAACGCAATATGTTCGATGCATGATTTGAAGAGGCAGTAATGTAGTGTTTGTAGGTGTTACATAAATTACCTATCAATTTAAAAAAAATATATGTATGTACTGCAACAGTACATATTAATGTTTGCTCATTTGCATGGCTTAGACAGGTGTTCAACCCTGTCGTTCCATTTCATCAGCCAGCATACGGCGCTTCCACTGCAGCAAAGGATTGTGGGCAATGACATGCAAATGAGCAGTCAGTGCCACGATATATATTAATTAGTGCTTTTAGTAGACCACCGAAATATAAATATATATTGATAGATAGATATATAGAGAGAGACATATATACCTATATATATGTAGGTATGCTTATATTGGGAAGAAAGTATAAGTAGCAGCGGAAATATACAAAAGAACTGTAACTTACGAAACGCCTAGTACAGTAACATTTGTCACCTGGTGGAAATTCACAAGAATAAATTCCAATGTCTCTGTCACCGGCCAAACCCTCCACGACGACGGGAATAATTTTTTCTCGCAGCTGCTCCTCCAATGGTGTTAATAGGAGACATTGTGCTGGCAGCCCACCTCCTGTGCTAGAAGCATGCAAGCGTTGTGCTTGTAATTTTTTTTTTAAGTTTGCCCTGATATCGTCAAATCTCTTGCGACAATGATACCGGTCCCTGACATGATTCCTGCACGCATTCACTGCAATTACTATTTCATTCCACATTTCTTTTTTGCATACTGAACTTCTAGCTGTTCCAAGAGATACCAAACATGCTGGTTTAGGTGTAATATGTGTAGCACATGAGCATTTACTTGTAAACATAGACATGTAAGGAAGCTTGCATTAATATTGTATGAAGTTTGCACAAATTGAACGACTGAGTGTTCATGTTGTTGTAAAGCTTGATTAAAATATGTGTTTGAGAAGTAAGTTACATTGATAGATATTATGGACCAATATTTTGATATGAAGACACCTCACATGACCTAGGATAATATGTATTTGAAGAATGAATGCAAAGGTAGACTTACCTACTAAATGGCCATACAGACAGTCATAGTGCTCCAGAATCCCTGTGACAAGAGCTGTGTTTTCGTTGTCATTGAAGCGAGGATTACGTTGCTTCTCCACGCGTTTCTTCCGAGCACGTTTAGCCACAGAACTTGGCTGCTGCTGACTGGACTCTCCTTCTTCCAATGGAAGAGTCTCCAAAAGCGGCCCCCCAGCAAGCACCCCACCACCAGACACACCAGCAGCACCAGCAACAGAGCCACCAGCAGCACTCACACTCCCAGCAACAGCACTCACACTCGCACTCCCAGCAACAGCACTCGCACTCGCACTCCCAGCAACAGCACTCGCACTCACACTCCCAGCAACAGCACTCGCACTCCCAGCAACATCACTCCCCTGAACCCTACGTTCACTCCGACGTGTACTCGCACGACTAGCACTACCACTCAAATCAGCATCACTCTTCCCACGCCTTGAGGCATACCTCTAGCACTCACAAAAAACAGAAAACAAATGTACAGCCAATCGCACTGAACACTAACAAATATAAAACAAGACAAAGATGTACACAAAACAACTCAGGACAACCGTGTCACAATACACAACAAATCTCTCAGTCAATATGTAGTTAGTAAATCGGGCAGCTCTGTGTCTCTCTCTCTCTCTCTGTCACTCCCAACAACACAGAGAATGAATAACAGTACACGGTGCCTTTAAATAGGCCGCTCCATCCAATACATTGTTGCTTCGGCAGATTCAGCAAGAAGTTTAATTGGCGAACCTAACAGCACCCCGCCATGCACGCCGATACACCTGTGTGTGATCGGCAAATCATCGTGAGAGTGGGCGGAAATGTTTTCGGCTTCATTTGGAAGACATTCGGCACTTACTGCATACGGAGAGGGAAAATCGCCAAAATAATGCCAAATCGGTAAGCTTGGCGAATGCACATTTTCGGCGCTTACTGCATCGAGCCCCTAGTACCCTTGGGTAGTGTCTGCTTTGAAAGAAACAAGTTTATCTGGTGAGGGTGATGGCTTGTGGTGAATCACTGCATGCCTGTAGCCGCCCGACTCTCCGTCTCGGAATGCGTGACGTCACTCTCCCGCAACAGTGAATATCGCGCGCCTCAATCTCCTCACCGATCCAAATTCACAAAGTATGGACTTCAGGATGTGCTTTTTCACTTGGTAATAGAATCGCAGTCTATTCCAACGCGCTTCGAAACCACAAGGGTCTCTTCCTGTGGTTTCGAAGCGCGTTGGAATAGACTGCGATTCTCATAAGTATTATCTCCTACATTTTGAGAGACCTTATCTGTTGGTTTGAATTAGTGTTTTAATTAGATCCTCAATCCTGACCCATTCATTTAAGGTAAGCGCCCGGTTTTCTTTGTTTTGTTTCTCCCTTTATAAGGCATCCATTCCCCACTCCCCTTGCCTGTGCAAGGCACTTTCTACCTTGTCTCCAGATTTTTCCTTTTTTGACTGCCTCAGACCCTGTCTGCTGCCTGAATAATTTGCCCATCTCCCCAGCCCTGACCCGGGAACTGTGACCTTGACCATTCTGCCTCTCTCCAGCCCTGACCCCGGAACTGTGACCTCGACCATTCTGCCTCTCTCCAGCCCTGACCCCGGAACTGTGACCTCGACCATTCTGCCTCTCTCCAGCCCTGACACCGGAACTGCGACCTTGACCGTCCCACCTCTCCTTTGCTGACCCTGGAACCAGACCCCACAATTCTACTGATTCAAGATTTTGATCCCAGGTACGGGTCAGTCTCTACTCTCCACCTCTGCCTAATGGGTCTGTCTCCTTCACAGCACATAGCAACCTACTGTACACATCCGTAACACTTTTAAGGCCATACACCCTTCTTTCATTCCTTATACTGTATCTCAGCCCTATTTTCTCGCTATACACCTGCTTGACGCGCTATGCTCAAGGATGTTTTTTGTCTTCCCTTATGTATCTAAAGCCCTCTTCCGTCTAAGGGGTATATTCTAGTAGCCTAGATGAGTTTGCTGCTACATTGCAAGGTTTGGCATGTTCTCGCCGAACGGTTTGTCAGTTGAGTTATCACGGTATTCAGAAAGAATCTGAAACCCTCTCAAACCATGCATCGGGAAAATGCCAAAACGGTTCAGCGAAGCAGCAAACTCATCTGAGATTTTATTCTAAGTTCTCCCCTGTAACAGGGACATATCCCTGTTTAAATAAAGCAGCCTCAGAGCTCTGTGAATCCAGCAGAGAAATAGTTAATTGCAGTCACTCAATTAACTAGTCTCCATCTGGATAAATGAGAGCTCTGTAAATAGCCTCGTGTGAGAAACAGGAGAGATATTCCTTAGCTCCCATTTGGGCTGACAGATGGAGAGCAGAGAATCTTGCACACAGACACTGTCTTGAGCTCAAAAGCTGGGCTGAGATCAATAGAAAACATTAGTGCATAGCTGTCATATCTGTGCTCAAGAGTGAGCAAAAAAGATCAAGTGGCAATAGTGTAGCAGTTCAGATGATCCTTATGCACCTTATATAAAGAACAAGGTATCGACAGTGACTACAGGCTTCCTTTAAAATAAATTGTTGCTTGTGTTAGTAGTAATTTAATGCTTCCAATTGAAGGGAGGGAAGACGGTATAACAGCAATATGATGGGATGACCAAGCTGTCCGAAATGAATGAACAGCCGGGCGCCACCAATAAGCTTACTTGAAAGTCACTCCCCTGGTGCTAGACTAGGCATATAACTTGATATATACAGCGAACAAGCAACTTGAAACTTGAAGTATAAAGTATTCACAGTCGTATGCTGTAATCAGCGTCAACTGCTTCAATTCAGATCAATGAGATGATATCCCAAGGGGGAAGGTGCAACAGTGCACTGCTTGTCGAACCGTAGAAAAATGACGGTGGCTGGATCAAGTAGTAGTTAAAAAACTGTATTCTTTATTGGGTCATCAGGCAACAAACACTCACAGAAGTGAGAGGAACCTCTAACACGTTTCGGGCTTGTCATCCCTTTGTCAAAGAGTATGGTTCCTCTCTGAAAGTGCCAATATATGTAGGAGAATCGTCCTCGGAAAACCGTGCCCACCCATGAGGTCACAAACACAATCCGCCAATGGCAAGCAATGGAGGGCTATGGCTGGGAACCCCGAGCATAGCGGTGGCAGGAGCCGTCCACACAGATACGGCACATGAAGAAAGCAACATAGAATAATGATATACTAACACACTTGAGAAGCAATCATATAAAGAAGAAACATGTGTCATATCAATAGTACCGGCAAAAGGATGTCAATACCACATCTGATGTTAATAATCCTTAATAACAATCTGCTTGGCACTAAGATATAGTAAAGGGAAAAGAAAAACAACACTAAAAATGCCAAAGCATAAGGAAAATAAAAATAAAAACATGAACAAAATTGTATACAAATAATAAAAAATGAATACAGATCACAAACACTATATGTACCCTTAGGCTGCGGCCCCACTGGCGCTGACCACGCTCATGCTTGAGAGCGGTGACGTCCCCAGCTCTCCAAGCATGAGTGCCGGGTGTCCTTGCTATTTCGAAAGCGCGCACGGGGGACGTTGCGGGCAAATTGAACGCGTATGAAACGGACATTTTTTTTGTTTACTCAAGTGCCAAGCTTGAGTGAGTGTGCACGCAACGCATGAGAGGGGACTTGCCCATATACATTTATGTAACAAAAAGCGACAAGCACAACGCGCTCAGCGCCAGCAACCTTATATTTTGAAAAAGTCTTCTCCATATGTAAACAATCAATGCTACATTAAAACATCACAAAACTGATATTTAGTAACATGTACTGTAAGATGCATACTATATTATAATAGAATAATAGATGAATGAACAAGGGGACATATTAACAACAATATACATGATATGAAGTTAAAACATACCTATACTGCACCGACACACTTTATTCGAGCAAATACCCAGTTTGTACCTGGCAGATACCTGGAATGCGCCGCTCCTCACCTCTGACAAGCCCCGTTGCGTTTGCCTTCCCAGCCTGGGTTCATGCCTGGCTGATGGGCGGCTGATCTGTTAAATGATAATGATTAGGATTTAATAGGCTGCAATGCTTCGCGTGTCTACCAGATGGCATAAATTCATGAATTGTAATGCAGTATATATATATATATATATATATATATATATATATATATATATATATACTGTGCAGTATTGCAGCCAGCGGGAATAAAATGCTTCAATCCCTGCCTGGAAAATAACGCAATGCACTCGGGCAGAAAACAGTCACAAACCTCAATACACCCGGGTATACCCGAATTCGTGGGACTAGCCGAGCTCGAATAAAGTGTGTCGCCAGTGTATATGTATATTGATAATATAAATCAATAGAATCCCATACATAAGATTATCTGGACAATAATCACATTCACTTCCTAAAACAGAAAGAAGGGGGAAGTGGGGAAAGGGGGAGGGGAAGGAGGAGATCAAGGCACCCATACACAACCAGAAACATATATTTCGTGGACACAGAGGATCTAGGAACCTGCTAGAGACTAACATGGAGGGCCACCTGCTTAAGGTAATTCCTGAGACTTTGGGGTGATAGGCTGGTAATGGAAATATCCCTCCAGTCCTGTAGATAGGGTCTGGGAAAGTAAATTAGCCCTTACAATGGGATAGGGGTTTGTTATTTTGTTGTTTTTGTATGTTTTACCTGGATAAAGGAAAAGGCTCAATGAAACCAAGATATAATTTCACCCTCATCGGTCTCCATTATATGAACGTCTGCACCGTGAGACCCACATCTCCCTGCACATATCTCGCAAGCGATCGCAGTGGTTTTATTTAAATTTTAATACTATTGTGTGTGAGCAGGGGGTCTCAGGCGCAGAACCGTGTGGATTTCAGATTCCGGGATCCCCTGCTTCCCGAGATACAGGCCCCGGTATGGGGTGCCGGTATCTCCAATGCATTTAAATGTCCCGGTCACATGACGTGGGACATTTAAACATTGCATCGGGATACCGGCACCCCATAATGGGGCCTGTATCTTGGGAAACCCGGGATCCCCGGATCTGAAATCAACATGGTTCTGCTCCGAAGACCCCTGCTCATGCACACTAATATTAAAATTAAAAACAGCTTCATTACCTTAGCAGCTAACCGCGAAGGCAAAGAAGAGATTAAACTTGAATAGCCTGTTTATTGGGGGCAGAGGGGGGTGGATGAAATGGATAGTAGTCCCAGGGTGGGTGGTTAGGCCTGCCAGAAAACTTGTGGGAGTGATTAAACCCTTCACTACCATAGCGGTGGGAACCACTATGGGAATGAAGGGGTTAACCACTCCCGCTACCCACCTGGTAGGCCTAACAACCCACCCTTGGGGCAACTACCCCCTTCACCCAATCCCTCTACCCCCAATAAACATAAAAAAAACACAATAACCCTAATACCCACCTCCTCTACCCCCCAAAAAAACCATGTTGCCATCACCAATGGGATTGTGAGAGTACCCATTGGTACACTGGCGACACACTTTATTCGAGCTCGGCTAGTCCCACGAATTCGGGTATACCCGGGTGTATTGAGGTTTGTGAATGTTTTCTGCCCGAGTGCATTGAGGTATTTTCCAGGCAGGGATTGAAGCATTTTATTCCCGCTGGCTGCAATACTGCACAGTATATATATATATACTGCATTACAATTCATGAATTTATGCCATCTGGTAGACACGCGAAGCATTGCAGCCTATTAAATCCTAATCATTATCATTTAACAGATCAGCCGCCCGTCAGCCAGGCATGAACCCAGGCTGGGAAGGCAAACGCAACGGGGCTTGACAGAGGTGAGGAGCGGCGCATTCCAGGTATCTGCCAGGTACATACTGGGTATTTGCTCGAATAAAGTGTGTCGGTGCAGTAACTGCACCATGTGATGGGAATTTAAAAAAAAAATGATGTGACATCATCCCTTAAAGCAGGGGTGCGCAATCTTTTTCCCCTGCACCCCCCTGCCGGCTGTCCTGCTCTCCGCGTGTCCCCTCCATCCTCTTTACCGTGGTTCCTGGCATCTGGGCATCATGATACGTGCCATCGCAACGCAACATCATATGACCCACGGCGTGTCTCAAGAATCCAGCTGAACCACATTAAGTAAGAGTCCTTCGCCGCTTCCCGGCACTTAATTTAAGCGTCTTTGGGAAGCATGCAAGGGCCTCTGTAAACCCCGTGCCCCCCCCCCCCCGCAGTTAATCTCACGTCCCCCTGTTTGCGCACCACAGCTTTAAAGTGATGTCACAACTTTATAAAAAATGGAACATGTCACATGGTTCTGGAACCAATCGGATTGTCCCAAATCCAGTTGGATGTAGTACCATGTGATAGCAGCTATGTGAATTTATGGATGTGACGTACCTCCTTTGGAGATGACCTCACATCCTTAAAAACATTTTTAAAAGCCTGTCACATGGTACAGTGTCCAATCGGATTGGAGCTGTACCATCTAACCCTAAAATGTGAAATCACAGGCCTTATATAAAGTCTGTTCTATCTCATTTTAGCTTAAGAAGTCGACGAGACAATATCCGTTGATGAATTTAACATGGGAATTCAATGGATTCCAACGAAAGAAGATGATAGAAAATAGAAGATTTTTTTTTACCTGAAGCGGAGGATCACAGAGCATCCCTGAGGATCGCTGAGGATAGCGTCACCGATTGAGAGCTTCCAGATATGCCGGGATTCGGAGGACTTCTAAAGGTAAGGAAAATATTGAATGTATGTCATTTTAATTTTTCAGGTTTTTTGATTGGATTTGTTTTTAATGTTTTTTTCTTGCCCATTTACTGCTAATGAATTTATTTATGCCACTATAGATAAATACAGTGACAGGCAATTATTTTTGGGGGGCAATTGTTTGTTTTGAATTAATTGTTATGTTTTCTATTTCTGTTTATTGTTTTGTGCATATTGTTATGTTATTGTAGAGCTTATTTTTATTACATTTTAGGATTGTTTAGGCATTTAATTTCTTTAATTGTTCTGTTGGTTAGGGGCTACATTTCTTTTATTGTTCTAGTAGTTAGATGTTAGATTCATTTTATTATTGTGGTGTTAGATTAATTTTATTGATGTGCTGTTAGGCTTTTTAGTTCTTTTATTCTTCTGATGTTTAGGTGCTTGTGTATATCTTTTATTGTTGTGTCTTTTAAGTGCTGTTGTTTTTTTTAGGTTGCCCATTGACTGCTATAGTGGCAATCACTGTGCCAAGGGTAGAGGGTGGTGTAGAGGGTGGTGATAGTTGCCCCGGAGTGGGTGGTTATGACATCTGGGTGGGTAGCGGGAGAGGGGGTTAATCCCTTAATTACTTTAGCGGTTACTAACCACTAAAGTGATTAAGGGGTTAGGGGTCATTAGATTGTATTTTTTATTGTTGTATTCCTGCCAACGGAGTACATGGACGTGGAGGATGGTGATGAGGACACCCTTCATCCTGGCAGGTGTAAGTAGAAATTTTATTTACTTTATGCTGGCTGGCTAATGTTTCAGTTTAAATGGGCAAATGCACTATTATCAAGATCTGGATAATAGAAATGTTGGCCATTATTGTACTGTATGTGTATTTGGGGGTAAAGGAGTTGTCCATTCCTTGACACTGGGGTTATCTTTGCTCCCATTGTGGGCATAGGTAACTACACTGTCAGTGAATGGGTGTGTTTGTATTGTGTTTTAATGATTATTGTGGGTAGCGGGGCTGGGTGAAGGTGACATTTGGCCTGCGGTGGGTGTTTATACCTACCGGGTGAATAGCGGGAGGGGTTAACCCCTTCATTACTTTAGCGGTATTAACTGCAAAGGTAATGAAGGGGTTAACTACTACCGCAAACCCCACTCAAGGCTTCAACACCCACCATGGGCCAAATAACACCTTCACCCACCCCTGCTACCCACAATAAACATTGCACTGGTAGTTAATCTCTTCATTGCCTGAGCGGTTAGCCCCTAGGGTAATGAAGCTGCCTGTAAATGTATTTTTATTGCATCGGATTGATGCCGGGGTCTCTGTGCTGGTATTAATGTGTATCAGCTCCTGAGACCGACGGCATCAATCCGATGCAGGAAAAATGCATTTTTTTCCCTAAGTCCCTCTCTCATATCCCATCTTGCCAGCTTTTGCTGGTGAGAAGATTCTTTGATAAAATCGCAATTCCCTATCTTTCCCCATTATCGCCCAGCATACAGCGCTTCTACTGCAGCAAGGGATTCTGGGAAATGACATGCAAATGAGCACACAGTGCCACCTTTTGTCTCAAGCTCGTATTACACAAGCAAATTCTCAAGCCAATGCATACTGTTTTAAACACAGCTTTTAGACAGAGGCTGGGATGAGATGCAAAGCCAGTAAACCCACACACAGACATGTTTCAAACTTGATGGGTATCATCAGTGTGAGGTTGGTGGTACTGGTTAAGCTGGTTTGAGACTAGACTAGGTATTCACCACAATTATTAAGGTTATGGTGGGTAAAAAAAGGTGACAAAAACCCTCCACCGTAAAGCATAAAGCAACTGTAAATATTACTGTATGTTCATTTGCATGTCTTAGACAGGTCTGCAACCCTATCTTTCCCCATTATCGCCCAGCATACAGCGCTTCCACTGCAGCAAGGGATTCTGGAAAATGCTGCTTGTGTAATATGAGCTTGAGACAAAAGGTGGCACTGTGTGCTCATTTGCATGTAATTTCCCAGAATCCCTTGCTGCAGTGGAAGCGCTGTATGCTGGGCGATAATGGGGAAAGATAGGGTTGCAGACCTGTCTAAGACATGCAAATGAACATACAGTAATATTTACAGTTGCTATATATATATACACAGGGGTTGACAAATCACCAAAAAATCTACTCACCACACAAAAAAATCTACTCGCCACCTAGTACCAAACGTGTGCTGCTTGGGCCAATATTTACTCGCCCGGGGGTTAAATCCACTCGCCCGGGGTGAGCAAATGTATAGGTTTGTCGAACACTGTATATATATATATATATATATATATATACACACACACACACACACACACACACATGTCTTTAGCCATTAGTTGAACTTTGCACGTTTTGAAGAGCGTGATTAGATGTTTGGGCACATTTTGCTACAATAGATTGTTCTTGTATTAATTATATGTAACGGTATTTCTGGCCCGGCCTGACCCACCCAATCTCACATTGGCCCCTGTGGTCTAACCGGACCCCATTACAGTGTGAATATGCCTGATGGTGCACCTGCTGGCTACAGGACTCCTGAGTCTCCCGCATGATGGTGTGTGGGGAGGACCCGTCAGACAGGCAGCTGAGGTAGTGTGCTGAGTCTCACCTAGTTCCAGTGCAGCGCCTCCACCTCACCAGGGTCCCTGCGTCCGCAAGGGGATGATCCTGGCGAGGAACTCCTCCGTGGTGCTCCTCTCTGTCCACTCATTCCAGATAGATACACGAGAGGGTTTCTGGCTGAACTCATCTTTATTGACACGGCAGGGCAACTGCCCTCCACAAGGAGTATCTTCAGCCACTCATCTCGCCAGTGCTCCCTTTAGTTAGGTATGTCACCTAGATCAGGGATTCACTTATTCCCGCAGGAATCACTGTCCTGTGCCAGGTCCCTGGACACAGCCTCCCATGGAGTTACTATAACATAACTGACACTCTGATAGAACTTGAACTCCTTCCTCAGCTCTGACAAGAGCTGGAACTCCTTTCTCAGCAGAACAACTAACAACCAACTCAGGTAGAACTTTCCAGCAACTAACTCTTAGACACAGTGCTGTGCCTTATGTAAGCTTCTGAGGCTGACACATCTCTGACATCACTAACCATGGAGTCAGAGCATGTGACCAGTCCCAGCCATACACAGAGCACCCCACCAGGGTGTGAGGGGAAACCTCCATAATTACTGCTGGCATGCCCACACTTACCAGGCCTTACTGCCAACAGGAGAGATGACTGTAGGCATTTTACATGACCGCTACATTCTCCCCCTGGTGAATCCCATCGTCCTCGCTGGGACCTAAATTTGTATACCTCTTTCCAGGAAGCACTGTAACGGAAAACATAATTAACATCACACAAATTTCCTCATAATACAGTACATATGAATACAGTCATCCGCCAAGCCCGCCCCGACCAGCAGCCACGAACCCGCGTAATGTCTCAGTACCCCCTTAATAATAGTGATCTGGGTCAGGTTTCCTCACTTCCCGGTTACCCATATCCAGGACCGTAACATAATAATGCCTAGGTGATCCTCTCTCTGGCACATAGGTCACCCTATGTTTGTGAACATTTCTCCCTATGCTCCACACTCGCATCAGGGTGTCTATTCTTTCTTCCGCCTTTTTACCTACAATGTCGCTCCCCCTATTGGCTAAATACAGCTCTATAGTTTCTTGGAGCCACGTTTCCCTATTGTCCTCAATTTCATCCATCAGGGGCTCCGGAACATAGGGATACTCCAACCCATGGGATTTTTTATATTTGGCTATTATAGCCCTCTCCGCCCTACTGACCCTGGTCAGATCAGCATTACCTGCCCTCCCAGGTAACACCCATGATAGGGGCTCATCAGAATCTACTGGATCTGACAGTGTGTCGGGACCCATGGGCGCTATGTCTCTACGCTCCAGCTGGAACCACCTCTTCTGTAGTTCCCTGTCCCTCTGCTCGAGTGTAAACTCTCCCTCTTTCCACCAGAAATCTACCACGTCCTCCCGCCGGATGAGGAACCGAGTACGGTCCATCCATGCGGAGTACCCCTCAAATAGTGGAGCCCACCACCGGGTCTCCTTAAAGGGATTAGGCCCTGGTTCCCGGTCGTCATCAATTGAAAACACCCCTGACGACCTTGTGGATCGCGAGTTGAACCACCTCGAGGACCCCGGAGCCTTTACTGCCGGTTGGGGTGCTGTATCCGCCACCCTCAATTCTCCTCCTCCCCGTGAATCACCTTCCGTAGCTCCACTGAGCTGCCTCTCCCCAGTCCGTTTTTCCTCCCCCCCCAAAGGTATGTCCACAAGTTCCAAGCTGGGCGGTGAACCCGGTGACCGTGTGATAGGGGTAGGGGCATTAGCTAGGGCATGGGGTTGGGTATAGGGGCAGGGAACGGGACCCCACGGGGTTACGACCCGCTCCTGGCTGTCCGTAGACTGGTCCAAGGATGATGTCTCACCCTCCTCAGTCCTGAGATCGTCTCTCCGATTTCTGGGCAATACGAGCGGTCGGGGACCTTCCCCCAATCGCCGAAGCGTCGCTGCTTCCCCTTCCTGGGTTCCGCCGTCGCCACCGGAAGTGACGTCCTCCCCGGAACCGGAAGCGTCACCATCTCGCGTTGGACCCCCATGCGGGATCTCTTCTTCCACGACGACATCCGGTTGCTCCGCCGTCGCCACCGGAAGTGATGCCGTCCCTCCACGTGCGCGTTGGGCCTGGCGCGGCCCTTCCAGCGCTTCGCCGTCTGTTGTGACCAGGTAAGAGATAGGGCTTTTTGGCTTACCCATCCGCAGGGGTGTAGGCGTCTCTCTCCCATCTCCGCCAGGTCCTGGGATGGCGGGACTCCGTCGGTCGGATCGCCGATCTGCGGGGGACGTCCGGTCACTCACCCCACGGGGCGTCGTTCTCCCCGTCTGTCTTTTCCGCTCCGTTCTTGCTACCGCCAGCTCACGGAGGTCCTCATCAGAGTAGTCCCCTCGCCCCGACCTAGGGGTCTCGGGGCGGGGTGAAAGTCTCTTTGCCCCTGTCGCGGGGTTTAATCCAGCCGCCTCAATGGCCAGTGACCCAGCCGACTTGACCGGCTCCAGTCCCCTGTCTCCGGGACTCGCGCGGTTGATCCACAGCGCACCCGGGGACTCAGCAGAGCGCCGTGTCACATCCACCGGGGGGTCAGCAGGCTGTATTGGGACGAATGTGGGCATAGGCCACAGATACAAAGTCCCGCAATGAGGGCAACGTGCCATCGTATTCACTGTACCTCCGGGCAGCCCGCATTGTAGGCAGAGCCCGACTACCGTCTCTGTATTGGCCACCCTCACCACCAGCACCCCGCCGGGCACTGAGTAGGGCTGGGTGGAGACCATAGTGCCCACAGTGGAGGAGCAGGCCATTCTTGGTACAGGAGTCACTTCCTGTACAGGTCTCTCCTTCTCTGTGGTTCCTCGCAACTGACTGGTGGAAGTTGCTGGATCCGCCACTCCCTGCTTCGGCTCCTCCCTTCTCTGACAGAGTTGGAACCCGCCCCCAGGGGTTGCAATAATGGGCGGGTCCCACAGGGGAATATCATGCCCCTTAATTAAGGCCGCACCTCTCTCAGTCCTGGTGGGCGCGGTCTGCGTTTTCGCGCCAATTTCCTCCTCAGAGCTGGAGTCTTTTCCCGCGGCTAGTTCCCGCCTTCTCCTTGCAGCAGCTTTTTGCACAAGGTACCTTTGCTTGCAAATCACCTCCACGGCCGGAACTACTTTTTGTAGTGGCGCCGTCTGGATATCAGTCCCTGGGCCCAGTGGGTGCATCCCCACAGGCCATAATTGAAAGTCACTCCCCCTGGTAGAAATCAGGGGAGGGTCCCATAGACTCAACGGTTGACTCAGCACAGGGGCTGAATTAGTCACTGTCCATCCCGGCACAGCCATAGCTTTCGCGCCATGCCCCCCTTCAGGGCAGGGCTCTGCTGTTCGCGCCATTCCCGGCCAGCTCTGAGCAAGTCCTGCAGCAGCCATTTTTTCTGTAACTGTCCCATGCGGTTTCCCTAGCAAGCGGGAACCGCCATTTTGGTTGACTTTTGAGCCCAAAAAGTCCATCTGTTTGCTCTCCTCACGGGGTTCTCCCCCAATTATAACAATTTCTTCACACTCTTCAAGGGTGGCCCCTCGCTGTCCCATACAGGATAAAAACGGGGCAGCCATAGCCTTCGCTCCGCTCCAGAGCAGCCTGGTCAATGACAACTCGGCGACAGTCTGCTCTTCAGTGGGTTGCACGCCACGGGTGCCCTCCCCATCAGCCTCTGTCCGCCATTTTACGTTCTCCGCGCCACGCGGCTCCTCCACTCTCTCATAACAGTTGTCGTACATGAGGCTCCACTCTGCGGGGCAGCCACCACACCGGTACAATAAAGATTAGCTCAGATGCACCACCACATGTGTACCTTATCTAGGTGTGACCCAGTGTTGCACTACCTCAGGCTAGGCTCACTCTCTCAGTGTCTGCTGTGACTCCTTCCTCCCAGTCTGTGCTCCCTACGGTGAGTGTCTGGAATGGCTAGGTACTCTGGCTGGCTCTGCCATGCAGTACTTGGGGCGTCTACCTGTCTTGGTCAGCCTAGCGCAGACCCTCTCCAGGACTCCTGACCAAGTTAACAGGCTGTCCCTTCTGGCATCCTACCAACTAGCACTGCCTCAAGGTGACTCGGTCAGCTATAGCCCGCTCCAGACCCCTCACTCCCTTCAGGCCCCTAGGTTGTCCCTGCGAACTGACAATATCCCGTCAGCCCCCTGACCACCCCTAGGTCCGTCCCTACGCAGCACAAAGTGGCAGCAGACACTCTCCCTGTTTCCCAGTGACCTAGCTAAAAGCCTGTCCTGTTGACGGATCTGATCTCAGCAGCGCCTCCAAATGTAACGGTATTTCTGGCCCGGCCTGACCCACCCAATCTCACATTGGCCCCTGTGGTCTAACCGGACCCCATTACAGTGTGAATATGCCTGATGGTGCACCTGCTGGCTACAGGACTCCTGAGTCTCCCGCATGATGGTGTGTGGGGAGGACCCGTCAGACAGGCAGCTGAGGTAGTGTGCTGAGTCTCACCTAGTTCCAGTGCAGCGCCTCCACCTCACCAGGGTCCCTGCGTCCGCAAGGGGATGATCCTGGCGAGGAACTCCTCCGTGGTGCTCCTCTCTGTCCACTCATTCCAGATAGATACACGAGAGGGTTTCTGGCTGAACTCATCTTTATTGACACGGCAGGGCAACTGCCCTCCACAAGGAGTATCTTCAGCCACTCATCTCGCCAGTGCTCCCTTTAGTTAGGTATGTCACCTAGATCAGGGATTCACTTATTCCCGCAGGAATCACTGTCCTGTGCCAGGTCCCTGGACACAGCCTCCCATGGAGTTACTATAACATAACTGACACTCTGATAGAACTTGAACTCCTTCCTCAGCTCTGACAAGAGCTGGAACTCCTTTCTCAGCAGAACAACTAACAACCAACTCAGGTAGAACTTTCCAGCAACTAACTCTTAGACACAGTGCTGTGCCTTATGTAAGCTTCTGAGGCTGACACATCTCTGACATCACTAACCATGGAGTCAGAGCATGTGACCAGTCCCAGCCATACACAGAGCACCCCACCAGGGTGTGAGGGGAAACCTCCATAATTACTGCTGGCATGCCCACACTTACCAGGCCTTACTGCCAACAGGAGAGATGACTGTAGGCATTTTACATGACCGCTACATATATATTGTGCTTATTAAACAGGGTTACAGGGACTTAGGGGGCTATGCACTAAGCTCCATGCTTTTGCGTCTGTTTGAAATAAAAAATCACGTCCGATACAAAGTGAAGCCGGAGACGTGATTCACTAAGGCCTTGAGGCCATTTTCTCTTGGACGGGCCAAAAACTGGCTTATCGTACGTCCAAGCTTTTTCCCCCCTGCTAGCGTTCTTAAACTTTACGTACGCTAGCTGATAGAAAAAAAAGATGCATGTAACATTTTCATGGAGATTTGCCATCTCCATGCAAGTCTGTTACAGGCGATCGTACACAAAACAAATACATTTTAATAATAGTGTACATGAGCAGGGGGTCTCCGGAGCTGAACCGCGTTGATTTCAGGACCGGGGACACCTTACTTCAGGAGATACAGGCCCCGTTATGGGGTGCCGGTATCCCCTGCACTTTCAAGCTTCCGCGTCACGTGACCGGGACATTTACATTCTGCATAGGATACCGGCACCCCATAACCGGGCCTGTATCGGTTGCCGCCATCTTTATAGCGTCCACGACGCGACGTGGGCTCTATAAAGATGGCGGCGACACTGGCACAGATGCCCCAAACCGAGGCCTGTAACTCGGGAAACAGGGGGTCCCTGAGCCACAAATCAATGCGGTTCAGCTCAGGAGACCCCCTGCTCCCGCACACTATTAACAAAAATACATTAAAGCAGCTTCATTACCTTAGCAGCTATCAGCTAAGGCAATGAAGGGGTTAAGGCATAATAGCATGTTTATTGGGGACAATTGCCCCCAATAAACATTGCAATATACAACACACATCCCCCCGCCCCCTAACACATACACACTACAGTAATTGGCAAAATGACTATTATCCACATATGGATAATAATGCATTTGCCCATGAAAAATACATTAATCACAATAAATAAAATAAATACATTTTGTACTCACCCTTCTCCGGCACCCACGATGAAGGCCATCCTCATCTTCATCACTGTCCATATACTCGGGTGCTGAAAAATATTCACAACAATAAAAAGAGCCAATCTAATGTCCCCTAATCCCTTAATCACTTTAGCGGTTATTAACCTCTACAGTCATTAATGGGTTAAGCAACCCTGACATGATACCCACCCTTCACACATTTATTTGTACAGTGGCTTCATCATGTGTGTGTGTGTATATATATATATATATATATATATATATATATATATATATATATATATATATATATATATATAGTGGAACAGAGCAGATGGCACACAAATACAGATGAAAACAGGTGCTAATCCCATATGAATAAATATAATCAAAGGCTCCTTACCAGGCAGACCAAAGAGTCCAGAGAATCCAAAGTACACACAGCAAGGAAGAGACAGCACACTTGGTAACAAAAAAGAATTGTATTAAATAGCAGGCACATACACCGACGTTTCGGTCCTAGGAACAGGACCTTTATCAAGGGAGTGCTTAACACAAATGACCATCACCACCTATATATACCCATAACTAACTACCAAATTAAAACCAAAACTGCACACACCTGTGTGACCGCAGCCATCTCTGGCGAGGATCCGATGATGTCATCACCACGCATCTATCACACGTGCTAACAGCAGTAAGGAGCATCATGAGTAACTAGGGAAACTAAGGGAACACCCCCTCAGCCAATAGTCAGCTTCCACTGCGCATGTGTGGCGCTCAAGTCCCAGGCTGCCTCGCAATGAAAGGCACCAGGAAAGAGAGGGGAGGGAGGGGGGGCCCGAAGTGCTCAGTGAGAACTGCTAGAAAGCGCATGGATATAGCGGCAACAGCCAGCATAACATATGAACAATAAAAATGCATAGAAAAACACCAAAGTGCAAACATCACGGCTGGGCAAAAAGACAACAGGGAAAGGGGTAAAGGGGGAAGGACAATAAGGGGGGGGGGGAAGGGAGGGGAGGGAGGTGGGAAGCAGGGATAGGAAGACATGGTAGAAAATAAAGTGAAAAAAGATGAATGAAGGGCAAAACCATGCAAGCCCATTATAAGGACAATGCCAAAATGCAGAATCCCAAAAATCAGAAAAAAGAAACATCCAACACAATGATCACATATGGGGGACACTAGAAAATGAAATTCTTAAATAAAACATCCAAGTCTGAAATCCTCATTGAGGCCAAACGGTGACATAGTTTTAAGATCGTGTATCATTTTAGCCTCCAATTGCAGCAGAAGTCTACTTCGATCACCACCTCCAGACGAGGTGTCAGCTTGTAAGATGGGCATACACCTTAGAGTCGACAGACTGTGTTTTTCCTGTTTGAAATGTCTAGCCACAGGGAGAAGTTTGTAATCCCCCCCTGTGTTCGAGTCCAACAGCGCTTTCCTAATCGTAGACCTATGAACAGCCATGCGTTCTTTCAACATACGGCTAGTTTTGCCTATGTAATAAAGCCCACACGGACATCTGATGAAATACACGACGAATCTCGTCTCACAATTCATGGGGGTTTTGATGTGTATTGGTTTTCCAGTATGTGGATGGGCATAGGTTTGGCCAATCTGTAAAAAGCCACAATTAATACATCCATGACATTTATATACACCAGGCTTCTTATGTAGCCATGTTGTTGTAGGTGCATATTTATTCGATGGATCAGTCTCCACGAGAAAGTCCCTCAGGTTTCTACCCCGACGATAGCACATCCTAGGTAGTACCTGACAGATACTACCTATTTTAGGGTCATTGCTCAAGATGTTCCAGTTCTTTCTAATGCTACGTTTAATGACATTCGATGCGGTAGTAAAGGTACTACTGATGTTGATGTGGCTGGTCTCTATTCCGGCAATACGTGGTGAGAGGAGTGAATTCCTATCCACGCCCCTAGCTTTAATGAGGGCCATATCAATTTCTGATCTAAGATATCCCCTATCAAGAAACCTGTTGGCCATTTTGCATAAAGCACCCTCTACCAATTCTGGATCGCTAGTAACGCGCTTAACCCTCAGCATCTGGGAATAGGGAAGACCTCGTTTAAGAAACTCAGGGTGATGGCTCGTGGCACAGAGCAGAGTATTTTTATCTGTAGGTTTCTGAAAGATTTCTGTGGCAGGTAATCCACCATTTTTATATACCACGGTATCAAGAAATGAAATTCTGTCCATACTGTAATTCGCCGTGAACCGTATTATAGATGGAATCATGTTGAGGTACGAAATGAATTGTACTAGTTCATCCTCATTGCCTCCCCATATCAAGAAGATATCATCAATGTAGCAGGTATAATGGACAATGTGATCAGCAAAAGGTGCATCACTTAAAAGATGTAATTGTTCGTAACTGTCCAGGAAAAGGTTAGCATAAGCAGGTGCCATATTGGAACCCATGGCTGTTCCTGTAAGTTGGAGGTAAACGTCACGTTCAAACCTGAATTTTTTTTTGTGAAGAATAACTTCAATCAGCTGTAGGATGAATTCGGTAGGTGGACCTGTTATGGATTACAGGTATTTTCTGGCATATAACGCATAATGAATACAGGTCACAGGTACTTATATACGTAGTATCATAGTAAGGCCTAGTATAGCTTAGAGTATATTGTTAAATTCCTGGTTTTCTTGTCTTAGAAATAATAGCTTGTTTTGCTCAGAAGTGGCAGGATATTAGGACAGGTTACAAAGACATAAAAGGGGAACTTATAACGGTAAACACGCCGTGGTTTGAACAGTAACTTATGAAATCCTAGGTTACTAAATACAAGTCCTAAGATCGTAAACATCATACGTCACAAACCACAGAGTATGGACACATGACACGTGACACACGTACGCAGTAAACAATACACTCTATATTAGGTTGGCCCGACTCCATGTTAGATCAGAGAGAGAAAGAGAACCGAACTTAAGTGTGACATCACACAGATGAGACTGGGACTGGCTGGCTGACCTGACATAATATCTTTTGGTTTGTGAGTATTGACAATGCATATCTAGTTATAATCTCTGCATAGTTAGGAATGGATTGGTAACATACTGTAACTGTTAGCCATTGGCTTATAAGAAGCTTGTTCTGATATTTCTGATATTTCTGAATATTGTTGTAATACAATAAAGGATAAACCTTTTCTTATACAAACTCTGAGTACCCTTTCTTTATAAATAATAATCTCACGATACCCTCCATATATCATAATATGTGAGGGTGTGGCCGAGGCTTTTTCGAGTGCAACATTTTGGTTTGTGTTCTCTGCTTAGAGCAGGATATAACTCACCATAAGGCGACACTTGATAAAGAGAGGTAGGTTGATTGAACCCAGATTATGGCGCTCCAACGTGGTTAATTACTCATGAGTTGTATAATAAATCTGACGTTACCCATTTAATCTTGAAAGTACACGTGTATGCTATATTTCCTCTTTATAAAAGAGAAGGTACAATTTTCATTATATATATATATATAGTATATCATGGCTGTTACAGATTTTGCACGAGTTGCAGATCTGAATGTTTTAATGAGGAATCAGTATCAGAGAAATCTGATTGACGGTGAAACTCTGGCATTTGAAATTCAATTTGGCCCGTGGGGACCTGGGGCAAGATACAATAGACACCACAACTGATCCAAACACATATCAGTATGTACAACAGGCATATGATCCGTTAATACACACGATCATTAATTTGACACATAATGCAGCGACTGTCATTTTGGGACAACAGCCTGTGATTGCTACAGGCGTGGACAGACATGGTCCTATTAATTCTGGTGCGAAATATGGGGAGAATCGCACACACTTATTTACACCAGTTACATTACCTGAGTTAACACCAGCAGCACGCGACATTCTGACAGAACGCGCAAATGCAACTGCAGAAATCACGCTGTTAAGAGAAATTGTTAATGCCCTCTTCGCAATTAGAGGAGCTGCTCCAGCGTTAATTGATGTACCAGCTCGGGTACAAGTTTGTATTCCCATGGCGAACATTAAGGCTACTATTGGAAAGTTGCCAACTAATCCAAAAGACATTGCATTGTGGCTTAATGAGAGAACGCATTGTTTAGATGGGGTATATCCTACACCGACCGCAAATCAGAAACTTGCTTTGGTAAATTCCCTGCTACCAGCGGGTTTGTCAATCACATTAGCTGAAGCACGAGACTGGGATTCAGTCATCAGCAATGTGTATGAGAAAACCCATGGAAAAGTTACGATCTCATCACTGGCAGATACGCTAGGACAAGTTAATAAGACTAGTGGGATTGTAGCAGCTTATATTCTAGGGTTACGCTTTACACAAGGCAACCATGAGATTGTGTGGGGTTGTCTGAAGGCTTTGATTAAGGGACAGGGTTTGCTGTTAGACCTTGAACGACAAATTCAAGGTGTACCAGTGGAACAAAAACCAGGTATGGTTCCTGAGATTCTGAAAAATACTTACACTCTTGTCGGCAGATCCCTCACTGGTGATCCGATTGGATTAACTAAGCCACAAGCCAGTGACAGAAAACCTGAGAGATCGAACGCAGAAAAGAGGGGAAATTTTCTTGTCCAAGAGAGAAAGTGGAGACCTCCGTTCACCCAGTATCAGACTCCAGTTTATCCTAGAGACGAGCAGTGGGACAGAAGAGGTAATTTTCAAAGAGATAATAGAAGTTTTCAGACTCCTACACAGAGACAAAACACTCCTACACCACAAACTACACAACAAAATACACGCTTTGAACAGCAAGCTCGTAGTGAGGGTGCAGTGTCCAGATATAATCTGAGACAATACATTAAAACTCCTGACAGATATGGGCAAGGCAAGGCTAGCGAAATTAAATTTCGTGACAAGCGTACAGGTTTTGCTACGCAGACTTCAGGATTAACGAACAGCCAACGTGAGGTTAAACAGGCTGCAGCAGCGACGACACCGGCGAGCACAGAGAAATTTGTTGGGAAGATAACTCACCTCCCTACAGACTTCCTCTTTGAGGAATGACAAACTTAACGTTAAACATTCACTACAAGGGAAAAGATTACACTGGCCTATTAGACACACAAGCCGACATATCCCTTGTAAGAACTGATATTTTAATAGATGAAAATTATGTACACGACATCACGATACAAACAATTGAGGGAAATGGCACTTATCCTTCATATTATTTAGACTTAAAAATTAATGACAGGCGAGTTTCTATTGAATTAGTTGAACATGACAGATTAGGTTGTGACTTTCTTATAGCATACAAAGATGTGGCTTCCTTCTTTACAATAAAAGAGGAAGTTACAGAAAACCGCAAGCATACGGAATTGACTGTGAAATTTGACTTGGAAAAAATTATCACAGATCAATGCAATGAAAGTGCTTTTAATGATAAAACAAAATTGTATAATTGGTTAATGACACACAAATATATTTTTCAACAGTGGGAAAATCAGGTCGGATTTAGAAAACAAATCGTACACAATATTAATACATGTTCTACACTACCAAAGAAACAGGCACAATATAAAATTAATCATGCCGCCTTACCAAGCATACAAATTGTAATCAATGATTTACTTAAACAAGGAGTACTGCTTGAACAGTATAGCCAAATGAATACTGCAGTATATCCAGTGCCTAAAAAAGATGGTTCATGGCGAATGGTGTTAGATTATAGGGAAGTGAACAGAGTCACACCTTCAGTGGCAGCACAGAACACACATTCACCTTCAATCTTAAGCGGATTACAGCGTAAACGCTTTAAAACTACGTTTGACTTAAGCAATGGGTATTTTAGCCACCCAATCACGCCTGAGAGTTATTGGCTAACCGCATTTACCTGGCAAGGTAAACAATTGGTTTTTACACGTTTACCACAAGGTTTTGTAAATAGTCCAGCTTTATTCACTGCAGACGTAGTCTCACTATTGTCTAAGTTTGCCAATACAGAAATTTATGTTGATGACGTTTATTTATCACATGACACAGAAGAAGAGCATTTTAAAGCTATGACAGAAGTGTTAATTACATTGACAGAAGCAGGTTACCTTGTTTCCCTAAAGAAATCTCAGCTTGCAAGAGAAACTGTGACATTTTTAGGCTTTGAAATAGCTGAAAATGGCAGAGGCCTCTCTACTAATTACAGAGAAAAAGTTTCCAACATCAGTGTTCCAAAATCACTAAAACAGTTAAGAAGCATTATTGGGTTACTGAATTTTTCAATGACGTTTATCCCAGATTTTAATGTACTGATTGAACCATTACATCACGCAACATCACGCGAGATTAAGTCAGAGCAGACTAGACCGAAAACACCTTTTAAATGGTTAACAGTTGAGGATGAGGCATTGCGAAAGTTATTAGCAGCAGTTAATGATGCTTCCTACTTAGCGCAGCGCGACCCGACAAAACCATTGTCAGCTTATGTCAACATTTCACCACTAGCTGCATACATTAGAATTTACAATGCTATGGAGACAGTACCAATTACATTATTATCTTATGTATTTACAAACACAGAGAAGAGATATTTGTCGCTTGAAAAACTATTATCAGCGATTACACTCACAGTGCTAAAATCACGTGATTTGGCACAGGGACAGGATATCTATATATACACTTCAGTAGCTTCACTAGCAACATTGCAGAAACAGACCATTCCGGATAGGAAGGCGTTAAGAAGTCGCTGGTTAAAATGGTATACCATTATAGAAGATCCCCAAATACATTTTGTGCATGATAAAACTTTAACTACATTAGACGACCTCCCATCCCCCTTTGAAGGGGTAACATGGGAAAATCAAACACACCCAAATGACTTTTACACATGCATTTTCTACACAGATGGTTCAGCTGTAGACTCCAGCAAAGAAGGAGTGAATAAATCTGCAGGTTCAGGAATTGCAAAATATGATGCACATATGAATTTGTTGCATAGTTGGCAATTACCTGTAGGAGACCACTCTGCACAGTTTGCAGAGATTCATGCTTTAGCTTTTGCTATGAAAGAAGCACTTACAGTTAAGGGACATGTACTTATAGTTACAGATTCCGCTTATTTAGCACGTTCAGCATTGCAGGACCTACCAATTTGGAGATCAAATGGATTTTTAAATGCCAAAAGGAAACCACTAACGCATATAGCTAAGTGGAAGGCCATTGCGGCCTATCTTGATCAAAAGCCTGATATTGAAATTGTACACGAGCCAGCGCACAGAACGCTTGGTTCATCGGTTCATACTATGGGTAACCAGTTTGCAGATAGTCTCGCGCAAACTGTAAGTCAGAAATTTGCCGTTAACAAAGTGTTAACAAGGGCACAGTCAAAGTCAGCCAGTCTCGATGCAGAGTTGTATGCTTGTCTGGATACCACCAGGCCTAATCCACCTGGGTATCCTAAGAAATACTCATTTAAACAAGTCAACAATAATTGCATGGTTGTAATTGATGCTAATGAATTCATTGTTCCCCCTGTAGCAAGCAGGATGCAGATCGCTACGCAAGCACACGACAGTGTGGGACACCCTCACCTAGGGAGAGAAAATGTTTTGTTGACACTGAAACACAAATACTGGTGGCCGAACATGAGGAAAACAGTTAAGACAGTTCTAAGCAACTGTAAACCATGTCGGTTGGTGAACGCTCCTAATCATCAGACCCCACCATTTATTATTAATGCAATACCGAACAAACCGTTTGATTTAATATATTTGGACCATATTGGACCTTTGCCAGCATCACATTCCTACAAACATGTTTTGGTTTGTGTTGATGCTTGTACAAGGTTTACGTGGTTATACCCCGTTCGTAGTACGACATCTAGCTCTACGCTTAATTGTCTCAACACCTTAGTAAGTGTGGCTAAGCCCAAGGCCTTTCATTCCGATGGTGGACCTGCTTTCACAGCAGCAGAAACCAAGGAATGGGCCGCAACATTAGGTGTTGATTGGGCCTTTAGCTCACCGTGGCATCCGGAAAGCACTGGAATTGCTGAGCGTAGAAATTACGAGGTAAAACGACTTTTAACCAAAATGCTATCTAATCGTCCTACACAGTGGTATCCACTCTTAGTTACGGTTCAAATTGGCCTAAATAATATTCCTAACTCAGTAACTGGTAAAACACCCCATGAACTGTTATATGGTACTCCTATGAATACACCGTTTACTAATGATTCTATTTCTGTCCCAGGGAGACTTGAACAAATATTAATTTTACAGGAATTGAGGGATTCTTTTTCCCATACAGCCCACACACCACGTAATCCTGCAGCTTGGACGCCGCAGATTGGACATTCGGTCCAGGAGAGGGTTGCTAAGGTAAAGCCGTTGCGGCCTAAGTGGAAGAAACCTACCACGATACTTAAAAAGATAAATGAAAGAACCTTTATCATCCAAGATACAAAAGGAAAAGAAAGAAAAGTGAGTATCGATAATCTTAAACCTACAGCACATTGCAGTAATGTCACTGTTCAAGATGGAGGAGACACCGTATCTGCGACAGACTTCGATCGAGCTGCAGCCTCTCGAAGCACAGATTGCAAGACAACAGGATGTGGAAAATAATCACGCAGGTGAGGTCCTACAAGCTGAAGCTGACTTCCCTGACAGTGACCAAAGACATATATATGTGTTACCTGCCATACCGGATCAACGCAACATTTACCAGAAGGCCTATCAAACAGTGGCTAAGGTGATCACAAAGAAAAGACTGTTAAAGACTATTTTGTGTTTCTCAATCTGTTTTGCTTTTCTAGCAATATCGGCCAGCGTTATTTTCAGGTTACAATGGCATTTTGTGACTCAGCAAGAAGGAGAGATCATCGACTGGAAACGTACAGCAGCACACGGTATTACCACACCAGACTCCGGCATCGTGAAACGAGGACTACATTACGATTTGAAACCGGTGGACATACAGTCGGTGGGTATACCTCAAGGTGTGTATTGGAAGCCGTTTCCTAAACCTATCATCCAGAAACGAAAGACTTTGGGGATTTCACAGGTTGTGCTGTTTGATTCTACTGTGCTAGCTAAAGAAGCTGGTATAACTACGCCAGAAGGAAGGAAGCTGGTGACACAACATCTGAATGCACAGATGCAACAGCTGCAATCTACAAGCCTGAAATATGATTTACCCCTTCATGACCATTGGAAGCAGCAAAGCTACCGTGAACAACGTTGTCATGCTGAATTTGGACATTGTTATTTCATTGACTTTCAAGGAACACGTAAATGGCCAACGAAGGAGCTGAAAGCTGATCATTGCCCTCGGCCTGGTGTGACCATGGACAATATAAGGTATAAGCAATACCCTATTTTCTATCTGAATACAGGTCAAATTACTCAGAACGGATTCGTTCCCAATGGACAGACTGATCCAAGAGTGGCATTCTGGGAAGGTGCTGAAGAAGAAGAGTACAGAATACCTGGGGGGGTAAGACCGTATATATCTGCTGTTTTTTGTACTGACAGTATTTACTCAGGATGGTGGAACTCATCAATAACCGCTGAGGACCTGTTACACAAACTTCAAGATGTGATGGAAGATGCTAAAACTGGACAGCTAAAGACAGCAGCACTTCCGAAAGAATGGAATACAAAAGGTGATGGTATGTTGTTTCATGAACCTACAGCATGGGACACTTGCACTCAACCACGCTTTGCTACATTTACCAATACGACATACTACAGCCATTCATGTAAAGGTTTCAAGAATGCGTGTGGTATCACATTGGAGAAATTGATTAATGAAGGAATCTGTGATAAGGACACTACAGTATTCAAGTACGGTTGTAAACCGTGTTCCTTTTATTACAATCTCACGCAAGGCTATTTTAACTGGCAACCGAAAATGATTGATCAAGGATTTTTACATTTTTCTGGGTTACGAGGTTTTTGGTGTGTGGAGCGAATAGTGATTATGAAACCTAATTACAAAGTCTACTCCCTGTTCCAGAAATGTCTCAATGATAGTTTGCATATGAATGTTGACACGGTAATCAGGGCAATGAGCGATTTGATGAATGTTCAAATAGCTCCAGATGATAAACCCTGTGAGTATGACACGTGCACCACACGTAATATTGTTAACATGCCCTACTCAGAGGCAATGTGGGGTACGAATGCAACGATTAATGCCATAGTGTATTATGAAAATGACACAGAATTCATGAATGAATGTAAAGTTTCAAGTAAAACATCTGCAAGAAAATTGCTTACTAACGATGATATTCTTATAACCACAGGACACCTGCTGAGTGATTCTGTTTCTGTTATAAGTCAAATCTCTGACTCAAATGATGAAGAATTAAGGAGAGGTATTTTGGTGTTAAGAGATCACATGATAAAATTTGCTTCCTACACAATTTCAGATATAACAGTGTTATCTGAAGAAATTAAAGCTTTGGTTATTCTTAATCACATTACTTCTATCAGGTTAACATTGCAAAGTAAAAAGGTTGACATATCACTTTTAAATCTCACTTTAATCACACAGACTCTCAATTTAAGTCCGAAAGAATCTGAAATCCTGGCATATGTTTCACAAACCACAGTTTATGACATACGAGAAAGAAACCACAGACGGGTTCATAACCCTGATGACTCATTATGGGAAGTTTTTATATACTATGAATTATTTATTCCAGGAGACGTGTATACAACAAATTGGGAACTGCTTAATTTTGGACACATAACACACACAGGTTCTTATTTCGCAAGGATGCAGGTTGCGCAACCATTTCAGTATATGTCTGTGAAATGTGATCGTAAATTTTTCATCAGCACTATAAGATGTGTTGATAGAGGTTACTTGATTTGTGATGACATTATACAGCACATGCCTTGCAATGATCAAATGCAAGGTAGCAACTGCCCGATAACTGTAATGCCTATTCAAACCCCTTTTACATTAATTCACAGCCTAGATAATGGGAGTTACATAGTGTTATCTACAGAAAAGGATTGCGATATTCCTCCTTTTCAGGCATCACTTGTCACGGTTAATGGAAGTATACAGTGTTATGGTACTACACTTATTCCACCTCTGTTACATCAGAAATTCACATCTGGAGTACATTTCCAGGTACCAGCTATCACACTGATCCTTCCTCACATGACAGCCTATTTGGCACATTTAAAGAAGATGAAAGTTACTATAGGATTCACACATGATATAGTACATACCCTTTTACAGAGAGTTCACAGTGAATTATTACGTGTTGATTTGCACCCAGGTGATTTTCCCCAGTGGTTAACTACACTAGGAGAATCATTGAAAACTTTTTGGCCCATGACAGGTAATTTTTTGACAAAGATAGGTACTAGCCTACAATCTACTGGTAAAAGTATTTTTAGTGGACTGGGAAATGCGTTTGGAATCCTAGGTTATTTAAAACCAATATTGTTTTTTATTTTAGGGATAATAATCCTTGTTATTTTGCTTCGTATTTTCTCATTTCTTCCGAAGATGAAGATGAAGAGGCGTTCAGCTTAATCACATTTTGCTTTATAGCATATATTCTTATATTTTTACCTAGATACTAATATACTGTTTTAAGCACACAGGTCAAATCTAACCTGCTGCAGTATGCTTTGTTGCAAGGACACAGACGAAAAGAAAGATGCTTCACAAATCTTGCGTCTACCACGTTCCTATCAGACCTCCATGAGGATGTACTTAGATGAACTGGTTTTGCCAAATCGGAAACCCCGCAAAGTGCATGCAGTTCACGATACGATGAGAGACTTTATGTATCAGGACTCTCTTGCTTCCTCTGGACCGTTTTCTGTTTTAACACCTAATGGGACATTGCTACCGCGTAGCTTGCTAATGTTATGTAATTTTTGGCAAGTGAAATCTTTGCTATCTCTTGGTGATCAACCCAACTTCAAGTGTAGAGACATTCACCGTCAAATATTTCAAATGTCTTTTTATACAATTGAAGAAGGTCATATCAGTATTGTCAGCCACGGGTCATATAATTGTACCACTTTGCTTGCATGTTCAGGTAATAAACATCAACATTGTTTTGGTGCCCGTTGGAATACTACGCTCTTGAGTGTGTATGAAAGTCAACATCAACCCGCTTTACAATTGGGTGATTTTTACAAATTGATACCTTCCCATCGTGGAATAACTTGTGCACATATGCGCAGTTGTGGGTGTTTTGGCGATCAGTCACATACTCCTATGAGTTCAAGCTCATCTACATCAGAGAGCTGTGACACTGTCTTCCAATAGTACACATAATGAATATTTTCTGCTTTGATAGTTTTTCCTGCATTTGCAAAAATATGATAATTATGTGTAGGAGAGGGTGTTATGGATTACAGGTATTTTCTGGCATATAACGCATAATGAATACAGGTCACAGGTACTTATATACGTAGTATCATAGTAAGGCCTAGTATAGCTTAGAGTATATTGTTAAATTCCTGGTTTTCTTGTCTTAGAAATAATAGCTTGTTTTGCTCAGAAGTGGCAGGATATTAGGACAGGTTACAAAGACATAAAAGGGGAACTTATAACGGTAAACACGCCGTGGTTTGAACAGTAACTTATGAAATCCTAGGTTACTAAATACAAGTCCTAAGATCGTAAACATCATACGTCACAAACCACAGAGTATGGACACATGACACGTGACACACGTACGCAGTAAACAATACACTCTATATTAGGTTGGCCCGACTCCATGTTAGATCAGAGAGAGAAAGAGAACCGAACTTAAGTGTGACATCACACAGATGAGACTGGGACTGGCTGGCTGACCTGACATAATATCTTTTGGTTTGTGAGTATTGACAATGCATATCTAGTTATAATCTCTGCATAGTTAGGAATGGATTGGTAACATACTGTAACTGTTAGCCATTGGCTTATAAGAAGCTTGTTCTGATATTTCTGATATTTCTGAATATTGTTGTAATACAATAAAGGATAAACCTTTTCTTATACAAACTCTGAGTACCCTTTCTTTATAAATAATAATCTCACGATACCCTCCATATATCATAATATGTGAGGGTGTGGCCGAGGCTTTTTCGAGTGCAACATTTTGGTTTGTGTTCTCTGCTTAGAGCAGGATATAACTCACCATAAGGCGACACTTGATAAAGAGAGGTAGGTTGATTGAACCCAGATTATGGCGCCCAACGTGGTTAATTACTCATGAGTTGTATAATAAATCTGACGTTACCCATTTAATCTTGAAAGTACACGTGTATGCTATATTTCCTCTTTATAAAAGAGAAGGTACAATTTTCATTATATATATATATATAGTATATCATGGCTGTTACAGATTTTGCACGAGTTGCAGATCTGAATGTTTTAATGAGGAATCAGTATCAGAGAAATCTGATTGACGGTGAAACTCTGGCATTTGAAATTCAATTTGGCCCGTGGGGACCTGGGGCAAGATACTGCTATCTAACAATAGACACCACAACTGATCCAAACACATATCAGTATGTACAACAGGCATATGATCCGTTAATACACACGATCATTAATTTGACACATAATGCAGCGACTGTCATTTTGGGACAACAGCCTGTGATTGCTACAGGCGTGGACAGACATGGTCCTATTAATTCTGGTGCGAAATATGGGGAGAATCGCACACACTTATTTACACCAGTTACATTACCTGAGTTAACACCAGCAGCACGCGACATTCTGACAGAACGCGCAAATGCAACTGCAGAAATCACGCTGTTAAGAGAAATTGTTAATGCCCTCTTCGCAATTAGAGGAGCTGCTCCAGCGTTAATTGATGTACCAGCTCGGGTACAAGTTTGTATTCCCATGGCGAACATTAAGGCTACTATTGGAAAGTTGCCAACTAATCCAAAAGACATTGCATTGTGGCTTAATGAGAGAACGCATTGTTTAGATGGGGTATATCCTACACCGACCGCAAATCAGAAACTTGCTTTGGTAAATTCCCTGCTACCAGCGGGTTTGTCAATCACATTAGCTGAAGCACGAGACTGGGATTCAGTCATCAGCAATGTGTATGAGAAAACCCATGGAAAAGTTACGATCTCATCACTGGCAGATACGCTAGGACAAGTTAATAAGACTAGTGGGATTGTAGCAGCTTATATTCTAGGGTTACGCTTTACACAAGGCAACCATGAGATTGTGTGGGGTTGTCTGAAGGCTTTGATTAAGGGACAGGGTTTGCTGTTAGACCTTGAACGACAAATTCAAGGTGTACCAGTGGAACAAAAACCAGTTATGGTTCCTGAGATTCTGAAAAATACTTACACTCTTGTCGGCAGATCCCTCACTGGTGATCCGATTGGATTAACTAAGCCACAAGCCAGTGACAGAAAACCTGAGAGATCGAACGCAGAAAAGAGGGGAAATTTTCTTGTCCAAGAGAGAAAGTGGAGACCTCCGTTCACCCAGTATCAGACTCCAGTTTATCCTAGAGACGAGCAGTGGGACAGAAGAGGTAATTTTCAAAGAGATAATAGAAGTTTTCAGACTCCTACACAGAGACAAAACACTCCTACACCACAAACTACACAACAAAATACACGCTTTGAACAGCAAGCTCGTAGTGAGGGTGCAGTGTCCAGATATAATCTGAGACAATACATTAAAACTCCTGACAGATATGGGCAAGGCAAGGCTAGCGAAATTAAATTTCGTGACAAGCGTACAGGTTTTGCTACGCAGACTTCAGGATTAACGAACAGCCAACGTGAGGTTAAACAGGCTGCAGCAGCGACGACACCGGCGAGCACAGAGAAATTTGTTGGGAAGATAACTCACCTCCCTACAGACTTCCTCTTTGAGGAATGACAAACTTAACGTTAAACATTCACTACAAGGGAAAAGATTACACTGGCCTATTAGACACACAAGCCGACATATCCCTTGTAAGAACTGATATTTTAATAGATGAAAATTATGTACACGACATCACGATACAAACAATTGAGGGAAATGGCACTTATCCTTCATATTATTTAGACTTAAAAATTAATGACAGGCGAGTTTCTATTGAATTAGTTGAACATGACAGATTAGGTTGTGACTTTCTTATAGCATACAAAGATGTGGCTTCCTTCTTTACAATAAAAGAGGAAGTTACAGAAAACCGCAAGCATACGGAATTGACTGTGAAATTTGACTTGGAAAAAATTATCACAGATCAATGCAATGAAAGTGCTTTTAATGATAAAACAAAATTGTATAATTGGTTAATGACACACAAATATATTTTTCAACAGTGGGAAAATCAGGTCGGATTTAGAAAACAAATCGTACACAATATTAATACATGTTCTACACTACCAAAGAAACAGGCACAATATAAAATTAATCATGCCGCCTTACCAAGCATACAAATTGTAATCAATGATTTACTTAAACAAGGAGTACTGCTTGAACAGTATAGCCAAATGAATACTGCAGTATATCCAGTGCCTAAAAAAGATGGTTCATGGCGAATGGTGTTAGATTATAGGGAAGTGAACAGAGTCACACCTTCAGTGGCAGCACAGAACACACATTCACCTTCAATCTTAAGCGGATTACAGCGTAAACGCTTTAAAACTACGTTTGACTTAAGCAATGGGTATTTTAGCCACCCAATCACGCCTGAGAGTTATTGGCTAACCGCATTTACCTGGCAAGGTAAACAATTGGTTTTTACACGTTTACCACAAGGTTTTGTAAATAGTCCAGCTTTATTCACTGCAGACGTAGTCTCACTATTGTCTAAGTTTGCCAATACAGAAATTTATGTTGATGACGTTTATTTATCACATGACACAGAAGAAGAGCATTTTAAAGCTATGACAGAAGTGTTAATTACATTGACAGAAGCAGGTTACCTTGTTTCCCTAAAGAAATCTCAGCTTGCAAGAGAAACTGTGACATTTTTAGGCTTTGAAATAGCTGAAAATGGCAGAGGCCTCTCTACTAATTACAGAGAAAAAGTTTCCAACATCAGTGTTCCAAAATCACTAAAACAGTTAAGAAGCATTATTGGGTTACTGAATTTTTCAATGACGTTTATCCCAGATTTTAATGTACTGATTGAACCATTACATCACGCAACATCACGCGAGATTAAGTCAGAGCAGACTAGACCGAAAACACCTTTTAAATGGTTAACAGTTGAGGATGAGGCATTGCGAAAGTTATTAGCAGCAGTTAATGATGCTTCCTACTTAGCGCAGCGCGACCCGACAAAACCATTGTCAGCTTATGTCAACATTTCACCACTAGCTGCATACATTAGAATTTACAATGCTATGGAGACAGTACCAATTACATTATTATCTTATGTATTTACAAACACAGAGAAGAGATATTTGTCGCTTGAAAAACTATTATCAGCGATTACACTCACAGTGCTAAAATCACGTGATTTGGCACAGGGACAGGATATCTATATATACACTTCAGTAGCTTCACTAGCAACATTGCAGAAACAGACCATTCCGGATAGGAAGGCGTTAAGAAGTCGCTGGTTAAAATGGTATACCATTATAGAAGATCCCCAAATACATTTTGTGCATGATAAAACTTTAACTACATTAGACGACCTCCCATCCCCCTTTGAAGGGGTAACATGGGAAAATCAAACACACCCAAATGACTTTTACACATGCATTTTCTACACAGATGGTTCAGCTGTAGACTCCAGCAAAGAAGGAGTGAATAAATCTGCAGGTTCAGGAATTGCAAAATATGATGCACATATGAATTTGTTGCATAGTTGGCAATTACCTGTAGGAGACCACTCTGCACAGTTTGCAGAGATTCATGCTTTAGCTTTTGCTATGAAAGAAGCACTTACAGTTAAGGGACATGTACTTATAGTTACAGATTCCGCTTATTTAGCACGTTCAGCATTGCAGGACCTACCAATTTGGAGATCAAATGGATTTTTAAATGCCAAAAGGAAACCACTAACGCATATAGCTAAGTGGAAGGCCATTGCGGCCTATCTTGATCAAAAGCCTGATATTGAAATTGTACACGAGCCAGCGCACAGAACGCTTGGTTCATCGGTTCATACTATGGGTAACCAGTTTGCAGATAGTCTCGCGCAAACTGTAAGTCAGAAATTTGCCGTTAACAAAGTGTTAACAAGGGCACAGTCAAAGTCAGCCAGTCTCGATGCAGAGTTGTATGCTTGTCTGGATACCACCAGGCCTAATCCACCTGGGTATCCTAAGAAATACTCATTTAAACAAGTCAACAATAATTGCATGGTTGTAATTGATGCTAATGAATTCATTGTTCCCCCTGTAGCAAGCAGGATGCAGATCGCTACGCAAGCACACGACAGTGTGGGACACCCTCACCTAGGGAGAGAAAATGTTTTGTTGACACTGAAACACAAATACTGGTGGCCGAACATGAGGAAAACAGTTAAGACAGTTCTAAGCAACTGTAAACCATGTCGGTTGGTGAACGCTCCTAATCATCAGACCCCACCATTTATTATTAATGCAATACCGAACAAACCGTTTGATTTAATATATTTGGACCATATTGGACCTTTGCCAGCATCACATTCCTACAAACATGTTTTGGTTTGTGTTGATGCTTGTACAAGGTTTACGTGGTTATACCCCGTTCGTAGTACGACATCTAGCTCTACGCTTAATTGTCTCAACACCTTAGTAAGTGTGGCTAAGCCCAAGGCCTTTCATTCCGATGGTGGACCTGCTTTCACAGCAGCAGAAACCAAGGAATGGGCCGCAACATTAGGTGTTGATTGGGCCTTTAGCTCACCGTGGCATCCGGAAAGCACTGGAATTGCTGAGCGTAGAAATTACGAGGTAAAACGACTTTTAACCAAAATGCTATCTAATCGTCCTACACAGTGGTATCCACTCTTAGTTACGGTTCAAATTGGCCTAAATAATATTCCTAACTCAGTAACTGGTAAAACACCCCATGAACTGTTATATGGTACTCCTATGAATACACCGTTTACTAATGATTCTATTTCTGTCCCAGGGAGACTTGAACAAATATTAATTTTACAGGAATTGAGGGATTCTTTTTCCCATACAGCCCACACACCACGTAATCCTGCAGCTTGGACGCCGCAGATTGGACATTCGGTCCAGGAGAGGGTTGCTAAAGTAAAGCCGTTGCGGCCTAAGTGGAAGAAACCTACCACGATACTTAAAAAGATAAATGAAAGAACCTTTATCATCCAAGATACAAAAGGAAAAGAAAGAAAAGTGAGTATCGATAATCTTAAACCTACAGCACATTGCAGTAATGTCACTGTTCAAGATGGAGGAGACACCGTATCTGCGACAGACTTCGATCGAGCTGCAGCCTCTCGAAGCACAGATTGCAAGACAACAGGATGTGGAAAATAATCACGCAGGTGAGGTCCTACAAGCTGAAGCTGACTTCCCTGACAGTGACCAAAGACATATATATGTGTTACCTGCCATACCGGATCAACGCAACATTTACCAGAAGGCCTATCAAACAGTGGCTAAGGTGATCACAAAGAAAAGACTGTTAAAGACTATTTTGTGTTTCTCAATCTGTTTTGCTTTTCTAGCAATATCGGCCAGCGTTATTTTCAGGTTACAATGGCATTTTGTGACTCAGCAAGAAGGAGAGATCATCGACTGGAAACGTACAGCAGCACACGGTATTACCACACCAGACTCCGGCATCGTGAAACGAGGACTACATTACGATTTGAAACCGGTGGACATACAGTCGGTGGGTATACCTCAAGGTGTGTATTGGAAGCCGTTTCCTAAACCTATCATCCAGAAACGAAAGACTTTGGGGATTTCACAGGTTGTGCTGTTTGATTCTACTGTGCTAGCTAAAGAAGCTGGTATAACTACGCCAGAAGGAAGGAAGCTGGTGACACAACATCTGAATGCACAGATGCAACAGCTGCAATCTACAAGCCTGAAATATGATTTACCCCTTCATGACCATTGGAAGCAGCAAAGCTACCGTGAACAACGTTGTCATGCTGAATTTGGACATTGTTATTTCATTGACTTTCAAGGAACACGTAAATGGCCAACGAAGGAGCTGAAAGCTGATCATTGCCCTCGGCCTGGTGTGACCATGGACAATATAAGGTATAAGCAATACCCTATTTTCTATCTGAATACAGGTCAAATTACTCAGAACGGATTCGTTCCCAATGGACAGACTGATCCAAGAGTGGCATTCTGGGAAGGTGCTGAAGAAGAAGAGTACAGAATACCTGGGGGGGTAAGACCGTATATATCTGCTGTTTTTTGTACTGACAGTATTTACTCAGGATGGTGGAACTCATCAATAACCGCTGAGGACCTGTTACACAAACTTCAAGATGTGATGGAAGATGCTAAAACTGGACAGCTAAAGACAGCAGCACTTCCGAAAGAATGGAATACAAAAGGTGATGGTATGTTGTTTCGTGAACCTACAGCATGGGACACTTGCACTCAACCACGCTTTGCTACATTTACCAATACGACATACTACAGCCATTCATGTAAAGGTTTCAAGAATGCGTGTGGTATCACATTGGAGAAATTGATTAATGAAGGAATCTGTGATAAGGACACTACAGTATTCAAGTACGGTTGTAAACCGTGTTCCTTTTATTACAATCTCACGCAAGGCTATTTTAACTGGCAACCGAAAATGATTGATCAAGGATTTTTACATTTTTCTGGGTTACGAGGTTTTTGGTGTGTGGAGCGAATAGTGATTATGAAACCTAATTACAAAGTCTACTCCCTGTTCCAGAAATGTCTCAATGATAGTTTGCATATGAATGTTGACACGGTAATCAGGGCAATGAGCGATTTGATGAATGTTCAAATAGCTCCAGATGATAAACCCTGTGAGTATGACACGTGCACCACACGTAATATTGTTAACATGCCCTACTCAGAGGCAATGTGGGGTACGAATGCAACGATTAATGCCATAGTGTATTATGAAAATGACACAGAATTCATGAATGAATGTAAAGTTTCAAGTAAAACATCTGCAAGAAAATTGCTTACTAACGATGATATTCTTATAACCACAGGACACCTGCTGAGTGATTCTGTTTCTGTTATAAGTCAAATCTCTGACTCAAATGATGAAGAATTAAGGAGAGGTATTTTGGTGTTAAGAGATCACATGATAAAATTTGCTTCCTACACAATTTCAGATATAACAGTGTTATCTGAAGAAATTAAAGCTTTGGTTATTCTTAATCACATTACTTCTATCAGGTTAACATTGCAAAGTAAAAAGGTTGACATATCACTTTTAAATCTCACTTTAATCACACAGACTCTCAATTTAAGTCCGAAAGAATCTGAAATCCTGGCATATGTTTCACAAACCACAGTTTATGACATACGAGAAAGAAACCACAGACGGGTTCATAACCCTGATGACTCATTATGGGAAGTTTTTATATACTATGAATTATTTATTCCAGGAGACGTGTATACAACAAATTGGGAACTGCTTAATTTTGGACACATAACACACACAGGTTCTTATTTCGCAAGGATGCAGGTTGCGCAACCATTTCAGTATATGTCTGTGAAATGTGATCGTAAATTTTTCATCAGCACTATAAGATGTGTTGATAGAGGTTACTTGATTTGTGATGACATTATACAGCACATGCCTTGCAATGATCAAATGCAAGGTAGCAACTGCCCGATAACTGTAATGCCTATTCAAACCCCTTTTACATTAATTCACAGCCTAGATAATGGGAGTTACATAGTGTTATCTACAGAAAAGGATTGCGATATTCCTCCTTTTCAGGCATCACTTGTCACGGTTAATGGAAGTATACAGTGTTATGGTACTACACTTATTCCACCTCTGTTACATCAGAAATTCACATCTGGAGTACATTTCCAGGTACCAGCTATCACACTGATCCTTCCTCACATGACAGCCTATTTGGCACATTTAAAGAAGATGAAAGTTACTATAGGATTCACACATGATATAGTACATACCCTTTTACAGAGAGTTCACAGTGAATTATTACGTGTTGATTTGCACCCAGGTGATTTTCCCCAGTGGTTAACTACACTAGGAGAATCATTGAAAACTTTTTGGCCCATGACAGGTAATTTTTTGACAAAGATAGGTACTAGCCTACAATCTACTGGTAAAAGTATTTTTAGTGGACTGGGAAATGCGTTTGGAATCCTAGGTTATTTAAAACCAATATTGTTTTTTATTTTAGGGATAATAATCCTTGTTATTTTGCTTCGTATTTTCTCATTTCTTCCGAAGATGAAGATGAAGAGGCGTTCAGCTTAATCACATTTTGCTTTATAGCATATATTCTTATATTTTTACCTAGATACTAATATACTGTTTTAAGCACACAGGTCAAATCTAACCTGCTGCAGTATGCTTTGTTGCAAGGACACAGACGAAAAGAAAGATGCTTCACAAATCTTGCGTCTACCACGTTCCTATCAGACCTCCATGAGGATGTACTTAGATGAACTGGTTTTGCCAAATCGGAAACCCCGCAAAGTGCATGCAGTTCACGATACGATGAGAGACTTTATGTATCAGGACTCTCTTGCTTCCTCTGGACCGTTTTCTGTTTTAACACCTAATGGGACATTGCTACCGCGTAGCTTGCTAATGTTATGTAATTTTTGGCAAGTGAAATCTTTGCTATCTCTTGGTGATCAACCCAACTTCAAGTGTAGAGACATTCACCGTCAAATATTTCAAATGTCTTTTTATACAATTGAAGAAGGTCATATCAGTATTGTCAGCCACGGGTCATATAATTGTACCACTTTGCTTGCATGTTCAGGTAATAAACATCAACATTGTTTTGGTGCCCGTTGGAATACTACGCTCTTGAGTGTGTATGAAAGTCAACATCAACCCGCTTTACAATTGGGTGATTTTTACAAATTGATACCTTCCCATCGTGGAATAACTTGTGCACATATGCGCAGTTGTGGGTGTTTTGGCGATCAGTCACATACTCCTATGAGTTCAAGCTCATCTACATCAGAGAGCTGTGACACTGTCTTCCAATAGTACACATAATGAATATTTTCTGCTTTGATAGTTTTTCCTGCATTTGCAAAAATATGATAATTATGTGTAGGAGAGGGTGTTATGGATTACAGGTATTTTCTGGCATATAACGCATAATGAATACAGGTCACAGGTACTTATATACGTAGTATCATAGTAAGGCCTAGTATAGCTTAGAGTATATTGTTAAATTCCTGGTTTTCTTGTCTTAGAAATAATAGCTTGTTTTGCTCAGAAGTGGCAGGATATTAGGACAGGTTACAAAGACATAAAAGGGGAACTTATAACGGTAAACACGCCGTGGTTTGAACAGTAACTTATGAAATCCTAGGTTACTAAATACAAGTCCTAAGATCGTAAACATCATACGTCACAAACCACAGAGTATGGACACATGACACGTGACACACGTACGCAGTAAACAATACACTCTATATTAGGTTGGCCCGACTCCATGTTAGATCAGAGAGAGAAAGAGAACCGAACTTAAGTGTGACATCACACAGATGAGACTGGGACTGGCTGGCTGACCTGACATAATATCTTTTGGTTTGTGAGTATTGACAATGCATATCTAGTTATAATCTCTGCATAGTTAGGAATGGATTGGTAACATACTGTAACTGTTAGCCATTGGCTTATAAGAAGCTTGTTCTGATATTTCTGATATTTCTGAATATTGTTGTAATACAATAAAGGATAAACCTTTTCTTATACAAACTCTGAGTACCCTTTCTTTATAAATAATAATCTCACGATACCCTCCATATATCATAATATGTGAGGGTGTGGCCGAGGCTTTTTCGAGTGCAACATTTTGGTTTGTGTTCTCTGCTTAGAGCAGGATATAACTCACCATAAGGCGACACTTGATAAAGAGAGGTAGGTTGATTGAACCCAGATTAGACCATCATGTTCCAAATGATTGTAAAGAGGTTCTCGGATTGCCTCCAGTCCCTCACCATGTGGAATATTGGTGTAAAGACTGGAGACATCCAACGTCACCAATAACATATTAGTGATGTCAAAGGTGATAGTGCCCAGTTTGTTAATAAAGGCCATCGTATCCTTCACAAATTATGTCATTTTCATGACTATAGGTTGTAGCAAAAAGTCAACAAATTGGGAGAGTGGGTGGCAAAGGGAACCTCTTGCAGCAATAATTGGTCTGCCTGGTGGATTTGTAATGGACTTGTGCACTTTAGGTATCACATAAATCACTGGGACCAAGGGGTGGTCCTGGGATAGAAACGAGACAGTTTCCTCAGAGATCCACTGGTTGTTAAAACCAAGCCTAATGATGGAGTCTATTTCTTTCTTATAGACCGGAGTGGGATCCTTCTGCAGTTTTTTGTAGTAATTAGTGTCCATCAGTTGCCTATCGATCTCTGCCCTGTAGTCACCATAGTTCATGACGACAATGCCACCGCCCTTGTCGGCTGGTTTGATGATGATGTCATCATTAGTCTTCAAAGACTAGATAGCGTCTCTTTCTGTTGCTGTCAGGTTTGAAAAGCTTTTCTTGTGAGTCTTGATTTGTTTCCTAGTGTCGTTCCCCAAAAGCCCCATAAAGGTAGCAATGCTGTGATTAGCTACCGTAGGATCAAAGGTGCTCTTAGCTTTGAATTTATTACCAGTGCAAACCGTCTGATCAATACTAGAATGAAAGAAGTCTTTGAGGCACAGTTGTCGGTCCAGTTTATACATATCAACTTCCCATAGGAAAGGGTCTTGGGAGGTAGTGGGGACAAATGATAGTCCCTTCTGCAGTACACTGTCTCTGCAGTTGACAGTGGATGGCTTGAAAGATTGAAAATCACCTCCTCCTTGTCCTTGGGTGCCATCTCCCCTTCTTGGCTTCTCTTTCCAGGTACCTTAAGCTTCCTGCCGCCTCGCCGGATCGCTCGCCTACATCGGAGTCCGGAATGGGCGGTTTGTGTGCGGTCTCTGTGCCAGGTACTAAAAAAGGCTCCAGGTGTGTTCCTTCTGGGGCATCCGAGGCATCTGTGTCGCTGGTGTTGTAACCGGTGCCGGTACCGGGAGATCTTTTGGAACGCGGAAAGTTTCTCCTTCGACCACCTCTTCCAGTGCCTGGTTCGTGCAGGCCAAGAAGCCATCTATATACTCTCTTGTCCTGGTAATCACTAGCCACCTGTTTGAGTTTCTCCCGTTTATACTTGGTGAGATTATCACGGTATAGATCGATGGTAGTCTGTATTTTATCAGTCCAGTTAGTAGAGATATCTAATGCAAGTGAATCGCCATGCTTATCATTAATCACCTGTATCTCTTTTTTAAGTCGCGTGATTTCTTTACTGGACTGCTCAATAACCAGGATCATCAGGTCATTATTAAGGATTCCTACCCACTTTCGGCAGAACTCGGTGTCAGTCCGACCAATAGTGGGTTGATTTTTGATGCGGAACCCTCTGGGGATCAGTTTTTCCCTGTGGTAATGTGACAAAGTCACGCCGTGCATGTAATAATCTACCTCTCTCTTTTTCAATTTCATAAGATCATTAAAGACATCAGAGGTTTTGTCTGAGCCCAGTGCAACCTCAAATGTTTCAGTGAATCTGATTTTAGCAACATCAGCCTCACTATAGCTGACACTATCAGAAATATTAGACAAAATCCCAGTAATGTCTGGATAATCTTCCATCCCACAATCGGTCACTCCGTGTAGAAAAAAGAAAAACAATGAGTATCAAGTCAAAGGTGAAAATCCACTAATCCAGGGATCCACCACATAAAGATGGTTTAGGTGCACATCTCATACTAACCAAATACAGTGTAACAGAGCAGATGGCACACAAATACAGATGAAAACAGGTGCTATCCCATATGAATAAATATAATCAAAGGCTCCTTACCAGGCAGACCAAAGAGTCCAGAGAATCCAAAGTACACACAGCAAGGAAGAGACAGCACACTTGGTAACAAAAAGAATTGTATTAAATAGCAGGCACATACACCGACGTTTCGGTCCTAGGAACAGGACCTTTATCAAGGGAGTGCTCAAGACAAATGACCATCACCACCTATATATATACCCATAACTAACTACCAAATTAAAACCAAAACTGCACACACCTGTGTGACTGCAGCCATCTCCGGCGAGGATCCGATGACGTCATCACCACACGTCTATCACACGTGCTAACAGCAGTAAGAAGCATAATGAGTAACCAGGGAAACTAAGGGAACACCCCCTCAGCCAAGAGTCAGCTTCCACTGCGCATGTGTGGCGCTCAAGTCCCAGGCTGCCTCGCAATGAAAGGCACCAGGAAAGAGAGGGGAGGGAGGGGGGGCCCGAAGTGCTCAGTGAGAACTGCTAGAAAGCGCATGGATATAGAGGCAACAGCCAGCACAACATATGAACAATAAAAATGCATAGAAAAACACCAAAGTGCAAACATCACGGCTGGGCAAAAGGACAACAGGGAAAGGGGGAAAGGGGGAAGGACAAGAAGGGGGGGGGAAGGGGGAGGGTGGGGAGGGAGGTGGGAAGCAGGGGTAGGAAGACATGGTAGAAAATAAAGTGAAAAAAGATGAATGAAGGGCAAAACCATGCAAGCCCATAATAAGGACTTATAATATGGCCAAAAATCCCTTCCCCCCCCCCCACCCGTCACCCCCTTCCCTTCCCCCCCCTCACCCCCCATTTTTCCACCCCCTCCTCCCCCCCCCACACCTTTACCTTGTCGTCCCCCCTTGATCCCCCCCCATCCCTCCCCCCCCTTCACATATCCACCCGTAACCAAGGGTCGAGGGGTCGAAGGGCAACATACGCAGCAGAGGGCCAGGACCTCCCTGTTGCGCTCCGGACACACCCCAGAACGGGCAAATTTGTCCGAATGCCGGTCTCCAGGAGACATGGCAATATCACTTTAGGACCTGTACAAGGCCTAATCCTACTTCTCTTCCATCTGCTGACCCTGTCCCAGCAGATCCTCCCCTCCCCCCCCCTCCTCTGCCCCCCCCTCCCCTTGGCTGTTCAACAGCAAACCGCAAAAGACCAACAAAGAAGTTACACCTTTCACCCACCAAACGCATAGACGAAACTATGTCACAATCCCAGGAAACAGGAGCAAGGTCTCAACTAGTGGGAAAGGTGAGACTCCAAGTCCACGATCCACAAAAATAAGATAATACAATGGCAAATACAGCCCCGATTAAAGTGAGATCCTTAAACGTCAAAGGGTTGCAAAACAACAGGAAGCGGAGATTGGCCCTTCAGGACATGAAAAAATCAGGGGGGGACATCATATTCTTACAGGAGACACACTTCACATCTCAAGACCCCCCAAATTTATTAAAAAAATTGTTCCCAACAAGCTTTTTTGCTTCATTTAGTAGTAAAAGAGGGGTGTGGCTATCCTAATCAGACAAGGCACCCCATTCAATCATATCAAAACGACAGCGGACCCAGAGGGTAGATTCCTGGTGGTATATGGCTCCTTAGCGGGCTCAACAATTGCCCTGATAAATGTATATGCCCCAAACGAGAACCAAACAGAATTTCTCCAAGCTGTTCTCGAGGACGTAGACCCGGAATATCTATCATCGAAGATAGTAGGGGGAGACCAAAACATGGTCTTAAACCCTACCGAGGATAGATCAACCACGATGGGCCCCCCCATACAACCTACTGTACTCCCAGATCAAGGGGAAAAGGTTTAGGGGAATCCTAAATGAATTTTCACTAGTGGACGTGTGGAGATCCCAACATCAGGGCCAGAGAGACTATACCTTTTTCTCAGCTCCTCACCAGACTTACTCTCGAATAGACTACTTCTTGACCACAAAAAACGTGATGGCGGCAGCCATTGAATCAGACATTGGCTCAATCACCTGGTCGGATCATGCCCCAATCACCTTAACATTATCACTCCCCTTTGAAAAAACAATAAGCTATTCCTGGAGACTTAATGATTCGCTATTAAACCACCCAGAGATAGAAAGAGAGATTAGAGCCTCACTTAAGGACTATTTCTTTTTCAACGCAGGAACAGTCTCCTCTCCAGCAATCCTATGGGAAGCCCATAAGGCAAACATCAGAGGGAAATTCATTTCCATCGCCTCCCATAGGAAAAAAGCCCGCCTAACACAAATCAAGGAACTTACAGATAGCATTAAAACCATAGAACAAGCCCATAAGGCCAACCCTACAAAGAAATTATATAAAACGCTGGTTACAGCTAGAACAAAACTTAGGCAGATTCAGCTGGAGGATGTAGAAAAAGCCCTCAAATGGACAAACCAACTCTATTACAACAAGGGAACAAAGGCTGATAGACTCTTAGCAAGTAAACTAAGAGGGGTGCAAAAGAGATCTCAAATAACAGCTATCAAAAGTAAATCTGGTGAGATACAATATAGTGACAAGAAAATTGCAGAGGAATTTACAAAATACTATACTGAGTTATATAATTTAAGATCTAAAAATGACCGCCCGTACCAATAACCATAGAGGCCATAACACAATATTTGATCAAATGTCAGCTCCCCACTTTAACGGAGGAGGAAAACACAGTCCTCAATGCTGAGATTACAAAAGAGGAACTGGAGGAGGCGGTCAAATCACTAAAGATCACTAAGTCTCCTGGCCCTGACGGTTTCACCAACGTCTACTATAAAAGATTCTTGCCCACACTATCTAAGCATCTTCTAAAAACATTTAACTATTTCATGGAAGGGAACCATATTCCCACATCAATGTCTTTAGCCAACCTGGCCATCATTCATAAGGAAGGCAGAGACCCGATGCAGTGTGGAAGCTATCGTCCAATCTCCCTCCTCAACAGTGATCTCAAATTATATAGCAAAATTTTAGCAAACAGACTAAATCCCATCTTGCCGAGATTAATTAATATTGACCAAGTCGGATTTGTCAAGGGCAGACAAGCCTCGGATAACACTCGGAAGATAATTAACATCATCGAACATGTACACCTCACAGGGACCAAAGCACTTTTGTTAAGCCTAGATGCAGAGAAGGCGTTCTATAGAATAAACTGGCATTTCCTGGACCAAACTATGCGCAAATTTGGCTTCAAAGACGCATACCTAGAGGGGGTCCGTAGATTATACCAAAACCCATCAGCAACGGTAAAACTACCAGGGGGCAATAACCAGAGGTTTTAGATCACCAATGGTACTCGACAGGGATGCCCCTTATCTCCTCTCCTCTTTGCACTAACCATAGAACCGCTGGCATCAGCAATACGACTCAATAGAGACATTCAAGGAATAGAAATCGGGCACAGGCAGCACAAAATCTCCCTATTCGCGGACGATGTCATCCTAACCCTTTCCAATCCCCAAATCTCCCTGCCCAACCTCCAAAAAGAGCTCCGAGACTTTGGACAAATCTCGGGATATAAGATAAATAACGACAAATCGGAGGCCCTGAACCTCAGCCTGCCGGAGCCAGAGGTGGAACTCCTCAAATTAAATTTTAACTATCGTTGGAGCTCCTCTTGTATCAAATACTTGGGAGTTAAGATATCGAGGACCTACCAAACACTATACCAATATAACTATCCGGCCCTGTTCAAAAAAATTAAGCAAGACTTAGATAAATGGGGAGGATACCAGATATCATGGATCGGGAGGATGATCTCGGTCAAAATGAACATACTCCCTAGGTTACTATACTACTTCCAGACCCTCCTGGTTCCCATCCCTGGCTCAGAATTAAAAAACATTCAAAAATTAATCTTCCACTTTATCTGGCAAGGCAAAAAGCCTAGAGTCGCCAAAACGGTCCTCTTGGCCTCAAGGGGGAGAGGAGGACTAGGAGTTCCAGACGTAACAAGATACTACCTAGCCGCACAACTACGGCAGGCAGTGGTATAGAACGCTAGCCCAAAACAATACTGTTGGCTAGGTATAGAAACACACTATGCCGGGACGCCTTCACTACCAGCTTGCCTTTGGTCCATGAGCAGGGAAGACATGCTAAACAACAAATTCAAGCTAGGCCCGATGAGACACACTTGGGAGACCTGGACGAAATGCAGATATAAATTTAAGCTCACGACACCTCGCTCCCAACTCATACCAATCTACAAAAATCCAAAATTTCCACCTGGATGTGAGCCCAGACAATTTGATCAATTTGAAACCAAAAATATTAGAGCAATTGTCGACCTCCTGAGCTTCGGGGAGTTCCTGAGTTACCAAAACTTACAAACCAAATATGAGATAGTAGGGCTGAATGTTTTCAAATACCTACAAATTCGGCACTTTACCCAAACATTATCCCCAACGTTGGAATTTCCCCCTCTCACTGGCTTTGAACGGCTCTACAGGGCGTCCGGCCACCAGAAAGGTCTAATAACTCAAATTTGTGCAGAACTGGAGAGAGCCTCAGAAGCCCCCACACATGACTATATGCTGCATTGGGCAGCAGAATTGGATATCGTTATAGACCGAGAGGACTGGGAAAGTATTTGGGAAACAGCTTCAGGAACTTCCATATGTACCACAATAAAAGAGAATATATATAAAATACTGTTTCGCTGGTATCTCACCCCAGCCAAAATTAACCAAATCTACCCCCTGGCCTCAGATCTGTGCTGGAGAGGCTGCGGTCAAAAGGGGGACATGGCCCACATCTGGTGGTCATGTCCAGAAATTCAGAAATACTGGGAAACTATACACAATCTAATAAAAGAGGTCACAGACCTCACAATCCCGGTTGAACCGCTGACCTACCTATTGGCCAGGCCCCTAGAGACGCTGGACCGACCAACAGGCAAATTGATCTCCTGTATTCTCACTGCGGCTAGATGTGCGGTGGCAGCCGCCTGGAAGAAAGTGTCCCCCCCCTCTAAACAGACAGTAATAAATAGAATTAACGTGGTTCACTAGAATGGCCCTGACACACAGAAACGCCATTTAAGGATAGATGTATGATAGATGTATGAACCACAATGGGGGACGGAGACAAAATGCACATGCCAAGGCGAGGGAGTGGTACAACTACTCCCCCCCCCCCGACCCCTCCCCTCCGCTCTTTCTTTTCCCCTCCTTCTCTTCCCTTTTCTACTTCAACTCTCGCGTCACCCCGACAGACCCCGGAGGAACAGGGGGACGTCGAGACTTTTCTTTAATATGTTAAAAATTGTGTTAGGCCACAAATGGAATGTCATAGAAAATATGTTAACTGTTATAACTGCCTAATAAAAAAATTGAAACAAAGAAAGAACTGGAACATCGTGAGCAATGACCCCAAAATAGGTAGTATCTGTCAGGTACCACCTAGGATGTGCTATCGTCAGGGTAGAAACCTGAGGGACTTTCTCGTGGAGGCTGATCCATCGAATAAATATGCACCTACAACAACATGGCTACATAAGAAGCCTGGTGTATATAAATGTCATGGATGTATTAATTGTGGCTTTTTACAGATTGGCCAAACCTATGCCCATCCACATACTGGAAAACCAATACACATCAAAACCCCCATGAATTGTGAGTCGAGGTTCGTCGTGTATTTCATCAGATGTCCGTGTGGGCTTTATTACATAGGCAAAACTAGCCGTATGTTGAAAGAACGCATGGCTGTTCATAGGTCTATGATTAGGAAAGCGCTGTTGGACTCGAACACAGGGGAGGATTACAAACTTCTCCCTGTGGCTAGACATTTCAAACAGGAAAAACACAGTCTGTCGACTCTAAGGTGTATGCCCATCTTACAAGCTGACACCTCGTCTGGAGGTGGTGATCGAAGTAGACTTCTGCTGCAATTGGAGGCTAAAATAATTCACGATCTTAAAACTATGTCACCGTTTGGCCTCAACGAGGACTTCAGACTTGGATGTTTATTTAAGAATTTCATTTTCTAGTGTCCCCCATATGTGATCATTGTGTTGGATGTTTCTTTTTTCTGATTTTTGGTATTCTGCCTTTTGGCATTGTCCTTATAATGGGCTTGCATGGTTTTGCCCTTCATTCATCTTTTTTCACTTTATTTTCTACCATGTCTTCCTATCCCTGCTTCCCACCTCCCTCCCCTCCCTTCCCCTTCCCCCCCCCCTCCACCTTCTTGTCCTTCCCCCTTTCCCTGTTGTCCTTTTGCCCAGCCGTGATGTTTGCACTTTGGTGTTTTTCTATGCATCTTTATTGTTCATATGTTATGCTGGCTGTTGCCTCTACTGCACCGACACACTTTATTCGAGCAAATACCCAGTATGTACCTGGCAGATACCTGGAATGCGCCACTCCTCACCTCTGACAAGCCCCGTTGCGTTTGCCTTCCCAGCCTGGGTTCATGCCTGGCTGACGGGCGGCTGATCTGTTAAATGATAATGATTAGGATTTAATAGGCTGCAATGCTTCGCGTGTCTACCAGATGGCATAAATTCATGAATTGTAATGCAGTATATATATATATACTGTGCAGTATTGCAGCCAGCGGGAATAAAATGCTTCAATCCCTGCCTGGAAAATAACCCAATATACTCGGGCAGAAAACAGTCACAAACCTCAATACACCCGGGTATACCCGAATTCGTGGGACTAGCCCCGCTCGAATAAAGTGTGTCGCCAGTGTATATCCATGCGCTTTCTAGCAGATCTCACGGAGTACTTGCCCCCCCCCCTCCCTCCCTCTCCTTCCTGGTGCCTTTCATTGCGAGGCAGCCTGGGACTTGAGCACCACACATGCGCAGTGGAGGCTGACTCTTGGCTGAGGGGGTGTTCCCTTAGTTTCCCTGGTTACTCATGATGCTCCTTACTGCTGTTAGCACGTGTGATAGATGCGTGGTGATGACATCATCGGATCCTCGCCGGAGATGGCTGCAGTCACACAGGTGTGTGCAGTTTTGATTTTAATTTGGTAGTTAGTTATGGGTATATATAGGTGGTGATGGTCATTTGTGTTGAGCACTCCCTTGATAAAGGTCCTGTTCCTAGGACCGAAACGTCGGTGTATGTGCCTGCTATTTAATACTCTTCCTTGCTGTGTGTTCTTTGGATTCTCTGGAATCTTTGGTCTGCCTGGTAAGGAGCCTTTGAGTATATATATACAGACAGACAGACAGACAAAAAACAGGCGCACTCATAGCGTAAAAAAGTATAACTAAATATTTATGGAGTAGAAGATGTATAAAACACACCACAAACATAACGGAATAAAAAGCAGTTATGAGTACAACTCAATCACCAGCCAGACGCAAGAACCAGGTATCAAGTGACTTCGGTGAAGTTATCCGGTGTGGAGAGTCCATTCCACCTTCCTTATCGGAGGGTGATAGGTTCAAGAAATTATGTGTCAGAGAGCCCTACTGGATATATGTACTTGGTACATTGTATCCGGAGGGGTCTCAGTGACACAATTGATATCAGTACAGTAGTATAATGACTTAATTTGTGCTTGTCGTTGGGGTGCGGGTCCTCACGGAGGTCTGGGTTGAACGATGTACTTCGTTCCCTCCGTGATGACTTACGTATACCACACTGGCTCAAGTGGTCAATTTGATAGTCCCTTTGCATTTAATTTGATATGGTGTTATTAATTTAAACCCAAATATATCAATATTACATTGCACATCTAGTTTTCATCTATATATGGGTGTATCAACTTCGCTCATGTGACCATCATTGATCATGATTCTTTCACATTCTCTCTTTTAGATATTGATCATTGTTTATTTTGTTATTTATATACTGTTATAACACATTATTATCCTTATTTTCCTCTCCCCACCCCCATTGTTTCCCTTTTCCCCTCCCTCTTCCCTTCCCCCCCTCACCCCCCTTTCCCTTTCCCCCTTTCACATGCATTTGCAGTGCTGTACTGTACAGTATGTCTCATTTGTATTGTATTGTCTTTTTTTATATAGCGCCATTAATGTACATAGCGCTTCATAGCAGTAATACATGTGGTAATCAAATAAATAACAGATAATATAAATAACAGATCATGGGAATAAGTGCTTTAGACATTAAGGAAGAGGAGTCCCTGCTCCGAGGAGCTTACAGTCTAATTGGTAGGTAGGGAGAACGTACAGAGACAGTAGGAGGGAGTTCTGGTAAGAGCGTCTGCAGGGGGCCAAGCTTTATGTATCATGTGTTCAGAATAGCCACAGTGCTATTCATATGCTTCTTTAAGCAAGTGTGTCTTAAGGTCGGTCTTAAAGGTGGATAGAGAGGGTGCTAGTCGGGTACTGAGGGGAAGGGCATTCCAGAGGTGTGGGGCAGTCAGTGAAAAAGGTTTAAGGCGGGAGAGGGTTTTAGATACAAAGGGGGTAGAAAGAAGACATCCTTGAGAAGAACGAAGAGTCTGGATGGTGCATAACGAGAAATTAGGGCTGAGATGTAAGGAGGGGCAGAAGAGTGTAAAGCTTTAAAAGTGAGGAGAAGAACGGAGTGTGAGATGCGGGATTTGATCGGAAGCCAGGAGAGGCATTTCATGAGGGGAGATGCTGAGACAGATCTCGGAAAGAGTAGAGTGATTCTGGCAGCAGCGTTTAGGATAGATTGTAGGGGAGACAGGTGAGAGGCAGGAAGGCCAGACAGCAGGAGGTTACAGTAATCAAGACGGGAGAAAATGAGGGCTCATTTGAAAATTGTTGAAATGCATAGGCGTGTACAGTACTGTAACAGTGTCACATTTCGTCATATACAGCGCTCTCCCCTCGCTCAGGATAATTTACTGCACTGCAGGGTATTTCAACTTCTTATCTTCTCTACAATGCAGTACATCTCTCCAACACCATTCCTTTGAACGTGTGTCTGGTTTCAATCACATTCCTGCTTGACAGCAGGTGATTAATGCGCATGCGCCTGGAGCTTCGCCACCACTGCTTGCTTGAGTGAGTGACCAAAAAAAAACCAACATTTTTTTTATTCTAATTTTTTTTTCTCCACAAGCCTGCAAAAACCATCTTGATACTGTATTATGATATTCAATCTGTGCTGTAGCTTTTGACTGCGACCCTGTGCATTTGACTGCACATGGTTGATTTCTGTGCTTTTTACTGTAGGGATCATATTATTATGATGAACTGCCTTTTGAAATTGAAGTATGTCATTATCTTTGAACTTCATGCAGCTGTACCCTGTAGCCCCCTCCCCCACGAACACGCACAAGGCTCGCTCAAGGATTTCAAACTCCACAGTCATTAATTTTCTGAAGCTTGACCTTGTGTTCTTAATCCGTCCATAGCCGAGCGTCAGTCACCTCACTGCGCCTGCGTGGAATCCTCTTTGAGATGGGAGCAAGCTGAATACTGCGCATGACTCACCCAACCCCCCCCCCCCCTCCACAGAGTCATTAATTTTCTGAAGCTTGACATTGTGTTCTTAATCCGTCCATAGCCGAGCGTCACCGCACTGCCTGTGTGTAATCCTCTTTGAGATGGGAGCTAGCTGATTACTGCGCATGACTCACCCAACCCCCCCCCCTCCTTAGAGTCATTAATTTTCTGAAGCTTGACATTGTGTTCTTAATCCGTCCATAGCTGAGCGTTCACCTCACTGCACCTGCGTGGAATCTTCTTTGAGATGGGAGATAGCTGATTACTGCGCATGACTCTCCCAACCCCCCCCCCCCCGAACCCTTTGAGGCTTTGTTTACGGTAACGCTTTGGAAAATCCCTTCTCGAATTTGATATGTAAATCTGATTTGCACAGCATTGTGAGAATTGAGAGTTAAAAAAACATTAACTGATTCATGTTGTTTTGTCATTCATTCTTTTTCTTTGGTGTACTGTAGGTGTGTGGGGGGGGGGGTTGTCAATAATTATGATTAACAGGAATGTAAATAAATATTTATTTTATTTTATCAGGAACCAAAAAATAGAAATATAAAAATAATCATGAATAATACATAATGCAGTCTTTATTAAGTTCTTCTGGCAGATTGAAATTGGATAAACATTTATAAAACATTTGTAAAACATGGATAAACATGAATAATGCACATTTATAATAATATTATTTAATAATATATAATTTATAATATATATATATATAGTAACAAGAGGAGAGGTTTTGTGTACATCATTACTGCTGTTTATATACTGTACACTTGACTGTACAAACAGATTAGACTGCACACAACACCCCCCTCCCCCCAGGCCATCCTTTTTTCCTGAAAAGACAAGAAAACAAAAAATTAGTGCAGTTATGTGTGTAGAGTATTATGGCATTGTGTGATGTGTAGTACTACTGTAGATGGCTGGTGCTGCTTTCTCTGGAAATAAATAAATTGAGCAGTTAGTAGGCAGTTAGTACTGTCAAACTAGTCTATACTGGAACTACTGTATTCTCTGACTACTGTTAAATACTATGCAACCAGATGGCTGGTGCTGCTCTCTCTGTAAAGAAAAAAATTGAGCAGTTACTGTACTGTACTGTACAGTAGGTGCATACTGTATTATGGCATTATGGCATTGTGTATGCAGTTACAGTAGTACTGTCAAACTAGTCTGTACTGGAACTACTGTATACTCTGACTACTGTTAAATACTATGTAACCAGATAGCTGTTGCTGCTCTCTCTGGAAAGAAAAGTTGAGCAGTTACTGTACTGTAGGTGCATACTGTATTATGGCATTATGGCATTGTGTATGCAGTTACTACTATCAAACTAGTCTATACTGGAACTACTGTATACTCTGACTATTAGGAAAGAAAAACTCTGTGCCATACTTACCTGTATCATACTGTACTTACAATACTACAGTACAGTACTACTTTCCTGATGCTTGCCCATTACGCGCGATCACAATGGGCAACACAGTCGCAATATGGTCTATATAGTTATTGCAGCGTTCCACGGTGAGTACATTGTTCCAAAAACTCATTATGCCTTTCGCCAACTCATCCATTTTGGAGGGTTTCACCACTTTCCGGATATGGTCCTTCAGCTGATGCCAGACCATTTCGATCGGATTGAAGTCTGGTGATCTGTCATTGGAAAAAAAGGACAATGAGTTTAAGAGATACAGTACACAGTAAAAACAGCGGGGGAAAAAATGAGACACGGTTACCGCACTTACTCCGCTGGCGTCTTCACCCAGTTGATACCGCGCTCAAGGATATGCGCTGTTGACGCGGTGTGCTTCGGATTGTTGTCCTGGTAGAAATGGTGACCATTCGGGAACTCGCGTGTGATGTATTCCACAATCTCAGGCACAATTTTGTCTTGGAAGAAAGCTTTATTCATGATTCCTATAACAAGAAAAGAAAAGTGCTCAAAAAACTGCACACTAGTACAGTACAGTGCATAAGGCTACATTATATGTTATATATTTTACCTTCAAAGATGACAATGCATCCTGGTCCACGCCTAGAGATGGCACCCCACACATGCAGCTTGACGGGGTATTTGGCCGCGGCTTCTTAGATATGAACCTTTTTTGTGGAATGCAAAGGTGGCAAATCTCTCCAGCGACACAGTAGACTCGTCAGTGAAGATGCAATCCTGGAAAGTTTCCCCACTGTCGATCCATGCCTTGGCCTGGACCACTCTTTTGATTTTGTTTACGTCCCTTATCATGGGGTACGCTCTGTAATGACAAGGAATAAATAATTTTAGCGGTACAGTACAGTTTCCTAAACAACACTTTTACCTCCTGTACTGTCCAGTACTAACCTCACATGTCCATATTTCCATCCAATGCTGCGTCTCATCTTCTTTATGCTGGTCTCGGATACAGTGAGATTGTGATTTGCCTGCAGAGTGTATTTGACCCTTAATGCACTCTTCTCATCATTCTCCTCACTTATTTTGTCCACCAGAAGTGTTGTCTCCCTACAATGTAATGAAAAACAATCCAGTAAGTTACAGTGCAGTAGGCCACAAGCACAGCATTACAGTATTACAGCACAGTTCTACAGTATCAATATGCAGCAATATAAAAAATATATATACTGTTGTAATATAAATATAAATTGAAATAACAAAAATATTAGTGGATCAACAGTACACAATATATTGTTCTATTAATATGCAGCAATATAAAAAATATATATACTGTTGTAATATAAATATAAATATAAAAAATATATATAAAATATATATATACTGTTGTAATATAAATATAAATTGAAATAACAAAAAACAGTAGATCAACACAATATATTGTTCTATTAATATGCAGCAATATAAAAAAAATATATACCGTTGTAATATAAATATAATATATATATATATATATACTGTTGTAATATAAATATAAATATCAAAAATATATATACTGTTGTAATATAAATCTACCGAAATAACCAAAATATTAGATACAGTAGATCTACAGTACAATATTTTATATAAAAAAAAAATTAAGTTATATAAATATACTTACGCGTTAGTTACCCTTGGTGCCCTTTTGTGTTCTCTGGTTTTTCCGTGTGCATGATAGCTCACGGTGGTTGCTGGCACAACGATGCCAGGAGTAGCTCACCAGCGTTGGATAGCAGCAATTCGGTGTCCACTCGTGTACATCTCCTTAATTCACATGCTGAGCTCCTTGGAAATCTTTTTAAACGGGCATTGCTGTAAGTAGAAAGAAATACAAACACAAGAATGTATATTCGATGTTTTGTCGATGTGTATTCAATGTGCAGTGAATCCACAAAATGGATGGTGTATTTATACGTTAATGACTCACATTAGAGTATGCCCATTTTCAATACCTGTACCTTGCCGCCATGCGTAAAAGCTTACACACTTTGCATAGCCCACCACTCGATGATCTTTATCTGAACTTTCTCTTGTCCAGATACTGCATTATGCCATCTGCTTCCATGGATCAACCCCGATTCTATGGACGCAGGAACCCACTCGCCTCTGCCGTGCCTGTCATGCAGAAAAAGCGAAAGGCGGTTGCCGTTTCGACGCCATGGCCAAAGCGACAGGCTAAGGCCAATAAAGAAAACCTTCTGCTGACCCCAAAGGCTAAGGGTTTTAATAGACGTCAGCCTTATTATGTCAAGAAGAAATACGGTGATGTACTCTCGACGCAAAACAAATGGCAGCCAACCCATCGAACCCGCAGACCACTTCCTCCCATACGCTTCGACGACTCTGCCGCCGCTGTCCCGGAAATCGTCAGCCCGTCTTCTCCAGTTCTATTCGACAACGCTGCCGCTGGTGCCTCTGAAATCCACGGGTCACTTTCTCTTTTGCACTTAGACACCTCTGCCACTTCTCGCCCAGAAATCCAGAGATCACTTTCTCCATCCCTCTTCGACGACGCTGCTGTTTCTCCTCTACCGGATATCCACAGGTCACCTCCTCCACCCTTCTTGGACGACTCTGCCACTTCTCTCCAGGGAACCCCCATCTCATCCTCCGTAGCACCCATCCACCCAGATGTCCACAAGCCATGCACAAGAAGCAGCTCGTTAGACCGGATGCTGAATGGGATAAGTGTGGATATCCCCGTGGACTCTATTATGCTGACAACGGATGCTACATATGGATCAATTGATGGATCGACGGATGGAGAAGATAGAGGCTGACATAGCGGGGATACATCATTTGCTCGGTGTTCATGCCCCTGTTTCCCCGACGCCGGACCAGGAGGGTGGGATGGATGTGATGAATGGGAGCATCGACCACCTTCCATCACCAAGTGCACCCCCTACCCAAGAAGATTTTGTGAACATGTATGCCGTTGAGGAGGAGGATAACATGGCAACCCGTCAAGACCACGCCAGGAGATAACACGGCGACCAAGACAGGAGGAAAGCTTAATCCCAGACAACCTACCCTCGCCCTCTGCCACAAGTACACCCGCTCACAGAAGACCTACATTCGATAGCATCGATACGGTGCCCAACATCATCCTGCGCGATCTGCCACCGGCACTCAGGGAGAAGTATAGGGTGATGAGTGCTGGTGCACCCCACAAGTATGCCTTGTTAATTTTTAAGCACCATGTGTCCTACTTGTTGTACTGCGACTGGGCCTTCAGAGTGAACTACGAAGGAAATCGCGTAAAAAATGCGCTTCCTGACAATTTAAGAAAGACCATTCTGGAGGAATTGCGGCGCTTTTTTTCAATTACAGATCCTGTAATGAAAGGCGTTCGAGACTGCATTAATGGTGTTTTGCGCCATGCAAGGCATCGGCCATGGAAGGACAATCTGGTGGGGTACGCATTTGAGTGAGTGTTCAACTGTTGAAAATGTTTGGTAAATGTTTTGTTCCAGTCCTCGAGAGCTGCAAACAGCCCCGGTTTTCAAGGTTGTCATGAAAACCAGGCCTGTTTGCTGCCCTCGAGGTCTGGAGTTGTGCAGGCCTGACTGACTGTTTTGCACACCATCCCACTGTAAATGTTTTGACTTGCCGTTCTTTAATAAAGGAGATGTTCCGTTTTGTATATTTTATGAATAAAGAATTTTTTTTAATCACAGGTAAGACCATACTGTTGTGTTGAACTGTACTATACATGTTTTGACCTGCTGTACTTAAATAAAGGAGATGTTGTTGTGTGTTTTAACTTTTATTTATACAGAAATGTTTTAACTTGCTGTACACACACACACATGACCTGCACAGTTCCAGTCCCCAAGGCCCACAAACAGGCCAGTTTTTCAAGGTTGTCCTGAAAACCGGGCCTGTTTGCTGCCCTCGAGCACTGGAGTTGTGCAGGCCTGACTGACTGTTTTGCACACCATCCCACTGGAAATGTTTTGACTTGCTGTACTTTAATAAAGGAGATGTTGCGTTTTGTATATTTTATGAATAAAGATTTTTTTTTTATAACATGTGACTGTAAACCATACTGACTGACTGTAAATGTTTTTACTTTCTGTAAATAAATGTTTTCACTAGCAGTAAACCATACACCTGTTGATGTTTTGAATTGCTGTGCACTTAAAATGTTTTAACATTGTTCAGTATTTGTAAATAAATGTTTTTGTACTTACTCCACCAATAAAAGAACATGTTGATTTGTTTTAAATTGTTCCATTGGCTCCTTTGATCCTGTAACAAAATACAGTGTTTTTAGAATGTACACTACTGTCCAGGCATACTGTACTGTATACTGTAGGCATGCTCAGTACTGCACATCACAAGAGTATTAAAAAAAATATAAGACACATACTGTACTGTACAGTATGTACTGGTACTGTATAGAAGACACATACTGTATGTACTGTATTACATGTAGAATAAATGCATACTTTTTATTTTTTCGGGTTTATTACACAGTATACTGTATATAAAAAAGTATTGTATACTGTACGGCCGGAAAACATCAGCATACTGTTTCAGGTATTCTATCCTAATCAATAACAACGGCCACTAAACTGTAGACTCCGGTACGTGGTTTTTTAAATCCGATTCAGCAATGTGCAGGCATTGTTACACAAAGCGATATTATCCATCGAAATCCCTCCATTAGCCGTTTTCTTTTCTGAGGAAAAACAAAAAGAAAAGTTTTACTGTAATGGTCAGCCCCCTAAAGAAGTTCCCAGCCAGTCCCACCAATAATTTCCCCGGGGGCGTCTCCTGTTCACATGCGCATGCGCCTACCGTCGATGTGATGACACGCAAATGCGTTTCAAGAAGGTTCCAATGTGCATGCGCCTAGCGTTCCACCAATTGTTCAGTATCTTCAGTACAGTACTGTAGAAACCGCTCAGCCAATGATATTGCTTACAGGAGAATCGCTTGACTTTTGAATCGCACCGAAATTGATATTGTCATAATAAAAAAAACACAGAAAATAATACGGCAACAATACTCACCATAGAATTTCCCATTCAGCTGGCGCCGGCGCCGGGCCTCTGCCAGTCCAGTGTTCTTGATCATACACGTTGATAGTTGGCAGCGGGACTACTACACCTGTAGTCAGCTGATGAGGCTGGAAATCGCTTAGGTACATGCAAGCTTGCTCGAAACTGCACGCGAAATCCGGCTCAGGCTTGCTGGACAGATAGCAAGGGTTGTCACTGACGGTGGGACCGTTATTGGAAGCCGGTGCTGGTGCTGGCGCATTGCTTGGCAGCGCCTGTCATTTCTTAGTTGGTTTAAACACGATCTTTCGCCTTTTGCAATCTGCATGATCATAGATACAGGAAAAAGCCGGTGATACACACCAATACCCTCCAATAAATTCAGGATCAATACGATAAAAACATGGCTCGCTACATAACCTTTTCCTTTTTGCACGCTTCCACGTATGAGGAGCTGGCAAAAATTTGTAAAAGTTATAGTTTTCGATAAAATACTGATAAATTTGAACAACTGTTGCCATCTTATCATCTGTTGCATTAATCGCGGCCCATATCAAATACGCGTAAGTTCTGTCGGGTTTTTGGAAAACGGGCTGCACTTGAACACTCATGGTGGCGGGTCTCTGGAGAATAACAGAAACTGGTCTTTGTCTTTCTTTAATATGAAAAGCCTAAATTGATACGTTATTGTAACCTTCCTTCCTTCAGTCTCAAGGCCAATTTACAATAGCACACTGTGGTATCTTTTTTAAACGAAACACCTGCAAGTCGACACATTACTGAAGCGCATGCGCATTACAATTCATGAATATCTGCCATCTGGCGGACACGCAAGAATTGCAACCTATTAAATCCGAACCATTCTCAATAAACACATGAACCGCGCATCAACCGCGCATGACCCGCGCATGACCCGCGCATGACCCGCGCATGACCCGCGGCTGAGAACGCTCCAGTAATGAACAATGTTCTACAATGCTGATTACGGGCCTGCTGAAGTGATCGGCGACTGTGCCTGCATCTACATTGGGCAGGCACTTTCCCCCTCTCATTATGCTCCAAGGCAGATGCTTCAACATTTCACCAGTGTCAAATAGTGTTTGGCGTACTTAGAGACACCATTTCTACGCAGTTAGTTCATGGACAAGTGTCTCTATAGCTACAAGGATAATAAGAATAAGTGCCAATATGCTGTAACATGGCTTGATAGTTAAGCATTCAACAATTTTCCTGCAAAACAGCATTTATCTGGCAACTCCCTCACGATAACCCCCTCCTGCTAACTTAGCATTAAGTCTCAAGCTTGTTTGCTCTTGTTCTTCAATGCATAGAAGAATAGAAGGTCAAGAAGTAACTGTTTTAAATTTGGCATTGAAGAATACTTCTCAAATTATAAAGAGTTTTATCTTAAACACCAGCCTTAGGCCACGGCTCCGCTGTCTGCGATGAATGCGCGCCTTCCAGGCTGATGGCGCGTGCAGCCAAGTTCCCCGGTCTGCAGTGAGCTGCAGGGGGAAAGACAGGGGGGGCGTAGCTGTGATGTCACCTGGCAGGTGGCTTTCAGTTCTCCCATCATAAAGGGAATGTGAATATTGCTATCCAAGCAGATGCTGTATAACATCATTGCTGTACTACTAACAGCGTTGATGTTTACACTGCCTCTATGATGTTGGACTCCTAGAACCAACCTCACTCATCACCGTCCAGCTTTTTAACTCTACCTGCATTAGGTCTATAACCAGGGCAGACTAAATTATTAATGAACTAACCACCTTACTGGGGAATATTATCCTAACATTGGTGATTGATCATCCATATGGACTTTTCAGTCATGTCATTATATCTGCCCAAGAGTATCTAACCCAGAAGTTTATTTATCCATCACACTGGGAGCTAATGACCAAGACACATTTAATCATTTGTTTTAAACCACTTTATTCTAATATCTTTGCTCGAGATATGAGTTTGTCCACCAATATTTTATATTTTATCAACACCAATAAAGGTTATGTTTTATTATTACAATCACTATACATTGACTACATACAGTATGTATGAGTGCTAGGTTACAGGGGCCACTTTTTGTCTTGCTTATACAAGACTTCAGTTCACGCTTTGATAATCCGGTCCCTGGCACTATCCTAATCCTTTACTGTAGCAAGAGCTTTCCCTTCTCCCCCTCCCCCATTGTTTACGTTAATTACATATGTAGCACTTGTACCCCCACCCTAAGTGATTTTGGTTGGGGGGGGGTGGTCTGCTTCTTCTCTAGCTACTTTTTAGGTGTTGTGCTGTTCCTGTGTGGTAACAGGAGGGCTGTGTGCTCCGCGGTGTTGTGGGGAGAACAGGACAGGTTTATAGGTTACCTTGGTTATTCATCGGTGCAGCGCCTCCAGTCAGCATGGATCCTCTGTGATAGCGGTGGATGGTCCATACTGACACCTTTGTTCTTTCAGCAAGACAGTGAATCGCACTGATTCTGGTACAAATGGATCTTTATTGCAAGAAGGTTGAATAAACATAACAGGTGCATTCTTCCCTCAGCTTCCTTTAGTGAAAGGCACTGGTTAAGGCTTGAGGCCCAGACTAGGCCTGATGGACTCCTCCTCACATCTCCTACTGAGATGTAGGGCAGATGGTGCTCACTCCCAGAGGGAGGAGAAAATCTGACAGAGAGAGCCAGTACAAATAGCCTTTGGGTTGGTGCTTGTAACCCTGCCCCTTAACAGAGCAGGTTGAATACTGATAGGTCATCACATCCTGTGTGTGATCCAATCAGTACTCACCCTTCAGGCTGACACTTTCTGGTTGTTGTTAAGACCCGCTCATGGATACATCTAATTCATCCAAGCCTGCAAATGCACATAGAATCTATCTGAAGAAATTAGCACAACCACTGCCTGCACCTAACAGGACTTACAATGGTAGAGCCCAGGAAAAGGCATAGATGGCAGGACGCTATGCTACACATATACCTATATAATAAGATGCTGTGCTTTTTCCTCTACATGCGCTAAAACCAAAGTGATTTCTGAGTTATTCATGAATGCCATTTCCATCTATGATGAGTTAACACATTGTCCTTCTTCTCCAGGCTCCAGCAGCAGCAGCAGCAGCAGCAAAGCGTACACAATTCATTCACCTCTGAACTGAAATCACATCAAAGGAAGGCGATCAACAAAGGAACCCCCATTATAAGGGACATTTCAGATTTAATAACTAACATAGAAACAAATATTTAAATATTGTTATAATTGTCTTATTAAAAAAGCATCAGTCTCCAAAATTTAACCTTTTCAGAGGTATTCATTAAATTGTGATAGTGCCAATCGGGGCACTGTTGCACAGAAACTCGCATTGAAGGCAATGGGAGTTTCTGTGCAAGAGTAACCCAATTAGCACTATCACAATTTAATGAATAACCTCATTAACATATTAGTTGACTTTGGTACCGGTGGGGACAGCATGAAAAAATATGAAGAAAATATACAGCTTGCAACTCTGTTTGGTAGTGCTAGTCCATAACACACCCTCTTGCTTAACTGGGACATAAGATGTCTATGGACATTGGAAGGTGTTTTAAAGAATAGCACTACTTAGTCAATGTTACCCAAAATATAAGAACCCAAGTCAGGGAAGATATTGGGCCATATTTACTAAGCGGTTCTACACTATAAAACACCTTCGAGCAACAGATCACCTCTTACTGTATAAAAAACAAAGCAACTATATGATTCCTTTCAACTCTTTCTGCAGACTTATGATTCATGCAATAATATGACCTGTATATGAACTAGTGGTTTGATGAGAACAGATGTAAAATGACAACATGTTGAAGCTGGAGATGTGGTCAACAATTGTGGCATACCAGTTGCATGAGGTGTTACCTTATTCCACCATTTAAGTAATTAGTGGTCAAGCAGTGGTTAGATTATGCTAGAGTAATGGACAAGGCAATCTATAAAATGCATGTACCTTCTCTCAGGGACTCAACATATTTCAGTCTTCATGTTCAGACTATGTTTATATAGCTGCTGTCGCCAGGTAGTAGGTCATGCTTGGTCAGAAGTTTATTGCAATTCAAAGGGCATGTTTACTCAATTATCTAATCCTAATAAAATACAGACAGAGCTCTCCAGTGATCAATTCCCTCATAATGCAGAACATAGCTCCTTAAAAAGATAACTCAGAGATGGTAAAGTATTTGTCAGTTGAAATGGTTATACACCATGATTGAACTAAGCAAATGAAGGTGAACTTCAATCTATACTTAATGTACAACGAATAGAAATGGGATATCTCATTAAACGAACATATGGGGGCCTATGCAGAGAGCAGCGAATTTTCGAAATTCGCCATTTTTTGGAGATAATCGCGCAGAAAACAGCAGAAAATGGAGATTTCCGAAAAACGCGCCAATTTTTCTTTTCTATTTGTAAAACTCGCCTCGCGGCTGGCGAAAACCTCAATCTCGCCAGTTTTACAAATATCCTAATGCAGAGAGCCGCGAACGGCATCAAGCGGCTGTTCGCGCCAATAAAATGGCGCTATTGTCTCCTTTTTCCCTCGCCAGAAAAAATTGGCAAGAAGCGGCCGCTCGCGGCCATTGCAAAGGGAAAAAAAAAGGCGCGCATTTGTTTTTACAAGTTTCTGAAGCGCGCATCTCGCCAATTTAAACTCGCCAGACGCATCCATGTTAAACATAGCAGAATTCGCACTTTTCTGCATATGGAGAATAAAACTCTCCAAAAAAGCTACTTTTTAATAAATTCGCCATTTTTCAAATTCGCTGCTCTCTGCATAGGCCCCATGATCTAGTAGTGATGTGACTGTGAACGTTCAAAAGGTTAATAGTGAGACAGAAATAAAAAAAAGATTCAAGCTGTTACTTTTCTTAAACTTTTTTTTAAAACTCAGTCATCATACAGTAGTACCAAAATGAACCAATACAATTCTAACTAACAGATGTTATATCTTTGTGAATAACCCTCTATACAGTAACTGCAAAGGATGGATCCATTATTAAGCAAACTTATTATTTAGTACGTGATGTGGTTGTGAAAGTTTCAAGCTGTCATTTTTTTCATATTTTAAAAAATGCAGTATCCTACAGATGCAGCGGCCATTATTTTAACAAATCACGCGTTGTATACCTCGGAACACCCATGTCAAGGCGCAGGATTTCTTCCAACCGTACCGCTTTAAGACGCGAGTGCAGACGAGTGCAGAAAATGGCATTTTAGTGTTCTGGTTGTTAAACACCTGAAATTCACACAGTAGCACAGTACTGTACACATTACAATGCATTCAGTTCATTGCATTTAATTGCACACAATCCATGAAATTCAAACAAAGCAACCGCGATAAACACGTGTGCTTGGGGCGATTGGCCACGTTCATGCCGCATGGAGTACAGCAGCGCACACGAAAACAATGCTGTGATTTGTTCAAATAATGGCCGCTGCATCTGTACTGTAGGTCTAGAACCAAAGACACTAATCTGTAAAAACGGTTTTCTTTTGCTTGTTTTTACCCAGACAAATATAAGCATATTTAAATATGTTTCAGAGTAAGTTTTCAAACCTGGAACTTAGTTGATATTCAAGTTCCCTGATCTGCTTCCTTTAGCGTAATATGAATTCATGTTGATTGAATTGTTATACTTTTTCTGCTTCAGTGCAAAGTCATCAAAGATGGAAACAGTAGAGCTTGGTGAATTTTTGGGGCGGATTTGGATCCGCAGAGGATCAGCTGGTTCCTTTGGTCTGTGGATTTCTGTGGATCAATCTCAAAAAGGGCGATTCACGTTTTGCGGATTTTTTATTATTACAGTGCAGATTCGGTAACTCTTGGACGGATTCTTAAGAATCCGCCAACGGATTGCTGAATCCGGAGAGTGGGTTCTACAAATCCGTCAACAGTTTGTATCCAATGGTGGATTTTGATGAATTCGCACGGATTAAAACCGATCAAATCCGTCCGCGGATTTGACACCACAAAATGCGGGTGAATGGGGGGGAAATGCGAGAAAATACGGGAAGCGGATTTTGGTGGATTCGTCCATATCTAGAAAATAGTACTCATGTATCACTCAGAAATCACTCAGAGAGGATATGAAAAAAACATTAGCATCTTATCTTATGAGGTGATAAATGCCATGTATGCATTATACCCCCCCGCCCCCATCTCATATATTCTCTTTAACATAATAAATGGTATTAGATGAGAAATAGACCATGTGTTTGTATTAAATAACACAATTTACTTATGTCAAAGACTAGCTTATTGTGTAACTCAAACTGTACCATTTCAATAACAGCTGTAAAGTTGGTTTTATCCTTCTAATTCATGTCAAAACATTAGGGGCTCATAAAGGCTTATTAACAGAATCAGTAATGGATGTTATATTCCGTTAGTTCTCTCATTAACATAGGCTTAACGCCATGTTAAGTGAGCACTGCCTTACGTTAGCTTCAAATAACATGGCCTGTTTTACGGAAAGGTGGTGGCATTACTACCAACCCGAAAGAGGGAAAGAACCCAGTATTCATTACAATATGTTAATGAAATCATATCTAACTGTGGCATTACACTGATCCAGACCCTGTAAAATACCTGGGCTTTGGCTGTGAATAACACCAAGTTTAATTATCACCAAACTAACATCTCATAAAATCCTTGCGTTAACTTTACCGGACAGCTGTGGATACGTATTGTTAAGGGGAAAACCTCTATCATTAGCACTAATGTCTGTTATAGTTGACGCAATGCCCTCTTAAAAATCAGCACTTAACACTGGGTTAATAAGCTTTGAAAATACCTGTTAGCACTTACTGATGCATTAACTTATGTTAGTGCACCATTAACATAACAATAGAGCTATGTGGATCTCAGCCTACACAGCTAATATATCATGGCAATTGTATCATTTCAACCATGCTCACAATAGTATTTTCATTGTACAGTATGTCCCAGCATCAATATGCTTGCAATTTACAGAATTGTTTTATACGGTAGCAGTGGTTGTTATGGCGTGAAACACACACATTATAAAAAAGTGATATAAATGTATCCAGGGTCTCTCCGGTCCCCCTGTCTCTTTCCCCCTTGCGTGTGTGCTGCTGCGGGGGCGAGCACATCGCCGGAGGCTCTCAGCGACATCAGCAACAGGGCGTCGCCATCTTGTGCGCGTTCGCGCAGGCGCGGAGGCTCACACATGCGCAGAACGTTAGCGCAGCCATTTTAGGAGCACAGGGTCTGCCCACAGTTGCGCAGGCTCAGTGGAGAGTAGCGGCGGCCATTAAAGGGTTGTGCAGGCACAGTGGAGCAGGCGCACGTGGCCATAATGTTTAAGAGCTGTACAAAAGACTACAACTCCCAGCAGCCTCTGGGGACTGCCCTTTCACCCAGATCACATGCAGTCAGACAGCAATTGGGCTTGCAGCTTCTCCTGCTGGAGAAGGATACAATGTTGCGCACAGACCATGCGAGTCACAGAGAGGGGAGGGTGTGTTTGTGCTGGAAGGAAAGTAGCTTTCTGCACTAGGCCAGAAGTTTCCCCTAGGCCCCAGCTAGGCCCTACTCCCCTCAGCTTGTGGTTTGCTGCAGGGACTCCCCTTAGGATAGGGACAGGGTCCTGTAGAACCAACATAGTGAGGGTTACAGTCAGGAAGCGTTACATCCTAGCCCTTGGTGGCAAGAGTGAAACACTCTCTGCGGCTGCAGAGATAAGAGACTTTCCAAAGGTGGATCACTCCATGCGGCAGCCACCCACCGCCAGGCAGAGTTTCAGGATGTCGCAGAGGATATCGCAGAGCGGCGGATCCTTTGTGAATTATCTGCAGCCCCAGGTGCTGGAGCACTGGGGCAGGTATCGTACTATATGTGCACCAACATACCGGTACATCAGGCCTATAGGTTTGGATCTCTTAGTGGACTCATGGGACTCTGGCTACACAGTTTTGGGGGGGGGGATAAGGTGTGGGGGTTAAGGCACTGTGAGAAGGAGGATAGTAGTGCTTAGTATAGTTACAGGGTGACACTGTTATTATTGCTGATGTATGTGGATTGTGTTATGTTCTAATCTTCATATAGTAAATTGTTATACTTATACTCCTGTGTATGTGGTTACTATATGTGGTTCCTGTGTGGGGTACATTCTACACGCCTAGAATCCTACACAGGTGGAGGCGCTGTAAGTAAGATCGTTCCAGAGGATTCACCCCAGGCTCTAACTGGCGGAGGCTCAGGCCTCCTGAGAGCCTGACAGGTATAGTGCACCACACCTGGTAACATATAGGATCCCCCTCACATGCACTCTATCTGCGATTGGGGGTGGGGGAATACCCGTTACATTAAAAAAAAAAATTGATTGGTTGAGTGCACGGAATGCTCCAACTTGACTCTGATTTGTACAAGTTTTAGACTCTGATTTGTTCTACACCTTTGTTTTTAATCTGATGAAAGTAAGACAAACTATTTTGCCCTATGTACTGCATGTCCCGTTTTTTGTATTCTGAGAAACAATAAGAGTATCCAGTAGTATTGTGAAGAGCCTGAATACTACTTACCCTTGTGAGCGCACTCGCAACCTATTAAATATATATATTTAAGACATATTGCACTACATATTTTTTCTTTTTTTAACATGCCCTGAAAAAAAATATTTGCTTCTGTTTGTTATGGGATACTGAGACATTTTGGAAAGTCTTTTCAATGAAGCAGGACTTTCTCTAAGGGTTGTATTGTATTAACATTATTTTCACTGTTCACCAAATGTTTTAACACGTGTATGAGATGCTACTGTATTTGCGCTTGTCTTTTCTGTATAACCATAATATACAGTAATAATATAATTATAATATACAGTACCTTCATTATATTATTAAACTTAAAGCATGAAAAAAATCCACACTGTTGTAACATCCACACATTTCTTTGCAATGATTTTATTCCATGCATAAAATGATCTTATGAGAGAAAAAATGTATACATTTTTATTAATGTCAAGATCGATATCATTTTGATTGGCATGTTGGTAATAGACTCTCTGAGATCTGCAGGTCTAGCAGATGTTATTGCACCATATACACATTCACTTCTATTAGCAAGTTCAGATTGTTAGAAAGCAACACCCCGAACCATGGAAGTCTACAGCAAATTTTGTACATTTTTGTACAAATTGGCGAAATTTTGCAGGGTCAGATTTAATTTTTTTTTACAAACTTGTCTACGTCGAAGGATAAGTATATTCATTGACTAACCTGAAAGTCACACCTTTTATAACTAGAGATTAAGGAAATCGTTGTTGAATCAAGAAAACATGCATATTTAAATTAATTAATTAGATTTTTTTACACGTATCTCATGTGTGTGCAAAGGTATCACCCCACATGCAGTACAGGGGATTGTTTTTGGAAGTACTGTATATACGTAACCTGGCCCTCTGCTAAATAGCGCTCCCTCTCACATGTCTCAATTTCGCAAATGTTGGAAAACGCTTTTATTTACCATTTTCACGGTGAATACTTATTTTAAAGTAATTATAAATGCATACTGTATTATTCTATTTACTCCCCCCACAAGGTGTCATTTCATATTAGAATTGATATTTAAAATCAGAATTTATGGCAATTGTGTTTAACCAGAAGGTTAAATGTAAATGACAAACCACATTATCTGATTTACTTGCAAATCAATGTCATTTTGAAATAATCAAATGCAGCTTGCATAACATGGCCAAGAAAAACCCCAGTCTTGGAGAAGGGAAATTAAGTGGTGTAGAGATGATGGATGGTAATTACACACCTCCCTGTGTTTTATGTCCTATTTCCTCATTCGAAAACTATATAGAAGAGAAGAAAACCGCGCCAGTCTGACCATTGGGGCCCGGAGGAACAGACATTGCTGCTTAAGGATGACAGATACAATTGCCCAGTGAAGGTGTATTACAACTGACAGACAACCAACACCTATTCATTTACTTTGATGTAAATGATGAATTGTTGGCCATTTAGATGAAAAAAGACAGTTATTTGTAGAAACCAATGTTGACACTTTTTGAACGATACAGTAAGTATCAACATGGATTTATGTGACATACCACTAAAGTGGCAACAGAACAGTTTACTTGTAGTTTTCTGTTAGAGAGAATTTGCAGAAGGCTCCACGGTAACTGCACGGGCTATAATAATAATCATTTTTCAATATACTTGTATTGATGTGTAGGTATTTATTTTTTAAATTGTGGCACTTCAGAGATATCTACTTATGTTTGTATGTTGTTGTTTTTTTAAAGTAAAATGTACGAAAAAAATGGTTGCTAGTGTTTCCCAAACTGCTGTCAGTTGACTATTTTAAATGAATTGTATATCAATTTAGGTAAGGGCATATTAAGATTGATTTAATTTCCTCAAATGGCATTGCACCTGTAAATTATTCAATATAGTAATATACTATATTAACGGTCAAGCCATACAAGTACATTTCTTGGCTCAGCAGTAAATATGAGGTAGCTTTTATAGTATAATATCTAAAAATATTAAATTGATATGCAGTGTATGAGGAAACTTTTACCAATAACATTTGGAAAATACATATAGTAATGTTCAGTTAAACAAAACAAAATGTTTCTTATCTGTGGGGGATATACACAAACCTAGCCAAGCTTGTCTGTTAAAACCTAACGCCAGCTAGTAACATCATTATATTGACGTTAAGCATGTAGTGTTGTGAACATGTAATTTTCTTTATTGACAGTAAGATTTACTGCAGAAGCCCTTTTACAGGCCCATTGACCATGGAATAAAATGTAAGTCAATAAAAACACAGTAGTAGGTGGAAAAGCATTTTAACAACTTAACTCTTAACATTCATTGGTACTTAGTATATCATAAGTTGTTATAGGTGACTGTTGCATCCTGCAATAATTCCCCTATCCATGTTTGCTAAAAATATACATACTGTATATAAAATGTTATAGATTAGTATATTGCTTTTTAAATTAAAATATTCTGTTTTTTGTCACTGTAAATAAATGTTAGTTTATGGCTTATTATTTTAACAGAGGTGACTGTCTCTATATGTTGTTGACAATGTCATAGTATTTCATATTTTACTATTAAATACCTGTTTACCCCCTTTGGTGCTGTTTACAGACAAACTTTAAAAAATATTTAAATATACTTATAGATGTTGGATTTTTATTTTAAAACGACCCCAATCACCAAGATTTAACACCTACTTATTGAGGAATAGAAATGTTAACATTAAATGTTTCTTTAATTATACCCAGCAATGGGGTTTCATTATAATAACATATCCAGAGGTGGATTGGGCCATCGGGACACTGGGCAAATGCCCAGTTGGCTGGTAGTTCCATGGGCTAGTGCTACATCCCGCCCATAGCACTGGCCCACAGCATGCTCGTGGGAGTGCTGGGAGCTGGTGCTACGCTATGCATCGTGGTTACAGAGGGTCGTGCTCTTGCTCACCCCAATGAAATTGTATGCTTCGGGAGAAAGCGGGGCATCTTTAAGAGAGCAGTCCTCCTCCATCGACGTCACAGCATCATGTGATGCTGCATCATCATGTCGACATGTTGCTATGACGTGAAGCAGTGACATCATGATACTGCGACATCGTGGGAGGAGGGCCGGTAACTGAAATGCCCGGGCCACATTTCACTTCTAATCTGCCCCTGAGCATATCCCCTCTAACAAAGTTTAGTTATTTTTTTTATCAACACCATGATATTGAAGCCTGTGACTATATACCAGTAGTTATATACAAGTGTACACAAGGGGGATTCCAAAGGTTTAAAATTATTTGGTACTGACCAGGTCAAATTAGCGATTAAGAAAGAGACCTCCTACAGTATGAATTTAAACAATGTAGAAGTTCAAATGGGACTATTTCTCCCCTTACTGTAGGTATATTTCTTAAATGGACCATTAGATGTCTTCTGCCACAGGAACATATCTTATACCATAGCACTTCTTAGTAAATATGGTCCTAAATTAGTTTAGTTACATCTTTATTTCATAATTGAATGTTTTTTTTTAATTGGAGTGTCTTGTTTGTCTATTTATTTGTTGTGCTGTGGATTTTTAAAGGTTAACATGTGTTGTGTTTGTTAAGGGTAGGCACTTACACTAGTGTTTTGATATTTTTTTAAATTGTGTTTTGTTTTTTGACGTGGTTGTGGTCCTAAAATAAAAAAATTGTGTTGCTTTTGCCTAAACTTCATTTGTTTTGATTTTGAATTTATAAAAAAATTATGAAAAAAAAAATCAAAATAAGCAGTAAAATAACATAGTAAAGCATAAAAAATGTTTACAATAAGTATAAAATCACATAAGCAATTACAGATGGGCTACGATTCACTTGCACCCTTTTTTCTTTCCCTCATACCTGCTGGCAAATTCTCTTAAATGGTTTACCATGCACTTACAGTAATTACAATGGTGTCCATTTCTTTAGTAGTTGTGCCCAGAGCAAGGGCCTTTATTCTCTCCTTCCCCTCTGGGGATTTCGTTTATATATGTACAAAGCAATACTTACTACTATACTGTACATGAGTTAACAAGAGAGCAACGGTGCAACAAACCCTTGGTGCCATTTTTCTAGTCCCCAACCAGTTTCCTCCCCCATAGACGTTTCCTCTGGCATCTGGTGGGCATATTTAGCACACAGTTATCACTGCTTTTTTTATTTTGAAAAATATGTTACTCTGACTCATTTCCGATGGATAAAAAGCATTCACTATTTTAAGAGAAGTGTGGTGCCCTTTAGAATGCATCTTTGGAGCTCCTCACTTCTCTCCCAGACCCTGTCTACTCTCAACTGCTGTTACTTTGGTTCTTCCAGTAGGAGACACAGTGGATTTCCAATTGGCGTGTGGCATTACTGGGCTGATCGAATCTCCGCTTTACTGGATACGCAATTTGCAAAGTTCAAAAATGCGCATTTCGTGACAGTGTCACTTCATAAGGGAGAATTATATCATTACCCAGATCTGACCTGCAGCGCAATTTGATGCCCTATTGCTATAGCGGCTGGTGTCAAATGACGCCGTGGGGTCATGTGACGTCACATCATTTGACGCCCATCGCTATGGAAACGCTTGGATGCGAGACCTGGTAAGTGAATTTGCAGAGGCCGTGTGCTGAATAGCAAAGGGGCCTCTGTAACCACCACGCCCCCCTAAAATCAGTTTGCATCCCCCAGTTTGCACACCCTGGGTTTAGGACATACATAAACACAATAATAAGACAAGCACTGTGCCAACGCCAAACTGTATGGTATGTAATTGGTGCAGGTGGCCGGACTACAGTGCCAGTTCCCAAATTTCAATAACAAACTAGATGTTATGGTGTGCCACTGTCTAACATAGTACTGCAGTTTGGGTGCTGACTTGTTTGGGCCCCCACTAGAGAGTCGGTCCAAAATAAATACAACTGATATCATTCATGATGCCATATTTTACTGTTTTGGTTTTGCAATGGAAATTAGATAAATAAAAATGATAATGATTGATGGTGGTTGAATTGGTGTTGGTGGTTGAACACACAAGCCACAGACAGCAGTGACAGTGGCAACAAGCTTACCTAAGTGTACTGTAGATTATACCAGACAGACAGAGTGAATTTAAATTACTACACAATAATATACTCATTAAGAGTCAGTAACTTCATGCTACTAAGACTATTGGCAGTGGAGTTGAAAATGCATTGATTTATAGAGTTATAACACCCAAAACAGTGCTGACTTAGGGGGTCAAGCACTAAGCGGCGAAAAGGCACTTTTCGCCAGTTTCTCGCAAAAAATGCCTGCTACAATTCAGTAAGCCCTGAGAAGCTGGCGAAAAGCGAAAAAATTGTTTGTTTTTTTAGCGTAAATTTTTTTTTTGGCAGACGCGCGACGAAAAGCCACTTTTCGCCGCTACTCACCAGGTTATTAAACATGCTCAATTCTAATAGCCCCGATCAGCTTTTCGCAGCTACTCATCGCTCTGGAATTGAGATTTCCTTGCAAATCCATCCCGCAAGAAAATGTTGGCAAGTTGGTGGGGAGAAGTATCGGCAAGGGCGGCAGGACAGCACTTAGAAAAAATCAGGCCCTTTTCTTGCATGGGATTGATGCCGGGGGTCCCGGTGCTGATACCCATTAATAACAGCACCGGAGACCCCCGGCATGCATCCGATGCAGGAAAAATGAATTTACAGCCCACTTCCTTCCTTAGCGGCTAAACGCTAAGGCAATGAAGGGGTTAACCACCCGTGCCAGGCTTATTGTGGCTAGCGGGGGTGGGTGAAGGGGGTATTTGGCCCTTGGTGGGAGTTTAGGCCTTGCGGGGGGTTTACGGGTGGACTTAACCCCTTCCTTACCTTAGTGGTTAATGGCGTAACGGTAATGAAGGGGTTAACCCTTCCCGCTACCCAACCGCAATACTTATAAATAAATACCCACCCCCCTGCCCCCTAACACATACATTACAGCAATGGGCAAAATTACTATTATCCACATATGGATAATAATGCATTTGCCCATTTCAAATACATTAATCACAATAAATAAAATAAATACATCTTGCACTCACCCTTGCCCAGCTGCCACGATGAAGGCCATCCTCATCACCAGTGGTCGACACATCACCCAAAAATCTACTCGCCGAACCAAAAAATCTACTCGCCACCTAGCCCTGCCCCTAAAAAATAAATAAATAAAATAAATTTAATAAATTCCTAGTAAGAACATTCGTTTTTGACATAAGTTTATTTATTGTATTACATAATACAACAATTAGTCCTTGTTACGTGTGTGTGTGTGTGTGTGTGTGTGTGTGTGTGTGTGTGTGTGTGTGTGTGTGTGTGTGTGTGTGTGTGTGTGTGTGTGTGTGTGTGTGTGTGTGTGTGTGTGTGTGTGTGTGTGTGTGTGTGTGTGTGTGTGTGTGTGTGTATATAAATGTCGGATCTAGGGAGGAAAAAAGCCAGATATGAATAACTAGTTTCCTGAACCCCTTAACCAGTGTCTGGATGCCACCACTTCCCAATATCTAAAGCAGCAATCCCGCCTGGGATCGTACCTGATCCGCAGTCCCTCGATGTCCAGGTACCCTCATTCCTGCAATGTTACAGTATATGTTGGAGGGGAGGCGTTCCTTACCTGTCTTCTGGGTTAGGGGGGATTCCGATGTCTCCCGTGTGAAGCTTGAGTCAGATCTGGAAGAAAGCAGAATAGGTTATTTATTTTGGAGTAGGTATAGGGCAGTTAAGATATATATAGGGTAAATAAGATATCCAGATCCAGAGTGTGAGACAGAGAGAGTTTGGGTGAGAGAAACAGAGAGAGTGTGGGTGAGAGACAGAGAGTGTGGGTGAGAGATAGAGACAGAGAGAGAGAGAGGGTGACAGAGAGAGAGAGGGTGACAGAGAGAGAGAGAGGGTGACAGAGAGAGTGACACAGAGAGGAGTGAGAGAGAGAGACAGAGAGAGAGAGACAGAGAGAGGCATGGTCAGGAGGCGGGTGACTGGGTGACGGTGACTGGGTGGGCAGGTGACAGTGACTGTGGGTGGGCAGGTGACGGTGGCTGTGGGTGTGTGTACACACACACAGTGTTTCACACACACACAGTGTGACACACAGTGTGACACACAGTGTGACACACAGTGTGACACACAGTGTGACACAGTGTCTCACACAGTCACACAGACACAGTGTCACACACACATAGTGACACACACACAGTGACACACACACAGTGTCACACACACATAGTGACACACACACAGTGACACACACACAGTGACACACACACAGTGACACACACACACAGTGACACACACACACAGTTACTCAGTCACACACAGTCACTCAATCGGTCACACAGAGTCAGTCACACACACACTCAGTCAGTCACGCACACTCAGTCACACACACACACACACACACACACACACACACACACACACACACACACACACACACACACACACACACACACACACACACACACACACACACACACACACACACACACACACACACACACACACAGTCAGTCATACACACAGTCAGTCACACACATACTCACTCAGTCACACACACACACAGTCAGTCACACACACACACAGTCAGTCACACACACACACACACACACACACACACACACACACACACACACACACACACACACACACACACACACACACACACACACACACACAGTCACACACACAAGAAACGGAGCCACTCGTGGGAGAAAGAGCGGGTGAGGAAGCGCTACAAATCCCGCAACTAAGCGGAACCGGCGCCGGAGTCCCACTCCAGGTCCCGATCATTGTGTCCAGCAGAGACATCAGAGAGCCGTGGGGGACATCGGAGAGCCACGGGGGACATCAGAGAGCCGCATGGGACATCGGAGACGCGTGGGGGACATCGGAGAGCTGCTGGGGACATCGGAGAGCTGCGTGGGACATCGGAGAGCCGCAGGGGACATCGGAGAGCTGCTGGGGACATCGGAGAGCTGCGTGGGACATCGGAGAGCCGCGGGGGACATCGGAGAGCCGCGGGGGACATCGGAGAGCCGCGGGGGACATCGGAGAGCCGCGGGGGACACCGGAGAGCCACGGGGGACATCGGAGAGACGCGGGGGACATCGGAGGCATGTGGGGGGGACATCGGAGGGGCATTTGGGAGCATCGGAGGGGAATGTGGGAGCAATGGAGGGGCATGTGGGAGCAATGGAGGGGCATGTGGGAGCAATGGGAGACGCATAGATGGGGCATGGGAGAGGCATGAGGAGGTGTGGGGGTATGGGAGAGTACTTACGTGCTCAGATGTGCTCGAAGGATCGAGACTGAAAAGGAAGGCCACTTCCATGTGAGCTCATTTAGAGCCTGGATGCGCGCAAAAAGAAATTGTCAGTGTGCCAAGTCGCGTCACACCAATCAAATAGGGGGATTTTTTATTTTGTTTCCCCAGCGCGAGCAGGGAAAATTTAAAAAACACGTGCGCTGCTTGGGCCAATAGGAGGTCACCACAATGTCAAATCCAGTCACCCGGGGCGTGCGAGCGACCGGATTTGTCGAACACTGCTCATCACCGTCCATGTCACCCTCTGATGCTGCAAAACATACACAAGAATATAAAGAGCCAATCTAATGCCCCCTATTACCTTAGCACTACAGTAATTAAGGGGTTAACCCACCCTCCCCCACCACTAACTTAGGAGGCCTAAACTCCCTCCCCCACTACCCACCCTCCCTTGGGGACAATACAATACAGAGAACAGCCCCACAATAAACATTACTATATTTAACAAATAAAAAAATAAATATATATATATATAGACAGAGAGAGAGAGAGATAAAGAGCGAGAGAGAGAGAGAGAGAGAGAGAGAGAGAGAGAGAGAGAGAGAGAGAGAGAGAGAGAGAGAGAGAGAGAAACAAAACACAAAGAAGTGCAAGTTCCATAGCACATAACTGTATAAAAAATTGGGTATATTTATTAAAAAAAGAAAGTGTCCCTAGGAAATACACTTACAGGATGCTAAAAAATCACAAACATTGGAGAGAAATCTCTAAGGGGAGTCATCTACAGGAGTGGAGGTTTCCGATTGTAATACTGTGCCCCTGATTGTTCAAGATGTCTGCATACAGCTCCTGCCACGAGTTCTGCAGTGTTTCAGCGTCTCACAGTGCTCAATTCACTTCCGTGTATGGTTAACAGCTGGAATGGAAGGCGGATCGGCTGAAAAAAGTATCAGGAAACTCAGGACCTCCTCCTACACATCCGTCTGCGATGATGTCAACGCGTCTCTACGTGTTTCGTCACGTTGCGTGACTTAGTTCAGGAGTTTCTTGGCCCCTTGCTAACGTGGACGCAATAAAAATGGTGGTGACACTGGACCCGATGCTCCATACTGGGGCCTGTAACTCAGGAAGCAGGGGGTCCCTGAGCCAGAAATCAATGCGGTTCAGCTCAGTAGACCCCCTGCTCCCGTATACAGCTGCGGCCGCCTTTATCCTAGTGCGGCCATAGCGGCGCAACTCTGATAACCGCGGGCAGAAGCAGTATTTTATTTCTTTTCCGGAATATGTTCTGGTATTTTAGTGCTCGTAATATTAGCATTTTATTAGCACTGTCTACAATACTGCAATACCGTCTAAAAACTCAGGGGCGTTCGTGAGCTGTTGTCTTCAAAGTCTAATACTTTAGCAGTTCAACCTACAGTACGTCAGTACACAATCTGCGTGTGCGCGCGCAGTAATTGTTAATTTGCATATTTATACATGCATGTGCAGTGCGGTATGTCTCATTTGAACATTGTTGAAACGCATAGGCATGTACTGTAACAGTATCACATTTCGGCATTTACAGCGCTCTCCCCTCGCTCGCCCCCGCACACACACAGGCTAATTTACTGCACTGCAGTATTTCAACTTCTTATCTTATCTACAGTACAGTACACCTCTTCCAAACCATTCCTTTGAATGTGTGTCTTTCTGGTTTCAATCACATGCCTGCTTGCTAGCTGATGATTACTGTGCATGCGTCTATAACTTCACCACTGCTTGCTTGCGAAGTTCAAGAGTGAGTGACCAAAAAAAAAAAAAATTCTTGTCATTTTTTATTTTTATTTTCTCCACAAGCCTGCCTAAATTATCTTGATATTACGATATTCAATCTGTATTGTAGCTTTTGACTGTGACACTGTGTGTTTGACTGCACATGGTTGATTTGTGTGGTTTTTATGTATTTGGGGGTGTGGGGATCAAATTATTATGATGTCCTGCCTTTTGAAAATATTTCATGTCTCTGAACTACAGTACAGCTAATCCTTCATGCAGCTGTACCCTGTAGCCCCCTCCCCCACGCACACACACAAGGCTCACTCAAGGATTTTCAACACCACTCCAGAACCATTCCGTTTCTAAAGCTTGTCATTGTGCTTTTAATTGTCCGTCCCTAGCAATATTATCCATCAAAATACCTCCATTTGCCGTTTTCCGCATGAGATGACCAAGTTTTATTTTCTGAGGAAAAACAAAAGTACAAGTTTTACTGTAATGATCAGTTAGTCCTCTAAAGAAGTTCCCACAGTCCGTCCCACCAATAATTTTCTCGGGGGGCGTCTCCTGTTCACATGCGCATGTGCCTACTGTCGATGTGATGACACGCATATGCGTTTCAAGAAGGTTCCAATGCGTATGCGCCAAGCTTTCCACCAATTGTTCAGTATCAAGCTACTAAGTATTAGAAGCTGCTCAGCCAATGATATTGCTTTCAGGAGATATTGCTTACAGGAGAATCGCTTGACTGTGCATTGAATTGATATTTCAAAAACTGAATAAAATACGGCAACATTACTCATCATAGACCTTGCCAATCAGCTGGCGCCGAGCCACTGCCAGTCCCGTATTCTTGATCATACACGTCGTTGACAGGTGACAGCGGGACTACTACACCTGTAGTCAGCTGAAGAGGCTGGAAATCGCTTAGGTACATGCAAGCTTGCTGGAATCTGTACACGAAATCCGGCTCAGGGGACAGACAGCAAGGGTTGCCGGTCACCAGGTTTTCACTGACGGTCGGACCATTATTGGAAGCCGGTGCTGGCACTGGTGCATTGCTTGCCTGCGACTGACGTTTCTTAGTTGGTTTTACCATGACCTTTCGCCTTTTGAAGTCTCCATGATCATAGATACGGGAAAAATCCGGTGATACACACCAATACCCTCCAATAACACCGAGATCAATACGAAAAAAACATGGATCGATACATAACATTTTCCTTATTGCACGCCTCCACACATGAGCATCTGGTGAAAATTTGTAAAAGTCATAGTTTTCGATAAAATACTGATAAATTTGACCAACTGTTGCCATCTTATCATCTGTTGCATTAATCGCGGCCTATATTAAATAAGCGTACGTTCTGTCGGGTTTTTGGAGCACGGACTGCGGTTGTGCACTCATGTCGGGACTCTCAGGACAATAAAACACCAGACACTGTGCATGTATTTTTTAATATGAAAAGCCTAAATTGATACATTATTGTAACTTCTTCAGTACCAAGGCCAATTTACAATGGACCACTGTGGTATTCTTTTAAACACCTGCAAGTCGACACATTACTGAAGCGCATGCGCATTACAATTCATGAATATCTGCCACCTGGTGGATACACAAAGAATTGCAACCAATTAAATCCGAACCATTATCAATATACACATCAACCTCGGGTGTGAATGCAACATGAATGCGGTATGAATGCGGCATGAACGTGGTGAAGTACGTGGCATTCTGAAAAAATCCCGAAGAAATTCGGAGATGTTGGAGAATAAACGGGGCCGCGACTGTACTATTATTAAAAATGACATTAATGCAGCTTCATTACCATAGCGGCTATCCGCTAAGGCAATGAATTATTGTTTATTGATATGCGTGTTTTGACTCTAGTGTAGATGTGCAGGGGGTCTCCGGAGCTGGAACATGTTGGTTTCAGGTCCGGGGACCCCCTGCTTCCCGAGATACAGGCCAGTTTATGGGGTTCCAGTATCCTTCTGCTTTGTTTACATCCCACGATCACGTGATCGGGACATTTAAAAGCAGAGGGATACAGGCACCCAATAATGGGGCCTGTATCTCGAAAAGCAGGGGGTCCCCGGACCTAAAACCAATGCGGTTCAGCTCTGGAGACCCCCTGCACATCTACACTATGAATAAAAATGTTATTAAAAAAATAAAATTCTGGCGAGATTTGCGCAGAGAGAGTGGCGAATCTCTCAGCTGCAGGCAGATCTCGCCAGGGAAACCCTTCTCGGCAGGCAGAGCGTCTCACCACTGGCAATTCTCCATGTTGGAAATGTTGTTCTCGCAGGAATTCGCGAGGGATTTGGCCATTCCTGCATACTGCGAGGGCAACACGCAAAAAACATGGCGAGTTCAAACCCCTGCCGAAAGAGCACTTTTTCACAGTTTAGTGCATGACCCCCTTATTGTTCTCAAGGTATTACTATTATCATTGTTATGAGCAACATTTTCCTGAAAGGCCTCATCCAGCTGCCTGGCAGGCTGCATTGCATAATCATTGACCACCTTCTGCAGCTCATGGAGATGCCCAAGCATATATAATGTGGACTTCCACCGTGTAGACACAACATTTCTAGCTACAACGAGCCAGGTTGTTTTGCTCCTACAGCCTAGACAGGGCATTGAAGGTTGTGTACGATCAGCCAAAGTGAGCACATATTTTTCTGAGCTAGACAATTAGGGATTATTATATTGAGTATGTGTGCAAAACAAGGAAGGAAACCTAATTGTGACGTGTAATGTTGCCTTGTTTTAGTGTAGCAACAAAGTTGGAACAATTACATCCCATTACAAACCCAACCTTTTGTGCCCCAGGAGTTAGCCCCTGCTCTATCAAATCCTATAATTTTGATAACACATCAGAAGCTGTGTGCGTCTTTTCTTCAAAACTCTGCATACTGTACATAAAGTAGCATGTCTACAGAACGTCTTGCCTTTTTATGCTGTTTAACAATACTAAAACTCACCCAAAGGGCACTAATAGTCAGGTAGTCACTGTCTCTATGACCAGTACTCCACGTCAGTAGTGAGATGTACCCTACTTCTCTCCAACTGTGCAAGGGCCTCAACTCAACTCAACTTTGCAATACAGTTCAGGAAACACCTTATTAGAGAAATATAATCTGTTTGGGATGCTCCACATTTTACATAAACTGTCTGAACCCGAGATTCAACCAATTTTAACAGCAACAAGTCTATAGCAAGCATTTTAGCAAACTTGCCATTCAGTAACATATCTCTCATTCGTGTGGTGGAATTTGTTCACCTTTTCAAACGCTTCACAAACTATAAGCTGCAGTTGTGGCATTAGGGTGCATATTAGACTGCTTGTACTACTAGGAGAAGTAGCACGGACGTCATGTTGTCTTGTTGCAAACTGCAAATTGAAATGTACAGGAGATATCGGCACCCCATACCGGGGTCTGTACCCCTGCCAATATGAACGTCATCGTTAGCATACTGCAGGGCCATGTCCTGCGTTGCCTGAAAAAATACATAGCAAAATACATTCTAATGGCCCCTAGCCCCTTAATCACCGAAGTGATTAATAATCGCTATAGTAATTAAGGGGTTAACCCACCCTGCCCCGCTACCCACCCGGGAGGCCTAACCACCCACCCTGTACCCATTGGGTGGCATAGTGGTACATCATACCATATAATATGGGCATGATAAGCCACTATAGCACTCAATGGGCACCGTAGTCAAAATACACGAATGCCCAAAAGACACAATAATAAAACATATAAAAAGACCTAAACACCCCAATTCACTAAATAAAAACAGTAGCCAACAAATGGAATTAATGAAAGCACTAACCAACAAAACTATGAATTAATTGAACCATTAACCAACAAAGCAATTAATTAATAAAACATCTCGGCAACACAAGAATGAATTAATTGAACTTTAACCAACAAAGCAATTAATTAATAAAAAAACTAGGCAACACAACCATTAAAAGCAGGACCCAACACCAGACATCATTAATTAAAAACAAAAATCAATTGCACAAAAAATTAAAACTAAGGCAGCAAAATTACATGCACAGAATAAACACGAATAGAAAAAATCACACTCAATACAAAGCAAGCAATTAAAAACAAAAGCTTTGGCTAATTATGTATTGATCTATACCCTAAAGGGATACAGATTAATACATTATGAGTCAATGGGCAATAAAAAAAAAAAAACACATCCAATTGAAAAACCTGTAAAAGAATACATTTACATACATTCAATATTTTGCTTACCTTTAGAAGCGTTGGCCCTCTGACATCCTGGAATCAGGAAGATCACGTACCGAAAAGGCATGAAACTCCATCCTGTAAGGAATCCGCTCCTGGCTTTGATTCTAGCCTTGCAGACCTCTGCAGTTTACAAAGTCTCCTTCTGGCAATCAATGGCACATGTTCTGCCACTCACTGCAGCTTCAGCCCCGTGCTCCGTCATTGGAGGAATGCTCACACACCTCCCTCCTGTGATTGGCTCGCCGCCCTTTATATGCTGGGCTCTGGCACTGATTCAGTGCAGAGCATAATCCTACTCTGGATGTTACAGTGTTCTGCCACAAGCCTCCTGGCTTGCTTCATTTCTTTACTAACTTTCTCTAGTTCTCATCATTAGTTCCTGTGCTCCGTCACTGGAGGAATGCTCACACACCTCCCTCCTGTGATTGGCTCGCCGCCCTTTATATGCTGGGCTCTGGCACTGATTTAGTGCAGAGCATAATCCTACTCTGGATGTTACAGTGTTCTGCCACAAGCCTCCTGGCTTGCTTCATTTCTTTACTAACTTTCTCTAGTTCTCATCATTAGTTCCTGTGTATCCTGAGGTCTGCTGCTACTCTCCACACAGAGGCCTGTTTCGGACTCCTGTGCTGAAGCGCTGGTTTGCCAGCACTGGTTCCTGTTACCTGCTGCATTCTCTCCTAGCAGAGGTTACCTTCCGTTTCCTGAGGTATGCTGCTACTCTCCACGCAGAGGCCTGTTTTGGACTCCTGTGTTGAAGCGCTGTTTTTTCCCCGCGCTGCCTGTGGTGTTCTTCGGCCAGCCTGCTGTCTCCGCCTACAGAGGCCGACGTCATGGGTCATGCCCGCTCCTCGCGCAGAGGCCACTCCCGTGCTCACGCTCCTACGCTGAAGCAGAGAGCTCCTGTCTACCCGTTGCCGAACTCCTGCCCGAATAACGACGATGCTGCCTTCTCCAATCTTGACCCTGGCTTGTCCACAGACTATGCTGCCTTCTCCAGTTCTGATCCCGGCTTTTTTGACAATGGACTTGGCACTCCGGATCCGACTACGTGGTCTAAGGTCGGTGATTATGTAACCCCACTTCAGCCCCGCAGTCTGGTCCCGGTTTGTGGCAAGCACATCCGATGCCATTCGCCATGAAGATCTGGATTAGGTACCCCAATACGTCTTTCTTTTCAATCAGCTTCTTCTATCTTCTGTTATTATTATTTCTGTTTTATATTTTTTTTTTTTTTTTTTTTCCAAACATTTTTATTGGGTAGATACACAGTTACATATATACAAGTGTCAATATTTACATCCCAATACATAACACCATTTTCAAATTTTGTGGAAGGGGGGCAAGGTAATTTGCCCACAAAGATCACTTCCCAAGAGGGGGAAGCTTAGTATAGTTCCAAAGTAGGAGAAAGATAAAAGAGAACACAGAGGGGGGGAGGGAGGGAAGGGGTGGGAAAAAAAAAAAAAAAAAAAAAAGGGGGGGGGAGAGAGTGTCTTCTTCTGGGCGGCCTGCGTCCCAGTTATTAGGGCTGATCGTCCTCCCCGAGGGGATTCCTGTTTTGCTTGGGGGGGGGGTGGGGGTAGGGGAGGGGAGTCCTTTCCTATAGTGTCAACCACGGTTCCCACACCCTTTCGAATGGTTTAGTTTTCTGCTTTAGGTAGGCTGTGAGCTTTTCCATCAGCATCACTTCGTTGACTCTTTTTTTTATCATTCCCTTAGTGGGGGGGGCTACCTTCTTCCAGGAAGACGCTACTTCACACCTCGCCGCTGTGAGGATAAAGGAGATTAATTTCCTAGTTGGTCGACCAATTTCCTCAATTGGTCTGGCCAGTAGGTAGGTCAGTGGTTCAATGGGTAACTCGAGGTCTGTGACCTCTTTTATTAAATTTTGGACCGTAGTCCAGTACTTCTTAATTTCTGGGCATGTCCACCATATGTGGGCCATGTCTCCCCTTTGACCACAGCCTCTCCAACACAGATCCAATGCCAGAGGGTAGATTTGTTTTAGTCTCACTGGCGTGAGATACCAGTAGTAGAGTATTTTATAAATGTTTTCCTTTGTGGTGGTGCATATAGATGTCTCAGAGGCCGCTACCCAGATTTCTTCCCAATCTTCCTCTTCAATAGTTACATTCAGGTCGGCGGCCCATTTAAGCATGTAGTCATGCCTAGGGGGTCCTTCCCTTGTTTCCATTTCTGAATAGATCTTGGAGATTAGTCCCCTTTGGTCTGAGTCAGACTTGCATAGTCTCTCAAATCCAGTGGGTAAAGGGAATTCCGGGTTTGGAGAAGTCTTTTGGGCAAAGTGCCTAATTTGGAGGTACTTAAACGCATCCAAATCTGGTATTTTATATTTCGCTTTCAGATCCCTATAGCTTAAGAGACTTCCTAGGCACAGTATATCCAACAGTGTCTTTATTCCTTTTGACTTTAGTTGGTCAAACTGTTTTGATGCACACCCCGGGGGAAATTTAGGATTATCAAATATTGGTGTAAGCTGTGAGCCCGTAGAGGCGAGCTTATATTTGATTTTAGTTTTTAGCCAGACTTCCCATGTGTGCCTTGCTGTTCTTAGTTTAAATTTTTGCGGTGGCATATCTCCTCTTTCCATACTCCATAGGCATGCTGGCAGGGAAGGCACTTTAGCATAATGTGCTTCTATTTGGAGCCAACATCTTTGGGTCTGATCTGTATTCCATAGTACCGCTTGTTTTAGCTGAGCGGCCTGATAATATTTCTGGATGTCCGGGACCCCCATGCCCCCTCTCCCCCGTGATGACAACAGAACCGATCGGGCTACTCTGGGTCTTTTGCCTTGCCAAATGAAATGGAACATCCTATTTTGGATGTTTTTAAGCTCTGAGCCGGGGACATGGACCGGGAGGGTTTGAAAAAAATACAGTAACCTTGGGAGTATATTCATTTTTAGAGATATCATCCTTCCGATCCACGATATCTGATAATCTTCCCACTTGCTCAAATCCTTTTTGATTTTGTCAAAGAGAGCTGGGTAGTTATACTGATATAGTGACTGGTAGTCCCTTGATACATTCACTCCCAGGTATTTGATGTATGAAGGGCTCCATTTGTATGCAAAATTTATTTTAATTAGTTTCACTTCTGGCTCTGTTAGGCTGAGATTTAGGGCCTCTGATTTATCACTGTTAATCTTGTATCCCGATATACCCCCAAAGTCCTCAAGCTCCTTTTGGAGATTAGGAAGGGAGGTTTGAGGTTTGGTTAGTGTTAGGATAATATCATCGGCAAACAGGGAAATTTTATAATTTGCTTTTCCAATCGTTATGCCCTGAATATTTATATTATTTCGAATTTTAGCCGCCAGAGGTTCTATGGTGAGAGCAAAGAGAAGGGGGGACAAGGGGCAACCCTGTCTTGTACCATTTCTTATTTGGAATCTCTCTAAGTTTCCTCCAGGCAATTTTACAATTGCTGATGGGTTTTGGTACAGCGCTTGAACTCCTTCTAGGTATGTATCTTTGAAGCCGAATTTCTCTAATGTTTTGGTAAGGAAAAGCCAATCAATTCTGTCAAATGCCTTCTCTGCATCTAAGCTTAATAGCATTGCCTTGGAGTTTGTAAGATGGACGTGTTCAATAATATCAAAGATCTTTCTGGTATTGTCTGAGGCTTGGCGCCCCAGGACGAACCCCACCTGGTCAATGTTTATTAATCTTGGCAGAATAGGGTTTAGTCTATTCGCCAAGATTTTACTATATAGTTTCAAGTCATTATTTAGAAGTGAAATGGGTCTGTAGTTCCCGCATTGTGTCGGATCTTTCCCTTCTTTGTGAATAATGGCCAGGTTAGCTAGGGACATTGATGAAGGGATAGGGTTCCCTTCCAGGAATGAATTGAACAGGCTTAGCAAATGTGGGGTTAAGATTGGGAGAAACCTTTTGTAATAGGTATTGGAGAAGCCGTCTGGGCCTGGTGCTTTAGATATTTTAGAGGCTTTTACTGCGGATATCAGTTCTTCTTTAGTGATTTTGGAGTTGAGGTGGGAATTTTCTTCCTCCGTCAACGTGGGGAGATCACAGTCAGCAAGGTAGCTTGAAATTGCTTCCGCCCTTGCCGACTCCGAGGCCCCCTTCTGAGTTTTCAAATTGTAAAGTTTGGAGTAAAATTTAGTAAATTCGTCCGCTATTTTCTTCTCGTTGTATAGGACCCCGCCAGACCCACTCCTAATCGCCGTGATCTGGGATCGTTTTTGTATGCCTCTTAACTTAGAGGCTAACAGTCTATCGGCCTTGTTACCCTTGTCGTAGTATCTTTGGTTTGTCCATTTAAGGGCTTTTTCCACACTTTCAAGTTGGATGTTTTTTAACTCATTTCTAGTGGTGGTCAATGCTTTATATATTCTTTTAGATGGGTTAGTTTTATGTTTTTGTTCCAAATTAGTTATTTTCTCTGTCAGATCCTTTATTATTTTTGCCTTAATTTTTTTCTTATGGGAGGCAATGGAGATAAAATTACCTCTGATTGCTGCTTTATGGGCTTCCCATAGTATAGCGGGTGATGAGACCGTGCCACAGTTATTAATAAAGTACTCCTTAAGTGCCTTTTTGATCTTCCTCTCCACCTCTGGGCAATTTAATAGTGTGTCATTTAATTTCCAATTATAGGAGAAGGTTTTTACGAAGGGGACCGATAGTGTTAAGGTGATTGGCGCATGGTCCGACCAGGTTGTCGGGCCTATGTCTGAGCATGTGGCGGCCTCTAGGACGTTCCTTGATCCCAGGAAATAGTCGATGCGAGAGTAGGTCTGGTGGGGTGCCGAGAAAAATGTATAGTCTCTTTGGCCCTGGTGTTGGGTTCTCCATATATCTATTACTGAAAATTCTTTAAGTATTTCTCTGAATCTCTTCCCCTTGCTTATAGACTGGGGTGTGTTTGGTCGGCCTGGGGTGAGTGATTTGTCCTCTGTTGGGTTTAGGACCATGTTTAGATCTCCCCCCACTATTACAGAAGATAGGTATTCTGGGTCTAAATCCTCTAATACTTTTCTCAGAAAAATTGTCTGATTTTCATTTGGGGCGTACAAGTTGACCAGAGCGATCGCTGTGCCTGAGAGTGTTCCATATACCACAATAAATCTACCCTCTGGATCTATTACTGTCTTTGTTTGACTGAATGGGGTTCCTTGACGGACTAAAATAGCAACTCCCCTTCTTTTACTGCTAAATGAGGAATAAAACCCCAAAGGGAATGCGTTTTGGAATGTTTTGGGCGGGTTTTGAGATGTAAAGTGCGTCTCCTGGAGGAAGATGATATCTCCGCCAGACCTCTTCATTTCTTGGAGGGCTAGTCGTCTTTTTCTATTGTTTTGTAGGCCTTTCACATTAAGAGAGACCAATTTGATTGTAGAGGGGCTAGCCATAGGGGCTTTTGGCAGTGAAATATCCTTGAGCCTCACCTTTCCCAACAGTGAGGGCCTGCTTTGGTGCCTCTTTTACCTCCTTTAAAGTTCGGGGCCGTGTAGTCTGTGGGGCATAATCACCTAGGTTATCGTCGCCCCCCCTAGGAGAGGGGGGAGGGAAGAAGAACGGGGAAAGGGAAAGACTGGGACGGGAAGGGAGGAGGGGGTCCTGCTGGGACAGTGTCAGCATGGAGTTGTGAAAAGGAAAAAGAGAGAGGCTAGGCTTCAGAGTAGCCTAGTAAAAGTGGAGACCGGTAGTCTACTAACCGGTTGTTGGGCTTAAGGCCCTTTGGAGGTGAATCTGGATCTGCCGCCTCTTTAGGTCAGGTGGGGAGACGTGGACCCTTCCTTATTTTTATCTATTACACCTTTGGTACAGGCTCAGGGGTTTAGGTTGGGACCATGGGGAAAAGGCCTATTCTGGGGGGGGAGGGGGGTGGTGGGTAGGGGGGGTAGGTAGGGGGGGTGAGGGAAGGGGGGGGCGAGGGAGGTTGAGGGGGTGGGGGGAAAAAGAGGGGTGGTGGTAAGGTGGGTGGATGGGAGGGGTTGGGTTGTGTAGGTGGGGGGGGTGAATAGGGGGGAGGGTCTATATTTGTGCCATCCGGAAGGGACCAACATCCATCATACTTTGAACTGTCTATCAACTCGGGGGGGGGGGGGGGGGTTATGTGGGCCGGAGACCTGTATCCACTGAGCTGGGGGTTTTCAGCTTTTTTTTTTTTTTTTTTTTCCCCCCCCCACTTGGGTTACATTGTCATATATAACTTTTATTTCACCTTATGCTAACAGAGCATGTATTCTTTTGGTTGTCCACCAGTTGGGGCTCGCCAATTTGCGGCTGTGCATGTACTTTCCACAGATACTCTATTTTATCTACGTTTCAAACCGTAACAACATCTCAACATAGAGGAGATTATTTGAATCTAGAGCATTAAACCATCATGTTGGAGGCTTTCAACACTACCCCTTTGGAGTTACATAACCGGGGAACCTCGATCTGCATCGTAGGGAGCTTTCAATCGTACCTCCTATAGGGTAACAATGTCACATTGAACTTATATTTTGACTTGTACCAACAATGCAAGTAATCTTTGGGAACACATTTGTGTGTACCATCAACACCTACTTTGATTTGTGCGTGTTTAACTCTTTAATTGGGAGCTTGGAGGAGCCCGTTGGCGGCGGGGAGAGAGAGGGGGGGAGAGGGAGAAGGAGAGGGGGGAGGGGAGGAAGAGGAAGAGGGGGGGAGGGGGGAGGAGGGAGAGGTGGGGTGGGTGGGGGAGGGGAGGGAGGGGATGGGGGGGAGGGAGGGGGGGGGGGATGGGGAGGGAGGGGGGGAGGGGATGGGGGGGAAGGAGGGGGGGAGGAGGGGAGGGAGAAGGGGGAGGAAGGAGGGGGAGGGGGGGCCTGCGGGAGTTAGCAGGTGGATCTCCATGACATTTCACTTTATATCAAAGAATCGCCGCCGGGGGGGGGGGGGAGAACATACATGGGGGACAGGAAACAACAGCGCCGGGGTCTTTCCGCATTCCTGTTTATACCTATCAGCTTTGTGCATTAGTGTGGGGGGGGAAGGTGAGAGGGGGGCGGTGAGAGGGGGGGGGGTGGGAGGTGAAGGGGGGGTGGGGGGTGAGGGGGGAGGGGGAAGGGGGGGGTCGCATGGGTTTGTGTGAGTAAGCTGGAGGGTCTCTTTGACATTTCACATTGTATCAACATATTGACGCACGGGGGGGGGAAGATATATAGGGAGCCGGAATCAACAATGCTGGGGACCTTCCGCATTCCTTTTCAGGGGAAACATTTTCATATGATACATATGGATCAGCTTTGAGCAACAGTGTGGGGGGGGGGAAGGAGAGAGGTTAAGTGGGGGGGGGAAGTGAGAGGGGAGGGGGGGGGAGGTGAGGGGGGAGAGGTGAGGGGGGATGGGGGGAGGTGAGGGGGGAGGTGAGGGGGGAGGGGGGGGAGGTGAGGGGGGAGGGGGGGGAGGTGAGGGGGGAGAGGTGAGAGGTGAGGGGGGAGGGGGGTAGTTGCGTGGACTTGTATGGGTTAAATGACGGGTCTCCTTGGCATTCCCCACTATATCGACACATTGACGCATGGGGGGGTCATGTACAGGGCTCAAGGAACATCAATAGCGGGAGCTTTCAACATTCCCTTTCAAGGGTTACATTTTCACATTTATCATGCATTTCGATTTTAAGCATCAGTGTAGGTGTTCTTTAGTTTGTCCAGCAGGTGGAGCTCACAACTATATTTCACTTCCCCACAAAGTTGGGACCGGAGCCCCGGGCGCCCATTGACTCCTGTGAGTAGACTATTGGCTTTAATTTTAATTTGTGCCCCTATGATTTTTTTGGCAGTTTGCTAGGGGAACACCTAAGTTCTATGCAGGGATTCCTTTTATTGTTTTATGCGCCCATGTATCGTCTGGGGGAAAGGGGACAGGAAGGGGGAGTGTTTTTTTTTTTTTAAACCTGGGCTCGTTTTCCCGCGGATGGGGGGATAGGTAAGGGGGATGGGGGGATAGGTAAGGGGGAGGTGGGGTGCGGGGCGTCAGATGGGGTTTTTCCCCCAATACTACTGTCAGGGGCTCTCCCCTGTTAAACATGGGGAAGGAGGGAAGAACAAGGGGGGGGCCCTTCGGGCGGACGGCGTAGCAATTGACCCGTTCCTCGGGTCTCTATGGGTAGCGAATCCCTCCCGCCGCCCCCCACAGTCCCCACAAACCCTCCGCTGCTCCCCGTTCGATCAAGCTGGGCCGGAGTTGATTCCGCTGCGTCTCGGGAGTCGCCCTGCCCTCCTCCATTCCGATCGGGGGGGCCATTGCGCCGGGGCAGGAACAAAGTGGTTGGGGTGGCTAGGTTTGCCGTCTGGAGGGACTTCTTGACGGGGGGATTCTTCCGGGTAGGCGGTAGTCTCGGCGTGATCCAGTTCTGGTCCTCGTCTCGCGGGAAGGGAGTTGGCGGGCAGAGCACGTGTCGGCCATCCTCCGGGGAAGTCGCACTGAGGCTCCGTCCCCGGAGCAGTGGAGCAGTGGAGTAATCTTCGCATTCTTCAGGTCCGGGGGATCAAGGGTAAGTCCTGTATTTATTTATTTATTTATTTGTCCCTCGTTGTCTTCTGTTGGAGGGCGGCGATCCTCTCGGATGCTCGTGCAGGGCCGTCTCTTTGCTCTTCTCTCCCCCGGTGTGGGGGGGTCGACATCCACGATGGTGGGGGTGTCAGGCCTAGCGCTTGGGCGAACGGCAGCATGTCCTCGGGGTGTTTCATTGTGAAGAACCTCCCTCCCTTGTTGACGATTAGTTTAAACGGGAAGCCCCATCGGTATTTCACATCTTTCTCTCGGAGGAAGGAGGTAAGGGGCTTCAGTTCCTTGCGCCGGAGGACAGTTCTTTTTGAGAGGTCGCTGAAGAGTTGTATGATATCATTTTGGAAGGTGAGGGGCTCTGTTTCGCGGGAGGCCGTTAGAATTCTTTCTTTAGTGGTGTAGCTATGCAGCCTCACGATTATGTCGCGCCTCCTATTGGGGTCTTCCGACCTGGGCCCCAGAGCTCTGTGGGCCCTATCGATCTCGAGGTCTCCCTCTGGGATGTCTGTACATATCGTGGTAAACAGCTCCAGGAGGTATGCCTTTATTTGTGTGGGGGCGACAGTTTCAGGGACATTCCTAATTCGGATGTTCTGGCGCCTGTCTCGATTTTCTTGTTCTTCCTCGCTCTCCTTTAGGGTTTCGATCTCCTCCCTCAGGCATCTTATTTCTTCCTCCATTGCCGCCTGCCGATTTAGGGCTCCTTCCACCTTAGCCTCTGTCTCAGTCGCGAGGAGATTTCCTCTCTCATGTCCCGCACTGCTTCTTTAATATCTGCTTGTAGGGATAGGTGAAGCTTGGCATGCATGGCGGTAAACAGTTCCTCCATATATTCCCTTGTTAGGGGTTCCCTCTCCTCTGGGTGTACATTCTCCCCCGAGGTGGCTGGTGAGCGGCGTGCTCCGCCGCCATCTTGCTTTTTCCCCTGCTCCTCCGTTCTCTTCTGAGTCGGGGTAAAGTAGTTTGAAACCCCTTGGGCTGTTTGCTTCTTGCCCTTGGAAGTCATTCTGGGGTGTTTTTGCCCTTGGAAGTCATTCTGGGGTGTTTGCCTCTCCTCCTGAGCCGAGTTGGGGAAAAAAATTCAGGCTTTTAGGTGTCCTTTTATAGTAGTTTATTCAGTAGGATCCACGGAGCTCCTCTTTCACCCGACCATCCCTGGTGACGTCACCGGAAGCTCTCTTCTGTTTTATATTTTAATGTTTCTTGGGGGTAGAGGGATTGGGTGAAGGGGGTAGTTGCCCCAAAGCTGGATGTTTAGGCCTATTGGGTGGGTAGCGGGAATGGTTAACCCCTTCATTACCATAGCGGTTACCAACGTGATCGGAGTAAGGTGGTTAACTCCCCCAGTAACCTTTCCGACAGGCCTAACTACCCACCCTGGAGAAAATACCCCCTTCACCCACACCCTGTACCCCCAACAAACCGGGTACTCAGGTTTAACCCCTTCATTTTGTCCCTTGATAAACAGCCCTTGGGGGCTTGAAACATTTTTGTTTGGGCATATAGCCTTTATTCTACGATCCAATAAATGTAATATTTTTTTTTATCACTATTGGGATACGCATCTCTCTGTCTTCTTGCATTGGGTAGTGCTCCGTTTTTTCTCCTTGTTATTAACCCTTTCATTGCTATTGGTAATTAAGCTGTTTTTATTTACATTTTAATAACAGTGTACCACATTGGTTTCAGCCCTGGGGACCCCCTGCTTCCCAAGTTACAGGCCCCGGTGCCAGTATCCCCTTGCAATGTTTAAATGTCCCGCGTCACGTGGCCGGGACATTTAACTGCATAGGAGATACAGGAAACCCATACCCGGGGCCTTTACCTTGTATAAAAAAAGGATTGCTTCTTATTACAGCAATATTATGACCTAGGTCCTCAAGATTACAGTAATAATTTACCGGGTGAGATATTTTTTCACTTGACATGATGCGGGAATTAATTCAAACATTAATAATGCATTAATTACCACATCGCAATCGCATTACTACTATGTCTTCCTCACTTATTACAGAACCCTATGGTAGAAATAACATTAACCCCTATTATGCCTGTGGCTTCCAAGGTAAGACACATGCATCAAGGGGTTAATGCACAAATAAACTACACGATCTGCCCCCATTGACTACCTTAGTGGCTAGTAAAGCATTGCTATGCAGAGGTTCAACAAAAAAAAGAAGATGGAAGACAGCTTTAAAGAAGATAATGTATGTCTCTCTGCCTGGCACTAGGGCGTTTACATCAGATAATCTATATATTTGGCTCCTCAGTGTATTACCTTCTCTAGCTGCTGGGTCTGTGCAGCTGGGTGGTGATGGAGAAAAGATGGGTGCACGGAACTTTATAGTTATTAACAGAGTGGTTTTTATTTACATCTCATAGTAATCCAGTTTCTTCTCCAGATGCATTACTACATTTTTGGAGATGCACATTCCTTGATCAGTTGGTGAGTTACTTGACTAACCATCATCCTATGGCATTCTTATTCTATAACTTCCAGGGTCCTAACTTTGGTAGCCTTCCCTCTCTTTACTAAGGAGGACTTGATTTTTGCTCTGTGCCCTGCCCATATCATATGCATCCTTCAATCCTTTTAAGTGTGCTCCACTCATTTTTTCCTGGGGATGCTCACCACGGAATTGAGTTAAAGGACCTCCAAATTACTGCATCTCCATGCTAGACCCAGGGCAACTATTTGGGTAATGCCTAGGGGATACAGGCTCCCATCTGGGATACAAAAAAACAGAGTATAAGTGTGCTACTACAATTTAAACACTATTACACACCACCCCAGTGAAAGTGATGTGATCAAGGTGATAATGTAATTATAAAATACTTGGTGAAAATCATATATATATATATATCCCTTAATTCCCCCCCCCCCCCAATCTCACATAGGGTCTCCTTGAGAATATACTGCTCTGGCCACATGTGTAAGAGTGGTGCATACTGTACCTGCTGGCAACAGGGAGCCCTGAGTCTCCCGCATGATGGTATTGGGGTTGTGCCTCAATCTCACTTACTGGTGCAATGCCTTCATCTCGTGCAGCCCCCTAGCTATATTGGGTGAAGTATCTGCAAAATAATGATGCTCCCCTCCTCCCAATATACTTCACTCTCAGGCAGGAGTATAGGTAAAAATGCAGTGCCTCTTTATTTGGGTCTCTAATTCTAGTAAGCAGCCAAATCATACACCAGGCTGTCTCCCTCAGGATGTCCCTGATCTCACTTCCAGCCAACGGCACCGTGAATGGTTCCTGCTGTTCCCCTAGCCTCTGATAGGATAGGAGTTATATGGTATACCCTCACTCCCCGTAGGAAGGCCTCAAGCCTGCCAATCCTGGCAGCTTGGTCTGGGTTACCTTGCCCCTCTCACGGTAGGGACAGACTGACTACATTTGAAGTAGCAATACAATAAGCAGCTCTAGCATGCACCACCCCCATGTGTCTCATTGGACACAGAGTCTGGTGACACTGCATTCACTGACTCACTGTACTGCATGAAGTGGGAAAACCCATGATTGCTCCTGGCAAACCTGCACTTACAGTGCACAGGTATTACTGCCAGGAAGAGGGCAGACCTATAGCCCAAACCAATCTATCTATCTATCTATCTATCTATCTATCTATCTATCTATCTATCTATCTATCAGCAGTCTTAAAGACTTCACTACAGTCTTACTAATAGAAATCAGTACTTTTCCATTAAAATATCATAATTTTTTCTGAATAACTACTAAATCTCTCTGATTTTGGTACTTTGTGGTTGACATATCTGTATTTATTATTTTGAAATAAATTCAATTAATTATATTAATGTATTTGTTTAATTATACCCCAAGGGCTTCCTGTAACTGCCTTTTGTATTTATTGGAACAGATGCTTAAACTGACTTGATAAACATTTTCATTATTATAACTAAATGTGTGTTGCCATTTTTAAATAGTTAATTACTTTGAATGAACGTTTAGTGAGCTTCCACTTAATATAAGATAGAAAGTCAGTTCCAATTTTTCATATTTTTCCATGTATGTCATACTGTATCAGAAGAAATGTTTTGGTTGTAAATCTGCAACAAGACATTTCACTGTACTGTATTACAGTATATTTTGTTTAAGAAATGTCAACACTACCCTCTGCTGGTTGATGTAAAGTATGACGTTTGACAAATGTTACATTTCCCAGTCCATCCAATTCAGTATTTGCCAGTTTTCTTTGCAGCTAAATAAAAGTAATTTCTCAACAGTGGTGGTGTAAAAAGTGACCTCCGAACAACAAATAACTTTTTCTCATTAGTAACATTGTTAATTAAACTGAAGCCAAAAATATCAAGCCATGTAAAATCAGAGATGGACAAAACATTGGCGCACAATTCTAAAGCTGCATCATTTTTGACATTCGTGAAAATTGCAAATTTGCAAAATCGCCAAATTGCCACCATCTTATTCAGGAATCAAATGTCATCCCTAAGATTGAAATTCTGGTAAAATTCTGGAACTTTGGTGAGTATTGTCATTTTAGTGATGTATTCCAGGATTTGTGCCAGACTGGGTAATGTTCCAACTGTTTGTTTATTTAGAAAAGTGAAACAAAACATGAACTTTTCACCATCACGCAAATATGTATTTTGTATTTTTAATGTATACCAGTATTAATACAGTATAAGCACACACACACACTTCATTCTTTTTCATTGTTCCTATCTGTCATTTCCATCTTTTCTAACTTCACATTCTTTCCAGTCTTTAATTTTAATTTGTCTATTCATCTGCAACACTGCCTATTTCATTCCCAACTTCAATATTTTTTTTTTTATAATACTGCACCTATGAACATTAAAGGGATGTTATGGATCAATAAAGAAAATAAAAATCTGAATGCGGCAGAAACAAATGTGCAAGACGGGGAGCACCTTATGGTGTACTACATAGAATATAACATGGTAAAAGAATGCATCACAATAGAGTGACTTGTCAGGGCTTATCTATACCAATCAGGCCCTTCCCCGTACTTCTGGGGTCTCTACTCGTGCCTCCCAAAGGTTACCGCATTCCGGGCTGTCTATGGCAGTGGCAGAACTTGCTTCACTCAGTGTGGTCTGATTACATCACAGGGGGAGGGGGGGCTCGGGAGATGAGACTTGTAAAGCACTCGCTTAACATGTCAACCGTTATTTTGATATAAACATGGAATTTGATGGCAGATAATAGGTACTTGGCCCACCAAGTCTGCCCATTTTCCAATCTGCTATAAAACTTCAGACCCTCTTTGAGCCTTTGCTTTCTTTTCTGTATAGGATAGCTTTATGCCTATCCCAAGCATAGGTGAATTCTGTTACTGTATTAGCTCCTACAATATCTGTAGGGAGGCTATTCCGTGAATCTACCACCTTTTCCTTAAATAAGTACTTCCTCACATTTCCCATTAGCCTGCCACATTTCAGCTTTAGCACTTCTCTTTCTTTGGAATATGCTTCACTCCTGTACGTTGTTGAATCTCTTTAAATATTTCAATGTTTTCATTATATTACCCCACTCCCTTCTATCCTCTAAGCCAGTTGTTTTCAACCTTTTTTTGGTAAAGGAAAAGTGTAATGATATTGTCAAATTCTACAGAACCCCAACCCTCTCTAATAGCGCGTCTGAGATCAGATGCATTGGAAGGAAACCCAACCCTCTCTAATAGCGCGTCTGAGATCAGATGCATTGTAAGGAACCCCAACCCTCTCTAATAGCGCGTCTGAGATCAGATGCATTGTAAGGAACCCCAACCCTCTCTAATAGCGAGTCTGAGATCAGATGCATTGTAAGGAACCCTAACCCTCTCTAATAGCGCGTCTGAGATCAGATGCATTGTAAGGAACCCCAACCCTCTCTAATAGCGCGTCTGAGATCAGATGCATTGTAAGGAACCCCGACCCTCTCTAATAGCGCATCTGAGTTCAGATGCATTGTAAGGAACCCCCACCCTCTCTAATAGCACGTCTGAGATCAGATGCATTGAAAGGAACCCCCACCCTCTCTAATAGCATGTCTGAGATCAGATGCATTGAAAGGAACCCGACCCTCTCTAATAGCGCGTCTGAGATCAGATGCATTGTAAGGAACCCCAACCCTCTCTAATAGCGCGTCTGAGATCAGATGCATTGTAAGGAACCCCGACCCTCTCTAATAGCGCATCTGAGTTCAGATGCATTGTAAGGAACCCCCACCCTCTCTAATAGCGTGTCTGAGATCAGATGCATTGAAAGGAACCCCAACCCTCTCTAATAGCATGTCTGAGATCAGATGCATTGAAAGGAACCCGACCCTCTCTAATAGTGTCTGAAATCAGATGCATTGCATATGCTTCTGTATTTGATAACATTTTCAAATAGCCTGAATATTGCAGGGAACTCTTTAGGGATGCCCGGGGAACCCAAGGGTTCCTAAGAACCCCTGTTGAAAAACCCTTCTCTAAGCTGTACATATTAAAGTCCTGTAATTATTCCGGATAAGTCTTATGCTGTAGATCTTATTATCCCTTTTCTTCCATTTATTTAAGTTATATTCAGAAGATATTGTCTCCAGAATTAAACACAGTACTGTAGGTGAGGTCTCACCAATGATCTATAAAGTCGCATCACCACCCACTCTTTTTACATTACACTGTTCTCTAACTTTTAAGTCTGCTAAAATAATAACTCCCAGCCTTCCTTTCCTCTATAGTAGTTGACACTATAGTGCCATTAATCCTGTATTGTGCCTTGTGATTTTTGTGACCCAAGTGTATTATTTTGCACTTTTATGCATTAAATTGTACTTGTCACACGTTTGACTATTCTTCAAATCTACATAAACATTAGTCATTTTGTTTCCCTCCATGGAGTATCAAACCTGTTGCAGACCATTGTGTCACCTGAAACCTTGGTTTTGGGGGTTATGACACAGCTTCTGTTTTTATACTAAACCACACTGGTTGGTAATAACTGGAACCCAAATTCTCACCCAATCAGACACTCTTTCCCGATTGATAAGTATTAAGTCCAGAATTGCTTTATTGCAAATGGGCTCTCTCACCAACTGCTTGAGAGATGTCTCTTGGAAGGAATCCAGAATGTCCCTGCTTCTGGCTGAATCTTCAAAAGACAGTCAACATGCTCTCCCCTGCAAACCATTTGTTATGTCAGGGGAGCACTATCTTTTTCCCCTGTGCCCCCTGCCGGCTGTCCTGCTCTCCGCATGCCCCCTGCCCTCCCTCCTCCTTTCCGTGGTTCCCGGCGTCATGACGTCACGTTGCCATAGTAACGCAACGTCACATGACCCCAAGGCATCATTTGATGCCGCGTTGCCATGGCGCAGCATCTCCAGGTGCCGGCTGAACCATGGTAAGGTTTACAGAAGCCTTCGCCGCGTCCCTGGCTTTCCTTCGGGAAGCGTGCAGGGACTGCAGAACCCCTGCACCCCCCAGGTTGCGCACCGCTGTGTTATGTCACTAAGAAAGATATTAACGAGCACCAGTCCCAGAACAGACCCCTGAGGTACTAAACTGATTACCTTCCCCTCCTCTGAATGTTCTCCATTTATCACAACATTCTCTTACCTTTCTTTTAACCAATGTCTTAACTATCCTATCAAGTCCAATCCCAAGCATTTAAACGTCTTCTACTGTATGTGTGACAGTCAAAAGCCTGACTAAAATCTAGATACTGCTCCAACATGATCTACAGTATCTACAGTATACCCTTAGTCACCCTGTCAAAAAAATCAATTAGATTTGTTTGACATGATCTCCCCCTAGAAAAACACATGCAGCCTGAGATCTTGTAGGTTGTTAGACTTTAGATTGTCAAAAATTCTGTCTTTAAGCAATGTTCCCATTAAATTCCCCACTACTGACATAAGTCTGACAGGCCTGTGGTTATCTGCCTTTTCCCTACTTCCACTTTTGTGAAAGGACTACGCTTGCTCTTTTCCATTCATTCAGAACTACACCTGGTAATAGTGACTGGCTAAATAGATCTGTTAATGAAGTTGGCAGTACACCCCTAAGCTCTTTCAATCCTTCAATGTATCCCAATCTGGCTCTATTGAATTGCCCACTGTCCGTTTTGAAACTTGCAGTAGAACTTTCTGCTCTGTAAATTTAGTTGTTTTCATCTCCTTTCCATTTATTGTTCTGTTACATAACTAGGGTCCCTTTCCTTCACCTTCAGCACTGAAACTGAGCAAAAATGATTATTAAGCTGATCTGCTATACCGTTTTCTCTCTCAACAAGACTATTCCCTTGAATCATTAGTCTTGCTATTCCTACTTTTACTTATATACTGTACCTGAAAAGGTCTTTCTCTCCCGTCTTTACTGCCTGAACTCTTTTCTCTTCTGCTTGGGCCTTTGCACATATGACTATTTGCTTAGCCTCCTTCTGAATTGCCTGATATAGTTCTCTATTTTCCTAATTCTGAAACTGCTTTTATTTTCTAAAAGCTGTCTTTTTAGCTTACACAATACCTGGCACCTCCTTTGAAAACTATACTGGCTGTCTTTTCCTTGTATTTTTACTAACGTGCCAGACACAAAGTTCTGTTAATTTTAGTATTGCATCTTTTAGTTTTTCCCACTGTCCTGCTCTCCACTCAAATACTCCCCCCCCCCCGACAAAGAATCCCTTAAATAATTTCCCTTATCTGAAAAGTCAGCCCTCCTATAATTTAAAACCTTGCTTCTGTCTTTATTCTCACCCACACTGATTGATAATCACTGGAACACAAGTTTTCGCCTGCAATTACATCTGATACTCTGTCTCATTGGTAAGAATTAAGTCCAGGATTGCATTATTGCGAGTTGGCTCTCTCACCAATTGCTTGAGATGTGACCGTTGCAAGGAATTCAGGGTGTCCCTGCTTCTGGTTAAACTTGCAAAAGACATATGCCAGTCCATATCTGGCAGGTTGAAATCTCCCGTAATGATTACCTCTCTTGTATTTGCCATCTTAGTTATGTCCTCTATTAATACTCTATTTAATTTCTCCTCTTGTCCTTGAGGTCTGTAGACCACCCAATATACATGACAACTTTCTCACATGTTTCTAGTTACTTGTACTAAAGTAGCCTTTATGTTGTTCTTCACATAAAGAACAACTACTCCTCCCTTCCTTCCTACCCTGTCCTTTCTAAACACAGTGTAACCTGGTATAGCTATGTCCCAGTTTTGGTTTTCATTGTATCATCTCTCAGTAATATAATAGCCCCAATATCCAAGTTGTTCCTTGTCATTATTGCAATTAGTTCTGGGATTGTATCTCCAAAACTACAAGCATTTGTACACATTGCCCAAAGGCTTTTGTTACTGTTTTTCCAATCCCTTCCTGTTTCCCCATACACCACCTTATTCTGTCTGTGCTGATCTTTATCCTATTTAATCTATCTTCTATTGCCCTGGACAGGGTTCTTGCTGCAATATCCCATCTAATCACATTTGATACCTCTTTTCAGGGGAGGCAGTTATTGCTGTTTGCCAAAAGAAACAACATACTGTATTACTTCCACTTCATCAGGAGTGCATGCATTTGTTGCACATATGCTGTATACACCCTCTATAGTATGAGCCCATTCAGTGTCAACACATATATGCTTACCCACTGATTTAATAAAAATAAGGGCAAATAAATATAATAGGAAAAAGGGTAAATGTGTGTGTAAGGGCACAAAAAAACACTCATAGTAAACAATCCTGAGGGTGGTCATAGTATGTAATTTGTGAATCCAAAATGTCTCTTTAAAATATGAAAAGCCAACAACCTCTATTCTCTTAACGTTGCGTTGCTGCAGCGCTTCCCAACAAAAACATTAGAGATCCCATGATGTAGGAAACATATGTCACCGTTTCTCTTATGTTTGAGCTAACTGATTTACAAAGGTCTTTTTGTTTTCCCCACACTTTCAAATATAAATCACAGACACTCTCAAAAATGTATATCTAACAGAGTTGCATGATAGACCATTCTATACGCTATCAATATATTACTAGATATGAAGAATGTATTGAAACAGCGTGTAAATATCACAATACCCCATTTTCCTACAGTATGTAAACATTAACTATTAGACATTGATATGCCTTATAATCTATTAACAATTAGTAAGCCGTCTACTCTCTGGGGATTTGATAAATTATTGTCATATATATATATATATATTGTTATCACTTTCATCGTTGTTTGGTTATATAATAAAATTGTATTATTTTTTATTTTATATAGAGCTAGTTGAAGTTCCAGTCAGTGAGATTAGTGTGGACCTCATACTATTCATCAGCCGTGTGTAGGGATATTAATATCCTGTCCTATGATATTACACCTCACTTTTGGCAATTGAGTGCATCCGAAAGAGAATCTATCGTGAAGCAGTCACGTCTTTTATGTATTCTATATGTTGATATACCCCCTATAGCACCTTTATCTTTTTATTACATGTTCTCTTGTAATGATTACAATTATTAATGAAATGATGAATATATTCTGAAAGATTACTTGTCTGCTATCCCTGAGATAATTGTACAACCGAGTGGTGTTGTAATATCTTTGTGGATTTTGACAATATGCTAGAAAATGAGGAATCACCCCCCCCCCCCTTACCTCTTATCTTTCCCTGCCCCATCCACTTCCTCCATTTTTACACTTGTCCCTTGGGTGCTATTTATGACTTTGAGTTCTAATTTACTCACACATTTTGCATTCTGTGTTCTATTGCATTATATTCTGTCATTAAATATCTATTTGCATGTTCATTACAGGTTATCTGTTATTATTCATTTTTCCTTTATTGTGTGCTGGGAATTATATTATTTATTATTGAGGAATGCTTGTTGCTCCACCAAAAGAAAATCATGTTCTGTTTTCTGTACAGCTTCAGATATGAGTCCATCCCCAAGTAACCTCTTCCAATTATACACACATGTGGTAGTGAGTTTTGTATTCAGCTTTTCTTATATGATCTTTGTCATGAAGTCATCTAAAAGTTTCCTAAATTAATCTGTTCTGTACTGTATTACAAGTCCGCCCCTTTTGACTGCTTGTCTCCATATAATATGCTTTTTAAAGCTGCAGTTCAAACAATATCCTACATGTGTTTTTTTTTTTAAATAAATCAGTTCTGTACTATAAGAAAATACTTGTAGCATTGTTGTTTTTAAAAAAAAAAAAAAACGTTTTAAAAGAAATGTTTTATGTTTTCTAATGTAACACGCATTGTTGTTTCTTTTGCAACCATTTACAAAGTCATATCCCCTTCCTCTTCTGAGACAGGCACAGCCCTTTTGCCCTCTAGCAGTGCCCCAATTTTATCTAGTGCCTGCCTGGTCACATGATCTTCCAAACAGAACTTTGCATCTTGGGTAATCTACTGCAGCACTGACAGTGATTTAGTGAACCCCGATCACAGGAGAACGGATCAATCGGAAACTTAGCAAATCACATGTCAGTGTGCAGATCGTGATGATGCACATATTGAATGGATTTTTTTTTTAAATGGCAGCATGAGCAGTTGCTTTAACCATACGTTCTTAAAGTACACTCTTATCCATACATGTTAGATGTTCTCTAATATGTAGTTTATTTTGGCAAAGGGCTCAAAATTACTGTTGATGCATTGAGAAAGTGTTTTGCCGGTCTCCTCCTCAGAGTTTTCACTATGATGTCATCAAACAGCGCTGAGCAAACACAGACTACGACTGTCACTGCGGCTGCCAGAAAGGGATGACTATCAGGAGACATGAGTGGAGACACAAGAGTGGAAGGACCTGGTTATTACAGACAAGCCCTAAAAAGTCACTCAATTGTGATCACATTATTTTCCTTTTTTTTAATTTTACATCCAATAAATATACTACACCATAAGATGCTTCCCATCTTGTGCTTTTGTTTCTGCAGCATATTTCACACTTTATCAGGTCAGCAACAGAGCCCGTCTGATTACTCATCAGACATACATTTGAAGATTTTGAAATTGTTGGGGACCATCCTGGTACCACACTCTATACCTATCTTCCAATATTATTGTGTGTTTAGCAATGCAGACATGGGCTAAATATAAAAAAAATAGCTAAGTTAAATCGTACTAAGTAATGAACTATATGGTTTCTACAATATGCTGAAATGTTTTGTGTTCTGCATCTGTCTGCTGCCCATTGGGCCCTTATTCTTTAAGGTGTGATCAACACAGATTATGTGCTATTGCATGACCTATTGACTGTAATGGGACTTTTCTTGCTACTGTAATAAGGGTTCTACTACTTCTGGTGTCATTTGTAACTGACAGAGATAGACGCAGCAGGATGGAGTATTTGGGAGAAGTGTGATTTTAATATGACGTTTTCCTTATATATTACATTTCTTCAGGAATAATTTTATCACCGATCTTTAGATAATTTAGCCACTGTACAGTACTTGTAGCTAGTTTTTATCCAGGACAAGTTGAAGGTAACGTAAAATTACATTTGAAGTATGTCTTTGAAACCTGGAATGTCCTGTACCATAAATGATATCACCAGCGTGAAAACAGTCACACCTTTTTATGTATTTTTTCAGCTTACGTTTTTTTTTTTTAAATAAATATTACAACAAATACAACTTAAATACCAGTAACTGGCAAGCAGTCTCATGCAGAAATAGCAGTGGCAATTAGATAGTAGCATAGTATGCTAGACTGGATGCACAATATTAAGCATGCCATTTTGTTAAACTAGCTGACAATTCTATCTGCTGTTGATAGTACTTATTACCAGAGTACCCTGTCAATTGCTGAGTGGGAGGGTTGTGGTGCGACTGCCTTCACCATCGGCCTTGGGATACCAGGTCCAGCTCTTCCTCTGTACTATGCCATGCTGGTTAATTTTTGCCTTACCTTCTCCTATATTTTTCACTGTGGCAATGGATTAGTAAGGCAAAGTCTAGACCTAACATCAATAAATCCGTTGGTTGGAGGTTGGTGGCCCCTCCTCCCAAGGTTTAAAATCACCCCTCCCCACTTTTTAAGTAGCATGTTTTTCCATGTACGGTACCTGTGCAGGACAGGTCCACTGAGACCATTCTCCCTCCACTGCAGAGGTTAATGAGAATACTCGCAGGGAGGGTTAGGACCTGCCTATTGGTCATGCCATGAAGTCTCTGCAGGCTTATAACGCTTTGGCCAAATGTATTAACTAGATGACCTTACTCATGAGAATACTAACAGTGAAGTATTTAACTATGTATTTTGTCACATTGGATGTGGCATTTGTTATTTTTGTCTTTAATTGTATACATTTGGCCACGCTCAGTAGCACTCCTTTTGACACTATTATCTATACAGTATATATGATGTGGTGGGTTTTGGGGTTATAGCTTGTTGGGATTGTGTGCTCAAGCATTTCATCGTGTTACACTAGCTGACTATTCTATCTGCTGTACTTATTACTAGGGCACCCTGTCAAATACTGAGTGGGAGAGTTGGTGCTGCGGCTGCCTCACCATCGACCCAAGGACACGAGGTCCAACTCTCCCTCTGTGCTATGCCATGGTCGTTACTTTTTGCCTTACCTTCTCAATTATCTTTCACTGGTGATAATGGATTAGTTAGGCAAAGTCTAGACCTATAGAAGTAGAACAATTGACATGAAGCACAGCAAAAATTGGAGAACTGGAAGAAGGATCAATGTTAGAAAAAATAAAAGTTTATTACCGCATAGTGCCTGTACATAAACTGTAGACGCCGTCACCTGGCGCTTTATCAAAGAGTATAGTCTGCAGGTATGAACGCCACCTTAAATAGAAACCGCTCCGGCGGAAAGGCTACAATCAGTGACCCCCTAGGTAAACTGACCGCCGAACACAAATGTGTCAGGCGTCAGACCACATAAAAAGATGGCCACCTCTCCCCCGGAGCATCCCAAAAAGATTGCGCAAATGCATACTTAAAAAACCATTAAGACATATTGGTTATAACAATTAACATACGAATATGTATTGAAGTTAAAAACGGAGGATTTTGAACTGAGCACAATACATGCCAGAAGATAGCCTATTTTAGACGAATGCAATCATAACAAAGCTTTAGTAAATATTGGCTTTGGATGGTATCCATCTAATATAAGAAAAAGGAATTGCATGTAGACTTAAATGCAACAATGTAGCCCCAGCAAAGACAATAACTAAATATCAATTGAAACAAAATAACAACAATGCAATAGTAATCATAATAAAGTTATTAAACCCATATCTGTTCACCATAGTAAATGTACAAATAGCAAAAAGAAATACCTAACTGAGATCACATAAAAAATAGTCTAATGTATTAATTAAACCTGCATAATATCCAATAACATATATGACTCAAATACTGTAACTAGTATTGAAAATAAAGGAAAAAACATAACATGTCTAAACCCAACCCCAACAAAAAAATTATAAACTATCCAAAAACAATAGAAACAAAGAGTACAAAAGAGTAGGAAAGTGGGAAGAACATCAGACACTCTGGTTCTAGGGTGGATATCATATCCATTTATAATAAATGCCTCATATCCCATTCTGTATTGATTCCCTGTTTTAAAAGAATTACGCAGCGGCCTTTAGTAATGATATTTTGGTATGTCCCTGATCTGCAAGTCCTGTTTTAAAAGAATTACGCAGCGGCATTTAGTAATGATATTTTGGTGTGTATAAATATCAAAAGGTATTTTTTTTTTTAAACTGTGTGCTGCTAATTGACCAACTGGAACAAGCTGATTTATTGGGGAGGAGGGTGGGTCATGGGACTGCTATAGCTGTATACAACCAATACCCCCCCTGCATAAGCAGGGACTGCATTGGCATTATATAGTGAGGCATTTTAAAGTGAGCTTTTAAGTGAGAATATATAGTTAGACTATAGTTAAGTGAGCTTTTAAGTGAGACTATATAGTTAGACTATAGTTAAGTAAGCTTTAAAGTGAGACTATATAGTTAGGCTATAGTTAAGTGAGCTTTTAAGTGAGAATATATAGTTAGACTATAGTTAAGTGAGCTTTAAAGTGAGCTTTAAAGTGAGACAATATAGTTAGACTGTAGTTTGACTAGAGGTGACTGGGGACTGCATCCTTCTGCAAACTCTTCTACACATGGCAACAAACGGTGAGTTATTCTGACCACACTATGATCCCTGCTGTTTGCCTGCACAATTTAACCCCCACCCCTTTACAGCTTATTTCACTACAGCCTCTCCCAACACTGACTACACACAACTACCTCCTGCACTACAGTACTACTAACTCAGCCCACTGCGTAGACCAAAGCATTGCAATTCAGAAAAAAAACATTTGACAAGGTAAAGGCACACCCCTGCTGTTTAGTCTGTGCATACACTTGGCTCAAAACAGCTCCATGCAGCAATACCTACCTCTGGCATAATGAACCTGCTTTTTACCTCCACTTTGTTCTTTCTCGAGGCCTCATTGAAATGTTACTCCCTCTATCCCCTACAAACTCCCCCCTCCTGGCCCACGCCCAACATCACCATACACCCTGGATTACTCAAAAGCCTTGCACTATCTACTGAATGTTGGTGGAGAACTCTAAAAACCAGCACACCAACCACCGCTCACTCTAATGGCAAACACCACAAATGTACAACTTGCAAACAACCTACTCAAGTTTCTACTCATACTATTACTCTCTTTAGCAGGTGATATTGAACCTAAAACATATTGAACTTAACCCAGGCCCTCCCATTACAACTCTGTCCCATACCCCTGAGAATACCCCCTTCAAATTCCAAAAAGGGCTATCTGTCGCCCATATAAATATCCGGAGTCTGCTGCCCAAACTGGATGAACTAAGGGCATGGTGCCTTATGCATAAACCAAAAGCCATCGTTCTTACAGAAACATGGCTAACCCCTAAAACCCCTGATGCACATATTGCCATTCAGGGATACTCCATTTCTAGGAGAGATAGGTCAAAGAGAGGAGGAGGGATGTTATTTTATATTGCAGACACCTTACAATTTACACTGTTAAATTGCCCCCGAAGCCCACCCTCTTTTGAAATCCTAGTTAGCAGAATATGCCTCCCCTTTTCTAAGCCCATCTTGCTTGCTGGCATCTACCGCCCCCCTAATGCCCCTCTACAATCCCTGACTGATATCACCCAGTTTCTTAGCTCCATTTCCTCTCTGAATGAGGAGAGTGAGCTGCGAGTTCTTGGGGATTTTAACTTAAATTGGCTCGACCCTAAAAACCACAAAATCCAGATACAAATCAAATTGCTTAACCTATGGCAACTCATTTCCCAAACCACACAGACAAACCTGAAATCGAACAACCATTCCTTGCTTGACTGGATTCTCTCCTCAAATCCCAGCAGAATCCAATCCTCTGGCATCCTTCCTGACATTTTCAGTGACCATGCAATAGTGTACTGTGTAAGGAAAATTAAACCGCCCCAATCAAGCTCTAAAGTTCTCCTCACTAGAACATTTAGAAACTTTAACCCACAACAGTTTCTGGATGACCTTACCAACTGCCCTTGGCACAGAATCGATTTAATTCCCGACCCTGATTCTGCGCTCGACTATTTCCAGTCCGAGTTCTTAAAACTCTGTGATACCCATGCTCCACTACGCAGAATAAGGGTACGGGGTGCCCACCTTCCATGGGTTACACCTGACCTTATAGCACTCTACCAGTTCAGGGATGCCTTGTGGAAAAGCTACAAAGTAACTGGCACTACCAAGGATCTCAATCACTACAGATGCCTGCAGAACATGTGCACAAGGCAAACAAGGCATGCAAAAGCACAATATTACTCTGACAATCTCCTCCAGAATACATCAAACCCAGCTAACTTCTGGAAGGTTATCAACAACATATTCCAGCCTTCTAACCATCAACAGCCAAGTAATATCACTAAGGGGGATATCACCCTGACAAACCCCACCGACATTGCAAATGCATTCAATGATTACTTTGTGGGGTGTGCCACTAACTTATTAGCGAAACGCAACCCAAACCACAAACCTGAATCTCATCCTGGGAGTAACCATATAGCCCCACTCCCTCCCAACACTGCCCACAATTTTAAATTTGGCCCAGTATCCGAAGAGGAGATTACACAAGCGCTCCTCAAATTAAAACTAAGCAGCCAATGTGGACCTGACCTACTACAATCTAGTTTCCTAAGACTTGGTGCCCCAGCATTTGCCAAACCAATTGCTTCCATAGTCAACTCTATCCTGTCTGCTGGCCATATCCCTAAGACCTGGAAAACTGCCAGAGTTGTCCCAATCTTCAAAAGTGGGGACAAAAACACTGTCTCAAACTACAGGCCAATCTCCCTTCTCCCAATCCTATCCAAAGTCATGGAAAAATGTGTCCACTCCCAATTAAGCGATTACTATAACAAGACAAATTTCCCTAGCCAATTCCAATCAGGCTTTCGCCCCAAACACTCCACGGTAACTACCCTCCTAAAAGTTTGCAATGAAATCCAGTGTGGAATGGAATGGGGACAACTCACTGGTGCAATATTCCTAGATTTTGCAAAGGCTTTTGATACTGTTGATCATGCTATCCTGCTTAACAAACTCCAGAGCTCTGGAATAGGGAAGCATGCTTTAAACTGGTTTCAGTCCTACCTATCAGGTAGATCCCAACATATGTACATCTCAGGCTCCAACTCCAACCCCTTGGATATCACCTTTGGTGTCCTGCAAGGCTCTGTTCTGGGGCCCCTACTCTTCTCAGTGTTCATCAATGATCTTCCCACAGCTTGTAAGGAAGCCTCAATACACATGTATGCAGATGACACAATCCTATATGCACACAGCCATAGCCTCTCTGACCTTGAACACATACTTCAGTCTGACTTTTTGAGACTCGAAAACTGGATTTCATAAAACAAACTGTTTTTAAACACCAACAAGACTGTAACAATGGTATTTGGGACCAATACTAAATTTTTAAAGCTTCCAGTGACTGAGCTCCAGATCAGAACCAACGCTAACACCACCCTAACTCCTGTTACTAGTTTTAAATACCTGGGCATATGGTTTGACTCCCACTTAACATTCGGAATGCACATTGATACCCTGACACCCAAAACCTATGCCAAACTAGGTGTACTTTAGAGGAACAAATCCTCCCTAAGCCTGCTGGTCAGAAAGCGTATTGCACAGCAGATGTTAATGCCAATTATCGACTTTAGAGACATACTATATGGCTCGGTACCCCAAACCCACCTTGGCAAACTTGACACCCTCTACAATTCAATTTGTCGTTTCATTCTCCAATGCAACTACAACACACATCACTGCGAAATACTCAAAGAACTAGATTGGTCATCACTCGAGTCTAGGCACAAAGTTCACCTTTCCTGTCTTGCCTTCAAATACTTTCTGGGCAAAATACCCACCTATCTGAACAAGCTCCTCACCCCTACCACATGCAGCACTTATCATCTGAGATCTGACTCCAAAAGACTGTTCATGGTCCCAAGGATCAAAAAAATATTCGGCTGCTCCTCCTTCTCTTACCGTGCACCCCAAAACTGGAACAACCTACCGGAGACTTTCACATCCTCCACCAGTTTAAGTTCTTTCAAAACTAAGGCTGTCTCACATTTTAATCTGGTCTGTAACTGTTACATAAGCCTATAATATACATCTTCTCTAACTGTGCATGCAATGTATTGTATATAATGTATACCCTGTTCATTTATGTAACTGTATTTGTAACCATGTATTATTTGTCATATTAACTGTGCCCAGGACATACTTGAGAACGAGAGGTAACTCTTAATGTATTACTTCCTGGTAAAACATTTTATAAATAAATAAATAAATAACGTATCCATTTTGTGTTTCCAATACATCTCCCGGCGATTGAGGAGAGTAAGCCTCTCCTCCCCATATTGTATTGGGTACATACTTAACACCTGTAAATTTTAATTGAGAAATATCACCTAATTGGCAATTGTTGAAATGTTTGGATACAGGAAGTAAAGCATCGTTATCCTTGATGGATCTGATGTGTTCCATCATCCTCACCTTGAGAGGTCTTATGACTCTTCCCACGTATCCCCTCCCACAACCACATGTTAAATAATATACAACATAGGTTGTGTTGCAGTTAATAAAAATAGAAATTTTATGATAATGATTATCAGATTTAAAATAAACCTTTTTCATTGGAGTTACATAGCGGCACACAATACAATTACCACATTTAAAGAACCAACATGTATTTCCAAGTCGCTGTACCTTGTCAGATCCTGCCCAAAATAAACTTGGGGAAAGGTGATGGGCCAATGATTTCACCCTCCTAAAGGCAAATCTGGGCCCCAAATCTACTGTATTTTTAATATCTCTATCCAATTCAAGACTTTCCAGTGCTTATGGAAAATTGTACAAATTTGACTAGCCTGTCGGCTATGTTGAGTAATAAACAAAGGTGCTTGCCTATTAAACTCATGATTGGGATGTCTCTGTTTTTGCTGTATTTTATTTGTTTTTAACAGATCTTGTCTATTAATTGATTTAGCATAAGTATATGCATTATTAATATCGATGTCACGGTAACCTCTTAAAGCAAATCATTTAGACAAATCAGAAGACTGTACTTCAAATGATACATCAGTTGAGCACAGTCTTCGCTAGTGAAAAAAATGTCCTTTTGGTAGCCCTCTTTTCCAAGAGGGTGGATGGTTACTATTGGCTTCAAGAAAAGTATTAATAGCATTAGTTTTTCTAAAAATGTCTGTCTGAATATTAGAATAAATATCAACATAAAGAACTATGTCTAAATAATGAATATGGTTGATATTTTGTTCAAAATGTGAATGTGAGATTAAGGTTATTTATATTAAGAAAGTCAATAAATGAATTAAGTGTGGATAATTCACCCTCCCAAATAAAAATCAAATCATCAATGAAGAAAATAATATGATTCCTAAAACGATTTGAATCTCCAAACAAAAAAGTGGATTCCCCATCCTCATAAATAAGTTTGCATAAGAAGGCACAAATGAAGACCCCGTAGCTGTGCCTCTAAGTAGCAAGAAAAACTGTGCATCAAAAGAAACATAGTTGTGCGTAAGAAGAAATTTAACCAAATCTAATAGAAAAGTGAAGAGTGACAGAAAAAGAAAGACTTATTTAAATAATATTCAACAGCCTTTAATCCATCTGCATGAATGATAATACTATACATGGACATAACATCCAATGTCACCCATCTATAAGATTTTTTACATTTGATGTTTTGTATTTCTGTAAGCAAATCTGCACTATCTCTAAGAAAAGAGGGAAGTGCTTTTACTATAGGTTGTAAAAACCCATCAATATAACGTGAAAGACCATCTCCCAAAGATCCAATGCCAGCCGCAATAGGGCGACCTGATGGTGAGGTCAATGACTTATGGATCTTTGGGAGATGGTGAAAGATGGGAACAATCGGATGCATTGTCAGAAGAAATTTATATTCTTTAGAGTTAAGAACAAATAATGATCTACCCATATCCAACAACTCTTTTAATTCTGTAGAAAATGTCATAGTTGGATAATATTTAAGAGCCATATAGGATTTTGTATCTCCCAATAATATTAGGGCTTCTTTACAATAGTCACTGGCAGCTTGCATCACAATAACACCACCTTTATCTGCATTTTTTATAACCAAAGACTTATCTTTTATAAGTGCTGTGATTTGTGTGGCTTCATTTGTAGTTAGATTTTTAAAAGGTGGTGGAGAAAGACGACTCCCTTGGCTAATAATCGAAGATCTTTGTCTGCAAGTTTCTGAAATGTTTTAATAAGAGTTGCTGAAAATATTGGGACAAAAGGTAGAATTCTTAGCTAACCCAGAAGGCTGTTGACCAAAGAAGGTAGAATCAGAGAACAAATCATAATCCTGTGCTACAAATTGATCATCAAGTAAACCCACCATATTAGACAAGGCACAGTGATCTTTGAAAGTCGACAAAGTAATAGGTGGGGAGGAATAGAAATCCACTCCCTCACCATCATAATCAGTAGAATCTGAGCTACACATTAAATTCAAAGACACTTGCATATTATCCTATGAACCTGGGCCCATGCTTCAGGGAAAGACTCATCAGACGGATGTTCCTGGTAGATACCCATACGAGATCTCCAACCTGGAACTGCGGGGCTGGCAGCTGACACTTATCCACGTGATCCTTCTGCTGAAAGGAGGCTTTAATTACATTGGCATGATTCCTCTTCCAGAGAGACTTTAGCTCCTGGACCTTGTTTTCTGCCGTGGGACTTCCAGGTATGGAGTGGACAATGGAAGAGTAGAAGAAACTGCAGAAATAGTCTGAGACGGTGGAATGGCTCCTGGAAACAAGTAGATTGGGTCATTGAATGCCTGATGCAGTGGTATTCTCTCGGTTTGCTTCATGTTGAAAACTTCCCCCAAATCCTGGTGCAAGGGTAAGGCCATCGGGGAGAGATACAGATAACAGCAGTAAGTCAGAGCTGGGACGAGGTACAGACAAACAAGTCCCATGACATCGCTGGACCCAGGTGGTCACTTGCCCCGTTACTCAGTCAACAGTAGGGTTGTGGGCACGCAACCAAGGGAGACTTAATACTACAGGTGCTGAGGGTGCGTTGATTACCATGAAAGGGTGTAGCTTCTTATGTAGAACTCCGATGTTCACTACCAGGAGAAGGGACTCCTGGATGATGATACCGAGACCTAGGGGTCTTCCATCGATCACCGTAATCTCTAACAGAATCCAAAGAATGAAATGGAATTGCATGCTGTTTGGTGAACGAAAGATTGAGGAAGTTACTGGCTGCTCCGGAATCCACAAAGGCCTGAGTAGAGACTGAGGGCGTAGTCCATGAGAGGGAAACCAGTAGAAGAATCCGAGAAGGCACAGAGGGAAGAGGTATTGTAGCGATGTCCAGCGAATGTTCTTCCAACTTCACTGGACACAGGCGTGTTCACGGCCCCACGACGGTCGGCAAGTCATGGATCCGGTGGTCCTGGGACCCACATTACAGGCACAATCCCAAGGTACGTCTCCTGCTTCTCCCATGTTCTGACAGTATGGTAGTACCAAGCTGAATAGGCATGTCATCTGAAGGAGACAGAGAAACGAAATTTGGGGCCAACCAGAGTCGTCTGGCTCCTAACAGCAAGGACTTCTCAGACAGGTGTTACTGCATTCTGAGATTGATCTGTATGCCAGAGAAATTAACTCCTCAAGGTCCTTTGGGAGGTCCCGACCGGTTAGCTAATCTTTTAAGTGCTCCGAGAGTCCTTGCCAAAAGGCCGCTACTTGAGCTTCATTATTCCAGCCGGTCTCAGTTGCAAGGTACGAAACTCAATGGCGTATTGGCCTACCATGCAAATTCCCTGGCGAATCCACCTGAGTGAAGCTGAAGCAGAAGATACATGTCCAGGAGTGTCAAACACCAATTTGAACGTACGGATGAAAGCAGGGGAGTCGCTGATCAGGGGCGATTCCACCTCCCAGAGAGTGGAGGCCCAAGCCAGTGAGAAGAGAAATGATGTACGCCACCCGGGCTCGGTGCGTGGTGGACATGGACAGTTGTAATTAAAATTGGATAGAGCATTGGTTAAGGAATCCCAAGCATGCCATAGGGTCCCCCCTATAATGTAGAGGAGTTGGGATCTGAGATTCTCTGATCGCAAGGGATAACGGAAGCAGTATTGGAACAACATCTGCAGCCTTAAAGTGGATGATGGGTGCCAAAGTGTTTAACTAAGTCCTGCATCGCTTCACACATCTGTGCCAGTTGTTGATTATGTTGGGCGAGGCGGGCTCAAGATCCCCACGTATTGTCCTTGCAGGGTAATGGATCGCCTTACCTAGCGGGGTCCATGTTTGGGCCGAGCAAAATTTTACGATGCTCGTCTCAAGCAGGAAACGGACCCGCAGGTCTGAGATAGGAATATGGAAGAACCGACCTGAGCAGAGGGACAGAGTCCTGATAGAGTTGTGAGTCATAAGCCGAAGGTCGGGGCTGGCAGTAGAGTTGCACAGTCAGTGTGAATGCAAAGGTCGATGCAGGCGGACGATAGGGGTGGTCGAGGTACGTAGCCGGGTCTGGTAACGAGGAAGACAAAAGGTACGTGCATTGAATGTACTCCGCATGAGCTGAAACTTTGCTCGGCAACTTCCTGCTTACAGGCCTGTCCTTTTTTTTTTTTGAATATCTTTTTTTATTCTGGTGTATACATTTACAAGTCATACATATAGGTACATGTATTAGTTTTTCCGCCGCGTTACATACGTATACATATACATTTATTTGTTCATATCTATACATATATACCTCTATACAATCATGTATCACATAAAATATATAGAGAGAGGCTGCAGATGTTTTGTATCATTTTCTGCTATGGACCCTTACAGTGGGATCTTGGTTAGTATCACCTGATTTTTCATTTTTCCTTTATAACTTGGACTTCTTGAAGCCCTGAGCACTCCGTCAAAACTGTGAGTGCTTAATAAACTAATCGCCAACAGGCGATAACATTATTTGGATCTTCTCTATCTATTTTGTTTACTATGATCAATTTGGTTTCTGTTTTTGGATTATGGATTTTAATAAAGTTGTTTTATTTCTTTCTTTGAGGTGGGGGGGTCTATTTTTGGGAGTGTTCTTCTACTTCTGGTTTCTCGTGGAATTTAGTCTGGTCCTTTTTTGGGAAGGATATTATGATTAGGTCCCATTGATTTCAGAAGTTAGTCCCTGAAATGTTTTCTCTCTGGTTTTCATTTATTTTGTCTATGGTAATGAGCTTGATTAAAAGGGATTTAATTAGTTCCATATTTGGGGCTTCTGGTTCCAGCTATTTCATCATGATCGCCTTCCTAGCAGTTAGGAGGATCATCTCTGTTGGAAGGAGTGCTTTGTTATTTCTATTTATCCTAATTTGCCATGGTTCCGTATTAGCGAATAGCATGGGTAGCGGGTGTTTTTCTCATTCCACCTTTGTCACAGTCTTGAAATTTTTTAATATTTGATCCCAAAACATCGAGATTTTCTCGCATTCCCAGAAGAAGTGCTTGAGGTTAGCCCTCTCTTGTCTACATTTGGTGCATTTAGTAGTGTCCACGTCTACATTTTTCACCTGTCTCATAAAAGGGATATATGCTCGATGCATGATTTTGAATTGCATCTCTCTCCAGCTTTCAGAGACTATCATTTTACGAGTTCTAGTATATCCCACCACCAGGTCTTCCATTGTCTGCACTTCCTTAAAGTCTTGTTACCAGGCTTTTACATTTTTGCTGTTATTTTTTTCCATTTCCTTGTCTCTGATTAATTTATATATTTCTGCTAAGGAGTGTTTGGGGGTCTTATCCTGCATAAAGTGGCTGTCAAAGGCGTTATGTTTCAAAATATGTCTTTTATAGTCGTGGAGGCTTCTGCCATAATTTAACAGTTGGATGTATGAGTATATTTGATTCTCAGGGAGATCATATTTAGTTGCCACTTCTTGGTAAGACATAAAGTCCTGTTTCTCCTCATTAATAATATGGCCCAGGCATTTAATCCCTTTTTTATCCCATATATAGAAATTTTTGTTGTCTTTCCCTGGGGGGAACCTATGGTTTCCTAGGATAGGTAGAAATCTAGAGGACGAGTGAGATAAGTTGAACTTTTTCCTTGTTGCTCTCCATGTCATAACTGTGTCTCTGATTAGTACATTTGACCTGAGTTCCTGGGGTAATTTGTTCCACTCTATATGGAGGATCTCGGGTAGCGAATATTGGTCAGAGAATTGCTTCTCAATTTCTGGAGAGGAATACAACTCCCTGTCCAATATCCAGTCTCCCACGTGTCTCAGAATGCACGCCAAGTTATATTCTCTAATATTTGGGATATTTGTTCCTCCCATTTCCTTTGTCCTCTGTAATTTGTTTAGGGCTATTCTTGTTCTCTTCTCATTCCATATAAATGTATTTATCCCCTTGTTTAATTCTTTGTCGTCTTTGTGTTTAAGTAAGAGGGGCAGGGTCTGTAGTGGATATAGTAATCTTGCAAAAGATATCATTTTAATAACATATATCCTTCCAAAGAGGGACAGTGGGAAGGCCATCCATGACCTTAGCTCTTCTAAGATCTTTTTAATTACCGGTTTGATGTTGTTTTCATATAGTTTTGTCAGATCTGCTTCTAATTTTATCCCTAAATGTTTTATTGGGGCTGTTGTTATATTAATCGGTATCTTAGCTGCATCTCTGGTTCCCATTGGCTTGTTTATGTATAAAAGTTCAGTTTTGGAGACATTGATTTTGAAGCCCGCAAATGACCCGAAGATTGATAAGGCCTCGAGTATTTTTTTCACCGATTCCTCTGGGTTTGCCAGGAACAGTAGGATGTCATCAGCAAAAATTGCTAGTCTCAGGTCTATTTTGCCCATCCTTATGCCCTTGAACTCAGTCATCTGTCTCAAATAGTGTCCCAGCGGTTCTATTGCTAAGTTAAACAACAACGGGGACAGTGGGCATCCTTGTCTCGTCCCTCTGTGGAGCGAGAAGGGTTCTGAAATACATCCTGCCGCTATTATCTTGGCTTTTGGTTTGTTATATAGGGTATTTAAGGCCGAGGTGATGTTCCCACTAAAACCAAACTTGTCTAACATAAAATGTACGTGGTCCCAGAGTATGTTGTCAAATGCCTTTTCGGCATCTATAGCGACCACAGCAGCGTTTTTTATCTTGTGTTTCTGTGCCCAGAAGATAGCTGAAATGACCTTTAGAATACTTTTAACTCCTGATCTTCCCTTTATAAAGCCCGATTGGTCTGGGTGAATGATAGATGGAAGTATTTTAGCCAGTCTATCTGCTATTATTTTTGTAAAGATTTTAATGTCTTGGTTTATCAAGGAGATTGGCCTATATGACTCTGGCAGAAGAGGGTCTTTCCCGGGCTTGTGAATAATTTTTATGTGGGCCATTTCGCTTGAAGGTAGGGCGCCTTTCCCTTCTAGGAGTATCTGGAACGTGTTTTTCAGTGGAGCGTTTATGTCTTCCTTGAGTATTTTGTAGTACTCTCCTGATAGACCATCCGGTCCAGGGGCCTTAAAAGTCTTTAAATTACCTATAGTATCTGCAAGTTCTTTGGGTGTTATAGGGGCATTAATGTTCGCTAGTTGGTCTGCATTGATTTTCGGGATATTAAGTTTTTCAAAGAACCTATTTCTATTTGCTATATTGATAGATCCCTTTTCGTATAGTTTTTCATAATATTTTTTAAAGATAAAGCTTATGTTTTCTGGGTCTGTGGTTATTGCTCCCTTTAAATCTTTTATTTTCGCAATAGGTTTTATGTTTCTATATCATCTCATGAGGTCCCCAGGAGTCTACCTGATTTGTTCCCATGGTTGAAGAATGTGGTCTCTCTGGCTGTGTTTTTCCTGATTTCTTGATTTTCTAACCAGATTTCACATGCCGCTTTCTTCTGCCAGTAGTTCTCTCTATTACTTTGGGAGTCTTTCATCTTAAGCATTTTATAAGCTTGCCCTAGCTCCTTGTTTGCCAGATTAAAGCCTTTGTTGGCTTCCCTCTTGAACCTGCTGAAGTATGAGATAATTTGGCCCCTCATGACTTTTGAGGTTTCCCAAAACAGTATTGGATCGGTCTTGTGGGCTTCATTATCAATTTCAAACTCTCTCCACTTATTTCGTAGGAATTCTCTGAATTTTTCACTTTTTGCTAAATAGTTTGGGAATCTCCAAATGTTTGGGCTTCTCATATCTATATTCATTTCAATTTCTATAAATATGGGAGCATGATCCGAGATTACTATTTCTCCAATTTCCACTTTTGATATCTTGTTTATTAACCCTTCGCTAGTTAGAAAACTATCAATTCTTGAAAAGGTCTCGTGGACACTAGAATAGAAGGAGTATTCTTTTTCTGTAGGGTTAAAGGTCCTCCACGCATCAACAAGGCCTAGGGCGTTTTTTATTTGTGATATGTTTTTTGTTTGTATATTTGAGGGTGGAGCTCCCCTTCTTATAGCCAGATCTGTCCATAAATACATCGTGGACCGCGTTCCAGTCACCTCCCTGTATTAAATTGGTACATTTATATTTAAGGATTCTTTGTGTCAGGTCTCGGAAAAATATTGGATTATGGTCGTTGGGGCCGTAGATATTACCTAGGACATACTCTCTCTCGGCCGTTTTAATTTTTGCAATTATCAGCCTGCCTGCTGCGCCCGTCTCTGTCGAAATGATCTCTACTGGAATATTTTTTTTAATTAGAATGGCGACCCCTGCTTTCTTATGAATCGCCGGGGAAAATACACATTGTCCCACCCAGTCCCTTTGTAGTTTTGTAGATTCCTTGATGTCTAAGTGCGTTTCTTGCAAAAATGCAATATCCACTTTCTTTTTTTTCAAATAGTTTAACACTTTTTTACGCTTGATGTGGTTGTTTAGTCCCTTAACTTTTCAGGAAGCTATTTTTACTGGCATTTATGTATTGTTTCTTTTATTATCTCAAGTGTTACCTTTTTATTCCATCTGTTGACTTCACCCCATTTATTTTTATTCCTAATTTTCGGTTTTAGGTTTTCCCTGTTATTTTGGGGTACTGTAGAATTCCCCATCATAGAAGAGAGATCCTTAACTTGGAACTTAACATTAACATTTCTGAACTTTGTCAACTTTATCATGTATTGTACTTCACTTTTATCCAGAGAGGGTGGCCACATTCCTTCCTCTTGTGTGGCCTCTTATTCTTATTCGTGCTACCGTGCTCCTTAGGAGGCTTAATTACCTTTAATACTAACGTGCTAGACAAAAGGGTTGTATTTTTTTTTTTGGCCCATTTTGAAGTGTTAGAGTTTGCTTGGGGTTTCTTCATGGGGGGGTGGGACGGGAGGAAAAAGTAGGGGGGGTGGGGGGCGAGAGTGGGGGGGGGGGGCAGGGGGAGAAGAAGGGGGGTGAGGGAAAGGAGCGAGGGGGGGGAAGTAGTTGTATCAATAATAACCTTTTCCATTAGCTCCTTTTGCATTTTGAGGGGGAGCAGGAGGGATGTTAGGAGGGAATAGGGTAGGTGGGGGGGAGGAGGGAATAGGGTAGGTGGGGGGGAGGAGAGAATGGGGTGGGTGGGGGGAAGGAGGGAATGGGGTGGGTGGGGGGGAGGATGGGTTGACACAGGTAAAAGTTTCCTTTAGCTCCCTTAGCACCTTATGCATTTAACCTTATATCTATAACAATATGTTGGTTACAGTAGCTTTGGCACTTTTTGTATATTTGTATACTTTATGAATAAATATTTTATGAATAAAGAATTTGCTTTTAAAACATGTGACTGTAAACCATACTGACTGACTGTAAATGTTTTTACTTTCTATACATAAATGTTTTCACTACTGTAGCAGTAAACCTTACACCTGTTGATGTTTTGAATTTCTGTGCACTTAAAATGTTTCTACATTGTACAGTATTTGTAAATAAATGTTTTTGTACTTTCTCCACCAATAAAAGAACATGTTGATTTGTTTTACATTGTTCCATTGGCTCCTTTGCTACTGTAACAAAATACAGTATTTCTAGAATTTCGAGGCATACTGCACTGTATACTGTAAGCATGCTCAGTATACACTGGCGACACACTTTATTCGAGCTTGGCTAGTCCCACGAATTCGGGTATACCCGGGTGTATTGAGGTTTGTGACTGTTTTCTGCCCGAGTGCATTGAGTTATTTTCCAAGCAGGGATTGAAGCATTTTGTTCCCGCTGGCTGCAATACTGCACAGTATATATATATATATATACTGCATTACAATTCATGAATTTATGCCATCTGGTAGACACGCGAAGCATTGCAGCCTATTAAATCCTAATCATTATCATTTAACAGATCAGTCGCCCATCAGCCAGGCATGAACCCAGGCTGGGAAGGCAAACGCAACGGGGCTTGTCAGAGGTGAGGAGTGGCGCATTCCAGGTATCTGCCAGGTACATACCGGGTATTTGCTCGAATAAAGTGTGTCGGTGCAGTAAGAGTATTAAAAAAAATAGAAGACCCATACAGTACTGTACTGTACTGTATGTATTGGCACTGTATAGAAGACACATACTGTATGTACAGTACTGTAATACATGTAGAATAAATGTATAGTTTTTATTATTTTGGGTTTATTACACAGTATACTGTATATAAAAAAGTATTTTATACTGTACGGCCGGAAAACATCAGCATACTGTTTCAGCTACAGTATTCTATCCTAATCAATAACGACGGCCACTAAACTGTAGACTCCGGTACGTGGTTTATTAAATCCGATTCAGCAATGTGCAGGCATTGTTACACAAAGCGATATTATCCATCAAAATCCCTCCATTAGCCGTTTTCTTTTCTGAGGAAAAACAAAAAGAAAAGTTTTACTGTAATGGTCAGCCCCCTAAAGAAGTTCCCAGCCAGTCCCACCAATAATTTTCTCGGGGGGGCGTCTCCTGTTCACATGCGCATGCGCCTACCGTCGATGTAATGACACGCATATGCGTTTCAAGAAGGTTCCAATGCGCGTGCGCCTAGCGTTCCACAAATTGTTCAGGATCTGCAGCACAGTACTGGAGAAGCCGCTCAGCCAATAATATTGCTTACAGGAGAATCGCTTGACTGTTGAATCGTGAATCGCGCCGATATTGATAATGTATTGTCAAAATAAAAAAAACACAGAAAATAATATGGCAACAATACTCAACATAGAATTTCCCATTCAGCTGGCGCTGGCGCCGGGCCACTGCCAGTCCAGTGTTCTTGATCATCCACATCGATAGTTTGCAGCGGGACTAGTACACCTGTAGTGAGCTGATGAGGCTGGAAATTGCTTAGGTACATGCAAGCTTGATCGAAACTGCACGCGAAATCTGGCTCAGGCTTGCTGGAAAGACAGCAAGGGTTGTCACTGATGGTAGGACCGTTATTGGAAGCCGGTGCTGGTGCTGGTGCATTGCTTGGCAGCGACTGTCGTTTCTTAGTTGATTTAACATGACCTCTCGCCTTTTGCCATCTGCATGATCATAGATACAGGAAAAAGCCGGTGATACACACCAATACCCTCCAACAAATTGTGGCTCAATACAATAAAAACAGGGATCGCTACATAACCTTTTCCTTATTGCACTCTTCCATGTATGATTAGCTGGCGAAAATTTGTAAAAGTCATAGTTTTCGATAAAATACTGATAAATTTGAACAACTGTTGCCATCTTATGATCTGTTGCATTAATGGCAGCACATATCAAATACGCGTAACTTCTGTCGGGTTTTTGGAAAGCGGGCTGCACTTGAACACTCATGGCGATGGCTCTCTGGAGAATACTGTAACAGAAACTGGTCTTTGTCTTTATTTAATATGAAAAGCCTAAATTGATACATTTTTGCAACCTCTTCCTTCAGTCTCAAGGCCAATTTACAATAGCACACTGTGGTATCTTTTTTAAACGAAACACTTGCAAGTCGACACATTACTGAAGCGCATGCGCATTACAATTCATAAATATCTGCCATCTGGCGGACACGCGAAGAATTGCAACCTTTTAAATCCGAACCATTCTCAATAAACTAATCAACCGCGCGTCAACCGCGCATGACCCGCGCATGACCCGTGGCTGAGAACGCAAAATGAATGTGGCATGTTCCCGGTGAAGTGCGTCGCATTCCAGGAAAAAGCCAGGGAAAAACCGGCGATGTGTTAGGCCCGGGCCAGAGAGGTGTGGGGAGAGCGGAGGCGCGCTAACGCTGAGGCTCGCCTGCTTCAGTCAGCGTGATTGCACGGACTTGCAGGCGAGCCAGCGTGCGCGAAGGGAGCAGGGGGGAGGTGGTTGGAGGCGGGGCAGTGACGTCTCTGGGCCAATTGCCCGCGACGCACTGACGTCAATGTCACGGCGCCGACGTCACGGCGCCGTGACGTTGATGCTGCTGTGCAGTGATTGGAGGTTTTCAGCCGACAGCGTGCTGAAAAACAGCTTGGCCCTCGGCTGAAAACTCCAAAGCCTGAGCACGCCTGCGGACGCTCGCGTGAGCCCCCTCTCAATGCATCCTCATTGAGGATGCAGGGGCTCAGCGCAGAGCGTCCGCACGCCTCAGCACGGCTGGTCCATCTATGGACGCAGCCTTAGAATAAGATGCGCCGCAACAGTATTGACACTCCTCAAATCACAAAGCACAAAACCTGGATCAAAGACTTTGGGATTTATGTTTCAAATTCCCAGGCTGCAAGTCTGGGGTAAAACTAGAGCAAAACTATTGCACCAGACTTAATGAAAAGGTTCTATCTGATACAATGAGGTTTTGTGCTTCAATAAATATTGTGTCTTCCCCCTCCTCCCCTCCCCACCCCCAGATCTGCTCCATTTTTGCATATGGCAGACTTTCATACATAGTCCAAATTGATAGAATAACTCAAAGTGACACTAGATAAAAAGGATGCAATTTTTGTTAATTTTGCTCCAAATCTGCCTTGATAATATTACCCCTTATTGGTTTAAAAAATTATGGCTCAACATGCACAGGTATTCTGCACTATTCCTCTTTATTCTTATATGTTGATATTTTATTGTCATTGATCAGTATTTCCAAATCTATTGGCAAACAAAATCATATCATCTAAATAATTATTTTGGGTGCAGTAACTGTGGTTTTTAAAAGAGTATAATTTTTATTTATTTTTTTTAATTTAGAGATGTTAGAAATTTTAGTCAAAGTTTTTATGAAAAAAAAGTTGAGAAATGTCATCCTTTTATCCAATTTTACAGAATTTTGTGAAAAGGTTGAAATGTTCCCTATGTCAATTTTTTGGTTACGTTTATAACAAAATACATGACCAGCACATTGTTGTGTGCCCTACATTTATACCAAATACATTTTGGTGAACTATCATGAACAACATGGTAAATAGCATTGCATTCAGAAACTTTCCATCTGTAATATAATAATGAAAATAACAATTCGCTGTATAAATAGTTTATAAAGTGTCTAGTGTTTTTTTTTTATCATACTTTATTACATTATCCATCTGGAAGGTTTTGTCCCAATTTTTAGGTTTATGAAGGCAAGACAAACTAGAAAATAATAGTGAAATGCTTTTTATAAGACCCTCACAACAAATACAGTATTTAGTACGTCTTCCAGGGCACTTGCATTTATTTTTTCAGCATAGTTTATTTGGAATGTGAATCATGTAATTTAGAGTGTTTTCCTCTTTCCGCTCAGGCAGACTATTCCTACTCTTGTTATTCTTGGATTCCTCTTGCTGCTTCAGTCCATAGCGCTGGACTTTTCTCCTGAGTGAAAACATTTGTGGTTTCTTAAAAATATTTTATTATGCACACAGTAATTATTGTTAAGGTGCTTTATAACTTTGTTATATATGCACGTTTAATGCCTTGCACTTCCTTGATGTTTAAGTTGGAGTGTCACAAATAATTTCAAGTCTAGTCCATTTCAACAGTTTATGAGCTGTTTGTACTGATTATTATTGTTTTTTTAAAGCAGCTATTTAGGAGGAGAGTATGTGTTCACAATACATATTAAATATATGAGTACCACCAATTTTGTTTACTCATTAGGAACAGATTCACTAAACAGTGCTAGCCATAAAGTACCACACAGCCCAATCAAATGGCCCTTGACCTCTTTAGTGCTCTATGGACGTACAGTATATGTCATGTGAGCCAGCACACCAGTAGCCCTTATTACATATCCTCTATTCTCTATAGCATGGCACTGTGCTTATTATAGGGGTAAACCACAATCAATGCTCCATTAGAATGCTGACCACGATCTGCATGGAAGATGATTGCTCAGGAGTGGTCACATAAACAGGAAGAGCTGGAGGGGCCCATGGCCACAGACGGGGCAGGACCCTCCTGCAAGTAAGAAGTTCATTTCTGCACTCACTATAATAAATAAACAAGCAACTGGAGAGTGTATTATGCAAAAAGAATCTTAATCAAATGTCAAATCTTTTTAGTCGCTGGTCTTCAATGTGACAATGTGCAGGATTTACACAGTATAAAATAGTTAGGTTGTATTTTCTTGCAGATTTGTTACAGGTACCTTTTATACCTTTTAGTTGACCAACATAAGAGTTCTTCGTAGATTAAACTAAAGTGTATAGAGCATTCAAAACCTCAAAGGTTTCTTCTTGAAGTAATGTTGCCATATGAGATGAAAAATGAGGACGGACAAAAATGCTTCCTGGGACTTTAAATAGACAGAATTGTATTGTATTGTATGTCTTTATTTATATAGCGCCATTAATGTACATAGCGCTTCACAGTTGTAATGCATGTTGTAATCATATAAATAACAAATAATATAAATAACAGGTCATGGGAATAAGTGCTTCAGACATAAAATTAACATTAAGAAAGAGGAGTCCCTGCTCCGAGGAGCTTACAGTCTAATTGGTAGGTAGGAGAAAGTACAGAGACAGTAGGAGGGAATTCTGGTAAGTCCGTCTTCAGGGGGCCAAGCTTTATGTACCATGTGTCCAGAATTATCCAGTGCTATTCATATGCTTCTTTAAGTAAATGTGTCTTAAGGTGGGTCTTAAAGGTGGATAGAGAGGGTGCTAGTCGGGAACTGAGGGGAAGGGCATTCCAGAGGTGTGGGGCAGTCAGTGAGAAAGGTTTAAGGCGGGAGAGGGCTTTAGATAAAAAGGGGGTAGAGAGAAGACATCCTTGAGCAGAACGCAAGAGTCGGGATGGTGCATAGCGAGAAATTAGGGCTGAGATGTAAGGAGGAGCAGAAGTGTGTAAAGCTTTTTGTCATAGCAACAAGGAGATAGGGAACTGAAATAAAAGGAAGGTGCATACATTTTACAGCAAAGTTATGTTTCCTCTGTCACTCAGTTTAGCCTTTGTTGGCCAATAAAGATGGGATCCCTGATGTAATAACAACCTTTAATAGCAGATGTACTCCGGTGATATATATTGAAGCTGTTCCCATGTACTGTAGTTATAGAAAACTATAGGTAAAGGCTGTGGATATATTTCTTTCTATTCATCCTATTCAATGCAATTGTGTTATTAAACTCATACTGAGTTGACTGCTCACTGTCAACCAGGAACAACATAAAGAACGATGTCAGGTAAATCTATATTGCTTACTAGTATGTGCTGAAACAACTATCATGTTACACCACCTGCCTATATCATATAAGAATTGTATCACCTGCTATTGTATTCTGAGAACATGCACGCAACATTAAATATTACATTTGCATGTATTTGTATGGGTCACCATGACAAGAACTGAAAGCACAATTGTATTCTTTCAAATGTAGTTACTCCTGATTGATAGAGGTTAGCAGGTTACTATGTATTATGAATCAGGGACAGAACTATATTTTTGTGTACATGTTTATGAACATTTTAAATTTACATCTTCCTCTAAATGTAATTTTGGACTCAACAATTTCAAAGGATCCCAGAGGCACTTTTTTACTCCCACAAATATGGGGTTACCCTTGATTGACAGACAAACTGCCCTCTCTTGATCACACATCGCATGCCACAATGCCTGGAGGCTTGTCGAATTGCACCTCCTACAGGCACACAAACATTAAACAACAGGTTATGTTTTATCTATCATACTCAGGGACAATCTGAGTTGAAAACTTTTGTGTGATGGTTTCAAATGACTCCACTGTTTTATTTGGAAAATAAAATGAGTATCTGGACAACTTATTGCTTGTTACCTTAATTATACATGAAGAGGGTGGTACAAAAACCCCAAAATATCTCTCTTCATCTTTGGGATGCTCCATTTTTGCAGTTTACAGACACCCAAATGTATCTTACCTTTTGTATCAACTTAAAGAACAGTAGACTGTTTTTAAAAGTGCATTTTGGGAAATATTGCTTTCAACCAGCACAGAAAATCTTCTTCTTTGTACTGCATGCACTGTGTTTTTATATTAATCAGTGTATACATACAACACTCACACATAGATCACAGTTGAAAAAAGTGAAAAACATTTTCTCATACCTATTTCATTGTGTCATCATATGCCCATATATTCACATGGGACCATAACCACATTATTGTGTGACTTTCTAGAATATAAAGCAATTTAGACACAGTCATTTTTAGCATAACAATATGAAAATTTGTAACGTGGGTGGGAACTCCCTTTGAAGCAAAAGATTAAAAAGCTGTGGGCAACATGATTCACAATCAGATTAGATATTGTGCGATCACATGATTTTTCTGTTGCTACGTAGCAAAACATTACAGTTAAAACGTATACTCCAGCACACCTGTAAGTATGATTTTCCTGAAAGTGTGGTTTCACTTTTGTCTATAATAATCACTACAAACAGAACAAAAGATATCATGGTCTTTGATGTACTTTTGTTATAGTTGATAGAAGGTTCACCAAAGCTTGCCCAAAAAAGACAGTAACAAACAAAGATCACTTTTTACTTTTGGTGGAATTAACGCAGCAAGAAAAAAGATATTCATTCTGGACATCATTTGAAAAATAATCAGAAAAAGACAAGCAGGTTGGTGTTGTAATATACGCATGATTCAAGCAATCAACAACCAGATGTTCACTTGACCCAGTGGACTGGTTTTGCATCGTGTGTTGCTTTTGGTTCTACTTTTGTTTTTCATTATGATGAAATTTGGGCTTATGTGTATAATGCTGCGGCCAAGTTTATTCGAGCATTTGCCCGTTCTTGGCCGCAGCAGTAGCCTGGCGCGCGCCCGAGTGTGACGGGCGCGCGCCGAAGCAGCGGAAGAGCGCCCTCCGATCGGGGCACTCTCCCTACCGCTACCGGGTCCTTACGGGTCCCCCGTAACCCCCTGCCGCCGTCCCGCAGATCGCGGGACACCAGGGCTCCCTCGGGGAGCCCTGGACGCGCGTGCAGGGGGCGCAGGCTCCCGAAGACGCATGACCGCGCGTCTATGACGCGCGGCACGCCGAGGGGCAGCCACAAGCAAGCCGGGAAATATCCCGGCTTGCGGTACCGACCACACTGCAATAAAGTGTGTCGGTACTGTACATAGAGAATGCAAGGTAAAGCATTGTTAACAACAACAAAAAGAAGTACCAGGGCTCCCAGGTCCAGGTCATTGTGATGAAGTGGGGTGGACCAGCCCGTCTGGATAGAAAAATAAACTGAATTATTCTTAAAAAAAAAAAAAAAGATTGATGTTTCGCGCCGAGGACTGAAACAAAAAACTTTTTTTTATAATAAACCAGTTTTTTTTTTGTTACATAAGTTTTTATTAATTTAGGGAAGGGGATACATAAAAAAACAAAAAAGAGGGGGGGGGTACATTGATACATATAATCTGGCAAAAACACAAATGGGGAGGGATTAGGGGAAAAGGGAAGGAAGGATACAGCATTTGTTCATACTGTATGCAATATAATAAACATCAGTTTAGTAACAGTATAATTCACAATGCTCAGAATGTTTTCATCTAAATATGGGGATATACCTGCATATCGAAACCAAGGGGCCCAAATCACTGAGAATTGTGAGGTAGACCCATTTAGATAGGCAGAGAGTTGTTCCATATAAACTATATGCCAGATGTTATTCTTTATTTGGGGTAGAGATGGAGGGTCAGATTGTTTTCAATTCTTGGTGATTGTGCACCTAGTGACATGTGGGGAACAGTGATCCCCAGGATCCTATATATCAGGGCAAATACTTCCCTCCATAGTGGTTGTATTTTTAGGGCATGTCCAAAATATGTGCAGTATATTCCCCATTTCCCCACAACCACACCAACATTATTTATTTTATTTATTTATAAAATATTTTACCAGGAAGTAATACATTGAGAGTTACCTCTCGTTTTCAAGTATGTCCTGGGCACAGAGTAAAACAAATAATACATGGTTACAAGTACAGTTACATAAATGAACAGGGTATACATTATATACTGCACCGACACACTTTATTCGAGTAAATACCCGGTATGTACCTGGCAGATACCTGGAATGCGCCACTCCTAACCTCTGACAAGCCCCGTTGCATTTGCCTTCCCAGCCTGGGTTCATGCCTGGCTGATGGGCGGCTGATCTGTTAAATGATAATGATTAGGATTTAATAGGCTGCAATGCTTCGCGTGTCTACCAGATGGCATAAATTCATGAATTGTAATGCAGTTTATATATATATACTGTGCAGTATTGCAGCCAGCGGGAATAAAATGCTTCAATCCCTGCTTGGAAAATAACTCAATGTACTCGGGCAGAAAACAGTCACAAACCTCAATACACCCGGGTATACCCGAATTCGTGGGACTAGCCAAGCTCGAATAAAGTGTGTCGCCAGTGTACAAGACATTGCGTGCACAGTTAAAGAAAATATATATTATGAGCGTATGAAACAGTTACAGACCAGGTTAAAATGTGAGACAGCCTTAGATTTGAAAGAACTTAAACTGGTGGTGGATGTGAGAGTCTCTGGTAGGTTGTTCAAGTTTTGGGGTGCACGGAAGGAGAAGGAGGAACGTCCGGATACTTTGTTGAGCCTTGGGACCATGAACAGTCTTTAGGAGTCTGATCTCAGGTGATAAGTGCTGCAAGTGGTAGGGGTGAGAAGCTTGTTCAGGTAGCTGGGTAGCTTGCCCATGAAGAATTTAAAGGCAAGACAGGAAAGGTGAACTTTGCGCCTAGACTCTAGTGTTGACCAATCTAGTTCTTTGAGCATTTCGCAGTGATGTGTGTTGTAGTTGCATTGGAGAACAAAACGACAAATTGAATTGTAGAGGGTGTCAAGTTTGCTAAGGTGGGTTTGAGGAGCCGAGCCATATACTATGTCTCCATAGTCAATAATTGGCATTAGCATCTGCTGTGCGAAACGCTTTCTGAGCAGGAGACTTAGGGAGGATTTGTTCCTGTAAAGTACCCCTAGTTTGGCATAGGTCTTGGTTGTCAGGGTATCAATGTGCATCCCGAATGTTAAGTGGGAGTCAAACCATAAGCCCAGGTATTTAAAACTAGTGACAGGTGTTAGGGTGATGTTAGCGTTGGTTCTAATCTGGAGCTCAGTCACTGGAAGCTTTACAAATTTAGTCTTGGTCCCAAATACCATTGTTACAGTCTTGTCAGTGTTTAAAAACAGTTTGTTTTGGGAAATCCAGTTTTCGAGTCTCAAAAAGTCAGACTGAAGTATGTGTTGAAGGTCAGAGAGACTATGGCTGTGTGCATATAGGATTGTGTCATCTGCATACATGTGTATTGAGGCTTCCTTACAAGCTGTGGGAAGATCATTAATGAACACTGAGAAGAGTAGGGCCCCCAGAACAGAGCCTTGTGGGACACCACACGTGATATCCAGGGGGTTGGAGTTAGAGCCTGAGATGGACACATGTTGGGATCTTCCTTATAGGTAGGACTGAAACCAGTTTAAAGCATGTTTCCCAATTCCAGAGCTCTGGAGTTTGTTAAGCAGGATTGCATGATCAACTGGGTCAAAAGCCTTTGCAAAATCTAGGAATACTGCACCAGTGAGTTGTCCCCGTTCCATTCCACACTGGATTTCATTGCAAACTTTTAGCAGGGTAGTTACGGTGGAGTGTTTGGGACAAAAGCCAGATTGGAATTGGCTAGGGAAATTTGTCTTGGTATTGAAATCGCTTAATTGGGAGTGGACACATTTTTCCATGATTTTGGATAGAATTGGGAGAAGTGAGATTGGCCTGTAGTTTGAGACAGAGTTTTTGTCCCCACTTTTGAAGATTGGGACAACTCTGGCAGTTTTCCAGGTCTTAGGGATATGGCCTGCAGACAGGATAGAGTTGACTATGGACGCAATTGGTTTGGCAATGGCTGGGGCACCAAGTCGTAGGAACCTAGATTATAGTAAGTCGGGACCACATTGGCTGCTTAGTTTTAGATTGAGGAGCGCTTGTATAATCTCCTCTTCAGGTACTGGGCCAAATTGAAAATTGTGGGCAGTGTTGGGAGGGGGTGGGACAGTAGGGGTACTCCCAGGATGAGATTCAGGTTTGTGGTTTGGGCTGCGTTTCGCTAATAAGTTAGTGGCACACCCCACAAAATAATCATTGAATGCATTTGCAATGTCAGTGGGGTTTGTCAGAGTAATATCCCCCTTAGTGATATTACTTGGTTGTTGATGGTTAGGAGGCTGGAATATACTGTTGCTAACCTTCCAGAAGTTTGCTGGGTTTGATGTATTCTGGTGGAGATTGTCAGAGTTATATTGTGCATAACATAATGGGGAGACACCTGGCGGAAAAGAGTGTAACCTAGTAGGAATCATGTACCATCTGAATATTGGCTTGCAAATATTCTCCTTGATCACAAGACACAATGAGTTTTTGGAGGCGGCCTCCCATATATCCAGATCTAAATTGGTATTTAAATCCTTCTCCCAGGAGATCATATATTTTCAGTATCAGGAGTTTGTTTGCTTTTAATGGGAGACAGGTTATGGTATAGCATGGAGATAATACCCTTTGTAAGGGACTGGTGTAAACACCAATTCTCAAATGGAGTAGGATTGAGGGATCGATTTTATCTGGAGAAATCTAAAAAATTCAGAGGGGGTAATTTCATGACTAGATTGCAATGAAGCAAAGGAGAGGATCTTCCCATGGATAAGAATTTCATTCACTCTTAAGAGTCCTTTTTGAGTCCAATGGTTGGTTTGTTAGTTACCCATATAAAAGGGAAGGGATTCGATGTTGCATGAGTGAGGGGAAGCCAGTTAACTGGAACCTACTGTAGATTTAAGAGAGTCCCAGAGATTACAGGCAAAATATATTGTATTATTGGATTTCTGTAGATCTCAGCTGGTCTAGATTTTTTGTTAAACCAAAGGAGATTCTCAATTTTAAATGGGGAAGCAAATAACATTTTCTAGCTCAACCCATCGAACGCGTTTCCGCTTCTAATGAAAGTAAAAGAGCTGTACATACTGTTTGTTTCGCAAGATGTATGAGATTTACTGTGCTCCTTGTGTTATCAAGGGCTTGTCTGCCCAAGACAAAACCCACTTGATCCGGATGAATAAGTCTAGGGAGAATATTATTCAATCTGGTGGCCAACATTTTTGCTTATATGTTTAGATCTGTATTTAATAGGGAGATATGTCTGTAAATGGAACACATCAGAGGATCTTTTCATTCCGTTGGGATTACCACTATATTTTCTCCAGAATAACAAAAATGTACAAGCTGATTTTACTCAAATCCAATATAAGAATAATAATATATATATATATATCTATAAGTGAAGTTCTCCTCCTAGGCTCAAATGGAGGAAAAAACACAGAATAGGAGTGTCGAACACACCCACAATAAAACCCTTGCTGTGACTGTATCCTCCACTATAATCCTGATATAAGATTCATATAAAATATATCCCACATATACAAACGAGCCTCAGCTACAGATGCTCAAACCCTACAATCAGATTAATTACAGTATGTACCCACTGTTTGACAAAATGGTCATTAATTAAGGATAACCTTACTGTATAGCAGACAAAGTTCAGTCCAGTAAGTCCAAAGGGTGCTGCTCTCTTGATTCAGGATGCAAATTACCCCTAGTGTACAGGGAGCACAAATGGAAGTTTCTGGAGAGGATAAAAAAGCCCAGAAACGCTAGTGTAATGCTCGTGCTGCCCACAAACCAGACAAGACCCCGGTACTGAGGTGGGGAGGGAGAACCCCACACACCAACAGCAGCGGAGGTGTGCCCGCAGGGTGGTTGCAAGTCTTGCCGGGTCTGGGCTGGAGATAGAGGGCTGGTCGGTAGACTTGCCGGGTCCTGGGTAGGAGATAGTAGAATTGTTGAAGTCAGTAAGCCAAGGTCTGGGGTTAGAGAGAGCAGCGTAGTCAGTATCCGTGGAGTCGAGTTCATAGTTAGAGAGGTACACGTAGTCAAGGAAATGCTGAGGTCAAGATCCAGAGAGGGTACACAGACAGGCTGGGTCAATAACGAAGAGATAACTGCAAGACAAAATCAAGAATAAAGCACAAAACACTGGACAGCACTAGGCTACGAGATATTATGCTGAGTACTGACTGTGAGCCAGAACAGGATATTTAAAGGGACCAGGAATGAATAGGAGCGGGGGCGGAGTGGAGGCGCGGTCCCAGCGAGGACCGGTATAGGACACAGGAGACAAGGAGGTACTTAGTACTTGCCGCATGGCTCGTGAAGGTGGCGTGATGTCACGCGTGCGGGCCGCGCTCGCGGGTGGTGTGACACAGCAGCGGGGGCGGAGTTGAGCTCCATGGGAAGTGCACAAGAGAAGCCGGTACGCGCGCGCTTTGTAAGATGAGCGTTGTTGCGTGCACGGTTAGCGGGGGAAGCGGAGGGAGCAGCAGCTGCGGTACCGGAGCAGGTAAGTAGGAAACACGCCACAAGGGAAGTGTTCCCTGATTCCTTACAGCAAGATGGAGGGTCAGAAGGGGCTGATGTGAAAAATGGTTAAAGAGAAGGAGGGCATGGGGAAAAAAATTACTGAAAGGGAGGAAGGAAGGGAGGTGAGAAAGAGGTGGGAGTGCCAGAATATAAGGTAGTGGGGGCAAGAAGAAGTGAAAGGGAAGAGGGGATGATATCAGTAAGTGAGAGTGAGGAAAATAGAATGGTGCAAAGGGACACCATGGAACAGAGGAAGAACTGCTGCTTTGGAGTTTGTAAAAAAAGGATGAGGATGAGAAAGTGCATCATGTCCCTATTCAGGTAAAACACATTACGGGGTGCAGCAAACACTGATAGAAGTATTAATACAGCTCAAGGGGAAATTAGGAGAGAGAGAAGGAACCGAGTGACACAACATTTTGAGAAAGAAGAGCATGTCTGAAGGAGGGTTCAGAGAAAATACAAAAGATATTCTGGCGCACAGCCAAGAGTGGGTCCCAAACAGGTTGAATTAAAAATATTGCTTTATTGATCCATCTAAAAAAGTGGAGGCACACACCCTCCTACGCGTTTCGTGTTAAAAACACTTAATCAAGGAGCTTGATTAAGTTTTTTAACACGAAACGCGTAGGAGGGTGTGTGCCTCCACTTTTTTAGATGGATCAATAAAGCAATATTTTTAATTCAACCTGTTTGGGACCCATTTTTGGCTGTGCGCCAGAATATCTTTTGTTTTCTCAGATCTACATCTCTACACTAGGCTGCACGCCTACCAGGACATAAGGACAAGGAATCTCCGTGAGTACTTTTTTCATTATATGACAATACTTCTTGTGAGTCCAGGGACCATCCCAATGAGGGTTTGATGGGGTTTTCATAACCATACACCTTACCCTTCAGGGATCATTGGCCCACCTGGGGACTTTACCACTACATCAGTTCTGATATACCCTTATCCAGTCCTGGTTTCTTGTTCATATACTGAAGGGATTCAGTGCTGAAGCGCCTTTGTCACTTGAAGTTCAGAGAAAATACAGACAGATTGTTAAAATTTAGAGAAGAAGTGAATGATTAAGATTTTGCAAGGGAGAAAGAGAAACTGTTCATAGAAGTAGAGAAAGGTTTTAGGAGAGAGGAAAAGGCAGAGAAGTAGGGAAGGTTAAAGGAAGTAAGAACTTTGATGTATGTGTAGGCCTTATTTTTTGAGTGGGTGTGGTTTTTTTTGGTTTATGCAGTATGAAGTAATATTGCTTTTATATGTTTTATATCGAGTGTTTTTGATAATGAGTTAGAAAGTAATAATGCTTTTTTGTTTACGACTAATAATGCAAGTTTATACAAATATAGAGTACAAGGTATATAATGTATTGTTTGTTTTTTGGCTGGGTAAAATGGAGAAATTGTGATAGTTTTTGAATGTAAGAGATATACAGAACCATATTTGAAATGTTTTTGCTTGTTTTTTTGTTATTTTCCAAAATGTAAATGTTTGTAAGTTATCTTTGTCATTTCAATAAACAGTTAAAAGAAAAAAAAAGAAACATGTTTGTGAATGGTTTCTCTGGCTTTGCATCTGATTCCCATGCTGTGCTTTAAAGCTGTGTTAACAGCGAGCATTAGCTTATATGGCAGTGATTCCCAACAAGGGCTCCTTAAAGCAGTCTCAGGGGTTGCTCCCATGGACCACAGACCCCCCTGGGGGTGGTTATTTTTGGTATGTATTTTGTAGGGTGGATTGAGAGAGAGTGGGGTAATTGACGGAAGGTAGGGGCGAGTGAGAGAAGAGAGGGAGTAAGAGTGAGACGCAAGGGATGAATATATGTGAGGTGGGAGGGGGGAGAGTTAGTGAGATGGATGGGAGAGAAATACATGGGTAGAGGGTGGGAAATAGAGGTGGCTCGTGAGGTGGGAAATGTTGTGACTGACCCCTGTCGAACCTAATATGTGTCAGCCAGATAGGGGTTCCCCGAGATTTTTCAAAATACTTCAAGGTTTCCTCCAAACAAAAAAGGTTGGAAATCACTGTTATATGGGCTCCATGTAACAATGTTTTTTTCAGACAAAAGGTGACACATTGAGTGTTGTGCTCCTTTGTCTCTCTCCCCCAGATCTCGCACGCCCCCACCTACCTTCATCCACATCAGATGGCAACACAACACAAGCCGGCTGAAGCAAAGTAAGTAAACAGTTGCAGGGGCCTCACTCGATCCTCCGGCATTCATTTAAATGCCTGGGGTAAGAGCGTGGGGCCTCTGCAAATGTCCGCACCCCCATAGGAGTCGTGCCCCCCCCCAGTTTGCACACCGCTGCTCTAAGAATACAGGCACAATAGCTTACATAAGCTTATCTTGATTAGTGTAGATCATCTGGTGAAATACCCTTGAAGTATCCATATTTGATCTACCAACACCTTATACTGTTATTATAAACAGAATTCCACAATAATTTGAATAGCTGGTATAGGTTCCACAAACACTGCAGTAAGAACCATCACACTTGTGTCCAGACATATATGCATCAAAGTGGATATTTAGTAGGTGATATATAGAAAGAGTATTTTAACTCACATTTGTTGGTATTGTTCTTCTGGGTATATTCATCCGTCCTGAGGTATGGGTGTGCCTCCATTTTTCAGCAGCATGCAAATGGAAATTGGTAGAAAAACAAAACACAACTTGCACCAGAAATTGAAAAAATAGAGTTAAGCTGAGTGCGTACCCATAAAATAACAATTTTTTTGGATCCAGGTATAAAAAGCTACATAATGGGGCACACGAGACACCCACCAACACATTTCGAGCATAAGCTCTTTCTCAAGGTGACTAAAGAGAATATTCACCGGGCAGTTTAAGTATCCTCAGTGCGCGCCATCCTCACCAATCCTGTTCACTTTCTGAAACTGTCTGGAGCGACACAGGCATGGTGACATCATCACGCACTGCCGAAACTTCAAAATAGTAAAGCTTTATTGAAACGAACAAACACATAAGCAGTATACATGCCCGATGAGAAAAAAAAGGGTTTAGTAAATCAAAAAGAAATACAAATCTCAAAAATAATTAAAAACAGACTTCCTTCACCTAGAGACATAAGCTTTTGTTAAAAAAAAACACTTGTATGAGTATGTTTCACCTACCACTATAACTTGTAACTATTCCTGAAGATGGCAAGTTTCAGTAAACAGGGAGAAGATGTAAACACTGCTCACACACCCAGTCTTATTAAGCTTATTACATAACAACTTGAAAGTGAGAAATATTTATGTGTAAGTGAATTTCTTTTCATTGCATAACTCTACTATAGTAATGCATTTAGAATATTCCATATGGAATATGAATTTTACATAAAGAATTCATCTGTACACAATGATGCAATAATTGCCCATAATAAATAAAGACTGTATCATCCATATAGGTGAATAAATAATCCATCCATATTAAGATGTACATGTTTAAACTTAATATTGGCAATACTACACTCATAACACATGCGCCCCCATGTGGATCAATAAACTGTACATCCTCATGTTGCAATATTCAATAGCAAAATACCATTTGTATTTTGTAATGCATAAAACATTAGAAAATTCAAACCTGTACATATGTTGACTGGGAAAAGAGAAGATAGGAGGTATATAAATACATACACATACCTTTTCTTATATATATTTTTTTTTTTTTGTACCAAAGATGTGTTAGTTTGATATTGGACCAGTTAAGTATATTATATTTTGTTTTCTTTTTTAACCTATTGAATGAAAAACAAACAAAAAATTGATGATACTCGAAGATAACACATCTTGATTGTGTAAAAATTACATTAAAGATATCTATAGAGCTTTTTTATTCTTATTAATAACTCCTTATTGTTGTCATTATTAAAACGGGCCTAAATCCCAATCAGAGTTAACCATAGGGTGTTCTCGTTCTCAAAGTGAAAATCCAATAAAGTTCACGTTGGCCTAGTATTTTTATCCTATTGCCTCTTCTGATGGAATTAGGAACATGTTCGATTCCCATGTAGGAATAAGTGTCTAAACGCCCAAAACTACAATTGGTGAAATGTTGTGAAACTGGATGGGTGAGATCCCCTTTTTAATGAGCCTCAGATGTTCCATAATACAAACTTTGAGTGCTTGTGTGGTCTGGCCCACATATTGTTTTTTCCCACATCCGTAATTTAATAAATAAACTGTGAATGTGATATTACAGTTTACAAATGATGAGATAGAAAATTCAGATCCCATAACAAATTACGTGGAGGTGGGGCCTGGGGTCATATGTTTATATGATATGCATTTTTTACATTTGAAACTCCCCTTGGGTAGATTACTATATTTAGAAATTATTTTGGAAGAAAATAAAGTCGTTGAAACAAAATTTGCAATTGTTTTAGCTTTTCTAAAGACAAAGTGGGGGCCCTCTACATAAACCTGTTTTAGTAATGGGCCTGTTGAGAGAATCCCATAATGCTTTTTGATTATGGTTTTGATTTGGTTTGCTTGTACATTAAATTGAATGATGAACAACAAGTATTTGCCTTCCTGGGGCTTATCATAACCGCTTCTCTGTTTGTCAAACAATTCCATTCTGGTCATGCAATTAACTTCATCCAGCGACCTCTTGAGATCTATGGATGAATTCCAGCTGTCCTCAAACCTGGCAAGAATTTCATTGGACTGTTTAACAAAATCATCATCTAAAGAACATATCCTCTTTAGCCTAATTAGCTGTCCTTTACGTATCCATTTTAAAAAGGACTTGGGATGTCCCTTCTGAAAATCTGGTATCCTATCTGGATACCACTGAAAAGTCTGAACTAAGACGAAACTCGTAAGGTGCCGATCCATACTCTATAAATATGCTGTCATAGATAGTAATCGATTCCAATAGAAAGCTATCTCTACAAGTAGACTTTCAGCTATATGATTGCGATTAGTTGATGGAACAGGAACACGGAAACACTAAAGTACAAACCATACGTACAATGGGTGCCGGCCTTGTTGAATAGAGCAGGAACCGTAGGAAGTGAATCGTCAGCGTCAGCATCAGCGTCTTAGAGCGTCATAGAGTCTTTAGTGTCCATGGTTGCAAGGTAAGGTGTAGCTTGCTCTCACTAGCAATTACCCTACGCGTTTCGTCGCATCAAGTGATTTCATCAGTGATGGATATCGGATGTACATCATTAGTATATATATATCTATGTGATCCAATCATATAAGATCTCAGCTAATTGTGTATACATGCATAGATTAAGTTAACTAGGTGTACAAATATTAGTCGGTAAAATTAAAATAAAAACATAACACCACATATATACATATACACATAAATGGGTATAACCCATACATATATATATATATATATATATATATATATATATATATATATATATATATATATATATATATATATATATATAAAAAAAAAAAGTGTGGCGCCAAAAAATAATACTGTGATATGAATAAATTAATGGAACTATAATTAATAAATAAAGAATTGTGTAAAGTGTGTAATGTTTAAAATGTGTATATCTCTTAAACTAGTGTGACCTTTTAAAATTCTATTATAACACAACCAATAAAAATTATCATAACAGTGCATAAACGTGCTAAAAAAAAGAAACAGAAAAATCAATAAAAATCCAACCAGTCCTTCAATAATTAGTCCATAATGATGAGGTTTCCGATGTTGATAAAGGGGTCTTTGGGCTGCTCTCACACGGGGTAAACCACCTCCACAGATATCTACAGACAGAAAAAGAGAGAGAGCGCACGCCCCATAGCATAATATTGCATAAAATTTATTAAAAGGGGGAAGGGGGTGGGGGGTGGTGATATATTCACAAACTGCCTTTTAACTATTTGCATCCTGTGAGTGCAATTCCTACCCCCCCACCCCCCACCCCCTTCCCCCTTTTAATAAATTTTATGCAATATTATGCTATTGGGCGTGCGCTCTCTCTCTTTTTCTGTCTATATATATATATATATGCACATACAGCTCAACCCCGTTATAGCACGGTCCACGGGGGCCATCCGATCCGACCGCGCTAGATACGGGGTCGCGCTAGTTTTAAAAAAAATGGCCGCCGCGTGCCCGATTGGGAGGCGGGAGCCGGAAGCCCTACACATCCCCCAGCAGCCATGAGGCTCACCAACAGCGGCCCTCCGACCTCAGTCCAACCGCAGTCCTCAGTCCAACCGCAGCTTGCTCCTTACCTCCACCCCACCACCACCGGCATCCATCCCCCTCCACCGGCATCCACCTCCTTCCCCCCCGAGGCCCCCACACCTACCGGCCTGTCGCCCGACATCCAGAGACCCTCCGCTCCCGCTCTCAGTCTGTGTGTCTCTGACACACCACTCCTACGTGGCCCTCCGAGTCCCAGCCTGCTCCTCACTCACTCCCCCTACCGGCATCCACACCACCCCCCCTTCCTTCTGAAACCCCCCTTCCTACCGACACCCCCCCTCCTCCTCCCGATGCCAGCTCTGCGCCGAGCTCAGCAGCCGACACCAAAGGTAGGGAGAGAGAGTGGGAGGGGGGTGTGAGTGTGGTGTGAGTGCGGTGTGCTGTGAGTGCAGTGTGCTGTGAGTGCAGTGTGCTGTGAGTGCAGTGTGCTGAGAGAGTGTGCTGTTAGTGTGCCGTGTGCTGTGAGAGTGTGGAGTGTGGAGTGTGCAGTGTGCTGTGAGAGTGTGCTGTGTAGTGTGCTGGTAGTGTGTGCAGTGTTCTGGTAGTGTGTGTAGTGGGCTGTGCAGTGTGCAGTGTGCAGTGAGTGCTGGTAGTGTGTGTAGTGGGCTGTGAAGTGTGCAGTGAGTGCTGGTAGTGTGTGTAGTGGGCTGTGCAGTGTGCAGTGAGTGCTGGTAGTGTGTGCAGTGTGCAGTGTAGTGGGGTGTGCAGTGTAGTGGGGTGTGCAGTGTGCTGTGTGCAGTGTGCAGTGTAGTGGGGTGTGCAGTGTGCAGTGTGTGCTGGTAGTGTGTGCAGTGGGCTGTGCAGTGTGCAGTGAGTGCTGGTAGTTTGTGCAGTGTGCAGTGTAGTGGGGTGTGCAGTGTGCAGTGTAGTGGGGTGTGCAGTGTGCAGTGTGAAGTGTGCTGTGTGCAGTGTAGTGGGGTGTGCAGTGTGCAGTGTGTGCTGGTAGTGTGTGTTTTGGGCTGTGCAGTGTGCAGTGTGCAAAAAAAATGTAATTTAAAAAAAAAAAAACATTTAATTTTTTTTTTTTAAATTCGGGGTCCATGCTCAAACCGCGTTATAAGCGGATCCACGTTATAGCGGATCGCACTATAACGTGGTTGAGCTGTACATAGTATCATGCTTATGCATGTGTGTTTACATGTATACCACCCAGATTGAATAACTACCTGGTTTGAATACTTATTGCTCTTAATAGTGGCATATAAGGTTTGTATTACAAATTCATATGTATACATATACACACATCCACACAGCAATATCGACATGTACAAACATATGCATGTGCAACTGGCACTATAGCATAACAGCAAGAAAAACAAAATATACACGCAGTCATAAACAAAATATCTAAAAGAGGGAGGACCGAAAAATGACAACAATAATATGTGCTTATAGATCAACCTATAAATTTGAAGTGATTACCAACTATCAATTGATATATCCCTCAAATATGAGCTAATATAGGAGGATCATTATATAATTTGGTGAAACTGAATTGATTCTACTGTTTTTATTATTCCACAGAAATGGTTATTTGGATTAATGAAAGAATGGATAATTGTTTATTTAGTTTAATTTGTCATATATTTTACTTTATTTTATTTTATATCATATATATTATATTATATTTTTTCATATTTATTATATCATATATATTATATTTTCAGAGATGTCAATGCATATGCTTTTAAAAACAGAGAAAGATACCTAGTAGAGAAACACAAATGTTAAATGGTGTCAAGGTCTCCTAGACCTCCTGCCTAGCCATAGTTCTTTGTCAACTGGGTGTGCTGCTGCCTTCTGTGTGCTCTGGGGTTCCTTTGTCTGTCTGTCTTCTTGTTGCTCATGTCTCTGTCCTTTATAGCTTCTGCTTCCTGGTTGGTTCAATTGCCTTTGTTTTGAGTCAGACTCCTATGCACATGCTTCTGTCTCTGATCCTGATCTGTTCCTGTACCAGTCCTGTATTTGATTCTGTTCATAGTAAAGGCCCTCGCTGGTAATCTGGCTTGTCCCTGTTTGCTCCCTGGTCTCAGTCCCTGCTCCCCGGTCTGAGTCCCTGCTCCCCGTTCCCAGTCCCTGCTCCCAGACCTGTTCCTGCTCGCCTGTCCTGTTCCAGTCTTCTCGATGCTGACCTCTGCTTGGTACCTGACTGCGCGGTCTGCCGCCTGCCTCGGACCCTCTGATTGTGACCCCTACTACGCTCCTGCTGTTCCGGCCACTGAGATTCTACCCGCAACAGGAGTCTCCCGTGACAAATGGTGTCCGTTATAGTATTTACTAAAATTTAGAATAGTATTACACACCATAAACTATGTATATCATATCACATTTCTAATTTATGTGTCTTATATATTACAGATAGAAAAGAGTGACCACAAGAGACTGAAAGTTTGTATCCGAGGTCACCGCCATCGCAAACTGTCAAGAATGCATCATACAGCATATATCAGATCACTGTTATTTATAGGGAATAAACCTATAAATAATTTATATAAACCGATATTAATGTGTATTTATGTGAATAAATATTTCACTTGTGAATTTAATGTGATTATATCAAAAAATTGTGTTAGAAACATGTCAATACAAATAATAAATATACCTATATTGTCATTGTCTATATTAAAGATATATATTTCCTATCAAAAAGTGACTAAATAATTTTGTGATTTCTAACTTTAAATAAATTTGCGAATCTTAATTTAAACTATTTAAAGTGAATTGTGATGATTGTATTAATTTTTTGATTATTATAACATATGTTTGTTGATTGGAAAGATACGCAAGAAATAAAACTCTCTCCTATGAGACAGATATAAAGGGAACATGTCTAGCATGTTCAACCCTGACCTCTATATCACATCATTAAGGAGGGGAATCTATTTGTTATACTATTGTACTAATGTCAATGCAGTCATTTAGACCAAATGGAATTAATGTATTAAGAACATAGATCCAGTATGTTTCCCGTAAATTTAAAGGTTTATGTCTGTCGCCACTTAATAAGGTAGATTTAATGGCTTCAATGCCCATCACCACTAATGTAGCTGGGTCCTGATTGTGTTTTAATTTATAGTGACGAGACAGACTATGTGTTTGTAGTCCATGTATGATGTTCCTACGGTGTTCTAAAAACAGCGTACTTAGAGAACGTGCAGTCCTCCCAATATATTGAAAGCCACATGGACACATAATGGCATAAACTACAAAACTGGACAAACAGTTAATATGTCATTTAACAGAATGTATAGACCCATTTGAATATGAAGAAAAAGTATTGGATGTTTTTAAATGTTTACAGGTTAGACATCTCGTACGTTTACAAAGAAAGTTACCATCAGTATTATCTACATTATTTACATGCATATTGTCTGAAGTTTTTAATCTACTAGGTGCCACTATTGATTTAATATTTCTTGCCTTTTGGAATACAACTGGTACTCTAGTAGGCAATATGTTACCAATGCTCGGATCATTTAACAAGATTTTCCAATGTGTATTTAGTATGGGTTTAATTTTGGAAAACGCATTATTATATTTTGTGATAAAGAAAGGTGAACTAGGGTTATTAGTCAACTTTCTACTGGTGTTTTGTTTTGATTTTTCCAAAAGTTCCTGTCTATCTATCAGACCTACTTGTCTAAATGTCTCTTGGATAGTGTCCTTTTTGTATCCTTTGCCACAAATTGATTTGCTAGAGCATCCCCCTGGGCCAAGTAGTCAGAGTCAAGAGAACAATTTCTCCTAACTCTGAGAAATTGGCCCCTGGGGATGTTCTCCAGCCATTTTTTATAGTGATTACTGGCATTATGTAGATATCCATTAGTAGCTACCTTTTAAAAAAAAGTTTTAGTGATAATTTTATTATCCATATTGACACTAAGTTCCAAGTCCAAAAAAGTAATCGTAGATTTATTTATTTTGGACGTGAATTGAAGCACCATGTTGTTAATATTAAAGGATAGAAAAATATCCATCAATTCTCTTTCTTCACCGTCCCAAATAAAAAGCAAGTCGTCTATGAAACGGCCATAGAACACCAGTCCAACCCCCAGTCTAGCATTGTCCCACACATGGATACTCTCCCACAGTCCCATGTATAGGTTAGCATAGCTGGGGCAAACCTGGTGCCCATGGCCGTTCCACAGACCTGCAGATGATACTTATCTTCAAATAAAAAATAATTGTGTTCCAAAATGAGCCGTATAGCTTTTATAATAAAATCCCTTTGAATAGTGTCCATTTGTGTCTCCACCTGCAAATATTTTTTTACTGCCTGTATTCCCTTCTCGTGATCTATACACATGTATAGAGAGGCCACATCGCATGTGGCCCACATATATATAAAACTTCCATGGAATTTCAGAGATGGATTCAATGACGTGCAGAGTGTCCCTAATATATGATCTTAATTTTGTCACAATGGGCTGTAGATAAAAATCTACATATTGGGACACGCTGGATGTCTCCACCCCCGAAAAAAAGGGCCTTTCTTGTGGTGTTTATAGATCATTATGTATTTTAGTTATGTGATAGAACACTGGTGTTCTCGGGTGACGTTTATACAAAAAGTCAAATTCTAATTTACTTATTACATTCTGAGATTGAGCCTCTAATAGCAATGATCTAAATTGTTTTTGATAGTCAACCATAGGATCTTGATCTAATATAATATACTGCACCGACACACTTTATTCGAGCAAATACCCAGTATGTACCTGGCAGATACCTGGAATGCGCCGCTCCTCACCTCTGACAAGCCCCGTTGCGTTTGCCTTCCCAGCCTGGGTTCATGCCTGGCTGACGGGCGGCTGATCTGTTAAATGATAATGATTAGGATTTAATAGGCTGCAATGCTTCGCGTGTCTACCAGATGGCATAAATTCATGAATTGTAATGCAGTATATATATATATACTGTGCAGTATTGCAGCCAGCGGGAATAAAATGCTTCAATCCCTGCTTGGAAAATACCTCAATGCACTCGGACAGAAAACAGTCACAAACCTCAATACACCCGGGTATACCCGAATTCGTGGGACTAGCCGAGCTCGAATAAAGTGTGTCGCCAGTGTAGAATGCATCATTGTCCAGTAAGCGTTTAGCTTTCGCTATATTAACTTCCCTGTTTTGCAATACAATTCCTCCTCCTTTGTCCGCTTGCCTTATAATTATATTACTATCTTGACTAAGTTCTATTAGTGCTCGTTGTTCATTTGGATGTAGATTCTTCCGTTGTATTATAGGCGTATTATATATTGTTTATATGTATATACTGAACCCCCCTCCCCCAACAGGTCAGGTTTTTCTGATATCACAGCGTCAGCACAGGTGGCTCAATCAGAGGCTCAGTACAGTATAAGTCTACAGTAAATCACAGATTTAGACACCTATGCTGCAACAAGGACTGATTGAACCAGCTGTGCTGAATCAGGGATATCATGATAATCTGATCTGGAGTTAAGAAAATATTCTCTGCAGGCTGTGCTGTACCGCTCCCCCTAACACCCCCCCCCCCCCCTCCCCAACAGGTCAGGTTTACCTGATATCACAGCTTTAGCACAGGTGGCTCAATCAGAGGCTCAGTACAGTATGAGACTACAGTAAGTCACATATTGAGACACCTATGCTGCAGCAGGGACTGATTGAGACACCTGTTCTGAAGCAGGGATATCATGATATCTGATCTGGAGTTGAGAATGTATTCTCTGCTGGCTGTGCTGAAACCACTCCCAACAGGTCAGGTGTTCCTGATACAGCTTCAGCACAGGTGGCTAAATCAGAGGCTCAGTATAAGACTACAGTAAGTAGTCTACAATCCGGTAATTTGTACTCTTGATGATCGGTGTGAAATTTAACCCAAAGATCACTGCGTGAGTTCATGTGTGGGTAAAGATAGAGTTTGGGAAACAGCTCATTTAATGGAGTCTATTTCCTTAAATACAAAGTATGAAACATTTCAGTGTGAAATTGTATTAAAGTCGATAGTGATAATAGTGAAAGATAGTGATAATATGATAAAATAGTTTCTATCACATACTTTACAGTATAAGGGGGCTATGCACTAAGCTCTGAGCTTTCGCGCTGCCTGAAAAAAAATTGCACGTCCGATATAAAGTGAAGCCAGAGACGCAATTCACTTAGGCCTTAAGCCCATATTCTATCGGACGTGCCAAAAACTGGCTTATCGTGCGTGCAATGTTTTTTCCCTCTGCTAGCGCACTGAAACTTCCCGTACGCTAGCTGATACAAAAAAAAGCCGCCTGTAACATTTGCATGGAGATTCTGCATCTCCATGCAAGGCTGTTACAGGCGATCGCACACAAAATAAATACATTTGAATAATAGTGTACATGAGCAGGGGGTCTCCTGAGCTGAACCGCATTGGTTTCAGCCTCGGGGACCCCCTACTTCAGGAGATATGGGGTGCCGGTATCCCCTGCACTTTTAAAGCTTACGCGTCACGTGACCGGGACATTTACATTGTGCAGGGGATACCGGCACCCTATAATGGGACCTGTATCTCCTGAAGTAGGGGGTCCCGAGGCTGAAATCAATGCGGTTCAGCTCTGGAGACCCCCTACACATCTACACTACTGTCAAAACACACACAACAATAACCAATAATTCATTACCGTAGCGGCTATCAGCTATGGTAATGAAGCTGCATTAATGTTAATTTTAATAATAGTGTGCTAGAGCAGGGGGTCTCCTGAGTGGAACCGCATTGATTTCTGGCTCGGGGACATGCTGCTTCCTTGGATGCCAGTGTCGCCGCCATCTTTATAGCCTCCAAGACGATATAATAAAATATTTTACCCTCCCCCTTCTGTGACGATGGGGAGGATTTGGCCCGGGATTAAAGGGGTTACACCCCAATTGGCCACCCCATGACCTTACCAGGGAGACAAGGGGTTAACTGGGCTGAGGTCCAGAAATGTGATTTAACCCTTGTTATAACATGAGAATGTGTATTCCCCTGTTCCCATGTTTTATTGTTATATCAGTGTCTGCATCACACACACTAGGATCCATCCAGGAGTACAAGGGTTAATAGTTCTTTAATGATTATAGCCCTTTGTGTAATTTTCCCGCCTTTTCAGACACCATTTTGTAGGGTCCCATAGGCCGCCCTTAGGCTCAATGCATTCTAATGGCGAATCTTGCTGTTTTGGTCCTGTTTCCTGTGAAGACCAGCAGGTGGCATCCGAGAGGAGGAGCGGCGGTTTCCCATTGTAAGTCAATGGGCCCATTGACTTCAATGGAGATTCCTCGAAGGAGCTTTCCATGAACAAGTTGGCTGCCGTCCAAACCGCAAAACCGCAAAGCGGATACTTTTTCAATAAGAGAGCTTTGATTACTTAGCAGCCAAGTTCAACGACAAGTGGCGTGGGAATAAACAGTTCTAGAACACCTAGAAATAAAATTCTTTTTGCCCCTAGTTCCTAGGCCTCCCCCCACTCTACTACAACCGTGTCCCCGAATCCTGGACCCCTGATAAGGGTCGAACCGAGAAGAGCGGGTCGCGCCATAGGTTCCAATGGCGGCGGCAGAAACAGCTCAAGAAAACGGCTAGGTGTAAAAAGCTGAAATTTAGGAATCCATATCTCCGGTTCCGGAGTGTACAGAGGGCCAGGGTTTGGGGTACCTTTAGTCACTGCTCCGGCATCGCTGCAGAACCATCCTTGACCCTCTTGGACCAACCCGACGGAGTATTGACCCCTTGAAATTTCGGGACTTTTCCCATAGACTTCAATGGCGGCCAATTTCCATTGACCGGCTATGGCGGAAAACCCCCATTGACTTCAACGGCGGCGTGGCCCAGTTCAAAGTCTATGGCGGCAGATTCCCATAGCCGCCAACAGCGGCGGTTTGCCATTGAAAGTCTATGGCAGCGACGCCCGTTGTTTTCAATGGGGATTTAGTGAAAAACCGTGATTTAATTTACAGCGGAGTTTATTGTATTAAATTAGGAAACGGTTTAAGGTGTATTTGTGTAACTCCGGTTCAGAAGGTCGTAGCAAATTGGACCATAGGATGTCCCAGTTCCGGCATTGAGAACTGGGAAGTTTGGACCCGCTGGACCCCACGGAACCGGATATTTTAATATGGTTGTGTATTATCTTTAATACTGTGTTCCAAGGTATGGACAGAAACCAGAGGAAATTCCCTTGGCCATAAGGCAGCAGAAGGTCAGGGAAGCATCCCAATGTCGTGAATTTAAGTGCTGTTCAAAGGAGTTTATCACCTACACTGTTTACAGGAGGGTGGAGGTGACTCAAACCAGAGCAGTCTATAAGTGTCCCATTTAACACCTCACAACAAAGGGTATCCTGCCAGAAATTCCAGTTAGTAGACTGGCTGGCATTCCGGATGCAAATGTGGGGCTGCAGAAATGGGACCCCAGAGTCCAACTGAGCATGTGCCAACTAGCAGGGGGGGCATGTATCAAAATGTGTTCCCACGTTAGAGAGTGGCTACAGGTAATTACTGACCAATCACCTGTACTTAATTTTAGGGATAGGGTTACAAAAGGTATATAATCTGTGGTCAACCCTGTATCCTGTGTTTTTCTATACCATCTTGATTGCTGAGAGAAATGCTATGCAATGTCTGCATGCAAGGCCTTTTCATGGCTTTTCGTGTCTTGGGATGATGAAGATTGTTGTATGAACTGCCAGTCCAGATGTGACTGTTTCATCATTTCCATCTTTAAGTAAGTGTCCATATTATATATATATATGCCTGTTATTTGTATATATTGTGTGTTCACCTTTATCAAGGAATAAATTATATTTTATCATATCTAAGTCTCGTCCCAGTTCAACCCAGTTATATATATATATATTATATTACACATGAAGGTCAGTCAGCACACTGCAGTAGAAAAGGTTATAATAGCAGATGCTAGTCCCATAGAAAATAAGTATGATACGAACCAATCCAAAGACCAGTAAAGAGACAGCACACCGCACGGGGTTAATCCAAAAATCTATATTCACAACATGAAATACACGTAAGCCAACGTTTCGGCCCTGAGGAAGGTCTCTCTGTGGGACCGAAACGTTGGCTTACGTGTATTTCATGTTGTGAATATAGATTTTTGGATTAACCCCGTGCGGTGTGCTGTCTCTTTACTGGTCTTTGGATTGGTTCGTATCATATATATTATATTATATATATATATTTTGGTGTATTATTAATAGCCTGTCGCAAAGCTCCCGTCACACCTTCCATCCTCCCCTCCCCCCCTTCCCCTTCCTTTCCTTCCCCTCCCCTTCCCTTTTCCCTCCTTTACCCATTCCTTCCTTTTCTTTCCTATATTTTCCCTCGCATTTTCTCATTATTCCTTGGTGCAATTGTCCGTCATAAATGATTTCTCCTCTGAATCTCTTTTTCTGATAAATTTACACATATTACATCTGTTGCATTTATGTCCAATATTTATATCTATGAAATTTTTTCTTATGGTGGCCTTTCCTTCTCCCACACTCCGCGCCTTGATGGCAGGGGTGGAGGTGTGGGCTCCTGCTCTCCTCTCTCTGCCGTTACCGAACTATTCCTATTCCCCCCTCTCTTGCCTTTCCCTCCTTTGAGGTTCACACTGTCCAGATCTTCTCTCCTCTCCCTGTTCATGTGGCGGTCATGTATCGCCCACCTACCTCTACTCATCCCCCTTCTGCCTTTCTCTCTCACTTTGAATCCTGGCTCTCTTTCTTCCTCTCCTCAGACTCCCCTGTTCTTCTCCTTGGGGACTTCAATTGCCACATTGATGACCCCTCTCTCCCTTGGGCTTCCCGCTTTCTTTCTCTAACCTCTTCTTTTGGCCTTCAACAGTGGACTGCAGCAAGCACCCACAAGGATGGCCACTACTTAGACCTGGTTTTCACTAAAAACTTCTCTCTCTCTGATTTCTCCATTTCCCCTTTTCCTCTCTCTGACCATCACCTCATCTCATTCTCTCTATCTCGCTTCTCCCCTTCTCCACCTCCATCTACCCCCCGGTTCTGCAGAAACCTGCGCTCTATTCACTTACCTGACTTTGAGTCCACGTTACACTCCTCCCTCTCCTCTCTAAGCTCTGCTACAGACCCTGACAAACTGGTCAGGAACTACAACTCTGCCTTGTCCTCCTCTCTTGATCTACATGCCCCGCTTTCTCTCTGCCGCACTCGCCCTTTTAACCCTAGACCCTGGTTAAATTCCCACACGCGCATGCTGCGTTCCTCCACTCGTTCCTCTGAACGCCTCTGGAGGAAATCTCATACTCTCGCAGACTTCCTTCACTACAAATTTATGCTATCCTGTTTCAACTCTGCCCTCTCGCAAGCTAAACAAGCCTACTTTTCTTCACTAATCAACATGCACAAGTCTAACCCACGCCGACTGTTCTCTGTCTTTGATACTCTACTCAAACCACCCTCAGCTGCCTCTCCTTCCTCCATCTCCGCTCAGGACTTTGCTGACTATTTTAAGGAAAAGGTGGAATCCATACGTCAGAACATCCCCTCTGTTTCTTCCTCCCATCCTACACTACTTCCTAACTCTCCTCCTGCCTTCCTTGACTCCTTTTCCACTGTCTCAGAGGAGGATGTGTCGCTGTTGATCGCCTCTTCTCCCTCTACCACTTGCCCTCTTGACCCCATTCCCTCCCATCTCCTAAAACCTCTTGCTCCTACTATAATCCCTACGCTCACGCACATTTTTAACTCCTCCCTCTGCTCTGGAACCTTTCCATCCTCCTTCAAACATGCAACAGTCATACCATTACTCAAAAACAGCAAGCTTGACCCTACCTGTCTTTCTAACTATCGGCCTGTCTCCCTCCTGCCTTTTGCCTCTAAACTCCTTGAACGTCTTGTATTCGCTCGCTTGCTCCATTTTCTCAACACCTATTCTCTCCTAGACCCTCTACAATCTGGCTTCCGTAATGCTCACTCCACGGAAACAGCCCTCACTAAAATAACTGACGACCTCCATGCTGCCAAAGATAGAGGTCATTACACTCTGCTCATATTACTCGACCTCTCTGCAGCATTTGACACCGTGGACCACCCTCTTCTCCTTCACATTCTCCATACTCTTGGCATTCAGAACAAAGCTCTATCCTGGATCTCATCCTACCTCTCCCATCGTACTTTCAGTGTCTCTTCTGCTAATACCTCCTCCTCCTCTATTGATCTCTCTGTGGGGGTACCCCAGGGCTCTGTCCTGGGACCTCTTCTCTTTTCTCTGTATACACTCTCTCTAGGTGACCTAATAACATCTTTTGGGTTTAATTATCACCTCTATGCTGACGACACACAAATATATTTCTCAACAACCGACCTTACACCTACTGTACAAACCAAAGTTTCTGAATGTCTCTCTGCTATATCATCCTGGATGGCCCTCCGCCGCCTTAAACTCAACATGGCTAAAACAGAGCTCCTCATACTTCCTCCCAAACCTGGCCCTACTACCTCCTTCCACATTACTGTTGGAACTACGATCATTCACCCAGTAGCCCAAGCACGCTGCCTTGGGGTCACACTCGACTCCTCTCTCACATTTGCCCCTCACATTCAAAACATTTCTAAAACCTGTCGATTTTTCCTCCGCAATATAACAAAGATACGCCCTTTCCTCTGTTGCTCGACTGCTAAAACTCTGACTCAGGCCCTCATTCTCTCCCGTCTTGATTACTGTAACCTCCTGCTGTCCGGCCTTCCTGCCTCTCACCTGTCTCCCCTACAATCTATCCTTAACGCTGCTGTCAGAATCACTCTACTCTTTCCTAGATCTGTCTCAGCATCTCCCCTCATGAAATCCCTCTCCTGGCTTCCGATCAAATCCCGCATCTCACACTCCATTCTTCTCCTCACTTTTAAAGCTTTACACTCTTCTGCCCATCCTTACATCTCAGCCCTAATTTCTCGTTATGCACCATCCAGACTCTTGCGTTCTTCTCAAGGATGTCTTCTTTCTACCCCCTTTGTATATAAAGCCCTCTCCTGCCTTAAACCTTTTTCATTGACTGCCCCTCACCTCTGGAATGCCCTTCCCCTCAGTACCCGACTAGCACCCTCTCTATCCACCTTTAAGACCCACCTTAAGACACACTTGCTTAAAGAAGCATATGAATACCACTGTGGCTATTCGGAACACATGGCACATAAAGCTTGGCCCCCCTGCAGATGCACTTACCAGAACTCCCTCCTACTGTCTCTGTACGTTCTCCCTACCTACCAATTAGACTGTAAGCTCCTCAGAGCAGGGACTCCTCTTCCTTAATGTCTAAAGCACTTATTCCCATGATCTGTTATTTATATTATCTGTTATTTATTGGATTACCACATGTATTACTGCTGTGAAGCGCTATGTACATTATTGGCGCTATATAAATAAAGACATACAATACAATACAATTTGTTTCTTATCTAGCAAAGAGTTGCTGTTTATCATTTCCTTGTTACCCTCTTAGGGTTATAATATGTGAATGTACTTTTATATATTTACATATTCATTTCATTGTATGGTTATGTACTATATTGTTAAGTTCTTTTTTGTCATTTCATGTATATTCAAACCAGTATTTATACTGTAGGGGTTAATTCAATTCCTAATTACACATCTGTTATTTATCCTTCTAATTAGCTTTTTTGTTTGTTGATTGGTCAATCTGACTATAAATATATGCTTCACACCTATGCTTTTAACCCTGAAGAAGTCTTTCTGACGAAACGCGTAGGGAGTGTTTTGTGACTTTTATTGTCCAGTTTTTATACAGGCAGTCCTCGTTTTACAACGCTTCGTTTTACAACGAATGGCTTATCCAACGCTATGCAATGCATACCTATGTTCATTTTTAAAACGCCAAAACGGCTTATCCAACGCTCTTACGACGCTTGCAAAGTTGTTTGTGTATATAATATATATCTATCATATAATATTATATTATACTATATAATATATTATATTATTATATAATATATTATGTTATATTATATATATAATACAGTATATACACTATATACACTGGCGACACACTTTATTCAAGCTCGGCTAGTCCCATGAATTCGGGTATACCCGGGTGTATTGAGGTTTGTGACTGTTTTCTGCCTGAGTGCATTGTGGTATTTTCCAGGCAGGGATTGAAGCATTTTATTCCCGCTGGCTGCAATACTGCACAGTATATATATATATATATATATACTGCATTACAATTCATGAATTTATGCCATCTGGTAGACACGCGAAGCATTGCAGCCTATTAAATCCTAATCATTATCATTTAACAGATCAGCCACCCGTCAGCCAGGCATGAACCCAGGCTGGGAAGGCAAACGCAACGGGGCTTGTCAGAGGTGAGGAGCGGCGCATTCCAGGTATCTGCCAGGTACATACTGGGTATTTGCTCGAAAAAGTGTGTCGGTGCAGTAAATGCTGTGTGCTGCATATCTTATTGCCTGTGTAAAATATTTGGTGTATTTTAGTGTTAAAAATGCCTTCAGGAACGGAACCTTTCATTTAAACAGTGTTCCTATGGGAAAACGTGTTTCGCTTTAAGACGTTTCGCTATCCAACGTTATTTTGAGTAACGCATTGTGTCAGATAACCAAAGACTGCCTGTATTTACATGCCATTACATCTATGGGACTATTTCTATTTTGTACTCAATATCGAACATAGCCATATACATTGATATCCTTGCGGGGATCGCCGCAGTGCATCCGGAGAGCCTAGTGACGTCACCAAAGCTCGCGAGACTGTTACCAGAGGCTCAACACAGTGACGAAGGGCTTGGAGTTGAGGGACACTTCCCACTTGTTCCGGTACATGGAGTAAAATTGCAGTGTTGCTGTATTTCCTTTACATCGGACGGTTATACTGGAGCGGCTGATGTCCTGCATCCTGGCTGGCGATTGAGTATCACTCATGAATGCTTTTATTCCCGTTATGTTTGTGAGTGTGCATTTTTACATATCCAACTACATATACATTTTAATGTCAAAAATTAGAGAGAAAGATGAATTGTCACCGCTTCACTCTAGCTAGAAGCTCATTAATAGATGTACTCCGGGACTATTAAAACATAACATTTATTGAATATCAAATTAAAATAAGGTCTACATGCATGAATGTAAATGTGTATAACAAAATGTAATTAAAATTGAATGGGAGCGAGATGGGGGTGGTAAAGTTGTGCTAAAGGTCTATTGCCAAGTATAAATTTAAGTACTGTAGAGAGGAACCTCTCTCAGAAACCCCTAGATGTTGTTAGCGTGCTGCCGAGGGAGTGTGGGTATCGAGATAAAGAGATGTGCCTAAAGGAGGCACCAAAGATCCTTTCTAAGAGGCGCACAGCAAACCTTTATAATATAATTTGGTCAGGGGTGAATTGATATATACATAAAATAAAAAAGGTTTATTAAATAACTTCGTTAAAATCGTGTTGTGTAGTGTGATGTGTATGACACAGATAAAAATAGACTGGTTAAGTCTATAGTACTCCTCTGTTATCTAGTCACTACCAATAGTGAACAATGCTAAAGTGATGGTTTCACACAGGTTGCACTCATATGAGAGCTTATCAGGATGTAAAGTGTTACTGCTTACAGCTGATTCCAAAGTCCAGACTTAATAGTGTACATCCGTTGTTATCGGTGCTAAACTAGACATTGTAGACCTGAATAGGCAGGGGATAACTGCTGGCAGAGGATAGCCCGTAAGTAAGGCTCTCAATGGGCTAAAAACTGTGCTAGTGTCATTAATGTGGTCCCTGTAGGGTTCTGAAGGCAAAACACACAGGCAAAGAGGGTAAGTGAAATTAGCTGTTCTAGTGTTTAATCTCTTCGCACATATATAGTTACTGACAGATATTGTTTAAATGAATCAGATACCCAGCTGCATATAGTTAAGTGCTGGATCTTAGGCAGGGAATGTGTATATGTTCTTCCTAAGAGGCTCCACTAGAAACGGATCAGGTATTTGTTATGCAGTATGGGGTATTCCCCTCTGTGTACCATCATGTACCTGTAGTGTGCAATTACACTCCAGTGCTGGCAGAGTTCACGATGTCACACTGTACAGGACAAGCTTGCTACAAATAATGTTACTTTGTCACAAAAGGGGCAGAGTTTGAACAGGTAAGGTATAGATCTCTGCTGAGAAAGTTTCTCGGTCTGAACCCAGTATAATTTCGTTGGAGTAGATCAAATGTCCAACTGCATATGGTTAAATGCTAGTTCTTAGGCAGAGGAGGTGTGTCTGTTTCCTCAGTACACAGTAAGTATTTCTGCTAAAAAACGGGTCAGGTTTTCACTGCAGATATATACCCAGAGACAGGGTAAATTGTTCCTGCAGACAAATATATACTGTGGGGTGTGTAACGATAGCTTCCACAGGCTTATTAATATTACACAAAAATAATTGGTTTGAACTGAACGAGGCTTAAGATATAATAAATTGTATTTATTCCTTAGAATAAAGGTGAACACAACAGATAATGCAGTAACAAACAAGAAGTACACTTACATAGGGGTTGGGGAATGAGAAGTATGATGTAGCATTTCTCTCAGAAGTCAGGAAATCATTCAGGTGAGATCAGGTTACCATATCAGCAAACGAAAACGAATGAAGACTTTGCATGAAGACCAAAAATGAAGACAAAGGATAGATGGGGAACAGCAGGTTATAAACCTTTTGTCCCTCTATCTGTAACATTAAGAACCTGTGATTGGTTTGCAATTATCTCCAGCCAATCTTTGATGGGGGGAGACATTTTAGGACAGGCCCCCTGCTAGCTGGCACATGTGCAGTAGAACTCTGGGGTCTCCTTTCTGAGGCCCCACATGTGCAAATGGAATGCCAGCCCAGCTACCCCTCCGGATCTTGGACAAGATAACCTGTGTTGGACAGTGATAAGTGGGACACTTAAAAACTGCTATGGTATGCGCCTCCTCCACCCTCAGGGTGATAAAACCTTTTGAACAAAACTTAAGTTCTAGCCATTGGAACTCTAGGGCCATCTGTCATCCTGATAGCAAAGGAATTTCGCTGAAGCTTTGTCCATACCTTGAGACACAGTATTAACGGACTATTAACCCTTGTGCTCCCGGATGGATTCTAGTGTGTGTGTGATGCAGACACTGATGTACAATAACAGAGGGGAAACAGGAAAATACACATTTACAGGTTATAACAGGGGTGAAATCACATTTCTGGACCTCAGTCCAGTTAACCCCTTGTCTCCCTGGTGGGGTCAGGGGTGGCCAAATGGGGTGCAACCCCTTTAATACCGCCCCCCCCCCCTTTCTCCCTCTACACCTCCCCTTCTTAATGCGTGTCCTGTGGCCCACTAGCCCTAACGGGAAGTGGGGCACTGCTGGCACCATTAATTAATTCAGCCTCAGAGGGATAGTCCTGGCGTGAAAGTCCATCAGCATTGCTGTTTTCACTGCCCTTTTTGTGCTGAATGGTAAATTCAAATTCTTGCAAAGCCAAGCTCCATCTCAGCAGTTTGGCATTTTCCCCTGATACCCTCTGTAGCCAACTCAGGGGATTGTGGTCGGTGATGACCATGAAAGCCCTCCCATAGACATAGGGCTGGAGCTTTTTGAGTGCCCACACAATGGCCAAGCACTCCTTTTCAATGGTGGCATATGCCACCTCCCTGGGGAGCAGTTTGCGACTGAGATACACCACAGGGTGCTCTTTGCCGTCGTCCCCCACCTGGCTCAACACAGCCCCCACACCAAAGTCTGAGGCATCAGTCTGAATAAGAAAATGCTTGGTATAATCTGGGGCAGCCAGGATGGGGGCCTCAGCAAGCGCAGCTTTCAGTGCCTGGAAAGCAGTTTCACAGGCAGGAGACCAGGTAATAAGCACAGGCAGTTGCTTCTTAGTCAGATCAGTCAGGGGTTTGGCCACGGCGCTGTACTGTGGGACAAGCTTCCTATAGTACCCTGCGGTGCCCAAAAATGCCATGACCCGTTTCTTGGTTTTTGGAACAGGCCACTGAACTATAGCTTCTATCTTGGCTGGCTCTGGTTTGAGATGCCCTCCACCCACCCTGTGCCCTAAGTACAGGACTTCTGCCATCCCTACCATACACTTAGTGGGTTTTAAGGTAAGCCCAGCCTCCCTGATCCTATCCAGCACCGCAGCTACATGTCCTATGTGGGATTCCCAGGAATTACTAAAGACAGCAATGTCATCTAAGTAAGCCCTGGCATAGCTCTGCATCCCTTCCAGTAACCTATTGACCAGGCGTTGGAAGGTAGCCGGGGCATTCTTCATCCCAAATGGCATCACTAAGAACTCATAGAGGCCACTTGGAGTGATGAATGCTGACTTCTCCCTAGCCTCCAGGGTCAGTGGGATTTGCCAATAGCCTTTGCTCAGGTCCATGGTTCTCTAGATGATGCAAAAACATAGAGCATAGACAGCCTGTCTAAGTTGAGAGGTGTTAGAGGAAGGGGGTGAATACAAAGCCCTCATTCATACCAGACGGATAGTGTGTATTAAGGAGATAGATCCATCTGGCTTCACATTGCAATAGTTTTTTGTCCCAGTTTCCTCTGCGAATACTGGTGGTATATGGTCCATTCCTTGGAATGTCAGGGTGATGATCTGTCCTGCATGGAATTCTCTGACGTGGCGAGAGACAGGGTTGTCCAGTGAATTTCTTATGGCTCCAATGTGTTCCAAAACCCTGCGTCTCAGTTCTCGTTTGGTTTTTCCAACATATTTCTTGCCACATGTGCAGGTGATCAGATAGATGATACCCGAACTTTTGCAATTCATGAATTGTTTGATCTTGAACGACTTTGTATCCCCAGTGTTGGTAAACTGTTTACTTTCCTTCATGTAGGTACAGGCTTTGCAGCCATGACATTTGTAATATCCTTGTATGCTAAGCCACGTTTTGCTTCTTTTATTTTTTACAGAGAAATGACTGTGCACCACTTGGTCCTTGATATTGGCTGATCGTCTCCATACGATTTTTTAGGACCAATTTCAGGTCGTTGTCACTAGTTAGTATATGCCAATGCTTGGATAGGATACTATTAATATCTCTCCACTGATTGTGGTATGTTGTGATGCATCTAATTTCTTTCATATTTGATTTCTCTTGTGACTTAGTTTTAAGGAGATCATGGCATGTGGTGCTGATGGCCCGATGGTACACTGTCTTTAGTTGTCGTTTTGAGTATCCCCTCGCAAGGAAATTGTCCCTCATTTCCATTCTTTGCCTTTTAAAGGTTTGAGTGTCTGAACAATTCCTTCTGAGGCGCAAGTATTGGCCTGTGGGGATACCTCTAATGAGAGGTTGAGGATGAAAACTGTCAGCTTTTAAATAGCTGTTAGTGGCAGTTTTTTTCTTGAAATTGCTTGTGGATAAATATCCATCATCATTTACAGTAATACACAGGTCCAGGAACGTGATTTCTGTAGCACTTATCTCCGAAGTGAGCTTTAGATTGTGATCATTGGAATTTAGTACACACAGAAAGGTTTCTAGCTCCTTTTTGGATCCTCTCCAAAGTAGTAGGATGTCATCTATGTAGCGGATCCACAGGTCTACACGATCAGTGTATAGTGACATACCTTCGGAGATGACACTAACCTCCTCCCACCAACCTAGATACAGGTTGGCGTACGTAGGGGCACACGTAGTCCCCATGGCTGTGCCTTGTATTTGGAGGTAGTACTTTGAGTTGAAGAAAAAGTAATTGTGTCGTAGTACAAATTCCAATAGCTCTACAACAAATTGATTATGATCAGAGAAGAGGTGGCTGCGGGACGAGAGAAAATGTTCGACTGCCATTAGGCCAATGTCATGTTTTATACTTGTGTACAGGGATTCAACATCGAAGCTCACTAATAAGGTGTCAGGTGTAACCTGTAACCCTTCCAGTCTAATCAGGACATCCTGTGTGTCCTGTACAAACGATGGCATAGCTGTCACAAATTTTCTCAACACTTTGCCAATGTAGATACTGGAGTTTTCGGTGAGGGAACCGATTCCAGAGACTATCGGTCTACCTGGACCTGGAGGTTTAATGATGTTCTTATGTATTTTAGGGATGCTGTAGAACGTGGCAATGGTTGGTTGTTTTGGTGTCATAAACTCACGTTCTTTGGTTGTTATCACCTTTGTTGTTATGCCCCTTTTTGAAATATTTCAGTGGGATCTTTTGGGAGAATCCTGTAACATTGTTTGTCTCTTAGTAGTCTATAATTCTCAGCTAGATAGTCCTCGGTTCTCAGTATGATTAGGTTGCCTCCTTTGTCTGCTGGTTTGATTGTTATTTCAGACATTTCTTTTATCTCTTTCAGTGCATTGAGTTCCTGTTGACTCAGGTTGTTTTGTTTTTTTGTTGATTTTAGACCCTCCAGATCGCTGATAACTAAATTAAGGAAAGTGGAGATATTGGCACATGTATCTTGGTGAGGGGTGAAGCGACTTTGTGGTTTAAGTTGGGTGTGTGGTCCATCCCCTGGGTTTTTTCCCCCCTCATCAAAGGTTTGCTGTGCGCCTCTTAGAAGGGATCTTTGGTGCCTCCTTTAGGCACATCTCTTTATCTCAAGTATAAATTTACCTCTAAATAAAAAAGGGAAGTGTGCAATATAATCACCTAGAGACACCTATGAAGGATAGGGCGTAGTCCCACAAGATTGCCACGGATGGTATAACTAAGGTATCAATTGCTAATGCATGTATGGAATTGCAGTATCTAGCACAGCATACCGATCAAACCAACCTATGATTGCTTAACGTTGTGCCAACAAGATGGTAGGGTCTACGCTAAAGATTGCAAGTATAAAATTAGTAGCAACACCAGATGGATAATAGGTTAATGGTTAAACTGAGAGACCCTAGGATAATGAGGGTTTGAAACTCTATAATATAATGTCTACACGGAAGGCAAAACACAATAATAGGTTGGTGGTATGTGGATTGAGCCTGTGCTGGACAACAGCTCTAAACACAATGTTAGGGTGAATAAAATGTGACTGCAATTAGATACAATAATTGCATTAATATCAAGGTGCCTTATGCGCTGAAAAGATAATTTTCACTGCAAATGCAGGTATGAAAAGCTGACACTCCGCTATAAATAATGCTGAGGAGTGTTTTAAATGATGTCACTAATCTGTGGTTATTGATAATATGACCACAGAGAGATGTAACCTATTATTACACTGTATACTGTAGAGATAAATTAGCAAAAGCTAGTATAGTACTGGAATACTGATGTTTGATAACAGTATACCAATGACTGTGCTAAAAGAATACATATACACTTATTTTTTTATTTTTATATATATATATATATATATATATATATATATATATATGTGTGTGTATATATATATATATACACACACACACATATATATATATATATATATACTAGCTGAGAGACCCGGCGTTGCCCGGGATGTAAATGCGTAATAGGTAGTATTATTTATAAATTGTGGAACAATAGGTGACTGTTTGTTGTAAAGGTTGGATAATAATATTGAAAAGAAAGATGGAAGAAAATGTAATACGATGTTGTATAAAAATGGTTTATTGTAACCACACCATAGTACAATGTATATTTTGGTGCCATAAGTGATGTAAAAATGTGAGGCGTGTGTCCTGCTAGGGTGTGAGGCGGCGGGTGGCGCGTGGGTTGTGAGTGCTGTGTGTGAGTGGGGGTTGTGAGTGCTGTCTGCGAGTGGGGGTCCTGCTAGGGTGTGAGGCGGCGGGTGGCGCGTGGGTTGTGAGTGCTGTGTGTGAGTGGGGGTCCTGCTAGGGTGTGAGGCGGTGGGTCAGTGATGTCGGTGCGTAGGGGCGGGGGGGCAGCAGGTGTGTGTGGCGGCAGGTATGTGTCGAGTGTGGCGGGTGTCTGTTGAGTGCGTGCAGCGGCTGTGAGGCGGTGGGTGAAAGGCAGAGGCGGCCGGAGTAAGGGCGGGTGAAAGGGGGAGGTGGTGGGAAGGGGGGGAGGTGGTGGGAAGGGGGGGGGCGGTGGTGGGAAGGGGGGGGAGGGGGGAGGGGGGAGGTGGGAGGTGGTGGGAAGGGGGAGGTGGTGGGAAGGGGGGGAGGTGGTGGGAAGGGGGGGAGGGGGGAGGTGGTGGGAAGGGGGGGAGGTGGTGGGAAGGGGGGGGAGGGGGGAGGAGGTGGGAAGGGGGGGGAGGAGGTGGGAAGGGGGAGGAGGCGGTGGGAAGGGGGTGGAGGCGGTGGGAAGGGGGGGGGAAGGGGGAGGCGGTGGGAAGGGGGGGAAGGGGGAGGCGGTGGGAAGGGGGGGGGGAGGCGGTGGGGAAGGGGGAGGCAGTGGGAAGGGGGAGGCGGTGGGGAAGGGGGAGGCAGTGGGGAAGGGGGAGGCGGTGGGAAAGGGAGGGGGAAGGGGGAGGCGGTGGGAAAGGGGGGGGAAGGTGGAGGGGGGAAGGGGGAGGGGGGGGAAGGGGGAGAGGGGGAAGGGGGGGGGGAAGGGGGGGGAAGGGGGGGGGAAGGGGGAGGCGGTGGGAAGGGGGGGAAGGGGGAGGCGGTGGGAAGGGGGGGGAAGGTGTAGGCGGTGGGAAGGGGGGGGAAGTGGGAAGGGGGGGAAGGGGAAGGGGGGGGAAGGGGGAGGCGGTGGGGAAGGGGGAGGCGGTGGGAAGGGGGGGGGAGGGGGAGGCGGTGGGAAGGGGGGGGAAGGGGGAGGCAGTGGGAAGGGGGGGGGGAAGGGGGGGGAAGGGGGAGGCGGTGGGAAGGGGGGGGAAGGGGGAGGCGGTGGGAAGGGGGGGAGGCGGTGGGAAGGGGGCGGGAGGCGGTGGGAAGGGGGGGATGCGGTGGGAAGGGGGGGAGGCGGTGGGAAGGGGGGGAGGCGATGGGAAGGGGGGGGAGGCGGTGGGAAGGGGGGAGGCGGTGGGAAGGGGGGGGGGTGGTAGGAAGGGGGGGGGCGGTGGGAAGGGGGGGGCAGTGGGAAGGGGGGAGGGGGCAGTGGGAAGGGGCAGTGGACAGGAGGGGGGCAGTGGACAGGAGGGGGGCAGTGGACAGGAGGGGGGTCAGTGGACAGGAGGGGGGCAGTGGACAGGAGGGGGGGCGGGGGACAGTGGACAGGAGGGGGGGGACAGTGGACAGGAGGGGGGGGACAGTGGACAGGAGGGGGGGCAGTGGACAGGAGGGGGGGGACAGTGGACAGGAGGGGGGGACAGTGGACAGGAGGGGGGGCAGTGGACAGGAGGGGGGGGCAGTGGACAGGAGGGGGGGGCAGTGGACAGGAGGGGGGGGCAGTGGACAGGAGGTGGGGGGGCAGTAGACAGGAGGGGGGGGCAGTGGACAGGAGGTGGGGGGGCAGTGGACAGGAGGTGGGGGGGCAGTGGACAGGAGGGGGGGCAGTGGACAGGAGGGGGGGGAAGTGGACAGGAGGGGGGGGCAGTGGACAGGAGGGGGGGAAGTGGACAGGAGGGGGGGGCAGTGGACAGGAGGGGGGGGGCAGTGGACAGGAGGGGGGGGCAGTGGACAGGAAGGGGGGGCAGTGGACAGGAGAGGGGGGCAGTGGACAGGAGAGGGGGGGCAGTGGACAGGAGAGGGGGGCAGTGGACAGGAGAGGGGGGCAGTGGACAGGAGAGTGGGGCAGTGGACAGGAGGGGGGGGACAGTGGACAGGAGGGGGGGACAGTGGACAGGAGGGGGGGGACAGTGGACAAGAGGGGGGGGACAGTGGACAGGAGGGGGGGGGACAGTGGACAGGAGGGGGGGCAGTGGACAGGAAGGGGGGGGGCAGTGGACAGGAGGGGGGGGCAGTGGACAGGAGGTGGGGGGGCAGTGGACAGGAGGTGGGGGGGCAGTGGACAGGAGGTGGGGGGGCAGTGGACAGGAGGGGGGGCAGTGGACAGGAGGGGGGGGAAGTGGACAGGAGGGGGGGCAGTGGACAGGAGGGGGGGGCAGTGGACAGGAGGGGGGGCAGTGGACAGGAGGGGGGGGGCAGTGGACAGGATGGGGGGGCAGTGGACAGGAAGGGGGGGCAGTGGACAGGAGAGGGGGGGCAGTGGACAGGAGAGGGGGGGCAGTGGACAGGAGAGGGGGGCAGTGGACAGGAGAGGGGGGCAGTGGACAGGAGAGTGGGGCAGTGGACAGGAGGGGGGGGACAGTGGACAGGAGGGGGGGACAGTGGACAGGAGGGGGGGACAGTGGACAGGAGGGGGGGGGCAGTGGACAGGAGGGGGGGGACAGTGGACAGGAGGGGGGGGACAGTGGACAGGAGGGGGGGGCAGTGGACAGGAAGGGGGGGGGCAGTGGACAGGAGGGGGGGGCAGTGGACAGGAGGTGGGGGGGCAGTGGACAGGAGATGGGGGGGCAGTGGACAGGAGGTGGGGGGCAGTGGACAGGAGGGGGGGGCAGTGGATAGGAGGGGGGGGGCAGTGGACAGGAGGGGGGGGCAGTGGACAGGAGGGGGGAGCAGTGGACAGGAGGGGGGGCAGTGGACAGGAGGGGGGGCAGTGGACAGGAGGGGAAGCAGTGGACAGGAGGGGGGGCAGTGGACAGGAGGGGGGGGCAGTGGACAGGAGGGGGGGGCAGTGGACAGGAGGGGGGGGCAGTGGACAGGAGGGGGGGGCAGTGGACAGGAGGGGGTGGCAGTGGACAGGAGGGGGGGCAGTGGACAGGAGAGGGGGGGCAGTGGACAGGAGAGGGGGGCAGTGGACAGGAGAGGGGGGCAGTGGACAGGAGAGGGGGGCAGTGGACAGGAGAGGTGGGCAGTGGACAGGAGAGGGGGGCAGTGGACAGGAGAGGGGGGCAGTGGACAGGAGAGGGGGCAGTGGACAGGAGAGGGGGGCAGTGGACAGGAGAGGTGGGCAGTGGACAGGAGAGGGGGGCAGTGGACAGGAGAGGGGGGCAGTGGACAGGAGGGGGGGCAGTGGACAGGAGGGGGGCAGTGGACAGGAGGGGGGCAGTGGACAGGAGGGGGGCAGTGGACAGGAGGGGGGGCAGTGGACAGGAGGGGGGGGCAGTGGACAGGAGAGGGGTGGCAGTGGACAGGAGAGGGGGGCAGTGGACAGGAGAGGGGGGCAGTGGACAGGAGAGGGGGGCAGTGGACAGGAGAGGTGGGCAGTGGACAGGAGAGGGGGGCAGTGGACAGGAGAGGGGGGCAGTGGACAGGAGAGGGGGGCAGTGGACAGGAGGGGGGGCAGTGGACAGGAGGGGGGGCAGTGGACAGGAGGGGGGGCAGTGTACAGGAGGGGGGGCAGTGTACAGGATGGGGGGCAGTGTCACACACACACACACACACACACACACACACACACACACACACACACACACACACACACACACACACACACACTCACGTGTCTCAGTCCCGTGATGCGCCCTTTCTCAGTTCCGTGCGGTGCTGCAGGTGGGGGCGAGGTGGGGGAGCAACACACGCGACACCTACCTGTACTTCCGGCCGCCGCCATCTTTTCACTCGGCGCCGCGAGGGAGGAAGGGGGTCCGCCATCTTACGTGCCGCGTGGCAGGCTGTTCCCCCGCGAGGGAGGTGAGTGGAGAGGGAGGTGAGTGGAGCGGGAGGGAGTGGTGTGTAGCAGGAGGGAATGGAGCGCGAGGGAATGGAGCGGGAGGGAATGGAGCGCGAGGGAGGAAGGGGGTTCGCCATCTTAGGCGCCGCGTGGCAGCCTGCCTGTTCCCCCGCCGGGGAGGGAATGGAGCGGGAGGGAGTGGTGTGTAGCGGGAGGGAGTGGTGTGTAGCGGGAGGGAGTGGTGTGTAGCGGGAGGGAGTGGTGTGTAGAGGCAGTGGAGCACCGGGGAGGGGGGGAGGTGAGTGTGATGGGGAGAGGACAGAGATGTGTGTGTGTGTGTGTGTGTTTATTTTTTTTTTTTTTGGACCTTTGGCCCGTCACTCCGCCTCAGGCCAATGAGAGGTGTGGGGGGCGGGCCAAGGGGGTGGTGTGAGTGTGTGAGCCCAATGAGAGGTGTGCGGGGGCGGGCGGGCCAAGGGACCAATGAGATTGCCGCTAGGGACGCAGACATACAGTGCTTTCAGAAATATATAGTAGATATATATATATATTGTGACATAGTCCAAAGATGTTAGGCAGCTTTCTGCCCCATTTTAGAGCAGAAAGTGCAGGAATAGTTAAAAAATGATCCGTTCCACAGCTTCCCATTAACTCAGGCAGCTGGATGGAAAATCCAGACCACAGATTACAATGGCTCTAGTTCTCCCTCACCTGCTCTTCTAATCACATGCACAGGTATTTAGAGCAGAGAGGTTTTGCATTTGACTCTCTCTCCTTAGAGCCTGGAGGCTGGGGGTATCGCTGCTCCCCTGTTTCCAGTGTCGGGGTTGATGGCCCCTCCACGTATCACAGTACCAGAGGATTTGCCTGGACACCACAAACAGATAAGACAAAACAAATGGTTACTGCTGTTGCTAAAAGACTGTGCTGTATTTTGTGACCCTAAATGAGAGAGCATTGTTTTAAGCTGGGGAACCAGTTTAGTTGGCCAGCAGCTGTTAGAGAGACTGATTCTGATGTGTAGTTAGATCCCTGAAAGGGATAGGATTTTGCTTATATGATTTTGGTTTTATTTCTTGAAATAACAGTGTGGGAAATATTGTAACACTGAAATATGTGAACTGCTGAATGAAAGTATCTGAGTACCTCTAACCTTCACATGTTAAAGCTGCAGTACCTTACTTGGATGAAAATAAAGCAGGCAGAAGCCTGAGTTAAGCAGCATAATACTTTGCATGAACCTGTTTGTTGTATAATTAACCCTAGAAGACTGTGTCGGGAAGAACCCAGACAGACGTCAGCGCTACAAAAGAGGGGCGTTTGTCACAATATATATATATATATATATGTATGTGTGTATATATATATATATATATATATGTATATATATTATATATATATATATATATATATATATATATATATATATATATGCAAATACAACTGTATGCTCATCTGCATGTCTTAGGCAGGTCTGCAACCCCGCCTTTCCCAATATATATATATATATATGTATATATATATATATGTATGCGTGTTGTGTATATATATATATATGTGTATATATATATATATATATATATATATATATATATATATATATATATATATATATATATATATATATATATATATATATATACAGTGGTTGACAAATCACCAAAAAATCTACTCGCCACACAAAAAAATCCACTCGCCACCTAGTACCAAACGTGTGCTGCTTGGGCCAATATTTACTCGCCCGGGGGTTAAATCCACTCGCCCGGGGCGAGCAAATGTATAGGTTTGTCGAACAATATATATATATATATATATATATATATGTATATATCTACAGAAAAAACAAACAAAAAACAAGGGCACTCATAGCGTATTAAAGTTTACAAAATGTATATGGACTCACTCTTCCCTGATGAATCTCCGTGTAGGAGGGAAACGCGTAGGGCGTTCAGCATAGTGACGTCATCTGGGAGGTAGCATGGGAGCTGTGTATAGTTGGTAAATTGTATCCTCCACAAGGTTGCTACTTACTTATTAACAAGGTTGCTACTTACTTTATAACAGCAGCAGGGTTATTGGGAACTGGTTGACTCCTCATGCTGTTCGGTAATTGTATGTTATATGCTGTCTCTATTTCATCTGGCACCGCCGTGTGCATTCTCTAGGTACAAAGCTGAACCCTATGCATTTTACCTTGCTTCGTTCTTCATTCCATTTGTGCATTGAATGACACGGTCTGAAGTTTATTTATAGCCAGAATGCAATCTTAAAACCCGAAAGAGAGACGATTGCATGAATACAAATTTATGCAACTGTTCGGGACACTTAGCAGTGGCCTAAACAGAGATCGAAATTTTATGAGTCATTACTGACAGTAGTGAACTCTCGTCCCATAAGCGCTAAAGGCCATGTCTGTACATACTGTGCTATATGTATGTACACACAGCTGTCTCTCACACATACTAATACTCCTTGTTTTTCCATCCCTATACACCAATAGGTACCACTAAGTATCCACACACACTTTTAGTTGTGCTACTAACTCTCACATTTCCACACCCACACACACCATTTATATCAGTCCCACTCCAGACACACCTTGTGTAAAGCACTGTATATACTGTGGGCTCTCCATTCATTTTTATTCACACTGATACACATACACACTCTTTCTTCACTTGCTTTCAGTAACCATTTAACACCTCTAGCCATAAAACACATCCACACCGGGGGAAGGCACAGCACAGATAACATTCCAAGAGACACTGTTTTTAAGTTTACCTTTTGCTTCATTCATTGTAACATTGCCGGAAGAAGAGATCAGTGTATCTCGAAAGCTCGCACAAATAAAAGCATTTCGTTAGCCACAGAACGGTATCATCTATTTATTTTTTTATTTTTTTGATTATTGAAGCTCGGCTAACATGGTACTGATACCTCTACATATATATATATATATATATATATATATATATATATATAATCACCACATTTATTAAGGTTATGGTGGGTAAGTGACCAAAACCCTCCACAGTAAAGCATAAAGCAACTGTAAATATTCCTGTATATTCATTTGCATGTCTTAGACAGGTCTGCAACCCTGTGTTTCACCATTACCACCAGCACACAGCACTTCCACTGCAGCAAGGGATTCTGGGAAATGACATGCAAATGAGCACACAGTGCCACCTTTTATCTCATGCTCACATTACATGAGCAACTCTTAGCCAATGCATGCTGCTTTAGACACAGCTTTTAAGCAAGGGCTTGAGAAATGCAAAGTCAGTAAACCCACTCACAGACATGTTTCAACCTTGATGGGTATCATCAGTGCGTGGTTGGTTGCTGACATTTGCTCAGATGAGATTAAAGAGTAGGTAATCACCACATTTATTAAGGTTATGGTTAAGTGTTGCTCATTTGCATGTCATTTCCCAGAATCCATTTCTGCAGTGGAAGTGCTGTGTGCTGGGTAATAATGGTGAAAGACAGGGTTGCAGACCTGTCTAAGACATGCAAATGAATATACAGGAATATTTACAGTATATATATATATTAGACAGAAGAAGAAAGCGCACAACCCATAGCGTCAAAACGTACAAATAATTTAGTACAAATATATTGAGAGGGAAACAAACTCACTCACAAACATAAAAGATAATCAGGCATTTATAAATATAATTTCACCACCACGGGAACAGCACGGCAAGATCTCCTGCATCGTAAGATGTAACACACGCCGCCCGCTCGTGTCCCAAGGTCTCAGACCTCATGAATGTGTTGAAACTTATAATCTTAGGAGTCCTGGGTTGTCAGTCTCTCCACACCAGACCGGCTAGCAACCGCGCCAATTCTGGGGCTGCGTGCAGCAGGGCTGGAAGCTTGCCACTGCTTCCGACCCTTGTTGATGACGTAATGTCGGCGCTGCTTCCTGACTCGTTTCGTCAGACACACTGACTTTCTCAAAGGATATTGGAACAACAACAGAGACAGAAATATATACCCAGAAAAGTGGGTGATAGATAACAGACAACCCAGGAGTCCTAAGATTATTTCTCCTTTTGTCATGATCAAACATACCAGCACATCCTGGTAGCAATGACCAATACCCCTGTTACTGTAAATCCCTTGGCATAGCGTTGTGCGAACAAAGCAATAATTACTTTACAAAATGCATCGAACTGTGTTCTTCCATCCATGGCCAGGTGAATTTTTTTAGTATTCATAATTGTGAACTATATAATCATATATTTCTTATACAGTGGCTTTCTTATTTGCTCTATCATTATTTGTTAAAAAGATCATAAATGCAAAACTATATTTTGGTCTCGTTGAAGCAAAAGACATATTGCAAAAATTGTCCTATGCTCCTGTAAAGTGTCTCTATATCTGTTTTCCTAAAAAGCAAAGTGAAGAAAAATGTGCACATTTTTCAATTTTGCAAAGAAGAATACGACAACAAAAAACACAACAATTCAAATTTGATAACGCTTAGAGTGTTTAAGGCTAAATAACAATGGCTTCTTGTAAGACATTCTGCAGCATCAGCAGACCTGTACTGCAAATTGTAAATTGTAGCACACTGAACCCTCCCCCCCTCCTCCCCCACCCCACATGGCAACAAAAAATCACTTTCCCTTATGCCGGACATGCAACGAAATACAAACAAACATCCTAATTACGTCTCACATATCCCTTGTTAAATACAGATGTGAATAACAACACAAAGAATTGCCGAGAGTTAAATGGGATGTATATTGATTATATCTTCCAAATAAAACGAGAGATGTCAGCACTTTTGTTAAAGAAAGCCAGAAAAACAAAAAGGTAATATCTGTATAACTATCAGAAGCCTTGATAATTTAAAGCTTGACTTACCTGCACACCCGCTTTCATCAGAGTTCATAAATTTGTCTAGTGTTTGACATACCCGGTTGCCCACTCGCCAGGCTGGTGGCCAGTTAAATTTCCCCTGCTCTACAAAAAAAAATCCCCTGCTTCAAAAAAAAAAAAAAAATCCCCTGCTTCAAAAAAAAAAAAAAAATCCCCTGCTCGCAATAAAAAAAAAAATCCCTCTAGCTGATTCGGCGTGACGTGGGATAGAACGGCCAGGACCTTTTTGTGGGGGGTGCTGAGCAGTCAAGCCGCCCTTACTTCCCTTCATGGTTAAGTAAGTGTAAAATTAAGTGTGTGTATGTTACTGCTCGCACGCGTGTCCTTGCCTCCTGCCCCCGGTCCCTGTGGCTCCCTTGGTTTCCCGCGTGGAGCGGGAGATTGGTGGAGTGGGGGGGCAGGGCAGTGGTGGCGGTGAAGTGGTGGTATGGGGGTGTTCCTTCCCCCCAGTCTACCGTGCTCCCTTGGCTGCCCATGTGGGGCAGGAGATTAGCAGGGGGGGAGAGCGGGGCTGTGGTGGTGGTGGTGTGGGAGTGTTCCTTCCCCCCAGTCCCCGGTGCTCCCTTGGCTGCCCGCATGGGGTGGGAAAATTGGGGGGGGCGGGGCAGTTTTGGTGGTGGTGGTGCGGGGGTGTTCCTTCCCCCGGTTCCCAGTGCTCCCTTGGCTGCCCACATGGGGTGGGAGATTGGCAGGGGGGGGTAGAGCGGAGTGGTGGTGATGTGGTGCGTGGTCACAGCTGGCTCCTTGTAGGGAGCCGCCTGCTTGGTCGTCGGCCTTTCCTCTCTTCCTCCCCCCCCCCCGTCCCATGTGTGTGTATGGGAGAGTGAGAGAGAGAGAATGTGTGTATGGGTATGACAGTGTGTGTATGGGAGAGAGAGAGTGTGTGGTGTATGGGAGAGTGTGTGTGTGTATGGAAGAGAAAGAGACTGTGTGTGTGTGTGTGTGTGTGTGTGTGTGTGTGTGTGTATGTGTATAGGACACTAGAAGTTCCCCCCCCCAATCAGTCACCACCCCACCCAATCACCCAGTCAATCACCCCCCCACCCAATTACCCAGTCAGTCACCCCCCCACCCAATCACCCAGTCAGTCACCCACCCATTCACCCAGTCAGTCACACACCCCACACAATCACCCAGTCAGTCACCCCTCCCACCCAATCACCCAGTCAGTCAGCACCCCACACAATCACCTAGTCAGTGACCCCCCACCCAATCACCCAGTCAATCACCACCCCCCACCCAATCACCCACTCAGTCACCCAGTCAGTCACCACCACACCCAATTACCAGTCAGTCACCCCCCCAATCACCCAGTCAGTCGCCCCCCCCAATCACCCAGTCAGTCACCTCCCCCCCAATCACCCAGTCAGTCACCCCCCCACCCAATCACACAGTCAGTCACCCCACCACCCACCCAGTCAGTCACCCCGCACTCACACTCTCTGCCTCGCTCTCTATCACACTCTATGTCTCGCTCTCTCTCACATTCTCTCTGTTTCACTCTCTGGATCTGGATATCTTATTTACCATATATATATATATATATATATATATATATATATATATATATTTATTTTAACTGCCCTATACCTACACCGAAAAAACCTATATTGCTTTCTTCCAGATCTGACTCAAGCTTCACACGGGAGACATCGGAATCCCCCCTAACCCATTAGACTGGTAGGGAACACCTCTACTCCAACATATAATATTGCGGGAATGAGGGTACCTGGACATTGAGGGAATGCAGATCAGGTAAGACCCCAGGCGGGATTGCTGCTTTAGAAATTGTGAAGTAGGGGCATCAAGACACTGTTTATGGGGTTCAGGAAACTAGTCATTCATATCTGGCTTTTTTTTTCAGATCCGACATTTATATACACACACACTTATGTAACAAGGACTATTTGTAGTATAATGTAATAAAATAAATACACTTATGTCAAAAACGAATGTTGTTCTTACTAGGAATTTATTCAATTTATTTATTTTTTGGGGCTGGGGGTGGGTCGAGTAGATTTTTTGGTTGGGAGAGTAAATTTTTTGCTGATTTGTCAACCACTGTGTGTGTGTGTATATATATATACATATATATATAACATAGAAAAGGAAACAGTAGGGTCAAAAAGGTGCACTCAAACACTGTATAATGAAAAATAGAAAAAAATGGACTTTATTAGCAAAAAGTATAAAAAACATATAAAACAGACCCACACATATCATATAACAAATCGCTGTGTGACACAGCGTAGAAACACCACAGAGGTACAATAGGTCTGGTAAGAACCAAAAGCAAGGTAACAATATATTATTGCAAATATACCATAACAAAACCAGGGGAAAAATAGTTTTTCCCCAAGTAGTGTAACTAAGATCGGCCGATCCAATGCAATAGATGTTAATTAATATGAATGGTAAGTAAATCCAGACCACAGAAAAAATATATAATAAATATACATAAACCTCTTAATAATGGTGAGAGAAGGTAAGATACACAGCTGAAAATGAATAGAAATTAGAGTTCACTCGCGGCAAACAGCCAATAGGAATTTAAACATATCTGATAAAATCACTTTGATAATGAGCCTCATGATAAGGAGAGGTAGGGTGACCATTCGTACCGGTTTTACCGGGACAGTCCCGGTTTTTTGTGTCATGTCCCGGTTTTAAGTCGTCCCGGTTTTTATCCCGGTTTTTGTCCCTGGTCCCGGCTGTTTGCCGCGAGTGAACGTTTGGCGCGAAAACGGAGGTCTTTAAAGAGTGTTTGTTTATGCTGACATTGTACGCTCCCGGAAGAAGCCTTTTAGGCGAAATGGCCGTCGGAGCAGAGCTGTGACAGCACCCCCACCACCCTGTGACCCGTGTGCAACACCAGACTGCTTGAGATCCTCCTCTGTGATGTCGCTGATGCCATAACATGAGACTTTGGTCTGTATCACAGGACTTTCTTGCTGCCTTTATGTGAGACGCTGGTCTTTATCACAGGACTTCCTCAGTGCCCTGTACACTATCTATCTGAAGTGCTCCATGTCCCTGGGCTACTTTCATAGAATCTCTGCTCATTACCTTTGAGCTCTGCATCTCTGGGGATTTTACATGAGTGCTATTAGTGCACTATTTGGATTTTTCTCTCCTGCTGCTTATTCCATATGTGCAGCCTAGTCCGGGCATCAGTTTACAGAGCTGACTTGCAGCACATTATAGGGTCTAATTTCTATTCATTTTCAGCTGTGTATCTTACCTTCTCTCACCATTATTAAGAGGTTTATGTATATTTATTATATATTTTTTCTGTGGTCTGGATTTACTTACCATTCATATTAATTAACATCTATTGCATTGGATCGGCCGATCTTAGTTACACTACTTGGGGAAAAACTATTTTTCCCCTGGTTTTGTTATGGTATATTTGCAATAATATATTGTTACCTTGCTTTTGGTTCTTACCAGACCTTTTGTACCTCTTTGGTGTTTCTACGCTGTGTCACACAGCGATTTTTTATATGATATGTGTGGGTCTGTTTTATGTATTTTTTATACTTTTTGCTAAAAAAGTCCATTTATTTCTATTTTTCATTATACAGTGTTTGAGTGCACCTTTTTGACCCTACTTTTTCCTTTTCTATGTTATATATTCCCTTTGGGTCGGTAGCACCACCAGAGGGTCACTTTCACCCTGACCTTTGGTTAACTGAGTACTTAGTCAAATAGGGGTGATTTGACTGCGGCATCTTTTGTGTGTCTTTTATATATATATAAAATATATATATTTCTTTTTCTTTTAAAATATAAAATATATATTTCTTTTTCTTTTCGTTTATATATATATATAAAGATTCACCTGTAGCAGAGATCAGAATTAAAGGGATACACACCCAGGCAGGAAACTTACACTGCACTGAAACCTACAAAACCACATATGGACTCTTTTCCCCAATCCCAAGAGGAGAGAGACTGCTGAAGCTGCTAAACCTTATTTACCTATCACAAAGTGTAATATGGTCATTTAAATAGGGTTTTTTTCCTTCCAGCCATAGTCAGGGTTCAAGAAGTGAGTCAGCCCTTAAAAAGGGATAGGTGTTTGTTGTTTTCAAAAGTTTTGCTGAAGCAGTGAATACAGATGGTGACCCACGAGCGGTACTGATTTTGCAAATAAAGGTTGCCACACCACATAGGACTACCAGCTGTGAATGGAGTATATGCAGAAAAGTGTGAAAATTGATACAAGACTGTGCTGAAGCAGGGGAATTTTTAGCAAACAAATGCCGAGTGTAAAATTGCCCTACCGGGGAAAAAGTAATTGCTGAACTGTGTAAAAGGTATTCCAAAGCCAATTGCTGAGTGTTGAGTCACCCTGCCGGGAGTGAAAGAAGTATTCCACTGCAAAGAATGTTTTATTTTTCTGCAAGTAAAAAAAAGTCTACTTATATATCTTGGGAGCAAAACAGACACCCAAAGTGTGAAGTGTGAATGCCATAATACCCAAAGATGAGACTGAAAATTACTGAACTCAAGCAGAAAACCAAATTCTGTTGCTGAAGCGGAGGCAGTGCACCTAGCAAGTAAATGGTGTAAAGCAAACAGAAGTTTTTACCTAGCAACTACACATTCAGCATACCTAATGAGAGATTAAACCTAGCAAGTAAATGGTGTAAAGCAAATAGACGTTTTTACCTAGCAACTGCACATCTTGTCAGATAACATCTTGTCTTACCTGATAAGAGAAAATGCATACACAGGACTGCTGACATTGTAAAACTTACCCAAGATAGAAAAAGTCTACAGAGATGCCTGTGAGAGCTACAAGCAAAATATGCCCACCTGTAGGACCACAATTGGTGGTTCTAGCAAATACTGTGGCAACAGCTACAATAGCGCCTCCTGAGGTCAGGAAGAAAATTACACCTGATAGCCTAAAAATGGAGGACAAGATGATGCGTTCGTGTAATGAATCCTACCCCATGGAAGAGTGGCCCTTCCAGTCCAATAAAGAGGAAGACATCTCTTACGGGGAACCCGAACCGAGTCACACCCACAAAACACCCCAAGAATGGTGGGGGTGCCTGAACTCGGCACGAATCGAAAAGACCGCCCTCTATGATGACGAATATGGTCGACAAGAGAAAGAGCCGGAGCAGCAGATCACCCAATATTTCTGTCAGCTAAATCAACTGCAAGAAAAGCCTGGCATATATACACTGGCGACACACTTTATTCGAGCTCGGCTAGTCCCACGAATTCGGGTATACCCGGGTGTATTGAGTTTTGTGACTGTTTTCTGCCCGAGTGCATTGGGTTATTTTCCAGGCAGGGATTGAAGCATTTTATTCCCGCTGGCTGCAATACTGCACAGTATATATATATATACTGCATTACAATTCATGAATTTATGCCATCTGGTAGACACGCGAAGCATTGCAGCCTATTAAATCCTAATCATTATCATTTAACAGATCAGCCGCCCGTCAGCCAGGCATGAACCCAGGCTGGGAAGGCAAACGCAACGGGGCTTGTCAGAGGTGAGGAGCGGCGCATTCCAGGTATCTCCCAGGTACATACTGGGTATTTGCTCGAATAAAGTGTGTCGGTGCAGTAATGAAGCTGCTAAAGTATCAAATAAAGAAGGAGACCCCAGTATTCCGGGTGGGACGGAGTCATCCAAAACAAAAAAGCAGAAAAAGAAAAAGAAAAGCATATATGAAGTATATAATGAAGCTGCTAAAATTTCAAATGAAGATAGAGACCACAATATCCCTGAAGGGACGATGTTATCCAAAAAAAAAAGGCAGAAAAAGAAAAGCAGTTCTTCACTTACCGTGGAAGGAACAGACATGTCCGCAGATCCTGTGGAGGAAAAGAGGGACCGAGTTGCCCTGCAGCCTAGAGAAAATGGAGAATTTGTCCCGCGGTTAACCGAATATCCAGAGGGCCCAAGGCAGAAGTCGTGTACCCCAAAGAAGTGTCTGTCCGGTGCCAACAGTGAGGAACCCTCAACCAACCATCCCAGGGAAATGGAGCCGGAACCAGTGAGTGATGATCCCTTGCCAAGCCCTGAACATGCCCTGAAAAATGCCAGGCATGACTGTGATATGCTCCATGAACAATTGAAACAAAAGGAAGACGGTTACACAGAGCTACAGAAAAATAACGTGAGGCTACAAAAGATGTGCTCAAAATTTACTCTTTAGCCAGGACAGAATTGGACGATCTCAAGACTGAGCTAGATACTGCAACTGCTACTATTTCCACCATGGATGAAAAGCAGAGCCAATCTGATAAAATGGTAGCTACGCTAAAGCGGAAGTATGAGGAGGGACTGAAGCAGATGACAGTCTTCCAGCAAGAGGTTCACACTCTTCGCATAGAGCTGAATGCCTCACAACAGGAGGTCAACAGTGTCCGGATAGAGGTGGACGTATCTCAGAAAGAGGTTTAGACACTCCACAGAGCACTGGATGCCTCACATCATGAGACCAACAGCTGCCGCACAGACCTGGATGTTTCCAGAAAGGAACTACACAGTCTCACTGAGGATCTGGACATTGCTAAAGAAACTATTGTCAATCTTGATACAGATCTCAAAGTCTCTCAGAAGGAGCTTCAGACCCTCAACCTAGAGAAGGAAGTCTCACGCCAGGAGATTGTCATTCTAGAAGCAGATGTGCATAAATGGAAGGGGGACTGCAAAGAGGCCCTGAATAATACAGAGACTGAAAAAAGAGAAAATTCAAGATTAAAAAGAGAAAACTTAAAACTGAAAGAAGAAAAATTTCAGTTGACAGACAAAGTCAAGGAAAAGTTTGAAGCAGAGCACGACTGCAGAACCAACTGCAAGGTCTGCGTACACACTCCAGTATGCTGAGGAGAAGCAGCAAACGCTGCAGGAAGAAAAGCTGCAGGCTGTTAAAGAAATTCAAGTGCTGCAGGATTGTCTGATTACCCAGTATGTCCCCGCAAAGCAGCATGAGAAACTGAAGGCTACCCTGAGTGTCACCAAAGCATCGCTAGGGGCCAAGCTTAGAACCCAGGTGACCCGGCACAAAAGGGAGCATAAGAAGGTCCAGAAACTAAAACAAGTAACTGTGGCCCAAGCAAAGAAGTTCATAGTGCTTCACAATGCAATAAAAATGTGGAAGCAAGCTCAGAGAAAGCAAAGTACGCAGATAAATTCCCTGAGAAGAGACTTGCAAGACGCACTCAAACAGGTTGAGACTCTGCAGACCAGTAACTTACAGATTCCTCCAATACGAAAAAAGGTATTGGCTCTGCCCAAGCACCAGTATCCCACAGTAACTAATGCCCATGAGGACAGGGGTACAGTGAGAGTTGGGGACTCCATGCACCTTCAAAACAAGATTACGAAGTTTGAGCCACCTAAGAAAGCACTAGCCAAACCTACAGCTGCCCAACAGGCAACAAACAGAGGTAGGAGTGCAGAATCAAAGCCAGAAGAATCCTTAGCTGAGGAAGCTGAAACGATAGGACGTTCTCTGGAAAGGGCGGTGGATGTGCAACTCAGTCCCAAAAAAGCTGAACTGGCGACTCCGTTGTGTGGAGGAGGTGCAGAAAGATCGCTTCAAAAGCGTAAAACTCTACGGGCTAGTCCTAACTGCTCTACAACTGTTGCCATACAGTTTGTCTACAAAAAGAGGAGTGCCCGACGCAACGGAAATCTCATGACCGCGCACTCTGTAAAAAGACTTTACTTGGAAAAAGTCCTCCTCGAGCGACTGAGGAGTGCTGATCTCAAGCAACTTCGGGAGGAGGCAAAAATAAACTGGAGAAAGGGCTCCAATCCCAGCAGGACAGAGGGTTCTCTTCCTCCATCCACTCTCATTCAAGTCAAAGAAAGATCTCAAATGAGAGTGGAAGGATGGGCTTTGGCCGTGGTAAGCCCGAGCTTCCAACAAACAGGGGAGGTATGTAACAGGGGACTTATCCCTGTTCACAAATGTGCCTCTAATCCAGCAGTGTGGTGGTTAACTGCTGGTAGGCAATTAACTGACACCACCTGCCTGATTGCTTAGAAAAGCCTGTCTTTTGAGACAGGAAGTGACTCCTTAGTTGACACCTGAGCTGAACTTTGGAGACAGAGCAGAGACTCCTTAGCAGACTCCTTAGCTGAACTTGGAGACACTTGTTTTGAGCCCTGCCAGAAGAAGCAGCAGAGCTGCTTTCAAGACACAGGGGAAACTTCTAAACCTGAATGCTGACATACCCTGAGGAAAAGGGAGCTGAACCAGGGACAGAGAAGATTTTCCCTCCAAACCACAAGGAACAGATAAGACTTTCATTTATGAGACTTTCTATATCTGCTTATTTTCATGCTATATATTTGGGGCTGGTAAAGAGCCTAGCTAACCAACCCAGTCAGAGAGGGCTGAGCTATATGTGTAGATAGTCTCCAAAGCAGAGATAGGTTTCTTTGTTTGGCTCACTATTTCGCTTATGTTGTTTTTTTGCTGTGTTTTAAGCGACAAGCACAATAAAGCCTTGTTATCATTTCACCTTACAACAGTCTCCATTGTGTACCTCTGCACATATCCTCCTACATGCACAAACTCAATTTGGAAACTTAATAAAATGGTGATTTAAAAGAAGAAAATATTCCTAGCGATAATGGCCTCTAGTATACAGTACAGCACACGGAAACATAACATAAGAACAGTATCCCATAGGAAAAGGGAGAGAGTATAAAGATGTATAGCGAAGAAAAATAGGATATGTAGGGGGGATTGTAATAGAATTGAAATTAAAAGAGGAGGGAAAAATGAGTGAATGATGAAAAATAACAGACACAGGAAAAATATCATATACCTACAAAAACATAGCGTACCCTGTGTATTCATTCAGGCCCCCCGGAAGCAGAGTGGCAAGTTTAAAAATCCACCTGCACTCACGCTGTGTAACCTTGACGTTGTTGCAGCTTAACATATTTTGACCAAATGATTTACCTAAATGACCAGATTGGTGATGAGAAGAAAAAGCATATAGAAATTAATCAAATAATTTGTCATATTGGATGCGCATTGGGTCTTCTTTGATTAAGAGTGCAAAGGTATCAGAAAAGATACAGGCAATATTTACTTCAAGCTACAAGTAAATGAATAGCAAAAACTTTAGGAAAGAGGATATAGAACCCTTACAAATTGGGAGGGGCAAGACAAATATAGGTGATATGGATAAACCAGAGGAACTGAGGAAGCTACACTTACTGTTCTCTGTGCTGCAAATGAACAAGCAAAAGTCTGCAGTGCCAGGGACAGTGTCTGGTGTGATAGAGCTGCAGGGGGTGCATGCTTCTGAATGAGATCCTCTGCAGCATTAATCCTTTGGTGCCATTACAGTGCATGGCAGCGGCCCTGAAGACAGTTATGCTTACTACATCTGTTAAAAACAAACGATTCCCCTCTGTACTGTATATACCAAGCAAGAAAAACTTGCAAAAATATCATAGCAAAAGGAAGCCACAACCTAAACATGAATTAACATTAGGCTAACACTGGAAGAAATACAAAGGCAGATTTAAAAAAATCATGGCAAATAAAGTACCTGACCCTGATGGCATACTGTACATCCAAGGGTCCTTCAGGAGCTAAAGAAAAGGGTAAGGCTAAGTCCCTGGTGGAGGCTGCTGCACACGTGCCTGGCGTCCTGGCGGCGTGTGAACAGTTTTAAACCGCAGTAAAAAACAGAGAAAACCCTGTGCGCTACTATCTAACCCAGAATATGGAATATAAATATAGTGCAGTGACTAAACCACATAAATAAGTGAACAAGAAATAAATCACAATAACCACAGTGAGGGTGTATATATGAAGAAATTATATCACATAACCGTGTATTGGTAGAGGCGTCTGCTGCTATAAACACAGGGGGTGGCTCAGCACCCCCCACACTCTAGGAAATGGAAACAAAAGAGACAGCGCACAACGCCAAATAGTGAAGCAAGTAATGCTATAAATTAGTAATTACAGGGTAATAAATCTGCGTACATTAAAACAGTGCAATAGGTGCATTTAGTGTGTTTCACACAAGTTACCACTCAGCAACTGTTGTCAGAAGAGTCTGGAGCTTGCTTCTCTCAGCGGGGGCGCTACGTTGGTTCAGGAGCAGGATTAATGTCCAAAACCCTTCACCCAGCAGTACATTGCTCCCAAGGGGATTTCCCTTTACATCAACCAGGCTCCGTTGCAGGTATTGGTGCTTGGTGGGACCGCTCGCGCTTCCAAGCCGTCTGGTGCAGCTCATGTAGCTCAGCGAGCAGATCCACTGTACGGGGGTGAGACCTCAGCTCTGCAAGGGTACACTCGGCGTGCCACGTTGTCGCTCCGTCGCGGGATACTGCGTGATGACGTCACAGTCTCCGCAGCAGCGAGGGAACCGGCAGGGAGGCAGTCAAAGTCTCTCAAAGTCTCTCAGAGTCTCTCATAAGCCCAAAATTACCACGTTTCCACTCTGGGACGGGGGGGGGGGGGGGAGAGCAGAATCCACCGGGAGCTGTATTGCGATTACTGAAAATCCCTGTTGGTTTTTGCTATATGTATAACGACAGCAACAATAACTAATAAGGTTGGGAACACACACACAATAGGTGCTCTGGGAATAACGTCAAACCTTGTATAAACTTGAACAAACATTTTCCCTTTCAGGGGGAGTTGGGTAGGACGACCCTGGGGGTAGGTGAGGGGCCGGGCAGGTATGAGGGGGTGATGGAGGATGGGGGATGGGGTGGTGGTGGGGAATGGGGTTCCGCTGAGCAGACCCCTTGGTTTGCGGTACATGTATGGAAATAGATAATCATTCACAAGTTTTTACTAACTGTAGACCTACGACCGGAGGTCTCGGTGTGGTTTCTCGGTTCGGACCTTTAGTTGAAGTCTTCACAGCGGTATCAGCTGTCATATGAGTCTTGCCCACGTCGTCTTAGTGGGACGGTGGGGAGGAGGATGGGGGAGAAGGGAGGGCTGAGGGGGGGGGCCCAATCCAGCACGGAGGCCTGCTAGTTCGGAGAAGATCATCGGAGTCTGACCCAGGGAAGGGAGGGGAGAGGAAGACCCATGTGGAATTCTCTCCCCTCCCCCCCGACCCACAGGTGCGTCGACCCTCTATCGGCTGGTATAGGAGCTCCGGTCGGTGGGGCAGGACCAAGCCTCCTTCGTCCGGATCTGCCCCGATAAAGCAGGCGTGGAATCCACTCTTCATTTTCTTTAAATCTCTGAGCTTGGGTTCCTTTGGGACGCGATCCTCTGTGACTCTCTCCTACTTGCCTACCTCCCTCTCTCCTGCATGGTGGCATCGGCCATCTTGTTTGGGGAATCCTATTCACTCTCCCGCAGCCCCGTGCGCAGACAGGCAGATGCTCTGGAAAAGGGGGTTGCCCACGTGCGCTCCCCCTCCCGTCCGACAGTGCCCCGGGTCAGCTAAGCACTTTATTCGGCTTGTGTGTGGGTGGTGGGGATGGGGATTGCGGAGCGCTCCACTTCCGGCCTACCTCGTGGCAGCAGACGGTCCTCCGACCCCACGGGGAAGAGCTCCATGCGATTCTGAATTCTGTGGGAAGCTCCGGGCACCGACGACCCTCCCGCTCTGAGAGCCCGCTACTAAGCCTCCTCTCCCGTCTCGTCCGCCAGAGGAAGGGGGCGATTTCTCCACGGGGGGTCAGGGCCTCCAGGTGATCCATCTGGGTGCCGCAAACCTTAGCTGGGAGCCGAAACGAGCACTGTTCTGGCGAGGAGGGAAATAGTACCGTCTGTGGAGGTTTGTTGAGTCGATTTATAACGTTAGCTGTACTTTTATTACATTTATTGCTCTAACTGACAAATTTCTTTGAGAGGGGCTCTGGAGCCGGTCCCTCAGGCAGCCATTTCCTTGGATGCCACCGGAAGTCCTGGTTGTATCAATTATTAAAGATTGTTGGGTTGTGCACAGACAGAAGGACTAAGGATCGTTTACATACAAGCGGCAGGGAGCAGGGGGAAAAAAACATAATTTTTGGAGGCAGCAAGAAAGCTCGGTGCTAATTGCTGCCTCTCTGCCAGGGACAGGGAGAGAAAATTAAACAAAAAAGAATTCTTATCTATGCTTGTCTGACACAATCTTACCAGCAGTCTAATCTTCTCTCGTCATAAAAGAAACATAAGTGTTCAAGACTGCATTCATTGGGCAGAAGGTGTTAAATGATAGTATTGGCATGAAGCCATTTTTGGTTTTGAAAAATCTGCGCTCCCATTGGTGAACACTAGCTGCGTTCCCATGGGTCTAAGAGATCTGCCCTCTTATTGGCTCCTGGCGCACCACATGACCGCGTCACCGCACAGGAACACAATCGAGTTGTTTCCACTGCTGGCTGACGTGTCACAGCACGAAGGGGGCAAACAATTAAGGAGACACCAGAGCCTGCTAGTATGGAGGTGAGTGATTGGTGTGCGGTGCCCAAGCCACTGTCACCACCGGGGACCTAGCCTAATTCTATATTGTCCGGAGTGATTGTAAAGTCAATAGGGAATTGTATCTGAAAACTCATAGTCAAACCTTATTTTTTAATATTGTAGACTCCAGTTCCACGGGTTCCACAAAATTGGTGTAAAACAGATGTGGTGCCTTTTCTTAAAAAGGTAGCTTGATCGCAAACAGGAAATTACAGACCGCTAAGCTGCCATCAATAGTACTACTTGAATTTTTATAAAGAAATCATATTCAGAAATATATTTTGAACAATATAATTATTAAAATTATAGTATGGGGAATTCAAATCCCCAAAAATATTTAGCCCCACCTAATTTTAAATATTTTGAATAAATAAATCTATATAATATTCAGCTAATGTTTTCTCTGAAAATAACTCAATTGAAGCAGAACACCTTAATACATTGACATACTGTAAATTGTTACATTGGTGTAAAAGGATTACATTTGCAGGCTTAACATGATTTGGCCAAAAGATTGAACTTCTGTAAATGACCCATACTCATGAGTGGAAAAACCCTCATACTCATGAGTCAAACACAAACATCTGATGTTCATTTGGGCTTCTTTGTTTACTTTTGCAATATGCACACAATTTTGAGCAATGCTTAAGCTTAGGATGCTTGATACAGATGGCGTTTATTCTCTTCCCTTTTACTCTACACACATTCAGGCCGTGTTGGTAGAACAGCAAGGCTTTGTCTAGTATTTCATTAACCTATTAAAGGAGCAACACATGCCATATCCCACATGTGTTTTTTTTTTAAATAAGTCAGTTCTGTAGTATTAGATAATATTTATTGAAATTCAAATCTTAATGCCATTTTTAAAGAGTTTTAATATACTGAGCATGCTTTGATTACTATATCAGGGTTTAGCCCACCTCCCCAGCAGTGCAAGATCTTTATAACACTTTTCTGTTTGGGATATTTTGATGCCAATGTTCCCAGCAGTGTGAGCTGTAAACTGTAACAATAGATAATGTTACCTTAGTAATATAAGGATACATTGTAGAAGTTGAGTTACACTGACTGAATGATGGATTGAAACTGAAAGATAGCCATTTACCCTGGGAACCAGGATTTTGATGACCGATTATGTGATAATGATTTGATTGGCAGCTTAGGTAATTCATTTTCAGTGAGGGTAATTAAAGGCTGCATATATTAAAACAAAAACGTAATTTTTTTTAAAGTGCCGCGTGGATTGCCTCTTTAATGTACCTCGTCTATTGAGAACACCGGCCCATATTTACAAAGTAAAGCTGTTCCTTAAGAAAACTTTTAATAATGGAAATGGGCCGTAAGGTGTTTTATAACATATAACTTCTTACATTAGTATATAAGCCCATAGTATCAAAAAGAGCTAAATAGATCAGGTACTGGGATATATATAGTACTGTACTGTAGCTTGCCAAATGATATACAATGTACTTATTCAGATGTGAATCACTGATGCTATCCTCTTTATATACACAACAACAACAATCTGACATTTAAGTTGACTTGTTATATTACTGTATATTGTTTTTTTTTCTGAAAATGTCAAGTTAAAGAAATAAATCTCATATTCATTCCCATATGCACACTAAATGTAGCAATTGCTCATACATGATTATAGTATCTTGTTAGAAGATCACAGTTCTTCAGATATTTAAGTAAGCCCACAGAAATACTTGCACACATGTGACTCCCTTTGACATAGACTGTACTCTGTCCCTAGTAATGAAAAATTAGGTTTACCACCCAATTTATGGAAGGAGACAATGACATTAAAGAACTAAACTTTAATAAATGATAAAAAAAGTTCATCTGTCTGTCTAGACATAATCGTTTTACTTTGATGTTGTAAACATAGATGATATCATCATGCCTGACAGCTAAAAGCAGATCATTCAAAATCTCATTTTCTATACCACTTCAAGGGCTTTTACCCTCTCCAGGGGTTAACTGCACAAGCCACTAATTATTATAATTTAAAGTTGACATTTAATTATAATAAAAGCTTATTATTCAATTTCAAATTTGCTTTTCCTATAAGCTATTTTTTATTGAATTTATCACTATAGAATTTACATAGCCACATGGGTTTCTAGAACACTTTTTTAAGCTACTGTATGACACTAAAACATAGCTTTCTTTAAAGTAGCTTTTAGTATATTATACATCTATATAATATGCAGAAAAAGATCACTAGGATTTATGGCACCATATCTTTTGACAGAGAAATACAAATATTATGCATAGATGTTACAAGTCTTTTGAAGAAGGAATATAAAGGATATTGCATGCCCATGAACATAGATTGTGTTGTTCATGCAGACAATATGTTGAAATTCTCTTCAGCAGTTCTATGTTGCCTTGAAAACTCTGGACCATACAGTAAGTAAAATTTGCCAAATAACATGAAATTCAGCACAAACTTGAGCAGAGACATTTTCTTGAACATATTTTTATGTAGTAGGGGATGGTAAATACAGCACACTCTTACACAAATGCTTGTTTTTAAGTTACAAAATGTGAATGGGATAACCATACGATACTGTCACAATACATTATATCTACTTTTTACACTGTCTTGCTTTTTTTGATTTACTTTGAGTGAGCTACTGAATGATTGAACCAGTGAAGATCTATAGAGAAGAACAACTCCAACTCATACGGTGGGATACTCAGAAAAGCAATTTTGTTTATGACCCCATGTGAGTTCATAGATTGGGATTCTTAACATCCACACATTGTTATGAATTGACTTCACTATAGATATTTTTCTTTCTTATTCATGGGTTAATTTTCTGCGCTCCATATATCCAAGAGGAACCTTTTGCCATAGAAGGCTGAACACACAGTCGGTTTCAGACCAGAGCTGTATTATATTATAGGGGTTCATTATCACTATATGCACACTTCTGTAATATTTTGATTACTTATAACTGCACATGTTATTCCATGTGTGGCTCATTCATTTGTTTAGTTACTGATTGGGTGGTTTGAATACAGTATTTTGTATAACATATTTTTGTCACTGGTGGGAGCGATTCTTATCTTTGTCCATCACTGTAGTGGACCGACCGATAAATACAAAATAAGCACAACTATAATAATCAAGTGCAATGATACTTAATAGGTTTGATTGCCCACTGTAACGTATCTTCCTCCTCCTCCTAATCATACTAACAAAATAAATAAGCAACAGCAATAACATAGACTGCAGGCTGTTTGAGATTGAAATTCTCTCTTTCCCAATATTTACTTGTATATCTGATGCTTTACATAGTTACATAGTTACATAGTAGATGAGGTTGAAAAAAGACATAGGTCCATCAATTTCAACCTATGCTAAATTTAGACAACAGATTCTTTATCCTATATCTATACTTACTTATTGATACAGAGGAAGGCAAACAAAAAAACCCCATTAAGGGGAAAATGTAATTCCTTCCTGACTAAGAATTGGGAATCGGATTAATCCCTGGATCAACATCCTTCCCATGTATACTTATTTGCTATATCCCTGTATACCTTTCCCATCTAAAAAGATGTCCAACCTTTTATTGAACAAATCTATTGTATCTGCCATCATAGTCTCCATGGGTAATGAATTCCACATTTTAACTGCCCTTACTGTAAAGAACCCTTTCCTTTGTTGCTGGTGAAATCTCCTTTCGTCCAACCTTAAGGGATGGCCCCGAGTCCTTTGTACTGCCCATGGGATGAACAGTTCTTTTGAAAGCTCCTTGTACTGTCCCCGAATATATTTGTATATAGTATCATATCCCCTCTTTTACGCCTCTTTTCTAATGTAAATAAATCTAATTTAGCTAGCCTCTCCTCATAAGTTAGATTGTCCATCCCCTTTATTAATTTGGTGGCTCTTCTCTGCACTCTCTCTAGTTCCATAATGTCTTTTCTTAGGATTGGTGCACAAAATTGTACTCCATATTCAAGGTGTGGTCTTACTAGTGCTTTGTAAAGGGGCATAATTATGTTTACTTCCCTTCCCTCCATTGCCCGTTTGATGCAAGATACAGTAAGATCTTGTTTGCCTTTGCAGCTACTGCATGACATTGGGCACTATTGCTAAACCTGCAGTCTACAAGCACTCCTAAATCCTTCTCCATCAAGGATTCCCCCAATATATCTCCATTTAATTTGTAAGTCGCCTTTTTATTCTTGCATCCCAAATGCATAACCTTACATTTATCTGTATTAAATGTCATTTGCCATTTACCTGCCCACGTTTCCAGTCTCTCCAAGTCCTTCTGAAGAGAAATTACATCCTGCTTTGATTCTATTACCTTACACAATTTAGTATCATCAGCAAAGATGGAGACTTTGCTCTCGATCCCAACCTGAAGGTCATTAATAAACAAGTTAAAAAGCAGGGGTCCCAGTACTGATCCCTGAGGTACTCCACTCACGACTTTAGCCCAACCTGAAAAAGTTCCATTTATGACAACCCTCTGTTGTCTTTCCTTTAACCAGTTTTCAATCCAGGTGCATTTATTATTACTGAGTCCAATTTTCTTTATTTTGTACACCAACCTCTTGTGTGTAACCGTATCAAAAGCCTTTGCAAAATCTAAGTAGACCATATCAACTGCATTACCCTGGTCTAAATTCCTACTTGCCTCCTCAAAGAAACAAATAAGGTTAGTTTGGCAAGATCTATCCTTCATAAATCCATGCTGACTAATACTAATAATTTTGTTTTCCATTAGGTATTCCTGAATATTATCCCGTTTTAAAACTTCAAGTAGTTTCCCTACTATTGAAGTCAGGTTTACAGGTCTGTAAATTCCCGGTTGTGATCTAGATCCCTTTTTAAATATAGGCACCACATCTGCTTTACGCCAATCTTGTGGTACTGAGCCTGTGAAAATGGAGTCCTTGAATATTAAATATAATGGTTTGGCTATCCTTGAGAACTCTTGGATGTATGCCATCGGGGCCAGGTGCCTTATTTACTTTAATTTTTTTCAAGTCGCTTATGAACTTCTTCCTCAGTTAACCAATTGTTCATTAATATGGAGGTTGTGGCTTCCTCCTGCGGCACTACTATTGAACTTGATTCTTCCCTGGTAAACACAGAGGCAAAGAATTTGTTTAATACCTCAGCTTTTTCCTTATCTCCAATAATCTGCCTACCCATCTCACACTGAAATGGTCCTATATTTTCTTTTCTCATTTTTTTGTTATTAAGGTACTTAAAGAATTTTACCTTGCTGTAATTATAATGCTCTGCATCCCTAAGTCTCTTAACTGAGGCTGTAAAGAACGTCTTACATGCTTGACCTTGTATAATCAAAAACATATATGCAAACCAAAATAATCTAACTTCATGTATATGGGATTATATCTGTTAGAAGGACAATAAAACACAGAGTTTTCATATTAACTGGTTATTAATTCGGACAAAATAATTATTATGCTCAATCATATCAATACAAGTTTACCCTTAGGGAACAATGTCAAGTATTCTAGTATCTTTGCATGATACTGTGCTGTGTTTTAAATATCCAACAAAATTGTTTTTTAACTTGAATAAGAGATAAGGTGTGCTAAAGCACAGCACCCTTAGTTAACCCGGACCTTAGAAAGTATTGTTCAATATAACATCGGAATTTAGGGTTAAGAATATCTTCTTGGAATTGCTTTGGTCAAGTTAAGTTGAAAGGTCCATTGGCATACAGTGTGTTGGGCTTTTAAATTTTGTAATTTAGTTATATCCAGGGTAACTCATTTTACATTATTTGGTTTCTTTAGTGAGCAATAATCTGTTACTTAGAAGTTTATCAGTTGTGTGCCACATGAAAAGTAGACATCACATTCTCAAGATCAAGACCTGTTTCTCGTGATGATAATATAATACAGTTAATATGTAGGAATCCTATCTATAGCACAGAGCATAAGAAGACCATCAGCCTCAACAGAATCAGTACCTATGGCCTACCCGGGCATCTCAATCTGCATTATGACAAATTAGAGGTAATATATATATATATATATATATATATATATATATATATATATATATATATTTACGTTGCAAGTCATCAATGTGTTACTGCAAAGAATAACGCATTTTTGAGATCGGTGAAATTATATTATTAAAATTATTAGATTCATGATATTAACAGAAATGGATGTACACGTGGGAGTCATCAAACAGTGAAGAATGGCAATAAGAAATCATTTCTTGACTTAAATGCTACAAAATATTATCACATGTTTCAGGGTGGTGTTAGAGGTGCGTTACAGCCTATATATACCAAAAAGTATGTCTTACTATCTCTAATAGCTAAAAACCACTAATCTTACTACTAAAACTAAGTGCCTTTGAACTCATATATGTGATTAAAAAATTAAAGTGTTAATAAAAAATAGAAAATGTGGTAGCGGATAGAAATATGACTCTTAACTAATAGATAAAGGGTATTATAAAATATCAAGGGAAAAATTAAACAATTTAGTCAAAAATTGAAAACTATGCATCTAACAACACTAAATTATGAATAAATATACAATTTTAAATAAAATATCAAATACACTGGCGACACACTTTATTCGAGCTCGGCTAGTCCCACGAATTCGGGTATACCCGGGTGTATTGAGGTTTGTGACTGTTTTCTGCCCGAGTGCATTGAGGTATTTTCAAGGCAGGGATTGAAGCATTTTATTCCCGCTGGCTGCAATACTGCACAGTATATATATATATACTGCATTACAATTCATGAATTTATGCCATCTGGTAGACACGCGAAGCATTGCAGCCTATTAAATCCTAATCATTATCATTTAACAGATCAGCCGCCCGTCAGCCAGGCATGAACCCAGGCTGGGAAGGCAAATGCAACGGGGCTTGTCAGAGGTGAGGAGCGGCGCATTCCAGGTATCTGCCAGGTACATACTGGGTATTTGCTCGAATAAAGTGTGTCGGTGCAGTATACAAAACTGGAGTAAAAACAAAGAGTGTCCGAATAGTGTCCAAAGAAAGGTGTTGCTACTTCAAAAAAGGTTTATTTGGACCTCCGTGACAATGAAACCAACTAAAAAAAATATAAAAAATGTAACCAACATAGATATTAAAAACGTAATGTATCATATTCACAAAAAACCATAGAGTATACACGTTGTAGAGTAATGATTACTCAAATCTCTTCTGGTCTCTGGAAGGGTCTTGTCTTGCGTGGGATGTCATGTCTAACATCGCGGATGTCCAACTTGCCAAATCCGACGAGATGAGTGGTGCACCCAGCTGTCAGACACCATGTGACATCAGATGTGAAATCCCATACAACAGATTCAGGACAGAACAGACACTTCCAGAAACCAGCAACAGTTTGAGTAATCATTACTCTACAACGTGCATATTCTATGTATGTTTGTAAGTGTGATATCTTATGTTTTTAGCAAACAACCTGTGTTTTCCTTTTTCCCTGTCTTTCAGAGGACAGGAAGAGAAGCAGTAGATGTACTGTAATAGTGGCTTTTTCTGGTACCAGCAGAAGGAATAGCAGTAGTCTATTTTTGAGGTCTTTCAAAAAACGAATGAATATGGCCAGTAATACCAACCGGACAACAAAAAGGTTAAAACCGAAATAAACATAAACCAGGAAATAGTGTGTTGCAGGATACATGCAACCACACACGCGGGTTCCCTTGATAAGGCTTATTTATTGAGCCTTAAAACATACAGCACACAAAAACAAAATAGCTTCTCATCAGCAGACAAAAAGAAAATAGCTTCTTCTTCAGCAGACAAAACAAAATAGCTTCTTTTTAGCAGACAAAACAAAATAGCTTCTCTTCAGCTTAGAAAACAAGGCAGCTTCTCTTTTGCATGCAGGACACAGACAGTTCAACACATATGTACTTTGCAACACAGACCTTATAGCAGTAATCTCTTCAATATTTTCAGTCATGTTTCCTGACCAGCTAACTTACATGTGTGTGTAGCCTGGGGGTTTTAAACACCTTGATTATGCAGCTGGGGTCAGACTAATTAAGCAGCCCTTCTCCACTGAAAGTTAACCTCGTCACTGCTGCACTGCAAACTTAGACATATGTTTGCCAGGTATATGGCTGGTGACGTTCATTCACCCTGTCACATAGTGCAATTGTAAAATAAGAAAACAGTACACTACAAGAGGAGGTGTAAATCAAATTACATATGAGGGGGGGATACTAAGCAGAGTACCCTGCTTAAAGCCCACTGGGAGGTGAATTCTGGTACCTCCTCAGCAGGGCCACAGACAGATTTCCCAGGGCCCAGGACTAGAGTTACAACCGCCCATTTTTGACCACACGAGACCCCCCTCTTCCCATGTATTTTTCTGTCCTGTACCTCACTCTTACTCGCTCTTTTCCTCACTAACTACCTCACCCCCTTTCTTACACCCCTCTCTCCTCTCATTCTCCTCTCACATTCCCCCTCCATCAATTACCCCACTCTCACTCAAGCCCCCCTCCTCACTCATTCCCTCACCCCCACACAATCCCCCTCACAAAATACATACCAAAAAACCTCGCCCACTAATACAAAAAAAACCAAATGCATCCAAAAATTCCCCACCCCCAAATATATACAGACCCCCACCCCCCCAAATACATACTACCCCCCTACCTCCCAAATACATACAAATTTCCCCACCTCCCAAATACATACCAAACTCCCCCCCACCACCCCACCACCCCACCACCCCAAACACATATAAAAAAATCCACCACCCCCAAATATATATGTAGCACTGTTTTCCCCTCCCCTCTGGGAGATCTTGCTTTTGCTGTAGGTATATTGGTGCTGGTTACCTGTGAGGGTACTGGAGAGATGAGTGGTAAGGGGTAACAGGACAGGTTTTTGGTGATCCTTCAGGTTCTTCGCATGGTGTCAGCGCCTCCACTCACAGCAGGCTCCTGGGTTTCTAGAGACAGTTCCCACCATGACAGACTTCTCGCATATCCCTACCCAATAAACTGTTACTTACAGTAGGCAGGGGTATATAAACATGGTTTTTTTTATTGAAGCAACCACTGCAGTTGGTATTAAAGCATATGAATCATATTTTAGAATGGTCCCAGACCTCTGGATGGTGCTGGCATTCTTGCAATATTGAGGCCTTGTGCTCTGCGCAGATTTTGGGCTGCACTTAGCCCCAGGTGGGGCTGAAGGCATGTCTCACTCTAAGCCGGAGGAACTCGAACTAACTGTAATTTGGACACTTCCTCCCTACGGCACAGAGAGGGAGGATACAGGGTCTGCACCATGATTGGCTGTACACAAACTCCAGTTCCCCTCCACCCCTGTCACTCGTAGAGGCAGCATGAGGAGGGGTAAACCCACAGGATAGTCTGACGCTGCCTGTAGCTATCAGGTCTTACGTGACAGGAGGCAGAAAGTATAGTCTTGACCAGCTATGGCTACACTCTCCCATTTGGTGAAATTCCCATGTCCTCACTGGTATCAAATTTGGGTCACCATCCAGTAACCCAGAGCCTGCAATATAAGACAGACATCATGACATAACCAATACACAGTATACAGACATCACTACCCATATCATCCACTGATTACAGTGTTGACAAATGTAACCAATTCTTCCAACGGGAAGAATAGAATCCCTACTTTACCACCCACCCATCAAACATCTTGGTCCAGATGAAATATATTTTAGTCAAACCAGGCCTCTGTTGAATTTCCACCTTATCTTTGTAGTTACACCTTCCTACAAACTACTCGTCCATAACGGAGCAGATTCTGGACTCCGTTATAAATATCTTATTGGAAGTCTTAGCCCGAAGATACTCTAAGACAGCCTGTTTTAGCCAATTATGCTGGTTGTTCTCAATTTCTTCCATGATTGGCATCAGGTACGTACAGGAATTTATACCCGTGAGACTGACGGTACCTAGATATTATGGCCCTGTCAGCTCGACTAAATTTTAATTATTTGCGGCCAGTGCCTTGGCCTGGCAGAACCAAAAATTGAGGTTCTCTTCCCTCCACCTCTTGATAGAGTTTAGCTGGTCCCTTAGGTGATATAATGGTCCCCTAGATTGATGTAATGTACCCTTTTTTGGGTGGCTTCAGCTGTATCCTCCAGGGAAAATTGACCTGTGATCTACTACAGGACCAGCCACCAGAAGGAACCTGGTCCTGTTCATACTACAGTAGCAGAGTATCCCTGGAACATAGGGTCCTTCCACTTAAAGGGTTTCCAGAGCTAGTGTCCATCTGAGAGGACACTCCAGATGTTGAGGACAGTTGAGATAGGGAAGACTCTCTGAAGGATCTAAATGACTGAGGGGTCTTAACCACAGGTATCCTGCTTGCATAAGGTATCTTCCCCTCTGAATCCGCATCCTATGTCCAACCCCCCCTTCCTCCAAAATCCCAGTCCTTTAAGTCAGTTGACCACCCAGGGAAAATGGGATAATACAAAAATGGATGCAGCAGAGTTAGGGACATTTGTCGCAGCTCTGTCCTGAACAAGAGTGGTCTTGGGAGTACAGGCCAGTAATTGGGTCCTAGAATTGTCCCGGACAAATCACTCTGAAGTGGGTTTACCCTTACCCCAAGGTGGCAGTATCGAGGCAGACGTAGTTGCCTGGGAAGGGATATGGGCAGCTGGGGTCGGTGAACAGGGCCTAACATCGTCCATGACCAGTCCTTTTGGTGCAATTTTACCACAGCCCTTAGGGAGGGGTAGTGTGGTGGTATCGGGGGTCTGAATACCCCTTTCTCTGAGTGGGGTCCTGTTGGGGACCTCTGAAGATCTCAGCGCAGGTTCTGCATCTTGAGCGGCCGCCATCTTGTTGACGTCCTCATAGCTGGCCGGTCTCACGAGATCTCCAAGCAAGCACCAGTCTGGCAGCATGGATGATGTTATGCCCAGCAGCATCGGAAGCGCATCACCCCGCGGCACACCGAACAGGGCTCCGCCTGGATCCTCGTCTCGGTAGACCACAGCACATTCTTGGTGGAATTAAGAGACAGGAGCTTCACACATCCGAATGTAGGGGAATTCCTCTGGCTCCACAAAATCCTCCGCAGTTGGCTTCTTCACTGCTCCGGCATCGTCCTCTGGTGTGTACTCCTCTGGGGCTCCGGATACACCACAGCCTTCTGGATGGACGCCTCTGGATAAGGACTCCGCTGCAAGACACGGGTAGGTGAAGATTTCTTTACAGGTGTCTGGCAGATTGCTTCTTCTTCTGAGGCGTGTAAGGACACCTTCTCCGGGCCGCGATGTCAGGGCACCCTGCATTCCCTGGCAGCAATTGGCATGGAGCAGGCCTGCTCCGGTGCCACCAGGGGAAGTGCACCTAACACCCCCGGGGCAATCAGCTCACCCTCCCGATCCTCTGACATTGGTTCTGGTCCTGAAACCATCAGGAACTGGGACGAGGGGACCGTCTCGGGCACCGGAACACTGGGGCCTTGGGTTGCAGGTAGCATGGCCCACAGGCCCACGGATGGTTCTGCTGTGTATAGGTTGGCACAGACCAAATCTAAAGGCAGTAAAGCCCGATCGAAGGCTGGAATAGGTGCCACTAGCACCGGACCACGTAGACCGAGTGAAATCAGGGTTAGGGCACACGGGCCCATGGGTGTAGGTGAGGCCCGGTGGGTCCGGATTGCAAAGTCGTGAACGTAGCAGAGTCAGGATAAGAGAATGGAGATGGTAGCGGGAACTTGCCTATGGTCCAGGATTGGAGAGCGTAGAATGGTCGAGGTCCGAATGCCGTAGTCGAGGTTAGGGGAGTGTAGAGTAGTAGATATCCGTAAGCCGAGCTCGTGGAGTAGAGCGCGTAGAAGTGCGTAACAAAGTCAAGGTTCAGGGGAATAAGAAGAGACAGGTTAGGTACAAGCAGGATCACAACAGGTAAGCGAGATAACGTCGACAGGTACTCTGGCTGCAAGTGAGCACGGTGAATAGAAGGTCTATGCTCAGCGACGACCAAAGGGTGAATGAGACTAATATACAGAGGAGTACCAATCAGGGAGAGAAGGGAGGTGGGCTCAGACATAGGTAGACCTGTGATAGGCTGAGGCAGGGTGAAGCTCAGGTGTATCCCATCTGAAATTAGTCCAGGCAGTATTGCAGGTGCTGGTCCCTTTAAAAGGTACATGCTCGTGCCGCACGCACACCCGGAAGGCGGAAGCAGCGCGCCAATGGGGCGCGGGTCGACGGAGGAGCGGAGAGAGCGGCCGCGCGAGCCGTCATGATGGGACTGTGGCACCGGCAGGTAGGAAGGTGCAGGCACAGACCGTGCGGTCCTGACAGTACTACTTTTATTTACTATAGTGTTGCTGGCTATTGATTGCTTTTGAATGGGCAAAAGCGCTATTACCCAGATCTGGCTAAAAGGGATTTTGCTCATTACTCTGTGTAGTGGGGGTGGGGTGGTGGAGGTTTGTTGGGTGTAGAAGAGGTGGGTAGTAGGTGTCAATTGATTGCCAATGTGGCTATCTGTGCCCTGTTGAGGGCATAGATAACCCCAGTTACAATCAATGGATTAAATGGCTAGTGTTTGGTTTGATTGTTTTGTAATTTATATTTTATTTAATTGTAATGTGCAATACTGTATAGTATATTTGAATGGGCAAAAGCGCTATTAGCCATATTTTGGCTAATACAAACATTCTTGTATGTTGCATTGGGGGTATAGGGGGTGGGTGAATCGGGCAGTTCCAGCGGTGGGTGGTTAGGCCTCCCGGGTGGTTTAGAGGAAGGGACTAACTCCGTAATTACCTTAGCAGTAGAAACTTGTAAAATAATTAAGGGATTAACCCCTCCCACAACCCTCCCAGGAAGCCTAACCATCCATCCTGGGGTAACTCTAGTACATCATTCACCCACCCCATTAAAACACCAGTAACCCCTTCATTACCTTGGTGGTAGGTAATTAAGGGGTTACTAGTGTTTTAATGGTTTGGGCATCGGCCCTTTCTGCAATCTTGGTGAGTACGAAGAGGAGGTGGAGGACAGCCTTCATCCTAGCAGGGGAAGTAAAACATTTATTAATGTAGTAATTTGTATTTTATTGTACTGTACTGTATATTTGAATGGGCAAAAGCACTATTAGCCATATTAATGGGTATCAGCTCCGGAGACTCCCGGCATGAATCTGATGCAGGAAAAATGCATTTTTTTTTCTAAGTCCTCTCTCGCCGCCTCTCACAAGCTTCTCACCAGCCTCATGCAACTTTTCCTGGCAGGAGGAGTTTGGGAGAAATTCGCCATTCTAGAGCCGCGATTAGCCTCGATAACCTAATCGCGGCTACTAGAATTGCACGAGATTCAGAACCTGCCAATAAGTGGCTAATTGCCGTTCACCTGGCGATCCTTTTTTGACGGCTGAAAAAATTGCCTCATTCATGCCTTTATCGCCCACTTATCGAGGCTTACTGAGTAGCAGTAGACATTTTGGCCTATAAGTGCTCGATAAGTGACTTATTGAGGCTTATAGAATAGGCCCCAAAATGTCTATAAACTCACACATTAAAAAAATTACATATGAATTTTTACACAAGACCAAAGTGATTTATTGGGTCTGTATATAAAATGTATTTTATAATTTGTGTGTATTTGTAAAATATACTTTTTTTAAAATATAACTTTGCATTGTTTTTTTCATATGCACATATGTATCTCTCACTTAAATTTTGATCGCCTATTTAAAGCAGCAGTCCATGCTGTCATTTTTTCCCCTTTGATATGTGCATGAATACAAGCCGGACAATGATAAGTAATTAGCTAATTTACCGATCGATTCGTTCTCCTGTGTTCGGTCGGCGAAGATTCTGCTCGGGGGTTCACTAAATTGCTGCGGAGGAGGATTCTGCAGTCAGTGGAATGCATATGTATATTAATATGTCAAAGTTCTGTGTGGAAGATCATGTGACCAGGCCGTCACTATATACAATTGGTGCACTGCTAGAGAAAGGGCAGGGCTCAAAATGAGTGTGCCACAGCCTATTCAGAAGAGGAAGGGAATGTGACTTTATACATGGTTGCTATGGAAACAAAAAATGCTTGCTACATTAAAAATTTAATTAAGATTTGTTTTAAAAAAAAGCTACAAGTATTTCCTCATAATACAGAACTGATTTATTAAACAAAACACACATGGAGGATATGGCTTGGTTTGCAGCTTTTATTAGGCTGTTGATCAACATGAGGTAGTTACAGTACTGTACATGCAACGAAACGTATGGGTTATTTGCATGTATGGAGACTGAGTGATGACATCACACATGGAGTAACACGTCATACACTGAGAGGGTGCAGCCAACCACTTGGACAAGGCATGTTTGTGACGCTACACGCGGTCAGCATCTAGTACCGAGGTTGGCGTCTTGGCTTGTCTATAACCAATCCAGCATTACAGGGCCAAGTCCTCTGCTCTTCAGATAAGCCTTAAAGGTTTTTATTATTCTGAGTGACCAAGCTCTATTTTTACCTCTGACAAAGTCTATAAACGTATTACTGTATGTGATGGGAGCATGCACTTTTTAAAAATCTTTTTCTAGGTATCTTGGTAAATAAGTCAACCTGTGAGGAGCTGTAAGCATTCCTGGATCTATATTTATGCATATTTTGGAGCTGGAGATTATTGCAATTCAGTATTAAGACTGAGGAGTTACATTCACATACTTCTAGGTGTTGTCTGCTCATTTGTTTGCTACACTGACCTTTTTTCCTTGATTATCCTACATTTCGGGACACTATCCAATATCTTTAAGAATATATTTACATATTTTTTAACGTATACATATGTCACGGTACAAATGTTTTTTCTATGTGACACTTGGTTCACAGTTTTAATTTTAATTATTCTTAGACTTTTTAATACACTTGTATTTGTCACATACTGTACTATTAATTTAATTGCACCTTTTAATTTAGCCCCATCTGTTTATTAGTTATTATTAATGCCTGTTCAACTGCCAGCTAGGCTTCCACCAATGCTTGTCTTGCCTACCTGTGCCTGCCTGGTAAATGCGGTACATGCTACCTACAGTACCTACCCTTGCCTAATCCTCCCCTAGCTAGCCACTGCCAGTAGCCAGTGTTTGTTTGTGTTTTTATCTTTAAATAAAACAGCAGATGCTGCTTAAAAAAAATGACAACTTGTAACCAGGTTTCAAGGTTTTCACAAGTAAACCACTGGGTGTGTCTGCCATCCACATGGCTGACCTTTTACAAGCAAAGTTCGGTCCTTATGCTGCTTTGTCAGTGTTGCCTCTTAGAGTTATATCATATATTGTTCCCTTAACCTATGTATTACTGAGAGATGGAACAGTAACTAGTAGTTATGTTATAGAACATATTACATACATTCAACAAGCCATGCATTGTGCCAATTCCAAGTCATGTGCTAAGTTTTCCATCTAGATGCTATTTTGGTGGCTGCTGGGCTGGCCTTGTGGTCTGCCACCTTGTCAACTAGTGCTAATCCCATTCCCAACATAGATTACTTGTTGTACACAGGTAGGGCTTGTCAAAGCAGTTTGTGTACTGGGCCTGGCTTGTTTGGGCCCCCATAAGATGTCGAACAAGAACGTAAAATATAAATATGATGTCATTTTTAATCTTTGGCAATGAGATAATGTTGGTGATGTTGGTGGTGGAGTGGTGTCAATGTGGATACACACAAAAAGCCACTGATAGTGAGTGTAGTAGCACTGCATGGTCACACCTAATATAATACTGGGGCCACAAAGTTTATATTTAGAATGTGGCAGTGAGACAGACAGCACAAACAAATAGTGTTTTTCAGAGGGTAATAATACTGTAATTACTGAGAAGTGAGAACAAAATAAAAGGTATGTCTTTGAGCCCTCCATCACACCTGTATGTTTCTAAGAAATAGAACAGTAACTAGTTATTTAGCACATTCAAATATTAAACAAGCTCTGTGCTAACCTTCTGTAAATAAGGAAAAAAATGGGTGTATATAGCGCTAAAAAAATCTTGTGCAGTGACAATAATATTATAATGTGATAGTGCACACAAATATATAATTAGGCTGCCAGGTGATACCAACTCCAAGACAGGTTGGAAAAACAAGACAAATGATAAACAATACAGACCGGCGCCAATTAGTCCAAGGTGATATTAATGTCCAGCACTGAAAGAGTAACAGAATAGTAGATAGCTGCAGTAGTATCTTCACAGCTTGTCTTCAATGTTTGGACTCCATAATTATATGCATGGGAGAAAAGATAGACAAAGAAAACATATCATAGTGCAGTATGCAAATAACCAAACATGCAGGACAAACAGGACAAGACAAACACTACATAAAACAGGCAATGCTGACTAATCCTACAATAAAGTATTTATTAACACAGTAAAATGAAAATATGAGGTAGCACACGTGGGATCCGGTGGGTAAAAACCGGAATCCTACTTACAGGACTGCCACAGGACATAAGCAGGGGTGCAAGGATAGATGGTAACCGGCAGCAGCTCCGTTTTTTCAGTCCTCAGACCTCCAGGGATCTCTCTCTCTCCGTGACCGGAAGCGCGTCACACCATGCAGCTTGACGGATCTTGTGGAGCTCCTGGTGCTGTCTGTCAAGCTGAATCCGGAAATCTGCTGCTAGGAGGCGGGTGCAATCGCCGAATTTCCTTTCACTTGGCTGCAAGGCTCCCGCAGTCTCTACCAGTCCTCTGCCACACTCAAAATACAAATCTGCCCAACGCGTTTCGTGCGCATGCGCACTTCTTCAGGGGTTAATGGATACTGGGCATGTGTGATTTAAATACTGACAGAACTCTTCTAATTGGATGTTATGGCTAAAACCTGCTACGGGATTGGTTTAAGCTACTGTCAGTCATGCCCTCAAGAACAATCAGCCTTACTAATACAAACAAAAACTCACAATGACAAAAAACCTAATAAAATATTAAAATTGCAATGGATGATATATACACAAATGTTGAGCTAAACAACATATTAATCACATAATTATAATTACACAATGACCAATAAAATTACTTACAAATAGTACTAATACATGTTAAAAATATAAATAAATAATTTAATAATTTTATAATTATTATCTACGTTAAAAACACTTTATTATCATTTTAAAAAAGCTCCTAGGTCAAATTCAATGTTCAAGCCATTCGGAGAGAGGGTCTTCAGCTCATAGATCCAGTATGACTCTCGTCTACTGATCTGCTTGAGCTGATCGCCCCCTCTCCAACTGACCCGCACATTTTCAATGGCCTTACATTTAAGTCCGACCGGATTTTGATTATGATGAATTAAAAAATTATGTGAAACACTATGTGTAATGAGCCCTCTTTTTATATTATATATATGCTCATATACTCTCCTCTTATAGCACCTCCCTGTGCGGCCCACATACTGAAGGCCGCAGGGGCACTCGAGTAGGTAGATCACAAATGAAGTGTGACAATTAATGTGAGACTTGATGTTATATGTTTTTAATGTCACATTTGATCTAAATATTTTAGCATTATCACTATAAGAACAAGCTGTACACCTGGTGCATTTAAAAAAACCTTTTGATACATTTGCTGACACAGATTCACCATGATCCAAGGGGCAACTAGGTGCCAACCTTGATTTTAAATTGGATGCTTTGGTGAAAATTATTTTGGGTTTAGCTGGAAGGCAATGTGCTAAAGTGCTACCTAGTTGCCCCTTGGATCATGGTGAATCTGTGTCAGCAAATGTATCAAAAGGTTTTTTTAAATGCACCAGGCGTACAGCTTGTTCTTATAGTGATAATGCTAAAATATTTAGATCAAATGTGACATTAAAAACATATAACATCAAGTCTCACATTAATTGTCACACTTCATTTGTGATCTACCTACTCGAGTGCCCCTGCGGCCTTCAGTATGTGGGCCGCACAGGGAGGTGCTATAAGAGGAGAGTATATGAGCATATATATAATATAAAAAGAGGGCTCATTACACATAGTGTTTCACATAATTTTTTAATTCATCATAATCAAAATCCGGTCGGACTTAAATGTAAGGCCATTGAAAATGTGCGGGTCAGTTGGAGAGGGGGCGATCAGCTCAAGCAGATCAGTAGACGAGAGTCATACTGGATCTATGAGCTGAAGACCCTCTCTCCGAATGGCTTGAACATTGAATTTGACCTAGGAGCTTTTTTAAAATGATAATAAAGTGTTTTTAACGTAGATAATAATTATAAAATTATTAAATTATTTATTTATATTTTTAACATGTATTAGTACTATTTGTAAGTAATTTTATTGGTCATTGTGTAATTATAATTATGTGATTAATATGTTGTTTAGCTCAACATTTGTGTATATATCATCCATTGCAATTTTAATATTTTATTAGGTTTTTTGTCATTGTGAGTTTTTGTTTGTATTAGTAAGGCTGATTGTTCTTGAGGGCATGACTGACAGTAGCTTAAACCAATCCCGTAGCAGGTTTTAGCCATAACATCCAATTAGAAGAGTTCTGTCAGTATTTAAATCACACATGCCCAGTATCCATTAACCCCTGAAGAAGTGCGCATGCGCACGAAACGCGTTGGGCAGATTTGTATTTTGAGTGTGGCAGAGGACTGGTAGAGACTGCGGGAGCCTTGCAGCCAAGTGAAAGGAAATTCGGCGATTGCACCCGCCTCCTAGCAGCAGATTTCCGGATTCAGCTTGACAGACAGCACCAGGAGCTCCACGAGATCCGTCAAGCCGCGTGGTGTGACGCGCTTCCGGTCACGGAGAGAGAGAGATCCCTGGAGGTCTGAGGACTGAAAAAACGGAGCTGCTGCCGGTTACCATCTATCCTTGCACCCCTGCTTATGTCCTGTGGCAGTCCTGTAAGTAGGATTCCGGTTTTTACCCACCGGATCCCACGTGTGCTACCTCATATTTTCATTTTACTGTGTTAATAAATACTTTATTGTAGGATTAGTCAGCCTTGCCTGTTTTATGTAGTGTTTGTCTTGTCCTGTTTGTCCTGCATGTTTGGTTATTTGCATACTGCACTATGATATGTTTTCTTTGTCTATCTTTTCTCCCATGCATATAATTATGGAGTCCAAACATTGAAGACAAGCTGTGAAGATACTACTGCAGCTATCTACTATTCTGGGACTCTTTCAGTGCTGGACATTAATATCACCTTGGACTAATTGGCGCCGGTCTGTATTGTTTATCATCAACCTTCTGTAAATGTTACATAATTTGTGCCTGACTGACCTGCAGTGCCAGGTCCTTTTATTACGTACTGTAGATGTTATTGTGTGGCACTGGCTGGCATAACAGTTTGGGTGCTGGCTTGTTTAGGACCCCACTAAATGGTTAAAATAAAATATAAGTAGGATGCAATATCTGCACATCTTTGGCAATGATATAATGATGATTGAAGATGACTGTGGTGGTGGGTGGACACAGACTGACAGCAGTGGCACGTGAGTCCATGGCTAATTACAGTATGCAACAGCAACAGCCACAAAGCTTAGCTAACTTTAATTTATCTCAGACAGTCAGACTCTCTGACCGGTTCCGTTATTTACTTATTATTGTTACTGAATTACTCCTTATGTCATTCAGCACTCATTGCTCCTAGACTTGTGGAAGTAGGATTTGATTAAGACAGATATAATGAAACTCAAAAGAGTGCTTTTCACAAGGTAAAATTATTGTAAGCAAAAAAAAAAAAAGAATATGTCCTGTGTATCATGTTGCTTTGTTTTAATGCTGCAGGTTGGAACCGTTACTGTATCTTATGTTACAAATGAAAGCTCAAGTGCCTTGGAGTTAGCCACCAGGGCCACCAACAGAAATCATGGGGCCCAGGACAAATGAAAGGAGCAACCCCCCCTCCACTCCCCACCATTAGCGCACATACTGTACCACATAAAAAAAAACATTAGCGCGCAACTTTTACATAACTGTTTTCTTGTTATTGTTAATACTGATGTAGCCCTTTTTGTGAACCGGCCGACCCACCCAATCTCACATTGGCCCCTCGTGGTCTAACCGGTTCCTTTCCCCGCAACACACCTGCTCTAAGGGACTACTGGTAACTGCATAACACCTGTGGCTCCAGGAGATCTGAGCCCCCGCTAGCTGGGAGCCTGGGGAAACCCTTACCATTACCTGGTGCAGCGCCTCCACTTACCCAGGATCCCCGTTATGAAAGATAGCCCTGGGTAAGAAATACAATAACACTCATAGATAAAATACTAACACTTTACTAACACGACATGTCACATATCACATAACATAACATAACCTGATGCTCTATCCGCATCACCTCAGCCCAATGTCTGGTGTTCCCACCCAGTGTCCTGTGATCCCCCACACCCAATGTCCCGTACTCCTACGGAGGTCGTGGGTGACTGCGCAGTCACTATGTGAATAGGCCTGTTGGTGCACTTATAATACTGAAGTACCTTCCGAGCACTCCGATGCTCGGGACCGCAACACACTTCTCAAAGGGTCAGACGTCAGTCTGATCCTTTCCAGGTACTTCTGCCGTGAACCCCAACGAATGTCCCACCGCTCCACGGGAACTCAACCGTCTCTCGGTAACACCAACCGCATGGGAACAGCAACCGCCGCTATCCCTAACTAACCCTATCAGGACAGGAACCCTAACCTAGGGCCTGTCCCTGATGAACCGCAACCTGGGATGGCTTGGGGGAAACTCCTAGGGCCTGTGGAACAATAACCTGCCCCCCCCCTCCCCTAGCTACCCAGTCCTATCTGTCTCACTAACAACTAGCTATTTACTAGCTAACAGTCTGCAGCAGACACACCGCTCACACTGTCAGCCTGCAGACATCCACACACGCTGCACACACTGCGCCCAGCACATGCAGCAACACACACAGAACGATACACACCATTCACTGGAACCCGCAGCAAATCCACTGCTTGCACGCTGTGCCTATTTGCCAGTGCGCACAGCCTTATCCGCTGTGGCACTGCCAAACTGCACCTTCCGCACCTAAGGGTGACCTCCTTATCTAGGGCCGTCCCTCTTCAGTTACCCCCTGCCCTTACCGGGAATTGGGGCCTGCCTGGGGACCTAAGGAGAACCCTTAGCTGGTGCAGGAGCCACTCGCTCCCTACACCCTTCCTACTCCTTCCTCTGCTTCTTCCTGACTGACTCTGCAAAGCCCGGGAAATGTATCTATATTCCCGGGCTGAGCTTCCTCCAGCCCTATTTGCCACACTCAGGCACCTGATGCCTGTCTCCCTAAGCCTCCTGGGAATTGTAGTTCCCAGGGGGCTGCCTAAACACTGGGGCCGGGTGTGCACTTGCCCTGCGCATGCGCGAACCCCTAATGGCTGCCTCAACCTCTCTCTTCCCTGTCCTGCCCTCGCGTGATCTCTCTGGGGCCTTCCCTGCACTTTGTGCCTACTGCGCATGCGCGAGCTAACGTGCAATGGCGACGCCCTCTTCTCAAGCCGCCGAGCCAGTGGCAACGCGATCGCGGCCTTAGCGACGGCCCGATCGCGTCACCGGCAACCGGCCTGCACCGCGATACCTGGCGCTGCTCCCTGCACTGGCCCCCACCCTCGCGAAGTGCCGGCGGGTCCACCGCAGCCTCCGGCGGCACCCGCTACCACACGGCACTCGCGGAGGGAGGTCAGGGAGCCAAATTTTACCTCAGGGCTACATTCTCCCCTTCGCAGAATCCCAACGCCCTCGCTTGGGTAGCAATCATACAGTGGGTTATATAATGGAAAATGCATTGTAACCGGTACATCAAACACAAGCAATTCCCCATTTGTACCCAACATCCCCGCATGGATACCCGAGGCCAGCTGAGTCTCAGAGTGGAGTGCCCCTAACAGACTGGGTGAGGGTATCCCACCATGACTCCTGTGAGTCTTTTGGAGCTCAAGACCTGTCCCTTGCACCAACCCACCTTCTCCCTCTCGCAGAAAAAAATGTACGGGGTCCTGGGTATTGACCCTTTCCGGATCCTCCGGTCTCGTCTCACGGGAGACAGGAAGGTTCAGTCTCTTTCCTCGGTCCACCACATGGCGAACATAGCGCTCCATCGCGCACCTGGGAGAGGCCACAACTACCAGAGCGGTCTCAACAGAGTCTTTGTCCGCTCCAACCATCCCTTTAACGGTGACTTCTTCCGCGGACGGCACCACTTCTTCGGGTAGGCCCGGGTCTTGAGAAGGCCAAGCTTGGAGACTCCTCGTGCAGGAGTATGTGTCGCTCCGGTCCGCTACACCGGATACCTTGATGAGGTCGGATTCGTTCCATGATCCGCAGAGATCTTCTGGGGGAGACACCTCCACCAGGACGCGATGACGGGATGAGCCCATCGCCCGGATGACCCTACCTCTGGAGTCACCAGGCTCCACGATCACCGGGGAGCTCACACCCGACACCCCTGGGGCAGTCAACTTACCCCTATCGTTGTCGCCAGGTACTGATCCCAAGCCTGGGACCGCTGGTACCTCGGTGGTAGGCCGGACTGGCCGTTGCAGGGCACACGGGCCCACATCATGGTCTGCATCGGTTGAGGTGGTTGCCTCGGTGACCTCACTGGAGTGGACCGCCGGCAGGCACATCACCACGCTCGGTTGGTCGCTAGAATCACCACACATGGGGGGGGTATAAACACCTTACCCTGGTCTTCCGGGATCTGTGGTTCTGGTCTCGGTGGTTCTTGCTCGGGAACCGGGTCTGGAACCGACATCGGGGGTTCCGACATCTGAAGCTCCGCCTTCAGCGACTCCGGCTCAGCATCTAGAAAGTCCATTTGGGCACACGGCCCCTCCACCACCTCCATCGCTGAAGTAGAAGCATTAGTAGCGGCTTCACCCACCTCGGTAGCACCATCAGGCGCCTCTTTCTCCGCAGGTTCCGCCATCAGAGGTTCCTGTTCCTCCATTTGCACGTCCCCTTTGAGAGGGTCTGCAACAGTGGTCTGGACACACGGGTCCCCGGAGGCCTCTGGAAGTAAGACAAACTGAGGACAAGCATCATTTACTGTAGGAGGGAGGTCCAGCTCCTCCTCTTCTTCCTCGGCTTGTTCCGCCGCCTGGGGCAGGATAGGCTTTAGGAACCAGGCCCCGCAACACTCACATTGGGGCTCCCACGCCAGTGCCTCCCTCCAGGAACAGCCACAATTGAGGCCAAAACACTGGGTAAACGTTTCTCCGTCCACCTCAATTGGCCTGAAACCTAGTTGTAACTGAGACGGTTCGACTCCATCTTTAAGGGCTTCACTCAGGCAGGGGCACATTAGCATCGTGATCTCCATTCCTGGCAAATTCCAGGGCTCATACACATCAGGGTGTAACCCCTGGCAGTCTCTCTCCTCCTCGGGGAGGGAACACTCCATTTCTGCAACAGAGTCCTCTGCCGCTGGCGGTTTGGGTTGCAGGAACTGCGCCGCACAGTCAGGACACTTAGGCCCTTGGGTCAGCTCCCCAACGGCACACTCACATTCATTCAGACGGCCGTGCAGGCATTCCTCCCCGTCTACCACGGTCATCGTGAGGGCAACTGGTGACTCAGATGCTCCGCCCATCCAGCCATCCATCACCTTCCAGTCCTTTAACACACACGGGCATACCACCATTGGCAAGACTAAATGGGGGGCCCGTATGATCCTGTACAGCCAAGGGTGTTCTTCTCGGCATCCCTTGCTTTCCTTAGGGGGAACAGAAATTTCTGATTTCTGCTCAAGACACTCCCTCCCCCTGGTGGACTCTAGAGGAGGGGCAGCACAGTCTTTTGGGGAATGTTGCAAACTCGGTACTGAGTCACTCACAGTGTGGGGGCGGGGCTCGGGTTTTCCCGCCAGTCCTGGATAACTGTTGGCAACATTTCCCCGCGCGGCCGGGAGCTTAGCACGTGGCTTCCTCCGCCTTGAGGGCTTCCCCATGGCGAAACAAAAATAGGACACAATTTAAAAAAAACATACAGGGCACCCCAGGTCTGAGTATCTCAGCAGCGCCTCCAAATGTAGCCCTTTTTGTGAACCGGCCGACCCACCCAATCTCACATTGGCCCCTCGTGGTCTAACCGGTTCCTTTCCTCGCAACACACCTGCTCTAAGGGACTACTGGTAACTGCATAACACCTGTGGCTCCAAGAGATCTGAGCCCCCGCTAGCTGGGAGCCTGGGGAAACCCTTACCATTACCTGGTGCAGCGCCTCCACTTACCCAGGATCCCCGTTATGAAAGATAGCCCTGGGTAAGAAATACAATAACACTCATAGATAAAATACTAACACTTTACTAACACGACATATCACACATAACATAACATAACATAACCTGATGCTCTATCCGCATCACCTCAGCCCAATGTCTGGTGTTCCCACCCAGTGTCCTGTGATCCCCCACACCCAATGTCCCGTACTCCTACGGAGGTCGTGGGTGACTGCGCAGTCACTATGTGAATAGGCCTGTTGGTGCACTTATAATACTGAAGTACCTTCCGAGCACTCCGATGCTCGGGACCGCAACACACTTCTCAAAGGGTCAGACGTCCATCTGATCCTTTCCAGGTACTTCTGCCGTGGACCCCAACGAGGGTCCCACCGCTCCACGGGAACTCAACCGTCTCTCGGTAACACCAACCGCATGGGAACAGCAACCGCCGCTATCCCTAACTAACCCTATCAGGACAGGAACCCTAACCTAGGCCTGTCCCTGATGAACCGCAACCTGGGATGGCTTGGGGGAAACTCCTAGGGCCTGTGGAATTATAACCTGCCCCCCCCCTCCCCTAGCTACCCAGTCCTATCTGTCTCACTAACAACTAGCTATTTACTAGCTAACAGTCTGCAGCAGATACACCGCTCACACTGTAAGCCTGCAGACATCCACACACGCTGCACACACTGCGCCCAGCACATGCAGCAACACACACAGAACGATACACACCATTCACTGGAACCCGCAGCAAATCCACTGCTTGCACGCTGTGCCTATTTGCCAGTGCGCACAGCCTTATCCGCTATGGCACTGCCAAACTGCACCTTCCGCACCTAAGGGTGACCTCCTTATCTAGGGCCATCCCTCTTCAGTTACCCCCTGCCCTTACCGGGAATTGGGGCCTGCCTGGGGACCTAAGGAGAACCCTTACCTGGTGCAGGAGCCACTCGCTCCCTACACCCTTCCTACTCCTTCCTCTGCTTCTTCCTGACTGACTCTGCAAAGCCCGAGAAATGTATCTATATTCCCGGGCTGAGCTTCCTCCAGCCCTATTGGCCACACTCAGGCACCTGATGCCTGTCTCCCTAAGCCTCCTGGGAATTGTAGTTCCCAGGGGGCTGCCTAAACACTGGGGCCGCGTGCGCACTTGCCCTGCGCATGCGCGAACCCCTAATGGCCGCCTCAACTTCTCTCTTCCCTGTCCTGCCCTCGCGCGATCTCTCTGGGGCCTTCCCTGCACTTTGTGCCTACTGCGCATGCGCAAGCTAACGCGCAATGGCGGCGCCCTCTTCTCAAGCCGCCGAGCCGGTGGCAACGCGATCGCGGCCTTAGCGACGGCCCGATCTCCTCCCCGGCAACCGGCTTGCACCGCGATACCTGGCGCTGCTCCCTGCACTGGCCCCCACCCTCGCGAAGTGCCGGCGGGTCCACCGCAGCCTCCGGCGGCACCCGCTACCACACGGCACTCGCGGAGGGAGGTCAGGGAGCCAAAGTTTACCTCGGGGCTACACTGAAAAAAACATTACAATGCAATCTGTTTATTTAATATTTTCAACACAAGACAAAGATACCCAATGCTACATCCTATGTGACAAAAGGCCTGTGGGGGATTCAGTATGGGCCTGGGGTGTTCCCTACCTGTCTCTGGGTTAGGGGGGATTCCGATATCTCCTGTGTGGATCTTGAGAGTCAGATCTGGAAGAAAGCAGTATAGGTTATTTCGGTGTAGGTATAGGGCAGTTAAGATAAGACAGAGAGGGTGTGGGTGAAAGAGAGAGACACAGAGAGAGAGAGAGTGGGTGACAGAGACAGTGATTGGGTGGCTGACACTTGGGTGAGTGAATGACTGACACTTGGGTGGGTGAGTGACTGACACTTGGGTGGTTGAGTGACTGACACTTGGGTGGGTGGGTGACACTTGGGTGATTGACTGATGGGTGGGTGAATATGACTGACTGTGGGTTGGTGTCTGTATTCATTCACAGACTTACACACACACACACACACACACACACACACACACACACACACACACACACACACACACACACACACACACACACACACACACACACACACACACACACACACACACACTCTCAGGCACACACAAACTCACACACTCTCACACACACTCTCACATTCAGACAAACACACCACACATACACCCAGACACACACACACACACACACACTTACTCAGACACACACAGTCAGACACTCAGACACTCTCACATACACACGGTGGAAATCGGAGCACGGGGGGGAAATCGGAGCAGGGGGGGAAATCGAAGCAGGAGGGCATGGAGGCAAGGGGAGCAAGGGAGGCATGGAGCAATGCTTACCACTTGCTCCATGCAGGAAAAGGCAGGCTCACTTTGCCAGCTCATATAGAGCTTGGTGCGGGCCAAGAATAAAAGTCCTGACAGCGTGCCAGCACGGGCAGCCAATCAAGGGGGTGGAATGCCAGCACGGGCCAGCCAATTAGGGGTGGGGGAGTGCCAGCACAGGCAGCAATCAAGGGGGTGGAGTGCTTGCACGGGCCAGCCAATCAGGGGTGGGGGAGTGGCTGCACGGGCAGCCAATCAGGAGAGAGGAGAGTCCAGCACGGACAGCCAATCAGGAGAGAGGGGAGGTTTTTTTTTCTTTGCAGTGAAGTGCGCGCTGCCTGACGGATCGCGAGCGCGCTAAATCATGTCACCCCGTGGTGACTGGGCGACTAGATTTATCAAGGGGCATGGCTGCTCAAGGGCCCGGGCGGCCAAGCTCCCTGACACTAGTACCTGCTGTCCCCCCTGTTGTTGGCCCTGTTAGCCACCACACTAACAGATTCTGTAATTTTAATAACACATCAGAAGCTGTATGGGCTTTTCCTTCAAAACTCTGCATACATAAAGTAGCAGGTCTGCGTAACCTAGACGCAGGCTGTTTTTTGTTACCCCCTTTTGCTGGTTAACATTATTATTACTACATTAAGCTAAACACAATCTAATGGGCAATAACGGTGAGGTAGTCACTGCCTCCATTACCACTACTCCACGTTAGTAGTGAATTGTATTCTACTGTCCTCCGACTGTGCAACAGCCTCAACCACAGATGTAACAGCATTCATTCAAAGTTTGGGAAGTGCATTGTTAGAGAAATATTATATCTTTTTGATGGTCCAATGTGGCCCTGCACATTGCATAATCTCTTGAAACCCCTGAGATTCTACAAATATAATAGGCAAAAAGTCTATAGCAAACATTTTTGCTAAATTGCCATTCAGCAAAAGAGCTTTGTCAGGGTGCAGTGGGATATGTTGCACTTTTCAAAGGCTTCCACAACTGTGGGCTGCTGTTATTGCTTTGGGGTGTATACATGGCTTCTTGTAATGCTCGTAGCAGTAGCACTGCCAATTTTGGTTTGCAAACTCCTGCTATAGCTAGCACCCACACCATCATCATCACTTCTATTAATCATCATCCCTATTTCCCCAATATCATCTAAATCACCAAATACAACATTAACCAATTGTAACAGTGTTGGTGGTGTCTGTGGTGACAGTGAGCCATTGTCTCTATTTTCACCTGTGTCAGTACAGTCTGACTGCTATGACCCCCCCCCTTTGTCTTACCCTGATTATCTAAGGCTCTCTCGCACTATGATTGGCGATGGCAGATCATTTGACCTCTTAATTCAGAGGTGCCAAGATGGGTACTTCCTCTATCCCTTTTCACAACTGTTCAACATAAGTAACATTTTATTGCAGTCTGGTCATCTGAAAGTTAAAACAAATAAACTATTGATTGTTGTTTAAGTCCTATTGATTGTTGTTTATGTCATGTTTCTTCAATTCAAAGTTTTTCTTATGTACTGTAGCTAGTGTGGCTCTTTACTCTGGCTGATGCATTGTAGCTGACGCAGGTTGACACCTTCATGATGGATCTTCCTAACGCCAACGTGATGGGCACATTCCTCAGGCCCTCATATTTTCCTTGTCATAGGTTGATCTTCAACGGCCACTTCAATTTGAAGCAATGTACCAATTTGTGAATTCTGTGAATGCACTGGCTTCAAGGTTAGGATGATTGTTTCAACACCAGATGAGTGTCTTTGCTGCCCATCAGAGGTTTCTTCCTCACTAGAAGGAATGTTCTACAGCCTGGCCATGTTGCTGCAAGGAAGGACCTATAAAAATATATATATTATAAGTTGTTAATATTGTGTATTATCTTATGAAGATAATCTTCTCTTAACTCTGTTGCTATGTGATTACGTATAAGGTTTAAATATATTATTAGAATTATATTTGTATGCTATGTTCTATTTTACATAGGCAACTGAGTAAGTTCTCTCTCTCAAATTGTTCATATAACAATTATGCATTATAATTGACTACATTTCATAATGCAAATTGTTGTTTTATTTTTTTTAAGCTTAACAAATGTACATTATAATGCTATTTCGAATGCATACTGTATAAAGGTGTTTATGAACTGTTCTACACTTGCCAGGTTCTTCTTCCTTCTGTCCACAATAACCTGTGTCCGTGTATCCATGTATGCCCTCTATTATTTTGTCATGGATTATGTATTGTAGCATCGCTTCATAAGGACTGTAGTATAGATATACTGTAGGGGGATCCGCAACCTGTTCCTCTGCTGTGTCTGTGCTCCTATGACATTTTGTCTTTAACTTTCCTCTTGATATAGAAAAAGCACTTCTTACAGTGCTGCATAATTGTCGTGAAGCTACTCTAACCTTCTCTCACCACTCCCACCACACCTCTTTTCACCTCTCACCATCACCCCCACCATGCCCCTTCTCACCGCCACTCCCACCCCTCTTCCTCTTGTAGCCCTTGTACCCCCACCCTAAGTGATATTGGGGGCCTACTCATCTGGCTACTAATCAGGGTGTGGTACTGTGTACTTGGGGTAAACAGGAGGGCTGAGTGCTCCGTGATGGTATGGGGAGAGCCAGGACAGGGGTGCAGGTTACCTTTGTTCTTCAGGGGTGCAGCACCCTCAGTCAGCATAGGTTCTCTGCAGGGGCTTGTCTTCCTTCACAGTAGCAGACAGTAACCACACTGGTTCTGGTACAACTGGCTTTATTGCAGGCAGATGGTAATAATACAGCAAGCACAGGGGTATCCCTTTTCTCTCTTGTCTCCCATGCTAGTCAGAGCCCTGACTCAGGCATTTGGCCCTGGTCAGGCCTGTTACACTTTCCTCCCATCTCCTGGTGGGATGGAGGAAGAGGCTCCTCGCTCAATAAGTGGAGGAGAAAGACTCACCAGGAACTCCCTCTCTGGATGGAGCTATTGCGAAACGTACGTCAGAGGGCGTCATGACGTAATGCACTATGATTTTCATCATGGACGCCAGCAGCTCCCAGTAGACCTGATCGCAAAACCGACAGAGCCTCCCTTAGTTGCGCACTCCCCACGCTTGCTCCACCAGGATCGTGTCCCCAGGACAAGCACAGATACACTACCGACACGTTTAATCCGAGCACGGCTAGCACCGCAAGCCGGGGGATGCCCCGGCGTGCTAGCCGCACTCCCTCAGCGTGCCGCGCATCACCGATGCGCGGTCACGCGTCATCGGGTGCCGGCGCCCCCTGCACGCGCGTCCAGGGCTCCCCGAGGGAGCCCTGGTGTCCCGCGATGTGGGGGACGGCGGCAGGGGGTTCCGGGGGACCTGGCGGACCCGGCAGCGGGAGGGAGAGCGCCCCGATCGGAGGGCGCTCTTCCGCTGCTTCGGCGCGTGCCCGGCACCCTCCGGCGTGCGCCAGGTTACTGCTGCGGCCGAGAACGGGCAAATGCTCGAATAAACTCGGCCGCAGCAGTAAGTGTTTTGAGGGTCCTCTTTCCCTCCTCTCCCCACCCCACTTCCCTCCATGTGCTGTAGGGGTATGTTATTGAGGGCTAGTTTGGGGGATTACACGATCCTGTTGTACTGCTCCCCCCATAGGGTCAGCATATATTGGTGTGTAGGGATTTCCCACTTTCATTCCCTGTCCCTGTGTGTAGTTACTGACGCTCAGGGCCTGTTTATGTGGGGTTTGTTCTACTTGGTTTATTCAAACAGCTACACACCCCAGGGCTTTTTTGACCACTTATCTGAGTGGCCAAACACTGCAAGCATTCACTAGTGTGGTATCTAGTCAGTGTATGGGTTTACCAATACCTTACACTGCTATTCATCACACCACAGTGTTGCCCGCTTTCATTACTTCTACAGTATACATATTGATGCGTGGCTTCACATGTTAGGTGTCAATACATACACACTAGTGCCTATCGTGAGTGCCATGATTTTTTAGCGATCCAGTGACGTCATGTACCAGAAACAACCCCTATAGCCACGATACATTAGGCATAGGTGTCTGTTTCTGGATTCTCATTGTGCTGACCTTATAGTTCTATTTGGACTACTTTTGGCAACCTGCCATATAGAGACCCCCTATGGGGCATTAGCACTTTATTATTATTTTCAATTCACCCACTCACTACATTTATTGGTATCATTCCTTTTTAATAGTAATCCTTAATAAAGTATTTTAACACAATCATTATCATTGTTTGGTCCAGTTTTTCTCCTCTATACTGCATATTCAGCAGGTGCTCTCTCCTTTTCAGACTCTGAGTGCACTATATAGGGCCTTATCTGTGTGTAGTGTTTTTGCCTCATACAGTGTCCTTTGTTTTTGATCCTTATCTCCTTGCCCTATTGCACCAGTCTGTTCTTCTGAGCCTTGTGGTCACACTATGTCGAGCGGTTGAATTTTCTTTTTGTCTCCCATGCTAGTCAGAGCCCTGACTCAGGCATTTGGCCGTGGTCAGGCCTGTTACACTTTCCTCCCATCTCCTGGTGGGATGGAGGAAGAGGCTCCTCGCTCAACAAGTGGAGGAGAAATACTCACCAGGAACAACCAGGAAGAACCCACTGAATTTAGGAGAGTGCCAGAATGTATAAACTGAGACTGGGGGTTGAAACCCTGCCCCATACTGTAACAGAACAGGTTGAATACTGATTGGTTCATCCAAAAGTAGTGATCACCAATCAGTATCCTTCTCTCAGGCTGACACTCTCTGGTAGTTGCTAGGACTCTCATTGGATACCTGAAATGTATCCAAGTCTGCAATACACACACAGAGCCTAAAGAAGGAATTAACCCCTCCACTGCCTGTTCCTAACAGGACTGACACTGGAAGGGCCCAGGAAAAAGAAGTAGCGGCCGGGAGCGGCCACCACTCGTACCACGCATGCTCTCAACACCACTCCCTCTACTACTCCCCACACAACCTTCACACCATGTCTCATCTCACCACCATGCCCCTAACCATGACAACTAACACAGAAATCTCAAATATAAACAAAGAAAAGTCACAACCAACCTCCCCCTTCCCCCCCCCAAGACATACAGTGGCAAGAAAGTTTGTGAACCCCTTAGGATTTTCACACATTTCAAACCTATAATTTTATCACATTTTATTCATCTAAGTCCAAATAATAGATAGAGATAACCTTATCAAACAAATGACTCAAAAACATGATACTTTTTCAACATTTATTTATCCACAAATGATTCAACATTCAATATTCATGTGTGAAAAAGTATGTGAACCTTTAGATTCAATACCTGGTGGCATCCATTTGAGCAGCAATAACTTCAACGGCGCGTTTCCTGTAACTGCTGGTTAGTCTCTCACATCAGTTTTGAGGAATTTTGGCCCATTGTTCCTTACAGAAGTGCTTCAACTCATGACCCACTTTTGCTTCAGTTTTAGCTCACGGGTGGCCTGATATTCTCCTCTAAGATCTTCTCAAACAATACAGAATTCAAAGTTGTGTCAATGATGGCAAGCTGTCCAGGTCATGTGGCAGCAAAGCAGCTCCAAACCATCACACTCCCACCACCATGCTTAACGGTTGGGATGAGGTTCTTTTGTTCGAACGCTGTGTTTTGATTTTCACCAAACATAACATTTCTTATTGAGGCCAAAAAGTTCTACATTTGACTCTTCTGTCCAGAGAACATAGTTCCAGAAGTCTTGTGGATCACTGATATGCTTTTTGGAGAACTTCAGGTGTGCAGCTATGTTCTTTTTAGGCAGCAGTTGTTACCTCCTAGCTATTCTTCCATGAACATCCAACTTGTTCATTCTTTTTCTGATTGTTGAGTCATGAACACTCACATTAGCCAAGGCGAGAGTGGCCTGCAGATCCTTGAATGTTACTTTGACTTTCTGGATGATTGCTGGTTTATTCTTTGAGAGATTTTGGTAGGACAACCGCTCCTGGGAAGAGTGACTGTCTTGAACTTTCTCCATTTATATACTGTCTCACAGTGGATTGATGGAGCCCCAAATCCTTTGAAATTGTCTTGTACTGTAGCACTTTCAAGACTGATGAGCACCACTAACTGCTTTTCTGAGGTCCACATAGATTTCTTTTGATTGTGGCATGGTGCACTGTATTTCCACACACCTGTATGGTGAAGACCAAACTCAAAGTTTCTGATATTTATATAGGGTGGGTCCTCCCAAAGTCACCCCTGAAGATCTACCTAATTATTTTAACACCTGATTCTATTTATCGCCGGTAATTTAGCTGATAAAACCAGGGTTTCACTTACTTTTGCACATACACTTAATTACTCATTATTATAAACCCTATTGGATATTTAAGAAAAGACTGGTTTTGATTAAATAAGGTTATCATGGAAAAACGATAGCATTTCCATAATTATCCTTGGGGTTCGCAAACTTATTTTCGGAACTGTAAGTGTGTTCTCTTTCCTTATCGACAGCACTGCCAGATTGTTCACTTCCAGCATAGTCTTATATAGCTATCCATGCAGGCCAGTAGTGCAACCATGGGGATGGGGGGGGTTTGCAAGGGTTCATTTGCACCTTCTGATAGCAATTAAATTGAGTGCCTTGGGAGAGAATTAAACTTATTTTATGCTCTAATAACATGCATATTTTTATGTGAATGGATTGCTATATTAACACTGTTTTGTTGGGCAATATTGACTAGGCCAATATCTTATTCAACAAGCTCGAAAAAGTCAATCATCGTTATTTTCCCTACATTTTCTACCGCCATTTTTTCATCGACAACAGCATGTTTTCCATTAGCAGGCAGGGTAGTTTGTATTTAGAACGACAGAAGAAAAAGAACCCCAAGGAGAACACTCGTCCACTCAAGATAACAGAGACACTAGTGGATGGACAATAATGAATGTAGTGAGTGAGGAATGAATTAGTTAAAACACTTTATTAAGGAGTAGATAACTCAAATAAAATAAATTGAAGCGCTCAAGAATCAGGATAGTATGATTCAGGTGAGGCCAATAGATCAGCGAATTTAAAAATAAATCAGATGCAGCACTGGTGATTACCAATGAGCTATCCTCATAGGAATAAGGGTTGTGTAAGTACAATGACTCTGGTAATATTTCAGTCCTGTGTATATCCTATTTCCCACCTGAAAATGGTATACGTTATTCATGAGCGCTTCAATTTATTTTATTTGAGTTATCTACTCCTTAATAAAGTGTTTTAACTAATTCATTACTCACTCACTACATACATTATTGTCCATCCACTAGTGTCTCTGTGATCTTGAGTGGACAAGTGCTCTCCTTGGGGTTCTTTTTCCTCTGTCGTTCTATATCCATATCACCCCTGATTGCAGCACCGTCACTCCTTTTTATTTTTCTAAGCCGTAGCGAGGGTCCCCTTCCCCAGCCCCCATTCTTCCCCTTACGTTCGTAGTTTGTATTTAGGAATATAATTAATTATCATACATTATGCAGATGTTGAGCAACTTGTGTTTGTCCAAAAACACAGCAAATGTAAGACTAGCAGATATCTCAACCCAATGACAAGAGTAATTATGGGAGGAAAAGCTACAGTATTTTATGTTTGTTATGCTTTTTAAAACATGAAGCCTTGGGTATTTAGATATTGTATGCATCATTACAGGCTAAAGCTGGTAAATTCTGGGCATTATTGAAATCCCCGCTCTCTGATTGGTTAAAATTCCGGGCATTATCCAATGAGTAATGGCCCAAAAGTTTTGGCATCCTGCCAAGTTTTTCAGCCAATCAGCTTGGGCCTTCAACTCTTCCAGCCAGGGCATTATTGGCCAGTAATGCCCTGTTCTTCAGGGATTATTACTTAATTATGCAATGTAGCTTGATTGGTATTAGTCTAATTTCCCCTGGAACATAACATTTGATTCTTAAAGAATTTGCATAGGTGTACAGTATGTTATTAATAATATTATTGTTGCAATTATTTTCATAATTTTTCTCTAAGATGCCAACATATTCTACAATGCAGTACAAAGGATGTAAAAGATGAAATAACACAATAACAAACATAACTATTGAAACATTAAAACATATTGGTGCAATATGTAGAATAATCATCTCATTTAAGCAAGATACTGGATGTGATTATTCTAAAACAAAGATCTTATTTTAAACAGGTAAGTATTATAGCTATACTATGTATCTTTCTTTGCCTATTTGGAGGCATGATCTACAGTAAGGTTTCCAAATAGAAAAATCAGCTGACACTCCAGTGTATAACTCGAGTTGTTGATGCTATTGTTTTTCAATAAACAAAAGTTAAATAAAGACTGTCATATACACAGCAGAAAATATAAATTTAAAATAGTAGTCCAGACAAAAAAAAAAAAAGAAGGATGATTCTTTTAGCCCCACAAGCTGCTACCACAGAAACCACAACAGCCAGAAGTGGAGCCAGACATACGTCTATACAAATACATTTACCACTACTGGGAAAATATATTTCAGAGCTCAGTATACTGGTGTTATAATTTCCAAAGTTACAGTGTTGTCTCAAGAGATGCCATAAATATGTTCTATGTTGAAGGCTTAACCACAGTACACTAAATAAAAATATGTCTTTCTAATTATGGGCAAATTGCAAAGAGCAAAACATAAGTTTAATTTACTAAAATTGTATTAAAAACAGCCACATACCACCTTTACGTTTGCTATTTCTGAAATTCCAGTGCTTGACTAAAATGTTCCGTACTGTACAATTCAAGCCATTGTGAAATTTAAAGATGGCCGTCTTTTCAGTTATACGCCTTTGTTAAAAGTTGTCATAGTGATGTCGGTAGTAGTGGTTTGAGGTCTTTGATTTTGTAACCCAATAGTCAAGTCATGTTAAGGGCACAGCAATCACTTCTTCCCACAATTACTCCGCCCCATATATTCAACTGGGATTTTGCCAGGCTAGGCAGGGTAAAGCCCTGCTACGTATGTGACCGCAGCTGGCTGAGAAATAGACTGAAAGTTCCGTGTTTTAGTCACCCAGAGATGCGGATGAGAAGCATCAGAATGTATGCTGTTACTTATTAGCCATGGAAACTGCTTGTTCATCGCCAGTTTACAGTCGGAGACTAACTTCTTGTATGATGTAATATTCAGTGGGAATTGATTTTGCAGGTATGCAATATGCTATTGTATATGTATTTGTTCAATGAGTGCATATTTTCTATTGTCATTGTATTAATGAGGAATCCAGTTATTCAATTGGTGTACTTATGGTGAGATAGTATTTTGTAAAGCTACTATATTTTATCTTGTGTCTTTTTTATAGTTAAGTATTGATCAGGACTGAGTACCTTATTGAATAATACTGTAAAAAATATGATATAATTTTTATACGTCTTAAAACATATTGTTGAGCGTTAAATACAGTTAAGTGACCAATGTGAACTCACTGCATTTATAATTAGCTCTACATGAAGGGGCAAAAATTGCACACAAGTAATTTATCCACAGATTTGGCACCTTATTTGTCTCCGTCAACCTGAAAGTGTAGTAATTAGGTATACTTGAAAGTGGCAAAAAAAAGAAGCTTTTTTTTTAATGAATTGGCATTTATTTAATCAGCCAGAGGATGCTGTTAGTTCATTTTTTTTTAATCTTTCAATTATTTTCCATTGAACTTGACTTTAAAAGGGATTACATGAAATGAAGGAGCAAAAAGGGAAAGTGTTTCTGATGTAATGATATTAAATGTAATTTAATTACTTAATTAAGACTTAAAAAATATATTAAATGGAAACTCATTTGCATTCAGATGCTTTATGATAATGAAGGAAATCTACAATGTTGACTATGATGGCAGGGGCAACAGGACATTCCAAGTAAAGGTTAAGCCTGCCTGCCACCTCTGAGCATCAAGATGGTGACCCACTTTAAGGGTTCATTTTGACATCCTTTGGTTGAAAAGTGTCTCAACCCTAGAACAGATGTAGCCAGGCTTACTGTTTTCAGTGCCTCGTTCACGCGCGGGCCGGGTACTGAAAACAAAAAGGATTACAGCGCAGCAGGATTTACCTAATAAAGGGATGAGCCCCAGGCCGCAGCCTCTCTATCAAATTTATACAGGGAAGCTGTTTATGTAGTGATTATGTAGTGATACAGTGTAGCCCTTTTTTTTGTGCATGCATATTTCTCAGATGGGCACATCCAGGAACCATGTGCAGTGGCTTCCCGGCCGTTCACACTCTCCCGTCAGCCACCACACCTCTTCCTCTGGCAAATTGGGAATGGTAGTTCTGTATAGCTGTCACTTCAGTCTTTTCAGCCAGGGATCCAGTCCAGCTGCTGACTTCTCCAAAAGGTGCTCCCCTCCACATGCATTCATGCATTGGAACTCTGAAAGCCTGGAGCACCCAGGGTATCACACTCAGCAGCCATAGTACAGAGGGGGGAGGGGGCAAAGTGCTGCTCTGCTGATGACTGGGCCTTTTGATTGCTATTTGCTTGTTTGTGTTAGGGACAGGCACGCTCCTGCGCACTCCCACCATGCTCAAGGGCAGGAGGGACTCAAGGAGCAGCAGGCTGTCTAACTCATCAGAGAAAGTCTACTTAGCCACTCTATTGCTGTTTTTGAATATTGGGAACTTCATCCACTTAAGACTTTGGAAAGGGAAATATCACGTTGTTTCCCCCAAAATATTGCCCCCTTTTTTTGCTGCACTTACTGTGTAGCTGCCAGGGACCCATGGATTTTAGGGGAAACCAGATGGGCTTGACCTTTAATGTATAGCCTGGCTACCCTCTACCGTCACAGCCATATACCATTGTTTCTCATTCAGCATGATATATTTATTTGTTCCTTTCTATTCTTGCAGTGAAGATGTAGCTTTGTTTTATATTCGATATCCATATTTGATGGGGTTCTGTTTTTGTGTTACTCTTGCATGTTGCATTGATTGATTTACTTTATTGATACTAGTAAAAATCTAATCTGACTTTTTCTTGTAATTCTCTTTTGCCATAGATTGTTTGAGTGCTGGGAACATCCCTTGTTTTTAATCAATTTATAGCTTTCAAATAATCTTGAGCCTATTATACTAATGCATATAGTGTACTGTAGGCTTTACAAGAAAACCATATTCCAATGAGACTTGAGGTTTAATTTCTTGTACAGTATGTTGTATTTATTTTTGTCTTCTAAGGTGCCATTATGTGTTATGTGACCAATACTCATACAATACAATACTCATACAGTATAAATGAGTCTGCATAGGCCTGAGCGTGTCCGTTGTTGTAAAAAGAGGATCTAAGAAGACCTGCAAAAAAAGTAAAAAAGGCAGCATATATATAAAAACAAAAAGATTAATCTTTAAGTAACGGAGGTCCTATATGTTCAAGCAACTTTAGTTTCATTATGAAAAGAAATTACATTGAATAAAAATGAAGACCTTAAATGAGTTTTGGCAGTTATATTCATCTTTATTAAACTAGGGCATTAAGGGGCACACAGATTTTGGAACATTTTTCTAGCTATCATTGTATTATGGCTTGGTAAAGCCTGAACTTTTAGGTTTTGGAATTTTGTTTCCTTATCATGATGGCCCTGATTAACACTCCCTTCATTTGAAGGAAATAAACATCCAACACTCCTTGGCAAAACAAGGTCAAAACTTTTTTGAATTCTATAAACAACCAGATGACCTTGCCAAGCTGCAGCTGGTCCTGATCCCCACTGCTTCGGCAACTCCTGACTAGCAGATGCATTATTGATAATGGGGAATACTCCCCAAATCAAATAGTCCCAAATGGGTGTGACCCACAGTATACTAACCATTACAATTAAACTCACTAAATAGTGTGCTTCAGCCTGGCAAGCCAACTGCACCAAACTGTGACAAATTACATACTGTACACAATGACAAAATTACATGAACTACTGTATTATTTTCTTCTTAAAATTAGCTGGGAATGATGGACTTCACTGGAAGACCACAAGGTAAGAGACCTTCCCATGTGACCATCCCCTTTTGACATTATTATGACACTTCCACAATAGAACGTAACCCTTAGCTTCTCTTATCTGGGGGGAGGAGGCTGCCCCAGCCTTAGTGCAGGTGTTTTCTTTAGATAAAGGCATTGATTAAATGTATGTTTTAAATTGCCCATGAAGATTACTCTGAGTCGTGTGTGTGAAATCAAGAACAAACCCAGAAAAAATAAACTAAGAATGTGTATTTCAGACTAATGGAGAATAAATAAATATAAAGAACCTTAAATAGTTCCAGTGTGCTTTTTTCTGTTCTTAACATATAATTACGAGGAAAGTAAAAAACACTTAAATAACATATAACCGCAATGTAGTCTGGAAGTTTTTTTCTCCATAATAGCATCCTCTGCATACTAAGTACTGTAATTTTAATGTTCACAGAGCAATAACATTCAGAGATAATACTTGCTCAGTTTGAACACCCCTTTCCAAAGGCCTTATGTATCACAACCTGGAGATTTAAGTGAATATTATCATTATAACAATGTAGAGAGGAACTAGCCAAGAAATAAAGGTTATGATATACATAAAAGTATTCATTCAAAAGTAAAATCCACACAAATCATTCACAATAAACAAAAATAAAGTATTGCCATATAAATGTACACAGACTAGAAAAACAACTGTGAAAAAACCCCGATGAAGTAAAGTCCCCAACCAAAATGTTTGATATGATTTGATACTGTATAATACATTTCCTTGTTTAAAATAATTTATTTTTAAAAAAAACTAACTGTACTTCTGTCTTTTTCTCCCTGATGAAGAAACCGTCTTTGGTTTTGAAACGCGTTGGAAAGACACCACTACTACTTTGATCTCAGTGATCAAAAGACATCCTGTTCCTCTCTGCTACTGCTGGGACCCGAGACCAAGATGAACCGGGACGCGCGGCATACGACATACTGAGTCGCAGCGTGGTGACGTCATTGACGGCCGGACTGTGTAACGGCGGGAGGCTTATCCACAGAGCATTACAGTACCTCCACAAATGGGCTCTTTTCGATCAACCAGTAGCACAATTGTACTTTTTGGGATACTCTGACTAGCAGCCTTTCCATGGACATGTGAGTGGAAAAAGAAAAGTGCGCAACTAATGTTATATGTGAGGTGATAAATAATGAGGTAGAATACGTGACCTTAATTGTACAAATCAGAGCGTCTGCAGCTGCGGTGAAGGGAGGGCTCAGGAACCCCCTAAGGCTAACAGATAAAAACAGAAAAAACACAGCGCACAACGCTCATAGTGTATTAAAAATTATGTTGACATAAACAATAAGTAAGGTGAGTATCGTGCGTACATCAAGGTGATGTTAAACAAGCAATTTCGGGATAATGTTACCCAAACACCACGTTAAAGCCGGATCAGATGTCCTCACATGGATATGGACGCTGGTGTCTCGGACACAGGTCCCTGCTTAGGTAAGTATGGAGTCTCTGAAAGTTCTTTCTCCCATAAACGAGTCAAGCTTTGAAGCAGCATTCTATGGGAGAGCTGCACACGTTTGACTCGTACTGCACCGACACACTTTATTCGAGCAAATACCCAGTATGTACCTGGCAGATACCTGGAATGCGCCGCTCCTCACCTCTGACAAGCCCCGTTGTGTTTGCCTTCCCAGCCTGGGTTCATGCCTGGCTGACGGGCGGCTGATCTGTTAAATGATAATGCTTAGGATTTAATAGGCTGCAATGCTTCGCGTGTCTACCAGATGGCATAAATTCATGAATTGTAATGCAGTATATATATATATATAAAGGTTTAGCCTTTGCTCCTACCAATAAAATCAATACGTTCAACACCTATATTGATATCAGTAAATTTGCCAGAAATTTGACATTAAAAAAATACTTTATGAAGCAAAATGTGACACATGAGGTGCATCAAGGCACTGTAGCCACCTGTGAAAGATTTGTACATACAACCTGTACAAACAAATCAATTTTCTTTCCCAGTTATTTAAAAGGAGGTCACATTGACACCTTTACTAAATTAGTTCAGGAGGACATCGAAAAACTCACAATGGTTAAAAAGCCTAGAATAACAAAGAATCTAACTAAACAAGAATTAGAGGCAGTAAGTGAACTCTCTAAAAGAGATGATATTGTGATCAAACCAGCTGATAAGGGTGGGGGGTGGTTATCCTAAATAGAAGTGACTATGACAGAGAATCCCACAGATTATTGGGAGATATTGAAACATACAGAATATTACAAAACAACCCCACAGAACAATATAAAAAAGAACTATTGGAATTATTGAATGAGGGATATAGGGATGGGATTCTTACTAAATTAGAATGGGAATATCTAAATACAGAATCTCCAAGAATCCCAATCTTCTATTATCTGCCAAAAGTTCATAAGGATGCCACCAACCCCCCTGGACGCCCAATAGTATCTGGGATAAAATCCCTTACTGCAAACCTTTCAGGTTACATTGACACATTTCTAAAAAACCCTGTTAAGAAATTAAGGTCTTACATTCAAGATAGCATTCAAGTTTTGAACATTGTACAGAATATGACTTGGAGTGAAAATTATATATTGGTCACCTGTGACGTTTCTACACTGTACACGGTAATAGACCATACACATGGGTGTACTGCAGTCAAGGAAAATCTCATCCAAAATGGTGAATTAGACCAAATACAAGTCAGGTTCATTGTAGACTGTATAAAATACATACTCAGTCATAATTATTTTTGGTACAATGAGCAGTATTACTTGCAGGTCAGAGGTACTGCTATGGGTACCAGATTTGCTCCAAACTATGCCAATATTTTTATGGGAATGTGGGAAGATTAATACATCTGGTCGGACCACATGTTCGGAGCAAATCTGGTATCCTGGCATAGATACATTGACGACATACTATTCGTATGGGATGGGAGTGAAGAATCACTCATAATATTCCTAACTCAGCTGAATAATAATCCCTACAATCTCAGGTTTACACATAAGTATAGTCGTACAAGTATTGACTATCTGGATATACAACTTTACGTTCTTAATGGGATATTGGAAACTAGGACCTTTGTAAAAGAGGTAGACTGTCACAGTTTTTTGATGGGGGACAGTGGACACCATGATAAATGGATCAATAACATACCCCTAGGTCAACTTCAGAGGATTAAACGTAATTGCTCTCAGGATACAATCTTCCATGAGCAGGCACATGAATTGATGGATAGGTTCACAGAAAGGAAGTATAAAAAAGATATAGTAGATGTAGCATACAATAAGGTCACACAAATGGAGCGGAAAGATTTATTGACATATAAATCTAAAGAAAAAGAGGGTCAAAGAGGAGAGAAGGATAAAATATCTGTACCGTTTATTACACGGTACACAAGCTCCTCTAAAGACATCAGTAGAATATTCCAAAAACATTGGAATATTCTCCATAAAGACCCCATCTTGCAACAAATACTACCACAGAAACCAGAAATAATTTTTACAAAGGCTCCAAATCTGAAACAAAGATTGGCTCCAAGTTGCCTGAAAAAGGAATGCATTAAGCCTATAACTGTTACTAATGGTTTCTATAAATGCTTGACATGTAGAGGATGTAAATTAAATCAGAGTGCACAGAAATCATTCAAAAAAATTAAATCAGAAATAACACAAGAGGAACATGAAATAAAAGACTTTATTGACTGTAACTCGAGTTATGTAATATACATGTTACAATGTCCATGTAACAAACAATACATAGGAAGAACCACACGCAAACTGAAATTAAGAATAGCAGAACATATAAAGAACATAGAGAAGGGTTTTCTACAACACAGTGTGTCGAAACACTTTAAAGACCATCATGATCAGAACCCAAATGGTCTTAAATTCTTCGGTATTGATAAAATCCATCCAAATTGGAGAGGTGGGAATCAGGTCATCAAAATTTCCAGACAAGAAACTTTCTGGATTTACACCCTTAAAACACTAATACCACAGGGTATGAATATCGATATCGACCTGGGATCTTTTCTGAGGGAATAATTATAACATTATTATTCCAATACAACCTTCTCTATAGTTGCGTATCATTGTGTATCATTGGTTATCTGCTATATGTATTAAACCATGTTCCCCTATGTATACCAAGTGATGTTATTAATGAAGCTCCTGTATCATGCAAAGAGTATCTTGTGTTAGCACTTTTTGTCATCTAAATCCTCTACAGGTAATTAGTGATTAATAACGTATAGAATTCCAATATATGTCCCAACACCACTCCTGTAAAATTAACTGTGACCGCGAACATTATTATTATATTGCTACGATTAACAATTGCACTATCCTAAGATATATGTGTTTAGAACTCTATTGACGTCCATGTAGTCCTATACTCAAAGTGTTCCAAGTCGTCCTATACTGTAACTACTGAGAGGTATATAGAGATATTGAATGAGATTAGGGATATATAAAATTAATTTAATAATACAAAATTCCCTCTCTATATATTCCTTTGGTTACATTACGTCTTCATCTACTCCCTCTCGGTTAAGATAACTGAAATGAGATGTTAGGGAATCTATGTAATCAATTGTAACTTGTAGGTAATGAAATTTGAAGTAACTTCTGGCTAAGTGTGAATATTAATCATGTGTAAACTATGTCTGCAATTACTAACTGAACAAGGGTTTCTATTAAGTATCTAATATGTACTGTGATCATAGAATTAGATGTGAATTTGTGTCTCCTCATGTAAATCTAACATGTGAAGTTATCAGAGTATTTACCAATGTTGATCTAATATTAATAGGTATTATTGATTTTTGGGCACTCAACTAATATATCTATCACTTTATTTGTACTCAATTTAAATCACGAGTTGTCTTCTTAAATATTATATTTAATAAATTCTATAATTGGGATGCTATCACAAATTATATAGTCTTTATAATAAGATAATACATTGTAATTAGTTTTTTATTTTGTATAACATTGCACTTCTTTCTTTATTATTAATTAACACTGTTAGATGATTTTTTGGCTAATTTGATAAATGGCTGGTAATTATATATCCCTCTCTTGTGGTAATATACCATCCAATATAAAATCAGGTATTATATATCTGTTGTTCCCTGAGCTATATAAGATAATATACTGCCTATATAGAGTCCATTGATTCTCTTCCAATAAGAGTTGTGACTAATGCTGAATAATGCTAAATATTAGTGATTTAAGGTATGAGTAACCCGTAACCCATTCTGTCATTAATCTGTCAATGAATTGAATTGAATATAATAGGTAGCCTATTATTATAATGTTCTCATTTGAACATTCATTATTTCCCCCCCCCCCCCCTTGTTCCAACTTAAATTAATAAATCTGTATTATATAATATGATAATCCGGACTAGATACTATATGTTCCTCTAAATAAACTATGCTATCATACTAATCACATCCTTTCTATGCAATAAAGACACCATTAAGTACCCAATATAAGTAATTTTGGGAATCTCTACACTAATGTTTAAAGTTTTACTAATCTATGTCTAATGTATATGTAATGTGTCCTTGAAATATTAAGTGCCATGACGAAATTGACTGATTAGGGTATCATTCAACCAATTTTAACATAAGCCAATCAATCATGAGAGGTAGATATATATACCCAGGTAGGGAGAGGTTAAGGTTAGTAGCCCCTGACGAAGCCCAAGTGGAGAAACGCGTAGGGCATGCGCATTGGTGGAGCAGACAGAGACCCACTGCAGAGAAACCCCCGGCACCAGAGCAGAAGCCGTGACAGAGTGATTGTAGAAGACGAACTCTCGCGAGAGTTGGAGCCGTCACACGTGATGCGGAAGGACTCTGGTATACCAGCCGTGCAGTGGACCGGCGTTTCTGTGCTATGAGTGTGAGAGACTCAGTTTAAACTCTCAACTGCTCTGATCCGATTCAACACATGTGAGTGGGATACCAACTGTTGTTTTTAGATAGGAATTTTATTAAAGGTTTTACACTATATTCCTTTTCTCCTATATTACTCTCCTTCCCTCTCCCCCCGCCCCCCCCCCCTCCCCTGCGAGATCCATTCCGTGACAAGACACCTTCCAGCAGCAGAACGATGGTGAAGCTGTGAAATTGAAGTTCATCAGTAGCAGAGTTCCTAAGTCCCACTGTGGATTAAAGGCTTTAAATTGCTGACAAACGGTAATTGCATATCTCACCACCTAAGTCCTGATTGATTTGATATACTGCCCTATGATATTTTTCTCCCCCCCCTCTTCTCTTCCTCTCCCTGCATTTTGCGCCTAGGTCACTTCTTCTTTATATATATATATATACTGTGCAGTATTGCAGCCAGCGGGAATAAAATGCTTCAATCCCTGCCTGGAAAATAACCCAATGCACTCGGGCAGAAAACAGTCACAAACCTCAATACACCCGGGTATACCCGAATTCGTGGGACTAGCCGAGCTCGAATAAAGTGTGTCGCCAGTGTATATGGGAGAAAGAACTTTCAGAGACTCCATACTTACCTAAGCAGGGACCTGTGTCCGAGGCACCAGCGTCCATATCCATGTGAGGACATCTGATCCGGCTTCCACGTGGTGTTTGGGTAACATTATCCCGAAATTGCTTGTTTAACATCACCTTGATGTATGCACGATACTCACCTTACTTATTGTTTATGTCAATATAATTTTTAATACACTATGAGCGTTGTGCGCTGTGTTTTTTTCTGTTTCCATGGACATATCCTGGGTACTATCCTTAGGCATTAGTGTGACGACCTTGGACCTGCCTTACCTGTGAGCACACCAGATGACACCTTGCTGGAGAGACCTGGTCCTGCTGGTTGGTGCTTGGGTAACAATATCCCTTGAATTGCTGTTTTAACTTCTTTTTGATGTACGCAGACTACCTACCGTGTATTGTGTTTATCCAATAATATTTTATTTAATGCACAATGAGCGTTGTGCACCATCTTTTGTATTTTTCCCCGTTATGGGGTGCCGGTATCCCTGGCATGTTAAAATCCACATGGGATGTACTGTAAACAATGCAGAGGGATACCAGCACCCCATACCGGGGCCTGTATCTCGGGAAGTAGGGGGTCCCGAGGCTAAAATAAACTTTGTTCAGCTCAGGACACACAAAAGATAAAAATAAAAATGTAAGCAGCTTCATTACCTTAGCGGCTATGCAATGCCCGCTAAGGCAATGAAGGGGTTAAGGCACAGAACTGTAGCAGATTACATTACAATATGTACAGTACTGTACTACCCACCCAATAATACACAACCCACCCACACCCTGTATCCCCCCCATAAAACCAAAATTTATTATTTTACATACACGGTTAACACCCCAGGCTGACGGGAGTCCCCGGTGGTCTCGGCGGTTGTCCGCAGGCCCCACAGAGCACCAGTAGCCCAGGATCTGGAGGCCTCCGGGTGTCCCCGCCAGGCACCATGAGCCTCCAGGTGGTCCCCGTGGGTTACCGTGGGCCCCAAATGGAATCCACGGGTGGGCATACGGGTGTCTGGGGATACCCGGGTCAGCCCCACAGGTGTCTGAGGCCATCGGGTGGTTCCCACTGGGGTCTGGTGGCCCTCGGGTGGTCCCTGTGGTCCCACGGTTCTTCCCCACAGATGTCCCCTGTGGGCCCGCAGGTGGGACCCGTGGACATCTGTGGGTCCTCAGGTAGTCTGCATAGGTCCCTGCAGACCTAAGGTACCAACCCTGTATGTAAAAAAAATAAACATGTCATACATTTAAATAAATCAATACCCCCCCCCCACACCCAAACACATAAAGTACAGTAATGGTCAAAATAACAATTATAAAGATATGGATAATAGATAATTTCCCCATTATTAAACACAACATTAGCAAGCATAAATAAAGTACATAGTTACATAGTAGATGAGGTTGAAAAAAGACGTATATCCATCAAGTTCAACCTATGCTAAATTTAGACAACAGATACTTTATCCTATATCTATACTTACTTATTGATCCAGAGGAAGGCAAACAAAAAAACCCACAGTCACATCATCCAATGATAAGGGGAAAAAAAATTCCTTCCTGACTCCAATAATTGGCAATCGGATTAATCCCTGGATCAACATCCTTCCCATATATACTTATTTGGTATATCCCTGTATACCTTTCCTATCTAAAAAGATATCCAACCTTTTTTTGAACAAATCCATTGTATCTGCCATCACAGTCTCCATGGGTAATGAATTCCACATTTTAACTGCCCTTACTGTAAAGAACCCTTTCCTTTGTTGCTGGTGAAATCTCCTTTCCTCCAACCTTAAGGGATGGCCCGAGTCCTTTCTAGTGCCCATGGGATGACTAGTTCTTCTGAAAGCTCATTGTATTGTCCCCGAATATATTTTTATATAGTTATTATATCTCCTCTTAGATGCCTCATTTCTAATGTAAATAAATCAAATTTAGCTAGCCTCTCCTCATAAATTAGATTGTCCATCCCCTTTATTAATTTGGTGGCTCTTCTCTGCACTCTCTCTTCCATAATGTCTTTTCTTAGGATTGGTGCCCAAAATTGTACTCCATATTCAAGTTGTGGTCTTACTAATGCTTTGTAAAGGGGCATAATTATGTTTAATTCCCTTCCATCCATTGCCCATTTAATGCAAGATAAGATCTTGTTTGCCTTTGCAGCAACTGCATGACTTTGGGCACTATTGCTAAGCCTGCTGTCTATAAGCACTCCTCAATCCTTCTCTCTCAAGGATTCCCCCAATTTATCCCCATTTAATTTGTAAGTCGCCTTTTTATTCTAGCATCCCAAATGCATAACCTTACATTTATCTGTAGTAAACCTCATCTGCCATTTACCTGCCCACGTTTTTCAGTCTCTCCAAGTCCTTCTGAATAGACATTATATCCTGCTCTGATTCTACTACCTTGCACAATTTAGTATCATCAGCAAAGATGGAGACTTTGCTCTCGATGCCAACCTCAAGGTCATTAATCAACAAGTTAAAAAGCAGGGGTCCCAGTACCGATCCTTGAGGTACTCCACTCACGACTTTAGCTCAGCCTGAAAAAGTTCCATTTATGACAACACTCTGTTGTCTGTCCTTTAACCAGTTTTCAATCCAGGTGCATATTACTGAGTTCAATTTTCTTTATTTTGTACACCAACCTCGTGTGAAACTGTATCAAAAGCCTTTGCAAAATCTAAGTAGACCACATCAACTGCATTACCCTGGTCTTAATTCCTACTTATCTCCTCAAAGAAAAAAATAAGGTTAGTTTGGCATGATCTATCCTTCATAAATCCATGCTGACTATTACTATTACTAATAATTTTGTTTTCCATTAGGTATTCCTGAATATTATCCCGTATTAAACCTTCAAGTAGTTTCCCTACTATTGAAGTCAGGCTTACAGGTCTGTAATTTCCCGGTTGTGATCTAGCTCCCTTTTTAAATATAGGCACCACATCTGCTTTACGCCATTCTTGTGGTACTGAGCCTGTGAAAATGGAGTCCTTGAATATTAAATATAATGGTTTGGCTATTACTGAGCTTAACTCCTTGAGAACTCTTGGATGTATGCCATCAGGGCCAGGTGCCTTATTTACTTTAATTTTTTCATGTCGCTTATGAACTTCTTCCTCAGTTAACCAATTGGTCATTAATATGGAGGTTGTGGCTTCCTCCTGTGGCACTACTATTGAACCTGATTCTTCCCTGGTAAACACAGAGGCAAAGAATTTGTTTAATACCTCTGCTTTTTCCTTATCTCCAATAATCTGCCTACCAATCTCACACTGAAAGGGTCCTATATTATCTTTTCTCATTTTTTTTTGTTATTAAGGTACTTAAAGAATTTTTTAGGGTTGACCTTACTTTCTATCGCAATCCTTTTTTCATTATCCATTTTTGCTAATTTGATTGCCTTTTTGCAATTTTTGTTACATTCCTTATCATTCTGATACGATGTCTCCTTCCCTTATGACTTAAAGAATCTAAACGTCTTCCTCTTCTTGTCCATTTCCTCCACTACCTGTTTATTTAGCAACATTGGTTTTGACTTATTTCTTTTATAGATATTACTCAAGGGTATACACTGATGAGTGTGCTTTTCTAACAATGTTTTAAAGACTGCCCATTTATCTTCTACATTTTCCCTGCAAAAACATCATCCCAGTGTATTATTTGTAGATTAGTCCTCAGTTTATTAAAATCTGCCTTTCTAAAGTTTAAGGTCTTTGTTGAACCCAAGTAATCTGTTTTTGATCATTTATTTCAAATAAACCATGTTATAAATAAATACAGTTCTACTTAACACAGCAATATGAAGGGCTTCCTCCTCTGGATATAGCAGGTCACTCTGTGCTCCGTTGCATACTGTACATACATAATAAATATAATCTAATGTCGCCTAACCCCTTAATCACCTTAGCGGTTAATAACCGCTACAGTAATTAAGGAGTTAACCCACCCTTTACCCATTTAGTAGTATAGTGGTACATCATACCCATATACTGTAATAATATGGGTATGATAAATCACTATATCACACAATGGGCACCTAATCTCAACACATTAGTGCACAAAACACACAATACTAAAATATTCCAAAACACCAAAGCAATTCATTAATACAACAGCTATGAATGAATTAAATCAGTAACCAATTTGTAAGGAATCCGCTCCTGGGTTTTGCTGAACCTTGTCCTTACAGAACCTTGCAGCTTCTAGGAAACTCTCTCTTGAACCTGCAATCAAGAATCACCTGCTTCTGCAATTAGACTGCAGCCTGCTTCTTGCTGCCTCCTATGCAGCTCTGTCTCATTGGCTGTCTGTTCTATTTAACTCCTGCCCCGCCCACCAGGAAGTTGCTGAACATAGACTTTCTCTAGTAACTGTGTTTGCCACAGCCTGTGTTTGGCCTGCTTGGCCTTCTTGTCATAGTTCTCAGTTACTGGCAAACCCCACCGCGCGGCCGCGGTTACACTGAGGCCTCAGTGTTTCTTGTCCTGTCTGCAGTACCTGTTCCCTGCTTCCAGTCCTGCAGAGGCCTGCATCGGTGCTTCCTGTTACCTGCTGCATATTCTCTTTGCAGAGGCCTGCATCGTTGTTCCTGTTACCTGCTGCAATCTCCCGCTCCCAGTGGTCTCCACTACTCACAGCTGTACCCGGCTAAGGGGTGCTGTTTTGTGCTGAAGCACTGGATCCCCCGTTCCTGTCAACGATGGAGCACCTTCGCTCAAGCGTCCTGTTGCCGAACCCCAGAATGGATATCATTTACCCAGCCTTCTCCTATCCTGACCCCGGCTTGTCCACGGATTATCCTGCCTTCTCCAGTCACGACCCTGCTACGTACGACGACGAACTGCGCAATCCGGATCAGCCTGCGCGGTCTAAGGTCGGTGTATATCCATCCCCACCTCAGCCTCGCGGTCCGGTCCAGGTTTGTGGTAAGCACGTACGTTACACAATTAAAGCAAATCATTAATACAACAGCTATTAATTAAACCAGTAACCAATCAAAGCAATTCATTAATACAACAGCTATTAATTAAACCAGTAACGAATCAAGGCAATTCATTAATACAACAGCTAAATTAAACCAGTAACCAATCAAAGCAATTCATTAATTCAACAGCTATTAATTAAACCAGTAACCAATCAAGGCAATTCATTAATACAACAGCTATTAATTAAACCAGTAACCTAAAAAGAAATAAATTTAAAAAATATCAGAAACAACCATTAAACGCATTAGCCAACACAACACATCATTAATTAAATAATGAAAATCAATCACCAACATTTTATTTCAATCAAGCAGAAAAATACCAAACATTGACAGCCACATAATAAACTAACATTGCAAAAAACAGCAGCAATACAAAGCCAGAAATGCCCCCCCAATTATTGTCCTAATAATATATTGATCTGTACTCTAATGTAGTACAGATTAATATATTATCAGTCAATGTGCAGAAATGAAAAATTAAAAAACCACATCCAATGTAAAAACCTGTAAAAAAATACATTTACAAACATTCAATATATTACTTACCATTAGAAGCGCTGGCCCTCCGACTCCCGGAGAAACAGGAAGCTCACGTACCTTTGAAGGCCTCAAACAGAATCCGATGCCATCCGCCATGAAGATCCGGATCAGGTACCCAAATCTTCTTTCTTCTTTCTTTAATCACCTTCTTCTATCTTCATCTGTCACCATTTCTTGATCTTAATCTTCTATCTTCTTATTGTAATCCAAAAAGCCCCATGGTAGATCCCAACCGATGTTATCTCGTCGGTTTCTTGGGCTCAAATGAGGCATCACGGACGTAAATAGGGCTTGTGACGTCACATTTGGGCGGGAACTGGTTAAACAGCCATCTGATTGGCTGTTAAAACCATGTGCCGACTTTCATTTTTTTTTTTAATGGCGTCACTTAAAGGGAATGATGCCAGCCAATCAGAATGGCTGTGCTTCATTTGCCTTTAACATGACGTCACTAAATCCAAGTTGGCCGAGAGTCACATGGTATTTCAGCCAATCAGATCGTGGGAACCAATTCCACAATCTGGTTGGTTGTTGTACACATGGTGTATAGCAACTCGATCTGTACACGATTCCAGACATGACACTAACTTACCTCCCGCAGACCATGTGGGAGACATACTTTTCCAGAAGTGGTAATAAAGTGACCATACTATCCCTTCTCATTATGAAACACCATGTCAGTTATGAGATGCATCTTGAATGGTTTAAGGTAGTTAATTATGATACCAATAGCGGCAACAATGCACTTCCTTGGAATAAAAAAGCACGGGAATGTTTTCCATATAATAAAAAATAATTCATGTTTTCTAAAGTGATCACTGTTTTCATTGTTTTAAGATATTTTTACTCTATACCAGTAAATTAGATACACTTACAGTAGTACTGTACATAAAGAACTAAGGTCACTCAGCCTAGCCGTTATCATGTAATGTACAGTACACATACAGTACAGTGAGTCACTCAGCCTAGTCGTTGTCATCATGTAACATACAGTACACATACAGTTTTTCCTAAAGCTAGAGGGGAGGGGACGCAGTAACTCGCAATCATTGACTTGAGTTTGAGTGTGGCTGGTATTGTATATAACACCACATTTTAATTTCTACCCGCCTTCAGCTCTCACTTCACCCAGGTTAATTCGCGGATAACTCGCGTAATTTTTTTGGGAAATCTCACACAAGGGACATGTTCTGGTAAAGAAAGCAGAGGATACAAACAGACTATGGGGCCTATGCTATAAGCCTCAATAAGCCACTTATCGAGGCCTTTTTGCCATAAAGGCCTATTGCTATTCAGTAAGCCTCGATAAGTGGCCTATAAAAGCCTTTATATGCATTTTTTCCCGTAAAAATAAAAAACCACCAGTCGAGCCGAGATAAGCCACTTATTGTCTGGTTTCCACATTCGTGCAATTTTTGAAGCCTCGAGTAGGTTATTGGGGCTAATCGAGGCTCTAGAATGGTGATTTCCTCTCAAAATCCACCCGCCAGGAAAAGTTGGCGTGAAGGTGGTGAGAACCTGCCGATAAGGCAGCGAGTGGGGACTTAGAAAAAAATACTGCTGCGGCCGAGTTTATTCGAGCATTTGCCCGTTCTCGGCCGCAGCAGTAACCTGGCGCGTGCCGGAGGGTGCCGGGCGCGCGCCGAAGCAGCGGAGGAGCGCCCTCCGATCTGGGCTTTCTTCCTCCCGCTGCCGGGTCCGCCGGGTCCCCCGGAACCCCCTGCCGCCGTCCCCCACATCGCGGGACACCAGGGCTCCCTCGGGGAGCCCTGGACGCGCGTGCAGGGGGCGCAGGCACCCGATGACGCGTGACCGCGCATCGGTGACGCGCGGCACGCCGACGGGATGCCACTAGCAAGCCGGGAAATCTCCCGGCTTGCGGAACCGGCCGCACTTCAATAAAACGTGTCGCCAGTGTAATGCATTTTTTCTGCATCAGATTCATGCCGGTGGTCTCCGGAGCTGATACCCATTAATATCAGCACCGAAGACCCCCGCATGAATCCCATATAATAAAAATACATTTACAGGCAACTTCTTTACCGCTAAAGAAATGAAGGGGTTAACTACCAGTGCCATGTTTATTGTGGGAAGCGGGGGTGGGTGAAGGTGGTACTGTATTTGGCCCTTGGTGGGTGTTTAGGCCTTGCGAGGGGGTTAAGGGTGGAGTTAACCCCTTCATTACCTTAGCGGTTAATATCGCTAACGTAATGAAGGGGTTAACCCCTCCCGTTACCCACCTGGTAGGAATAAACATCCAGCAAGGGCCAAATGCCACATTCACCCACCCCCGCTACCCACAATAAACATTTTTAAACACAACAACCCTACTACCCACCTCCTCAACCCCCAACACCCCCCCTCCAATCCCCCAACACATACAGTACAGTAATGGGCAACATTACTATTATCCATATATGGATAATAGTGCATTTGCCCATGATAAAATTAAACATTAGCCAGCCAGCATAAATAAAGTAAATAAACCTTTCTACTTACCCCTGCCATCATGAAGGGCGTCCTCATCAGCATACTGCAGGTCCATGTCCTCCGATGCCAGCAAGAATTCAAGAAAAAATACACTCCAATGGCCATTAACCCCTTAATCACCTTAGCAGTTAATAACCGCTATAGTAATTGAGGGCTTAACCCATCCTCCCCTGCTACCCACCCTGGATCACTATACCCACCCTCTACCGATTTATTAGTATAGTGGTATATCATACCCATATAAAGGTGGTTCAGCTCCGGAGACACCCTGCTCATCTACACGGATTAAACGGCCCGGAGATTTTTTTTAATGAAGGCTGCTAACATAGGCCCCTATATCTGAACGTACAGTATGTGCATATGTAGTTATAAACTTACACATTTTTCCAGTCCCTATATTTCATTCAATGCATTCTGTCTCTCAGGCACCAGATCCCATTAATTGTCTTTGTGAAAAATGAACTAACCATACCTTCCTGTTTCTGGTATTACATGTCACGGTTCAAACAGACACAGCGTATGCAGGTTTGCACTCTATGTTAAATGTAGTTAATTGCAATTTCCATGCAAGACTAAAAAAAAAAACTCCCTATCATTTTAAAATGCTACTTTTGCCTATACAACTCTTACATGTTTTGCTACTATTGCATTTATGTATTTCAGGAAACACATAATTTAAGATCTTTACAAGGTGGAACGGGTTATCATTGTAATAAGACAATGATGCAGCGAGGTGAAATTGAAACCTATCTTCCTTTGATCTGGTTGTTTGTGTAATTCTAATAGAGTCCTTTGAAATCCATCTTAAACACATGCTATATGTCCTGTTATTATAGATGTACCTTGAAGTAGACTTTAATTATTTTAGTTTCTTCCAAATAGTACAGTTATCTGAGGTCAATCACAGGCTCAGCACATTAGCCAGTGAAAAGACATATTTCCGAAAAAAATTGTTGTTTCTCTATCCTGTTGTTTTTTTAACCAAGTATGTACTGTATAGGTTAAAATTGTGTGGGTGTTTGAAGTGTTTTAGCACGTTCTGCTACCAAAACAGGAGAAAATGGTCCTGAAGTAAAAAATTCCCTTTTGCAAAAATGTCTATCCGAAGGACAGCAATAAATTGTAGTATTGCAAAGCTGTGGGTTATACTGTAGATGATTAAATAAAACGAAAGTAACATTCTAAACAGTTCTAATCACTTTTCTATATTTTATAAAAACCATATGTGTCCTCATGGAAAGACATTGTCCTTTAACCCTTTGAGTGTTGGAAGGGTCGTGGTGCCTGAGTGCACAGTCCCCACGACGTAGTGAATACATCCTTGGGCACTCAAAGAGTTCAAGTGAGGCACGCCGGTTTATCACTGGTGACATAACCATTTTGACATTGAGTAAGCATATTATTTACCTAACTGGCTCTGTTACCAAAAATGGTAAGCTTCATGGCGTCTATGTATTAAAGTAGAGAACATAATGTTTTGATGCACTGCTTTAGTTATTGGAGCGGAGCTGAGCTGCGGCAGAGTAGTTTCTTACATCTGACACAGAAATACACAAGCCACATGACTTAAGCCCCTTCAGATATGGAGGATTTTTGTGGGGTGAATAAAAGGGAAAGAGACACAGTAAGTGATATATCTCAATATAATCTGTGCTTCATGTAGCTCCTCCCCATCTCTTACTGACACTCCCCAAGGTGCAAACTAGGGCAGATGGATCAACATTATTTGATACATAGGTGCAGGGTGAAAATGTCCCTGTTATGCTCCAAAAATGCCTTGAAACATAGAACTAGTGTTGCCAGGTGTTCAGTATAGAACTGGATTGTCCTGTATTTGGATACTCTGTCCAGTAAAAAAATGAGAGGTACTGTAATACTGGACATGTATTTGTCCGGTATTTTCCTCCCTGGACATAGTGACCTGACGCACCTTTCACCATTCAGTGCAGTCTTTTCGGAGAAGCCACCTGGCAACCTACATAGAACTCTGAGTTTGGAAGCCATTGCACCAGTAAATGTTATTAATTATAGGCTAAAGCAGTCAAATTCCGGGCATTATTGAAATTCCTGCCCTCTGATTGGTTAAAATTCCGGGCATTATCCAATCAGTAATGCCCGGAATTTTAGCTGCTTGCAAAGTGTTGATTTCAATGTGATTATTTCCAGCCAATCAGCTTTCAGAACAGCTGAGACAGGGCAGGGGATTGGTCTAAAAGTAGGAACAGCTCTGAGACAGGGCAGAGGATTGGTTAAGTAGTATCAGCCACGGGTTGACTCCTCCCCCTTGCTCCGTGAACTGAGCAGATTCAGTTGAATTGGTGGGGTGGGGGAGAGAGAGAGTCTGCAAAGCAAGTGAGTGTCTGTCTGCAGTTTGTTTCTGGCTGTGTGTGTGTGTGTGTGTGTCAGTCAGCAGCAGCAGTGTTTATGAGTGTAGCAGAAGCTGTGTGTGTGTGTGTTGTGCTGTTGTGTTGTATGTGTGTTTAGCAGCAGTTTTTGTGTGTAGAGGTGCTGTGTTGTGTGTAGAGGTGTTATGTGTAGAGGTGCTGTGTTTTGTGTGTGTATAGAGGTGTTAGGTGCTGTGTTGTGTGTGTGCAGAGGTGCTGTGGTGTGTGTGTGTGTCAATGTCAGCAGCAGTGTTTATGGGTGTAGCAGCAGTGTGTGTGTATGCTGTGCTGTGCTGTTGTGTTGTATGTCTGTGTAGCAGCAGCAGCAGCAGCAGCAACAGCAGCAGCAGCAGCAGTAGCAGCAGCAGCAGCAGCAGCAGCAGCAGCAGAGTTTGTGTGTAGCAGCAGTTTGTGTGTGTATAGAGCTGTTGTGTTGTGTGTTGAGCTGGTGTGTGTGTGTGTGTGTGTGTGTGTGTGTGTGTGTGTGTGTGTGTGTGTGTGTGTGTACACAGAGGGGGCAGCAGTGTGTGGATATAGATATCTGCAGTTTAAGTGTATATAGAGGTGGTTTCATGTATTTACCATTTTATTTTAATTACAAAATCTATTTAACTATACAAAAGTGTCTATTATTTATGAAAAAAGCCTACATTTAGCCTATACTAGTAATAATCCCCTCAGAACAGGGCATTACTGGCCAATAATGCCCTGGCTGGAAGAGTTGAAGGCCCGAGGGGTTAGGGGCTATTAGATTTTTTATTGTATTTTTGATGACAACGTAAGACAAGGACAGTGATGAGGATGAGGACAGCAAGTTTTATTTACTTTATGTTGTTGGTTTATAATTTAATTTAAATAGGGAAAAGCACATATCGTAATAATAGTATTTTTGCCCATTACTGTACTGTATGTATTGTATGTATTGGGGGGGGGGGGGGTGTATTTATTTGAATGTATTGCACATTTATTTTTATGCACAGGATTGATACTGCAGGCCAGTGGACACCCGCAGACATCCGCGGGGATCACCCAGAGGCCCCTGAACACCTGTGGGGACCACCCTCGGACCCCCAGACACCCACAGGGACCACCCGAGGAACCCCAGACCCCCATGGTGCCCCTGGACACCCACGGGGACCCCTGGGCACCCGTGGGGCCCCCGGACACCTGCGTGGACCATCCGAGGACCCTCGGACTCCCACGGGGCCCCATGAGAAATTCAGACACCCGCGGTGCCCTCGGACACCCGCGAGTACCATCCAAGGACCCCGACGGCCTCTGGTATCAATCCTGTGCAGAAAAAAAAAGCTTGTGTGTGTGTTATGGGGGGGGGGAGTTGTGTATTGGTGGGCAATAGATATTGTAATGTTTATTGGGGGCAGAAGGGATGAGTGAAGGGTCAAGTACCCCCTTCACCCACCCCCTCTGCCCCCCAAAATATGCTATTGTGCCTTAACCCCCTCATTGCCTTAGCTGCTAGCCGCTAAGATAATGAAGCTGCTTTAAAGTAATTTTACTAATAGTGTGCGGGAGCAGGAGGTCACCTGAGCAGAACTGCTTTGATTTCTGGCTCAGGGACCCCCTGCTTCACCAGTTACAGGCCCTGGTATTGGGCATTGGGTGTCGGTATCACCACCATTTTTAAATCGGCAGCGTCATGTGGTCGGCAGATTGAAAAAATTATGAAGAGAAACCGGAACACATGCTGGGGCTTGTAACTCGTGAAAAGGGGGTCCCTGATGCTGAAATCAATGCGGTTCAGATCAGGAGACCCCCGCTCCCACACACTATTATTAAGTCAATATTTTTATTGCACGATCGCCTGCAAGAGCCGTGAATGGAGACGCAGCTAGGATTTATAGCGCAAAAGCACTGATAAAAAAAATTGGTCAGGCGATAGCAAAAAAGCACGATCGGCCCTTAAAAAAATGGCCTTCATTATCCAAAGTTAATACTGTTTATTCAAAAGTTGTTACTAGTGTGCGGGAGCAGGGAATCTTCTGAGGTGAACCGTGTTGATTTCAGCCTCGGGGACCGCTACTTCCTAAAATACTGGCCCATTTTGGGGTGCCAGTATCCCAGTACAGGATATAAATCCCATGGTGAAGCAGGAGATTTAAAAGCACAGGGGAAACCTGCACCACATAATGGGACCTGTATCTCGGGAAGTAGGGGGTCCCCGAGGCTGAAATCAATGTGGTTCAGCTCAGGAGACCCCCCGCTCCCACACACTATTATTAAGTCAATATTTTTATTGCACAATCGCCTGTAAGAGCCGTGAATGGAGACGCAGCTAAGATTTATAGCGCAAAAGCACTGATAAAAAAAATTGGTCAGGCGATAGCAAAAAAGCACGATCGGCCTTTTAAAAAATGGCCTTCATTATCCAAAGTTAATACTGTTTATTCAAAAGTTGAAATGTTATGTTTCTGTAAAAATCTGTGGTTTTTATATAAGTTCAAAGATGGTTCTCTGCCCTATCGCCTTACTCTGTGACCGGGAATGTCTCCCAAGTTTACCTTATCACCACTGTGATTAGGGCTTCCATATTAGGCTCTTAACGAGACCACTCTTTCTTCCTTTCTCTTTCTTCCCACCCATTCCTGCCTCTTCCTCACCTTCCCTCTGCCCCCTCCTCCCCGCCACTCTGCCATACAAAACCTTGAGTCACCTCTTCTATTTCTTACTAAAGAAATTTGAAGTATCCCAAGACCCCCACCCTGGGAAAGTGGGCAGTCTCTATTTTCTCTTAACCAAAACAAAACCATGTCAAATTCGACCTCCATAAAACTAGTATCTCTCAATGTCAATGGTCTGAACTCAGTTAGGAAGAGGAGACTTGCACTTCAAAAATGTAAGAAAACAAAAGAAGATATATTATTTATCCAGGAAACACATTTCAAAACTCTTTCTCCACCAAATACATTTAAGAATATATTCCCCAAGTCATATTATGCATCATTCCCCAGCAAAAAGAGAGGGGTTGCCATTTTAATTAAAAATAATGTTGAGTTTGCTCTCAATAAGGTGGTTTCAGACCCAGAAGGTAGGTACCTGATTGTTCAGGGATCCCTTTCATGGACCCCAGTCTCTCTCATCAATGTGTATGCCCCTAACGAGAACCAAATAACCTTTCTAATGGAAGTCTTGGAACCGCTAGATCAACAGTCCCTATCTTCCATGATAATAGCAAGGGTGCCGCCTAGATGAGATATGGCCCACTGATCCAGAATTTTTGGACTATGGTCCAAAATTTAAAACCAAAAGTCGCAGAATTAAAAGTCCCCCTAGACCCGTTGACTTTTCTGTTGGCTAAGCCAGTAGAAAACCTGTCGGCACCATGAAGCAGCTGGTCTCCTTTATCCTAACTGCTGCAAGATGTTCCATTGCCACGGCATGGGGAAAAATCAATGCCCTTTCCAGAAGAACTGTCACTATAAGAATAAATGAGGTAATGACCATGGAAAAACTTACAGCCCAACTGAAACAATCCACCAAACAGTTTTACAAAACTTGGGAGCCATTGGTCCAGAGATAGAAAAACATAGAACCCAATAGAAGGTTAAAATCCTTACCCTGAAAATAAAGGCGGTATGCCTATACAAATAGGACGGTGCTGGGTGGGCTGGGGGATGCTGGGCAGAGGGGAGGGGGGAGACAACCTGCTCCCGTCCCTCTCTCCCCCTTCCCCGTGTCCCACCTTCTCTTCATTCTATACCAAGCCGGTCCCCATCTCTACCGTCCCCTTCTCCCCGTCTCTCTCTCTCCTCTTCTTCATTCCTTTTTTCTTATCTTTCTCGGTCCACTTTACATTTCTCTCAGGGATTGCATAATTGGTGCCATCTACTGCCAAACAATGGGACAAACGGGTATAAAGCCGGTTAGAATTATCGAAATCACAAAAGGTTAACAGATGCTAAACCCCAATTATAGAGATGCATGTTATAAGATTATTCCATGAACAATGTTTGCTGTTCCTATTGTATCATTTCCACTGCTCTGTAACTATCTGTATATCCCTGAAAAAACACAATAAAAAAGATTGAAACAAAAAAATGGCCTTTATTCTTAGTGAATACCATTTTTGCCGTCATGATTGCCCACCAATGCACTGATTTTATCACCGCTTTGTGAATCGGCCCCTAGGAGGCTTATTCACAAACAAGATACAAAAGCTGCACTGAAAATAATTAGATGTAGCCATGGGCGTCCGCAGAATTTTTTTCAGGGGGGGGCATAATTTATAACCACAGCGCAATCGCGGTCCCGGCTGCGGCACCGATTGGTCCCGACTTGGGAGTGATACGGCTTTCATTGGTAGGTAGTGTTACCAATGAGAGCCGCATCACTCCCGAGTGCTACCAATGACAGTGCGCTGCGCTTCCTCCTGCGTAACAGCATAGGCTAGCCTACCACTAGCTGCCTGCCGCGGCGCCAGGGGCACCTACCCACCTCCGTCACGGTCCACCCACCTCCGTCCCGGTCCACCCAGAGTCTGTTTTTGGCGTTTATAGCGCCGTAAACGTACTGTACGGTGCCATAAATGCCAAAAACAGCCCAGGACTGCGAGTGATCCAGGCAGAGCCGCCAACAGAAATCATGGGGCACAGGACAAATGAAAGGAGCAGGCCCCCCCCAAACCCATAGCGCTCCCCCCGAACCCATAGCGCACCTACTACGAAAAAATATCTTTTAGAGCGCAACTTTTACTTAACTGTTTTCTTATTGTACTACAGAATAAAACATTACAATGCAACCTGTTTATATTTATATTTTCAACAAAAGACATGTGTCTGCCTGCCTGGGTGGGTGAGTGGGTGAATGACAGTGGGTGGGTGGGTGAATGACAGTGGGTGGGTGGGTGAATGACAGTGGGTGGGTGGGTGAATGACAGTGGGTGGGTGGGTGAATGACGGTGGGTGGATGAATGATGGTATGGATGAATGATGGTGGGTGGGTGGGTGGGTGAATGACAGTGAGTGAGTGGGTGGATGGGTGAATGACAGTGGGTGAATGACAGTGGGTGGGTGGGTGAATGTTGAATGTGGGTGGGTGAATGACGGTGGGAGAGAGTGACTGGGTGACAGTGACTGGGTGGGTGGGTGACAGTGACTGTGTGGGTGGGAGACAGTGACTGGGTGGGTGGGAGACAGTGACTGGGTGGGTGGGAGACAGTGATTGGGTGGGTGGGAGACAGTGGGTGGGTGGGAGACAGTGACTGGGTGGGAGACAGTGACTGGGTGGGTGGGAGACAGTGACTGGGTGGGTGGGAGACAGTGACTGGGTGGGTGGGAGACAGTGACTGGGTGGGTGGGAGACAGTGGGTGGGTGGGGGGTGGGAGACAGTTTGGGTTGACAGTGGGTGGGTGGGAGACAGTTAGACAGTGACTGGGTGGGTGGGAGACAGTGGGTGGGTGGGAGACAGTGACTGGGTGGGTGGGAGACAGTGACTGGGTGGGTGGGAGACAGTGACTGGGTGGGTGGGAGACAGTGACTGGGTGGGTGGGAGACAGTGACTGGGTGGTTGGGAGACAGTGACTGGGTGGGTGGGAGACAGTGGGTGGGTGGGTGGTTGGGTGGGTTTGGAGACAGTGGGTGGGAGACAGTTTTGACAATGGGTGGGTGGGTGGGAGACAGTGACTGGGTGGGTGGGAGACAGTGGGTGGGTGGGAGACAGTGACTGGGTGGGTGGGAGACAGTGACTGGGTGGGTGGGAGACAGTGACTGGGTGGGTGGGAGACAGTGACTGGGTGGGTGGGAGACAGTGACTGGGTGGTTGGGAGACAGTGGGTGGGTGGAAGACAGTGACTGGGTGGGTGGGAGACAGTGACTGGGTGGGTGGGAGACAGTGACTGGGTGGGTGGGAGACAGTGACTGGGTGGGTGGGAGACAGTGGGTGGGTGGGAGACAGTGACTGGGTGGGTGGGAGACAGTGACTGGGTGGGTGGGAGACAGTGACTGGGTGGGTGGGAGACAGTGACTGGGTGGTTGGGAGACAGTGGGTGGATGGGAGACAGTGACTGGGTGGGTGGGAGACAGTGACTGGGTGGGTGGGAGACAGTGACTGGGTGGGTGGGAGACAGTGACTGGGTGGGTGGGAGACAGTGACTGGGTGGTTGGGAGACAGTGACTGGGTGGGTGGGAGACAATGGGTGGGTGGGTGGGTTTGGAGACAGTGGGTGGGTGGGTGGGTTGACAGTGGGTGGGTGGGAGACAGTGGGTGGGTGGGTGGGAGACAGTGACTGGGTGGGTGGGAGACAGTGGGTGGGTGGGAGACAGTGACTGCGTGGGTGGGAGACAGTGACTGGGTGGGTGGGAGACAGTGACTGGGTGGGTGGGAGACAGTGACAGGGTGGGTGGGAGACAGTGACTGGGTTGTTGGGAGACAGTGGGTGGGTGTGAGACAGTGACTGGGTGGGTGTGAGACAGTGACTGGGTGGGTGGGAGACAGTGACTGGGTGGGTGGGAGACAGTGACTGGGTGGATGGGAGACAGTGACTGGTGGGTGGGAGACAGTGACTGGGTGGGTGGGAGACAGTGGGTGGGTGGGAGACAGTGACTGGGTGGGACAGTGACTTGACAGTGACTGGGTGGGTGACAGTGACTTGGTGAGTGACTGTCAGTGAGTAGGTGGGTGACAGTGACAGTGGTTGACGTTGACAGTGGGTAATGGTGACAGTGGGTAACGGTGACAGTGGGTGACAGTGACAGTGGGTGACAGTGACTGGGTGGGGTGACTTACCTTGACCGGGTGGCTGCAGCTTGTCGCCGGACACTTCCCCCTCCTGCGCCCGATATCCCCTTCTGCCCCCGATATCCCCGTGGCAGCTGCCAGGGACGGGAGGTGGGTTTGGGGAGGGAGCGCGGGAGGAGGGCTCGGGGGGTGCACGGAAGGTGGGCTCGGGGGGTAGGGGGGGCAAGGCCACGGGAGGTGGGCCGGGGGGCACGTGGGAGGTGGGTGCGCGGGAAGCTGGGGGGAAGCGGGCCGCAGCGGAGCTGGTACTTCCCCCTCCATCCCACGTTGGGAGCGGGAGGGGGAGCGGGCCGCAGAGGAGCTTGTACTTCCCCCTCCGTCCCACTTTGGGAGCGGGGGGAAGCGGGCCCTGCTTGCCCTGCGCATGCGCGCCGGTACCGCGGGGAATCGGCGCCATTTTTTTAAACTTTTTTTTAAATTTATTTAATTAACTGTTGCTTGGCCGCGCAGGGGCCCCGGCCTGACCCACGGGGCCCGGGAAGCAGTACCCTTTGTCCCCCCTGTGCCCCCCCTGTTTGCGGCCCTTGATCCAGGGGGATGGCAAGCGCCCCCCTTTGCCCCCCCTGCGGACGCTCATGGATGTAGCTGAATTATACACTGGGTAAAATACAGCAGAGACTGCGACTATTCTAACACAAACCAGTGGCAATCGCCAAAATGACCCAGGTACACCCGGGTACATGCTGGGTACATGCTGGGTACATTCGTGATTGGTTGTGGAAAGTGAGCGACCCAGTCAGGAAAAACACATGTGAATAAAAAACATATATAAAAAACAATTAATGTGCAGTATTGTGATTCATTACTAAATAAATGTGCATAGATCTTGGCTCTGGGGGAGAACCTACTTACAGCACAGGTAAGGGTAAGTTAGCTTATTTCTGATACTTATAGACGATGATATGATATGTGAGGTTTTCTTTGTGTAGGACTTTTTCTCCCCTCTTGAACTTCCCTTCTGAGGGTACTCCAGGAAAGGTGTAGCTCAATTTCCCATGGTATGCATGTAAAAGAGGAGCAGAAAAAACGGCCAATAGTATAGCTTGCAGAGAACAAAGTTTTATAGGCAGTGAAATCGTAGGACATGTACTCACATTCAGTACACTGATATCATGCACATAAAGGTTTCTTTTGCGCTATGTGCGCCCGCTGTGATGTCTCCCTGTCCTCCTCTGTTCCTAGTGCTGCCGTCGCCAATGGCGTCTGACGTCACTTCCGGATGGTATCTGGTCGCATCCGTTGGTAGTGGACTGCGAGGCGCCGAACGGGGAATCACTGGGGAGTGCAGACGTCTAGGGTCTTTTGGTCTTCGCTTACAGTCAGCTGCAGCTTTGACTGAGTAAGCTCTGGATCAGGCTCTACGCGTTTCGCTGCGTCATACAGCTTCGTCCGAGCATATTTCCCTGGAAGGTTTGAGAAGTACCCTGTCGGGTAACATCATTTTATCCACTGTATTACACTTTATAATTTATTAGACAGCTGTGGCGCCTAGGCAAGTCATTTAGTATACATGCTGGGTACATGCCTTAAACTTGCCTTAAACTATACCCAGCATTTCTGCATTGATTAATGGCCCATCAGATTAACAGCCGGGGTCCTGGCAGTCCCATTCAAACTGAATGGGACTGCCAGGGACCCCTGCTGTGTTAATCCTATGGGTCATTAGTCAATGCAGAAATGCCTTAAACTTGCCTTAAACTAGCCAGGTTTTCACCCAGCACATACCCAGAATGTAACCGGGCTAGTTTAAGGCAAGCTTTAGAATACTCGTGGTCTCGTCTGTAGCACAAGGTGACCTTAATTCTCATGCCCTTCCAAGCATTTTATTACTTACCAGTGATGTTAAAATTTCCCACGATTAATGATATTTAATGGGTTCTTACAATAAAACAACTGGACGCTATGTTTCAAGTCAAAATTGTTCTTCAAGATCTTAACTAACTGAACAAATTCATACAACTGTCAGCCTTCTTATTCTGGATTAATCCCCTTGTCTTTTTCTATTTCCTCTTTGAAGAGAATTGAACTTTGCTTAGACATTGAGGACCATATGATATTTATTTATAAAATATTTTACCAGAAAGTAATACATTGAGAGTTACCTCTCGTTTTCAAGTATGTCCTGGGCACAGAGTTAAGACAAATAATACATGGTTACAAATACAGTTACATAAATGAACAGGGTATACATTATATACAAGACATTGCATGCACAGTTAAAGAAAATATATATTATGAGCGTATGAAACAGTTACAGACCAGATTAAAATGTGAGACAGCCTTAGATTTGAAAGAACTTAAACTGGTGCTGGATGTGAGAGTCTCTGGTAGGTTGTTCCTGTTTTGGGGTGCACGGTAAGAGAAGGAGGAACGGCCGGATACTTTGTTGAGCCCTGGGACCATGAACAGTCTTTTGGAGTCTGATCTCAGGTGATAAATGCTGCATGTGGTAGGGCTGAGGAGCTTGTTCAGATAGGTGGGTAGCTTGTCCATAAAGAATTTAAAGGCAAGACAGGAAAGGTGAACTTTGCGCCTAGACTCTAGTGCTGACCAATCTAGTTCTTTGAGCATTTCGCAGTGATGTGTGTTGTAGTTGCATTGAAGAACAAAACGACAAATTGAATTGTAGAGGGTGTCAAGTTTGCTAAGGTGGGTTTTAGGTGCCGAGCCATATACTATGTCTCCATAGTCAATAATTGGCATTAGCATCTGCTGTGCGATACGCTTTCTGACAGGAGACTTAGGGAGGATATTTTCTTTTGAAGTACCCCTAGTTTGGCATAGGTCTTGGTTGTCAGGGTATCAATGTGCATTCCAAATGTTAAGTGGGAGTCAAACCATAAGCCCAGGTATTTAAAACTAGTGACAGGGGCTAGGGTTGTGTTAGCGTTGGTTCTAATCAGGAGCTCAGTCGCTGGAAGATTTAAAAATTTAGTCTTGGTCCCAAATACCGTTGTTACAGTCTTGACACTGTTTAAAAACAGTTTGTTTTGGGAAATCCAGTTTTCGAGTCTCAAAGGGTCAGACTGAAGTATGTGTTGAAGGTCAGAGAGACTATGGCTGTGTGCATATATAACAATATATATTTTCTTTTATGCATCTCAGGAGAGACTGACCTCTATTTTATAATTTCCTTATTTTTTATACAGTTCTTTCACATGATAGAATACTGGTATAATGAAGATCTTGTTTGAAGTGCTTACACTTGTAAGTAAACCATTTTCTACTTTGTAAATTATACAGTGAACGCTCTAGTGAAGAAATCAATCCGATTTCATACCATAGATATGAAAGTCAAATCAGAAAATTGTTGAAAATAAACATGTACTATCATATCAGAAAAAAACCCACCATAAATCCTTGTTGCATTGTATCTACAGTATTTACAAAGCCATGCAACTGGTATGTCCTTTTGAGAAGTAAAAACGATTACATCTATGTAACCTAAAAATGATACAGTAAACGGTTTTATATCACCATGTTTCTGATTCTTCATAAAAAAAATGTTAGCCTTTATCCTATGGTTTCTACCATATGAATAACAAGAGAGAAGAAACACGTGTGATTTGTATACCAATATGTATATAATATGTATATCATATTCTGCATTTGTGTGTACAGAAAATACAATGGAAAGGAGAAAAAAACAGCTATGAAATCAATGGATGTAAGAGTTTAGTAAATGTTACTTTACAATGTGGTAAAAGTCAAATCACATTTTATATAATCTTGTTGGGCAAGACCAAGTGACGAGATGGCCGGCAATTAATCACTTGCCCTCAAAAATACATTTAATCAGAGGTGTGTTGCTCCTAATGTATGTGATATTTTCTTTTATCTTAAACTACAGTACATGTTAGAAGGATCAAGAGTAAACAACACATTTCTATTAGAGTTAGTAACATTTGCTGTCCTCTGGTGACATCTTGTGGAAAATTGTGGAATAATTATTTAGAACAGAGGTGTTGAGATGTACAAACTTGCTAAAGTTCGCTTGGCCTACTATTCGATCTTTCAAAAGAGTTTTGAAAAAAAAATGAGAATATTCAAATCGAAAATGTTACCTTTAAATGTTTGGTCCAACTTGACAAACTGGAAAAGAAATAAGGAATTTTGCCAGATTAAAAAGTACCCTGAAATATGGGTTTTGCTGGAGGGGAGAAAGAGAATACTTTATACCAGGGGTGCGCAAATTAGGTGGCACGCCACTGAGATTATCTGTGAGGTTTACAGAGGCCCCACCCGCGCTTCCCGAAGGCACTTAAATTAAATGCCAGGGAAGCGGCGAAGGCCTCTTTAACCCTCACTTACCTTGGTTCAGCTGGCTGCTGGAGAGGTGTCGCCATGGCAACGCGGCGTCAAATGACGTTGCGTTGCTATGGCAATGTGACATCAGGACACCGGAACCAAGGTAAGGGGTGGAGGAGGGGGGGCGCGGAGAAAAGGACAGTCGCCAGGGGAAAAAGATCGCGCTCCCCTGCTTTATATAATGTGTTGGGATATACCTCTCCACAAAACTACACACCCTGAGATACCTGGGAAATATGGTAATTTAAATAATTGGAAGTCACTTGGGACTCTAATAAAACAAAACTTTCACTTTAGCAAAAAAGGGTAATTTTTGTCAAATTCAGGTGAAAATGTTGCACATCTCTACTGAAGGTCAGATTCACTAAGAACGCATGTGATGTACAGATGCAGCGGCCGTTATTCGAACACTACACGCGGTGTATTCCTCGGAATACCTATGTCATGGCGCGTGATTTCTTCCAACTGTAGCGCGTTAAGACATGAGTGCAGAAAATGGTATTTTAGTGTTCTGGCTTTTAAACACCTGAAATTGGCACAGTAGCACAGAACTGTGCACATTACAATTCATTCATTTTATTGCACGCAATCCATGAAATTCAAACAAAGCAACCGCGATAAACATGGGTGCCTGGGGCGATTGGTCGCGTTAATGCCGCGTGGAGTACAGCAGCGCACACGAAAATGGCGCCGTGATTTTTTCGAATAACATCAGCTGCAGATGTATACAGTAGCACCCCAATCCCACCCCAATCCGGCATTAACTGACAAATAGGGGGGCCATGCCCTGCATCGCAAATTAGTGAATCTGCCACTTGGTGATCTGTTCAGTCATTACTATAAGATATATATTATATATATATATATACACACACATATACCCCAATATACATATATACATATATACTGTATATGTTATTAGATAATAAGTATATAATATTGTGGGTCTGGGTTTTGCGCTTGCTACGATTGTGTATATCTAATTGTAAATTGTTTGGGGATGGCCCTTCTTCCTTAGCTTAAGGCCACTCATTCCACCTCTATTTAATGAACAGTTCAAAGTACACACACGTGAATGGAGTCTATTGATTTCTTCCCCTAGTAGAACGGTGGCGTTCTGTACATTTTCTGTAGCAATAAGCTGGAAAGTATATACTTTTCTTGCTTTTCTTTTTTTGATTTTTTTCTCTCACTATATTCACTAGGGCAGGCATGCACAATCTTTTTTTCCCTGCGCCCCCCTGCTGGCTTCCACCCCCCCCCTCCTCGCACCCCTCCCTCTTCATCTTGGCTCCGTGTCTCCAGAAGCCACCAGAGCCAACGTAAGTGAAGTTTACAGAGGCCTTCGCCGACCCCCGGCATTTAATTTAAAGGCCTTCGGGAAGCACATGGGGCCTCTGTAAACCCTGCGCCCCCCGCAGAGAATCTCACGCCCCCAGTTTGCACACCCCTGCACTAGGGTACTTCTGGTTTTTAACCAGCTTTAAATTCACTGTAGTTCATACCGTGCTCCTAAATTTTAACCTCTTAAGGCACTGCATGCATGTCGCACATCGCATGCCATTGGCTGTATTATTGTTTTGTGGAAGAAATAAAAATGACACAGTATAAAATAGGTAGTGTAGGAACTGCTGAGATGGGTTTACAATGATGTGGCTGTCGGCTTAAAATGTTTCTGCCAAAGGATTGGACTAACTCACCCATATCTATGAAGAAAATATAGAAAAAAACATGATAATGTTCTAAATAATTTGTCATATTGGGGGTGCATTGGGATTTCTTTGTTTATTATAATAAGAATAGGGTTACTTACCCTGTCTGACTGACAGTGTTGCGCACCATCCCACTGTACTGTATACAGTACAGTACTGGGTTTCTTTAATAAAGGAGATGTTACTTAAAATGTCACTTTAACTCCCTTTGCCCCATGCACAAAAAATGTTTTGTGGCAGGCAGAAGAATTTAATAAAGGCTGCAGAATGTATTATTGTGTGTTGATGGTTAGAGGAGGGTCCTACCATTGAGCGCAAATGGCGGAGAAAGCTTTGAACCGGCTAAGTCACAATGAGCAGAAACCTGGAACCCAGAACTCCGTTTCTGTTCGACCTAGAGGGCTCATATTCGGTCACCATGTAGTCCTAGTTGCGGCAGGATTGCATGGCAAATTGCGACCCTCTCGTGGCAACAGAACGGAGTCAGGGTGATGTTAAAGTTCAGGTTTCTGCCATTGACTTGCATGGCAGAAAAAAAGCCACTTTCGTAATGTGCTTTTAAACTGTCTTTTTGTATCTCCGGTTCCGGGGGTCTTGGAAGGCTGATATTTTGCCACTATGGCAAGGGTCCTCCCGCATGGGGACCAGGTAAATTTCAACCCGCTCAGACCCACAGAACGGGTTATTTTACATTATATTCGCGCAATTGGCGTGGGAACTACTTAGGGCCGCAGTCAAGTTCACGGGCAATTGGCGTGGGAACTTCTGTTCTAGGGCACCTAGGAATAAAATTCTTTTTTCCCATAGATGTTAGGCACTGTATACCACTGTACAGTATACTGTGGAAGACACATAATGAAACGATACTGAACATGTAGAATAAATGCATAGTTTTATTTATTTAGGGTTTATTACACAGTATACTGTACGGCCGGAAAACATCAGCATACAGTACAATGTTATCCATCGAAATCCCCCCATTACCCGTTTTCTTTTCTGAGAAAAAACAAAAAGAAAAGTTTTAATGTACAGTACAGTACAGTAATGGTCAGCCCCCTAAAGAAGTACCCAGAAAGCCCCACCAAAATAATACGGCAACAAGACAGTACTCACCATTGAATTTCCCATTCAGCTTGCGCCGGCGCCGGTCCACTGCCAGTCCAGCTTTCTTCATCATCCACGTCGATAGTTGGCAGCGGGACTAGTCCACCTGTAGTCAGCAGGTGAGGCTGGAAATCGCTTAGGTACATGCAAGCTTCATCAAAACTGCACGCCAAATCCAGCTCAGCCTCAGGCTCAGGGTTATCACTGACAGTGGGACCGTCATTGGAAGCCGGTGCTGGTGCTGGTGCTGGTGCTGGTGCATTGCTTGGCAGCGACTGTCGCTTCTTAGTTTGTTTTAACACGACCCTTTACCTTTTGCCGCCTCCATGATCATAGATACGGGAAAAACCCGGTGATACACACCAATACCCTCCAACAAATTGGGGCTCAATACGGTGAAAACAGGGGTCACTACATAACCTTTTCCTTACTGCACGCTTCCACGTATGAGGAGTTGGCGAAAATTTGTAAAAGTCATATTTTTCGATAAAATACTGATAAATTTGAGCAACTGTTGCCATCTTATCCTCTATTGCATTAATCGCGGCCCAGATCAAATACGCGTAACTTCTGTCAGGTTTTTGGAAAGCAGGCTACACTTGAACACTCATGGCGGGTGGGTCTCTGGAGAATAGAGTAGCACAAACTGAAACTGGTCTTTGTCTTTCTTTAATATGAAAAGCCTAAATTGATACATTTTGGCAACTCTTCCTTCAGTCTCAAGGCCAAGGCCAAGTACAATGGCACACTGTGGTACAGTATCTTTTTTAAACGAAACACCTGCAAGCCGACACATTACTGATTCGGCACATTACAAGTCATGAATTTATGCCATCTGGCGGACACGCGAAGCATTGCAGCCTAGTAAATCCTGAACCATTATCAATTAACACATCAACCGCGCGTCAGCCGGGCATGCGCCTGGCTGGGAAGACAAAAGGAGCCCGGCATGCTCCAGGTGAACAGCGTGGTATTCCAGGAACATGCCAGGTAAAAGTCGGTGATTTGTAAGAATAAAAGCTGCCGCAGCAGTATATACTAACACAATTAGCATAATTAGACAATAATTCACAGCACCACACTCTCAGACTAGTAGTACAATGATAAATAGTGTAAAGCACAACTATCATGGTGGATAATGCACTAATCTCACAATAAACTAAGGACGGGCAGGTTTGCGGGCTCAGAATCCAAGCCCCGCTAAGCCCATCGTTCTGAGTTTAACTGAATGCGGCTCTGGATCTATCGCCCCAAATCAACGGTGAAAATGAACCAAAACCTTGTTACTGCTTCAGGTTCAGAGTGACCCCTTCTGCCCCATCAACATTTCTCCCCCAGACTTCCTCCCCTGAGAGTCCCTACCTCTTCCAATGCAGCTGTATGGTTTTCAGGGGTTACTGTAAAGGCCGACTGCAGTCTCCCTGTTTTCTGCCTGACCTCCTCCTCTGAGATTGGGGAGGGATTGCCAGCAGGAAAGAAGCAGCCTTTAATCTGCAGTTAACCCCCGAGGACCCTAGAGCTGTATATGCATTTCCTCTACAGCAGGGGTTTCCAAACTTGTTTAGTTGAGGGCTAGATAAATTAAAAATACATTTGTCAAGTGCCACGTATTAACTACAGTATATACATGGAATATACAATGAACACTCACACATGTGCTAAAACAACCAGATATATAAACAAGTGACGGTTGCTTGAGAGGGGAAGTACAACTCTCCAACAATGATCTAGGATTTTGAGCTGCAAGCTGGGACTTTAGACATTTCGTAGGGACGCTTTGGCTGCATTCTTTGGATGTGATTCCCTGTGATTTAAAGAAGTGAATCCAGTGACCTCCTTTTTAGTACATCACACCATTTGCACACATCTATTTATCCTTTGTTTGATGGATTTTGCACCTCTGAATCACTTTACAGTACATACAGCAAGGGCCTTATTTAAGATTCATTTTTTTGATTCATTTGATTGAACAAAGAGTCTGACTGTGTGTGGTCCACGGAAATCCTGCTCTACAGTATGTTCCTCTGTTCCCTTGCTATGTCACTTTCTCTCCACCATAACATAATTCTGTCTGTCTGCTGTGTCTGTCTGTCTATCGACATATACATATACACAAACACACACACACAAACACACACACACACACACACATATATACATATATACAGCTCTAGAACAGGGATGCTAAACTCTAGTCCTCAAGAATAATCAACAGATCAGGTGTTAAGGATATCACTGCTTCAACAGAGGTGGCTCAATAAAAATGACTGAACCACTGGTTGAGCCACCTGTGCTGAAGCAGAGATTTTCTTAAAAGCTGACCTGTTGGTGGCATTTGAGGACTGGAGTTGAACACTTCTACTACTAGAAGATCAGAAAACAACCTCTCAAAATGTACAGTAGTAAAGTTAAGTTTAACTTAAGTGAATCAATAACTACAGATGAGTGAATGTGTCTAATTTGGTTCGTGAAAAATTCAAAGTTTTTTCGTAAATATGCACAATCTCATAAACATTCAACTTTGCAGTTTCCCAGAAAAAATCTTTAAGAAAACATGGAAATCCAATAAAAATATAATTTTTTATCCTCAATTTGACACATGTTGAATTTTTTTGACTCATCTTATTCATTTCAATTGCGAAAATTAGCATAATGGACCATTTTTATAGGCATGGACATTTTTGCACATTCATAAATATGAAAACAATTTGTTTTAAAAAGTGGTGAATTTGTCTGGTCTAATATGGCTCCATGCTGTTTTCAAAATTGTGTGAATAATTTGCCAATCTAATCCTTTCCCCCGTGTCTAGGGTGATTACGTGTGGTGCGCTTTACCTGATCCTCCGCTGCAAGGAGCCTGGGGTATAAATGATTTGTTTGATGACAGCACCTCCACCTGTGAAGGATCCTAGCACTGCTGGATACGCCTCACAGGACCCGATATAATGAACACACACTTGTATATATAGTAACAGGTTTACTGAACGTATCTGACCCTATAATACTATAACATATGTTATACTGATCTCGCAGGGCCGTACCCACACAGTGACCCACTGTTCAATCACCACCCTATACACCTTGGTGCAGTTCCCTAAAAAAACAGAGGTGCCCTGGGCACCTAACCACCCGGGTGTCCACAGGAGCCAACCCACCCCAAAGTGTGCGGTAGCGCTACGCTCAGGAAGTGTGTTACAATTGGTGCACTGGTTGGAAGGTGATACCTGCCGGGTGCTCTGATGAAAGGGGCCCATCTGGTCCATCAGCGATGGCGTCCGCCTCTATGTGGGGTGGACTCCGACTGGAGTATCCCACTGTGAAGAGACTATTTAGATCTTTTGGTGATGGTCTGCAGTCCGCAAATACTTTGCAGCGTCTTGCTTTGTCCCTGACACTATACAACTACAGGGGCAATGTCCCTATCTGAGGGGCCTATCCCAGAAGTGCCCACAATCTTATGGGGTCTCAGGGACTACCTGGGGACTAAGGAGGTAAACTAAGCCTAGTCCAGGGAAGCACAGCTCCCTGGACACTTACTGTTCTTTCTCAGCTCCCTTCCAACTGGCATGGGGTGTAGAGTGCACCAAGTGTATCCTTTGCTCTGGCCGTAATTCCTGCAGCCCTATTGGCTCTGCGCCTGCATGTGATGTTACAGCCCCAGTGGCTGCGGGGGTTGTAGATCCCTTGTGGAGCATTACACAAGATGGCCGCCGCTATTGTGCCTGCACTGCCCATGCGCAAGCTTCTTAATGTCCGCCAGGCTGTCGAAATTCTTCTGCGCATGTGTGAGGATCCACTGCCATGTGCAGCTTCGGCAAGATGGCAGCACCCTACGAAGGGAGCCACCGTGGACTTTCGGCAACCCGTTCGCCCCTTCAACTCCTGCAGCCTCCCCCACATGCCACTGGCCCCTGCAATAGCTTCCGCTGCCAACCGGAGCCGCAACAGAGGTAAGGGGCAGCCAGGGGGGACCTGGCTATACTAATAATAGCCAGTCAAAATGCACAAAAATCAATGTGTGATGTACACTAGGAAACATCGACACAGTTTAGGCATAAATCTCAGTTGGACAAAGATGGTACTCAACTGGATTCCAAGTGATATCAAAAGACAAAGATGATGACTAACAGGGACGTATCCTGTTGTAGAGAAATTGCCTCTAGTGTTCTGAAAATCCAGCACAGAGCTGGTTAATTGCAGCTAGTTAATTAACTAGCTCCATCTGGGTAATCCAAGTAGGATAATAAAAAAGAAAAACCTGCTGGGGACAGAGAGAGAGATTTTCCTCAGCACACAAGGGTGCTGACAGTAAGACACAGGGGAACAGACCTTTCTTCCAGGGTGCAGCAAGCAAGGTCAGGAACCGACCAAAAGACTGGCCCTCAACTAACACCCACCCAGAACCAGAGACTGACCTGAAGGGCCATCTGCTTTGAAGTACCTTTTGAGACATTAGGGTGATAGACTGGTAAGGGGCTTTTCCTTCCAGTCTTGCAGATAGGGACTGGGGAAGTTAGTTAGCCCTTATAAGGGATGGGTGTTTGTTTCTTTTGTATATTTTTGTTTGCCTTGACGTGGCATGCAGGCTTACAAATGCTTTGGCCAAAGGGTTTAACCAAATACCCTTTTTCATGAGAATATTATTTTATCTTAGCCTAATTGGTAGGAGCGCAGGAATCGTTCTTTTCGTTTTTCTATATGTAATTTATTTATTTTATTTATAAAAATATTTTACCAGGAAGTAATACATTGAGAGTTACCTCTCGTTTTCAAGTATGTCCTGGGCACAGAGTAAAACAAATAATACATGGTTACAAGTACAGTTACATAAATGAGCAGGGTATACATTATATACAAGACATTGCATGCACAGTTAAAGAAAATATATATTATGGGCTTATGAAACAGTTACAGACCAGATTAAAATGTGAGACAGCCTTAGATTTGAAAGAACTTAAACTGGTGGTGGATGTGAGAGTCTCTGGTAGGTTGTTGTAAGGCCTATCTTTTTACCTGCAGCAAACTTCTATAGGGAGGAGCGGGGTATTATGTACAGTTTCTCACTAATATTAGGCAATCCTTTTCCTTGCTGCATACTCCCATAGGGCATTTTACATTTATTATCTCTGAAACGTCATAGGGGTAGGTTTAAATGCTCATCTGCTTTTCATAGCAATTACTGAGCCCCTACCAATTTTCGAATTAGTGCAGGTATATTACACCCTAGTGTCAGTCTGGACATCACCCTCCATTGAATGGTAGGTGAATGTGTAAGGCTGACAGAGAGATGTATATGTGTAAGTTGTATTATATTCACACCAGGGAATTTGTGCACCCTGATTACCTTTATAGCTAAGGTAAATATGATACTGGCTTTAGCCAGATTTTAATTGCACTACTCACATAAGCTCATGCTTTATTTAACCACTTCAGGGCTTTAACACTTTTTTCACTAGTCCATGGGACAATTATTACATATATATATATATATACAGTATAGTGTAGGTACCTGCATTAAATGGGTTGCCTTGACGTGGCATGCAGGCTTACAAATGCTTTGGCCAAAGGGTTTAACCAAATACCCTTTTTCATGAGAATATTATTTTATCTTAGCCTAATTGGTAGGAGCGCAGGAATCATTCTTTTTGTATTTTTGTTTGCTGTGCATGGTTTAATGGGACAGGCTAAATAAAGCCGTGTTTTAATTTCACCCAAAACTGTCTCCATTCATTTAAATCTGCACACATCGCTTACAATAACCAAAAATAACAAGGGAGGATGAAATTGGAATATGTGTTGTAGTAAAATGGTGGAAAGAGGCTTGCACCAGCTGTGTATATATATATATATATATATATATATATATATATATATATATATATACACTGGCGACACACTTTATTCGAGCTCGGCTAGTCCCACGAATTCGGGTATACCCGGGTGTATTGAGGTTTGTGACTGTTTTCTGCCCGAGTGCATTGAGTTATTTTCCGGCAGGGATTGAAGCATTTTATTCCCGTTGGCTGCAATACTGCACACTACATATATATATACTGCATTACAATTCATGAATTTATGCCATCTGGTAGACACGCGAAGCATTGCAGCCTATTAAATCCTAATCATTATCATTTAACAGATCAGCCGCCCATCAGCCAGGCATGAACCCAGGCTGGGAAGGCAAATGCAACGGGGCTTGTCAGAGGTGAGGAGCGGCGCATTCCAGGTATCTGCCAGGTACATACCGGGTATTTGCTCGAATAAAGTGTGTCGGTGCAGTATATACTGTGTATGTGTATGTGTATGTGTATGTGTATGTGTATGTGTATGTGTATGTGTATGTGTATATGCAGTGGTTGACAAATCACCAAAAAATCTACTCGCCACACAAAAAAATCTACTCGCCACCTAGTACCAAACGTGTGCTGCTTGGGCCAATATTTACTCGCCCGGGGGTTAAATCCACTCGCCCGGGGCGAGCAAATGTATAGGTATGTCGAACACTGTGTATATGTATATATTAGAAGAGCACACAGAGATAAATCTCACAAACACGCACACACACTTGGACATCCCAAAATAGGAGATCTTACTGCTGCGGCGCATCTTATTCTAACACATCGCCGTTTTTTTCCTGGAATGCGACGCACTTCACCGGGAGCATGCCGCATTCATTTTGCGTTCTCAGCCATGGGTCATGCGCGGTTGACGCGCGGTTGATGCATTTATTGAGAATGGTTTGTATTTAAATTTTGCAATTCTTCGCGTGTCCGCCAGATGGCAGATATTTATGAATTGTAATGCGCATGCGCTTCAGTAATGTGTCGACTTGCAGGTGTTTTGTATAAAAAAGATACCACAGTGTGCTATTGTAACTTGGCCTTGAGACTGAAGGAAGAGGTTGCAAAAATGTATCAATTTAGGCTTTTCATATTAAAGAATGACAAAGACCAGTTTCGGTTACAGTATTCTCCAGAGACCCGCCGCCCGCCATGAGTGTTCAAGTGCAGCCCGTTTTCCAAAAACCCGACAGAAGTTACGCATATTTGATATGGGCTGCGATTAATGCAACAGATGATAAGATGGCAACAGTTGCTCAAATTTATCAATATTTTATCGAAAACTATGACTTTTACAAATTTTCGCCAGCTCCTCATACGTGGAAGCATACAATAAGGAAAAGGTTATGTAGCGATCCCTGTTTTTATCGTATTGAGTCACAATTTGTTGGAAGGTATTGGTGTGTATCACCGGCTTTTTCCTGTATCTATGATCATGCAGACGGCAAAAGGCGAAGGGTCGTGTTAAAACCAACTAAGAAACGACAGTCGCTGCCAAGCAATGCACCAGCATCAGCACCGGCTTCCAATAACGGTCCCACCGTCAGTGACAACCCTGAGCCTGAGCCGGATTTCGCGTGCAGTTTCGAGCAAGCTTGCATGTACCTAAGCAATTTGCAGCCTCATCAGCTGACTACAGGTGGACTAATCCCGCTGCAAACTATCGACGTGGATGATCAAGAACGCTGGACTGGCAGTGGAGCGGCGCCGGCGCCAGCTGAATGGGAAATTCTATGGTGAGTATTGTTGCCGTATTATTTTCTGTGTTTTTTTTATTTTGACAATATAGTATCAATATCGGTGCGATTCAAAATTCAAGCGATTCTCCTGTAAGCAATATTATTGGCTGAGCGGCTTCTACAGTACTGTACTGCAGATACTGAACTATTGGTGGAACGTTAGGCGCATGCGCATTGGAACCTTCTTGAAACGCATACAGCATGCGTGTCATTACATCGACGGTAGGCGCATGCGCATGTGAACAGGAGATGCCCCCCGAGAAAATTATTGTTGGGACTGGCTGGGAACTTCTTTAGGGGGCTGACCATTACAGTAAAACTTTTCTTTTTGTTTTTCCTCCGGAAAGAAAACGGCTAATGGAGGGATTTCGATGGATAATATCGCTTTGTGTAACAATGCCTGCACATTGCTGAATCGGATTTAAAAACCCACGTACCGGAGTCTACAGTTTAGTGGCTGATGTACACTATGCTGATATTTTCCGGCCTTACAGTATACAATACTTTTTTATAAACAGTATACTGTGTAATAAACCCAAAAAAATAAAAACTATGCATTTATTCTATATGTATTGCAGTACTGTACATACAGTATGTGTCTTCTATACAGTGCCAGTACATACAGTACAGTACTGTATGTGTCTTCTATTTTTTTAATACTCTTGTACTGAGCATGCCTACAGTATACAGTACAGTGTGCCTGGACAGTAGTGTACATTCTAGAAACACTGTATTTTTTTTACAGTAGCAAAGGAGCCAATGGAACAATGTTAAACAAATCAACATGCTCTTTTATTGGTGGAATACAGTAAGTACAAAAACATTTATTTACAAATACTGTACAATGTAGAAACATTTTAAGTGCACAGCCATTCAAAACATCAACAGGTGTATGGTTTACTGCTACAGTTGTGAAAACATTTATGTATAGAAAGTAAAAACATTTACAGTCAGTCAGTATGGTTTACAGTCACATGTTTTAAAAACAAAATTCTTTATTCATAAAATATACAAAACGCAACATCTCCTTTATTAAAGAACGGCAAGTCAAAACATATACAGTGGGATGGTGTGCAAAACAGTCTGCACCAGTACAGTCCTCGAGGGCATTAGACAGGCCCGGTTTTCAGGACAACCTTGAACACCGTGCCTATTTGCAGCCCTCAGGGACTGGAATTGTGCAGGTCCTGTGTGTGTGTACAGCAAGTTAAAAAAGTAAGTTAAATATAGTACAGCAGGTGAAAACATCTCCTTTATTTACAGTAAGTTCAGCAGGTCAAAACATGTACTGTACAGTACAGCACAACAGTATGGTCTTACAGTTCTCGTGATTAATCCAGAAAGTCCACCACATTGTTCGTCCATGGCCGATTCCTTGCATGGCGCAAAACGCCATTTATGCAGTCTCGAATGCCTTTCATTACAGGATCTGTAATTGGATAAAAGCGCCACATTTCATCCAGAATGTTCTTTCCGAAATTGGCAGGAAGCGCCTTTTTTACGCGATTTCCGTCGTAGTTCACTTTGAAGGCCCAGTCGCAGTACAACGAGTAGGGAACATGGTGCTTAAAAAGTAACAAGGCATACTTGTGGGGTGCACCAGCACTCTTCCCCCTATACTTCTCCCTGAGCGCCGGTGGCAAATCGCATAGGTGATGTCGGGCACGTATCTATGCGAGCGACAGTAGGTCTTTTGGGAGCAGGTGTGCTTGAGGCGACGGGCGATGGTAGGTTGTATGGGAGGAAGCTTTCCAATGGTCTTGGTCGCCGTGTTGTCTCCTGTCATGGTCTTGACGGGGTTGTCATGTCCTCCTCAACGGCATACATGTACACTACATCTTCTGGTGGAGGGGGTGCGCTTGGTGATGGAAGGGGGTTGATGCTCCCATTCATCACATCCATGTCACCCCCCTGCTCCGGCGTCGGGGAAACAGGGGCATTAACACCGAGAAAACGATGTATACCCGCTATGTCAGCCTCTATCTTCTCCATCCGTCGTTCCATCCGTTGATCCATATCTAGCATCCGTTGATCCATATGTATCATCCGTTGATCCATATGTAGCATCCGTTGCTCCACATTTAACATGGTCTCCAGAAGCAGATCTATCTTTGCTAGCACAATAGAGTTCCCGGGGAGATCCACACTTATCCCATTCAGCATCCGGTCTAACGAGCTGCTTCTTGTGCATGGCGTGTGGACATCTGGGTGGATGGGTGCAACGGAGGATGAGATGGGGGTTCCATGGAGAGAAGCGGCAGCGACGTCGAAAAAGGGTGGAGGAGGTGACCTGTGGATATCCGGTAGAGGAGAAGCGGCAGCCTCATCACAGAGGGATGGAGAAAGTGACCTTTGGATTTCCGGGCGAGGAGCAGAGTCATCTAACAGCAAAGGAGAAAGTGACCCATGGATTTCAGAGGCGGCAGCGTCATCGGAAAGACCCGGAGAAGATGGCCTGTGGGTTTCCGGGAGGGCGGCGACAGCATCGAGGACGAGGAGTGGAGAAGACAGGCTGAAGATTTCCCGGACAGCGGCGGCAGAGTCGTCGAAGCATATGGGAGGAAGTGGTCTGTGGGTTCGATGGGTTGGCTGCCAATCGTTTTGCTTTGAGAGTACATCACCGTATATCTTCTTGACATAATATGGCTGACATCTATGAAAACCCTTAGCCTTTGGGGTCAGCAGAAGGTTTTCTTTATTGGCCTTAGCCTGTCGCTTTTGCCTTGGCGTGGAAACGGCAACCACCTTTCGCTTTTTCTGCATGACAGGCACGGCAGAGGCGAGTGGGTTCCTGCGTCCGTAGAATCGGGGTTGCTCCATGGAAGCAGGTGGCACAATGCAGTATCTGGACAAGGGCAAGTTCAGATAAAAATCATCGAGTGGTGGGCTATGCAAAGTGTGTAACCTTTTATGCATGGCGGCGAGGAACAGGTGCTGAAACTGGGCGTACTCTAATGTGAGTCATTACCATATAAATACACCATCCATTTTGTGGATTCACTGCACATTGAATACACATCGACTAAACATCGAATATACATTCTTGTTTTTGTATTTCTTTCTACTCGCAGCAATGGTTGTTAAAAAGATTTCCAAGGATCTCAGCATGCGAATTAAGGAGATGTACACGAGCGGACACCGAATTGCTGCTATCCAACGCTGGTTAACTACTTCTGGCCTCATTGTGCCAGCAACCACCATGAGCTATTATGCACACGGAAAAAACAGAGAACGCAAAAGGGAACCAAGGGTAACTAACGCGTAAGTATATTTTTAAAACTTTGAAAAAAAAATTAGATCCAAAATGTACTGTACATCTACAGTACTGTATCTAATATTTTTGTTATTTCTGTAGATTTATATTACAACAGTATATATATTTTGTATATTTATATTACAACAGTCTATATATTTTGTATATTTATATTACAACAGCATATATATATATTGTGTATATTTATATTACAACAGTGTATATATTTTGTATATTTATATTAACACAGTATATATATTTTGAATATTTATATTTATATTACAACAGTATATATATTTTGTATATTTATATTTATATTACAACAGTTTTATATTACTGCATATTAATAGAACAATATATTGTATCCTGTCTCTAATATTTTTACTTACCGGAATGTTTTTCTTTACATTGTAGGGATACAACTCTTCTGGTGGACAAGTGAGGAGAATGATGAGAGGAGTGCATTAAGGGTCAAATACACTCCGCAGGAAAATCACAATCTCGCTGAATCCGAGACCAGCATAAAGAAGATGAGACGCAGCATTGGATGGAAATATGGACGTGTGAGGTTAGTACTGGACTGTACAGGAGGTAAAAGTGTTGTTTAGGAAACTGTACTGTACCGCTAAAATAATTTATTCCTTGTCATTACAGAGCATACCCCATGATAAGGGACGCAAACAAAATCAAAAGAGTGGTCCAGGCCCAGGCATGGATCAACAGTGGGGAAACTTTCCAGGATTGCATCTTCACTGACGAGTCTACTGTGTCGCTGGAGAGATTTGCAAGGTTTGCATTCCACCAAAAAGGCCGCATAATTTTGAAGCCGCGGCCAAAACACCTCGTGAAGCTGCATGTGTGGGGTGCCATCTCTAGGCGTGGACCAGGATGCATTGTCATCTTTGAAGGTAAAATATATAAAATATAATGTAGCTGTAACAGGGGAGTAATCCCTGTTCAAGTAATGTGCCTTTAATCTAGCAGTGTGGTGGTTAAATGCTGGTAGTCAATTAATAAACACCACCTGCCTGATTTAGATTGCTTACAAAAGCCTGTCTGTTGAGACAGGAAGTGACTCCTTAGCTCACTTGTGAGCTGACCTTTGGAGACAGAGGAGGGATTCTTGAGTCTCCCAAAAGAGACTGACCAAGAGAACACAGATCTCTGGAGCTGACCATGTCTTGAGCTCTACCAGAATACACAGCAGAGCTGCTTCCAAGACACAGGGAAAACTACTAAACCTGAAGCTGACACACCCTGAGGGAAGGGATCTGAACCAGGAACTGAGAAAATTTTCCCTCCAAGAAACAGATAAGACTTTCATTCTTTAGAGACTTCTTATATCTGCTTATTTCATGCTATGTGTTTGTGGCTGGGAGAAATGCTTGACTAAGGGAGATGTGAATTAATTGCATAGTGTTTCACTAGAAATACTCCCAAGTGAATAGAAGCTTTGTTCCCCCCTGTGTTTGGATGGATTTCCTGATGAAAAGGAAAAGGCACAATAAAGCCTTAATATAATTTCACCTTATAAAAGTCTCCAATTGTGTACCTCTGTGAACGTCCATCAACATATGGTGTCAGAAGTGGGATGAGAGGTGTCTTTGAAGTTAAAAAGGACCGGAGATTTTTATGTGAAATTTTTTTGTTATACTTTTTGCCTACAAACAAGTCTGAGCAACTTAGAAAAAAAAACCTCATGCAGCAGAGATCAGAGTTAAAGGGATACACACCACTGAAAACTTACAAAACCACAGATGGACTCTTTGCCCCAATCCCAAGAGGACAGAGACTGCTGAAGTAGCTAAACCTTATTTGCCTATCACAACGTGTAATACAGTATGGTCATTGAAATAGGGGTTTTGCCTTCCAGCCATAGTCAGGGTTCAAGTAGTGAGTCAGCCCTTAAAAAGGGATAGGTGTTTGTTGTTTTCAAAAGTTTCGCTGAAGCAGTGAATACAGATGGTGACCCACGAGTGGTACTGATTTTGCAAATAAAGGTTGGCACACCACATAGGGCTACCAGCTGTGAATGGAGTATATGCAGAAAAGTGTGACAATTAATACAAGACTGTGCTGAAGCAGGGGAATTTTTAGCAAACAAATGCTGAGTTTAAAATTGCTATATAGGGGAAAAGGTATTTCAAAGCCAATTGCTGAGTGTTGAGTCACCCTGCCGAGAATGAAAGAATGTTTTTTTTGTGCAAGTAAAAAAGTCTGCCTATATATAGCTTGGGAGAAAAACAGACACCCAAAGTGTGAAGTGTGAATGCCATAATACCCAAAGATGAGACTGAAAATTACTGAACTCAGGCAGAAAACCAAATTCTGTTGCTGAAGTGGAGGGATTGACCTAGCAAGTAAATGGTGTAAATCAAATAGACTTTTTTACCTAGCAACTGCACATCTTGTATACCTGATAAGAGAAAATGCATGCACAGTACTGCTGATATTGTAAAACTTATCCAAGAAAGAAAAATTCTACAGAGATGCCTGTGAGAGCTACGACCTCTACACACAAAATATTCCCACCTGTAGGACTACCACAATTGGGGGTTCTAGCAAATACAGTGGCAACAGCTGCAATAGCGCCTCCTGAGGTCAGGAAGAAAATGACACCTGATAGCCTAAAAATGGAGGACAAGATGCAGCATTCCTGTAATGAACCCTACCCCACAGAAGAGTGGCCCTTCCAGTCCAATAAATAGGAAGACATCTCTTACGGGGAACCCGAACCGAGTCACACCCACAAAACACCCCAAGAATGGTGGAGGTGCCTGAACTCGGCAAGAACAGAAAAGACCGCTCCCTTTGATGACGAATGTGATCATCAGGAGACAGAGCGGGAGCAGTGGATCACCGAATATTTCCGTCAGCTATTACAGTTGCAAGAAAAGCCGGGTGGATCCAGTGACGCTGCTAAAATTTCAAATAAAGGAGACCCCAGTATTCCTGATGGGACGGAGTCATCCAAAACAAAAAAGCGGAAAAATAAAAAGAAAAGCGGTTCTTCACTTACCGTGGAAGGAACAGACACGTCCGCAGATCCTGTGGAGGAAAAGGGGGACCGAGTTGCCCTGCAGCCTAGAGAAAATGGAGAATTCGTCCCGCGGTTAACCGAATATCCAGAAGGCCCAAGGCAGAAGTCGTGTACCCCAAAAAAGTGTCTGTCCGATCCCAACAGTGAGGAACCCTCAACCAACCATCCCAGGGATGTGGAACCGGAACCAGTGAGTGACGATCCCTTGACCAACTCTGAAGATCCCCTGAAAAATGCCAGGCATGACTGTGATATGCTCCGTGAACAATTGAAACAAAAGGAAGATGGTTACACATAGCTACAGAAAAATAACGTGGGGCTACAAAAAGATGTGCTCAAAATTTATTCTTTAGCCAGGACAGAATTGGACGATCTCAAGACTTAGCTAGATACTGCAAATGCTACTATTTCTGCCATGGATGGAAAGCAGAGCCAATCTGATAAAATGGTGTCTACGCTAAAGCAGAAGTATAAGGAGGCACTGAAGCAGATGACAGTCTTCCAGCAAGAGGTTCACACTCTTCGCATAGAGCTGAATGCCTCACAACAGGAGGTCAACAGTGTCCGGATAGAGGTGGACATATCTCAGAAAGAGGTTCAGACACTCCGCAGAGCACTGGATGCCTCACATCATGAGACCAACAGCTGCCGCACAGACCTGGAAGTTTCCAGAAAGGAACTACACAGTCTCACTGAGGAGCTGGACATTGCTAAAGAAACTATTGCCAATCTTATTACAAATCTCCAAGTCTCCCAGAAGGAGCTTCAGACCCTCAACCTTGAGAAGGATGTCTCACACCAGGAGACTGTCAGTCTCAAAGCAGAAGTGTGTAAATGGAAGGAGGAATGCAAAGAGGCCCTGAATAATACAGAGACTGAAAAAGGAGAACATTTAAGATTACAAAAAAAAACGTAAAACTCAAAGAAGAAAATTTTAATTTGACAAACGACGTCAAGGAAAAGAATGAAAAGCTGCACGAGCTTAAAGAAATAAATAGACTTTTGGAAGGTGAGAAGTTTGAAGCAGAGCACCGACTGCAGAACCAACTGCAAGGTCTGCGTACGCACCTCGAGAAGGCAGAGGAGAAGCAGCGAACTCTGCAGGATGACAATCTGCAGGCTGTTAAAAAAATTAAAGTGCTGCAGGAACGTCTGATGACCCAGTATGTCCCCACAAAGCAGCATGAGAAACTGAAGGCTACCCTGAGCATCACCAAAGCAACGCTAAAAGCCAAGCTTAGAACCCAGGTGACGCGGCACAAAATGGAGCACAAGAAGGTCCAGAAACTGAAACAAGTAACTGTGGCCCAAGCAATGAAGTTCATAGTGCTTCACAATGCAATAAAAATGTGGAAGCAAGCTTAGAGAAAGCAAAGTGTGCAGATAAATTCCCTGAGAAGAGACTTGCAAGACGCACTCAAAAAACAGGGATCTCTCGCGGATGAGATTACAGTCCTACAAGGACAAGTATTGACCCTGACTAAGTGTCAGTATCCCACAGCCTCAAAAACCCATGAAGACAAGGGTACAGTGAGAGCTGGGAATACCGCTCATCTGTAAGACAAGGTTGCAAAATCTGAACCACCTAAACAAGCACTAGCAAAACCTTCAGCCAACCAGCAGGCAACAAAAGAAGGTACACGTGCTGAATTAAAACCAGAAGAATCCTCAGCTGATGAAGCTGAAACGATGGGACATTCTCTGGAAGTGGGTGTGGAATTGCAAATTAATCTCAAAGAGGCTGAACTAGCAACCCCATTGAGTGGGAAAAGGGCAGAGAGACAGCTCCAAGAGCGGAAAACTCAAAGGGCTGTTTTTAAACACTCTGCAACTGCTGCCATACAGTATGCCTACAATAAGACGAGCACCCGATGCGAGGGAAATCTCATGACCGAGCACGTAGAAAAAAGACTATACTTGAAAAAAGTCCTCCTCGAGTGACTGAGGGGTGCTGATCTCAAACACCTTCAGGAGGAGACACGAATAAACTGGAGAAAGGGCTCCAATCCCAGAAGGACTGAGGTTCTCTTCCTCCATCCACTCTCATTCAAGTCACAGAGATATCTAGAATGAGAGTGGAAGGATGGGCTTTGGCCGTGGCAAGCTCGAGCTTCCCACAAACAGGGGAGGTATGTAACAGGGGAGTAATCCCTGTTCAAGTAATGTGCCTTTAATCTAGCAGTGTGGTGGTTAACTGCTGGTAGTCAATTAATTAACACCACCTGCCTGATTTAGATTGCTTACAAAAGCCTGTCTGTTGAGACAGGAAGTGACTCCTTAGCTCACTTGTGAGCTGACCTTTGGAGACAGAGCAGGGGTTCTTGAGTCTCCCAGGAGAGACTGACCAAGAGAACACAGATCTCTGGAGCTGACCATGTCTTGAGCTCTACCAGAATACACAGCAGAGCTGCTTCCAAGACACAGGGATAACTACTAAACCTGAAGCTGACACACCCTGAGGGAAGGGATCTGAACCAGGAACTGAGAAGATTTTCCCTCCAAGAAACAGATAAGACTTTCATTCTTAAGAGACTTCTTATATCTGCTTATTTCATGCTATGTGTTTGTGGCTGGGAGAAATGCTTGACTAAGGGAGATGTGAATTCATTGCATAGTGTTTCACTAGAAATACTCCCAAGTGAATAGAAGCTTTGTTCCACCCCCCCCCCCTGTGTTTGGATGGATTTCCTGATGAAAAGGAAAAGGCACAATAAAGCTTTATTATAATTTCACCTTATAAAAGTCTCCAATTGTGTACCTCTGTGAACGTCCGTCAACAGTAGCCTTATGCACTGTACTTTACTAGTGTAGCCTTACTGTATGCACTGTACTGTACTATTGTGCAGTTTTTTGAGCACTTTTCTTTTCTTGCTACTGTATAGGAATCATGAATAAAGCTTTATTCCAAGACAACATTGTCCCTGAGATACATCACACATCGAGTTCCCGAATGGTCACTGCTTCTACCAGGACAACGATCCGAAGCACACCGCGTCAACAGCGCATATCCTTGAGCGCGGTATCACTGGGTGAAAACGCCAGCAGAGTAAGTGCGGTTACCGTGTCTCATTTGTTTCCCACAGTTTTTACTGTATACTGTATCTCTTAAACTAATTGTCCTTTTTTTCCAATGACAGATCGCCAGACTTCAATCCGATCTAAATGGTCTGGCATCAGCTGAAGGACCATATCCGGAAAGTGGCGATACCCTCCAAAAAGGACGATTTGTTGAAAGGCATAATGAGTTTTTGGAACGATGTACTCACCGTGGAACGCTGCAATAAATATATAGACCATATTGCCACTGTGTTGCCCATTGTGATCGCGCGTAATGGGCAAGCATCAGGAAAGTAGTACTGTGCTGTAGTATTGTAAGTACAGTATGATACAGGTAAGTATGGCACAGATTTTTTCTTTCCCAATTGTAGAATAAACAGTAGTTACAGTTTTTTCTTTACAGAGAGAGCAGCACCAGCCATCAGTTTACAGTACATAGTATTTAACAGTAGTCAGAGTATACAGTAGTTCCAGTATAGACTAGTTTGACAGTACTAACTGCCTACTAACTGCTCAATTTTTTTCTTTCCAGAGAAAGCAGCACCAGCCATCTACAGTTGTACTACACATCACACAATGCCATAATACAGTACGCACATAACTGCACTAATTTTTGTTTTCTTGTCGTTTCAGGAAAAAAGGGTGACCTGGGGGGGAGGTGGGGTTTTGTGACCAGTCTAATCTGTTTGTACAGTAAAATGTACAGTATATAAACAGCAGTAATGATGTACACAAAACCTCTCCTCTCTCAATGAACTACTGTACTTTACACAGAATGAGGAACAAGATAGACGGAAAAAATAATATATATATATATATATATATATATATATATATATATATATTATATATATATATATATATATATATATATATATATATATTATACATTACAGTATATATTATTAAATAATAGTCTTATAAATGTGCATTATTCATGTTTATCCATGTTTTACAAATGTTTTCTAAATGTTTATCCTATTTCAATCTGCCAGAAGAACTTAATAAAGACTGCATTATGTATTATTTGTATTTCTTGGTTCCTGATAAAATAAAATAAATATTTATTTACATTCCTGCTAATCATAATCATTGACAACACCCCCCGACACACACAGTACACCAATGAATAAGAATGAATGACAAAACAACCTGAATCAGTTAATGTTTTTTTTAAATCTCAATTCTCACAATGCTGTGCAAATCAGATTTACATTTCAAATTCGAGAAGGGATTTTCCAAAGCGTTACCATAAACAAAGCCTCAAAGGGTTGGGGGGGGGGGTGGGGTGAGTCATGTGCAGTAATCAGCTAGCTCCCATCTCAAAAAGGATTACACGCAGGCGCAGTGAGGCGTTGTAGCTGGGCTATGGACGGATTAAGAACACAATGTCAAGACTCAGAAAATGAACGACTCTTTGGAGAGGGGGGGTTGGGTGAGTCATGCGCAGTAAGCAGCTAGCTCCCATCTCAAAAAGGATTACACGCAGGCACAGTGAGGCTTTGTAGCTCGGCTATGGACGGATTAAGAACACAATGTCAAGATTCAAAAAATGAACGACTCTGTGGAGGGGGGTTTGGTGACTCATGCGCAGTAAGCAGCAAGCTCCCATCTCAAAGAAGATTAGAGTACACACAGGCACAGTGAGGCGAGTAACGCTCGGCTAGGGACAGATTAAAAACACAATGACTTTCTTCAGAAAATTAATGACTTTTTGGAGGTGTCTGTCGATAAGAGTTTGTGTGTGCATGGGGGAGGGATGAAGGATTAGTTGTGCAGCAGTTCAAAGAAATTACATAGAGTAGAGTACAGTACAGTAATTTCAAAAGGCAGTTCATCATAGTACTGTAATTTGATCCCTACACCCCCAAATACAGTACATAAAAAGCACACAAATTAACCATGTGCAGGCAAACGCACAGATTGAATATCGTAATAACAAGATTGTTTTTGCAGGCTTGTGGATAAAATAACAGTTAAAAAATCATAATTAAAAAAAAATTGGATGGGCACTCAAGCAAGCAGTGGTGGGTGAAGTTACAGGCGCATGAGCAGGAATCAACTAGCTCCCATCCGAAAGAGGATTACACACAGGCGCATAGAGAGGTGATGCTCTGTGCAAATCAAATTCGAGAAGGGATTTTCCAAAGCGTTGCCGTAAACAAAGCCTCAAAGTTCCCATCTCAAAGAGAATTACACGCAGGCGCAGTGAGGCTTTGTAGCTCGGCTATGGACAGATTAACAACACAATGTCAAGATTCAGAAAATTAACGACTCTGTGGAGGTGGGTTGGGTGAGTCATGCGCAGTAAGAAGTTAGCTCCCATCTCAAAAAGGATTACACGCAGGCGCAGTGAGCCTTTGTAGCTCGGCTATGGATGGATTAAGAACACAATGTAAAGACTCAGAAAATGAACGACTCTGTGGAGAGGGAGGGGTTGGGTGGGTCATGCGCAGTAAGCAGCTAGCTCCCATCTCAAAAAGGATTACATGCAGGCGCAGTGAGGCTTTGTAGCTCGGCTATGGACGGATTAATAACACAATGACAAGATTCAGAAAATTAACGACTCCGTGGAATTTCAAATCCTTGAGCTAGCCTTGTGTGTGTTCGTGGGGAGGGGGCTACATGGTACAGCTGCATGAAGTTCAAAGATAAAGACATATTTTAATTTTAAAAGACAGTTCATCATAATAATACACCCCCAAATACAGTACGTAAAAAGCACACAAATCAACTATGTGCAGTCAAACGCACAGGGTCGCAGTCAAAAGCTACAGCACAGATTGAATATCGTAATACAGTAAGATGGTTTTTGCAGGCTTGTGGAGAAAATAAAAATAAAAAATTACAATAAAAATTTATTTTTTATTTTTTTGGTCACTCACTCAAGCAAGCAAGCAAGCAGTGGTGGGCAAAGTAACAGGCGCATGCGTAGTAATCACCTGCTATCAAGCAGGAATGTGATTGAAACCAGACACACGTTCAAAGGAATGGTGTGGGAGAGATGTACTGCATTAAAGAGAAGATAAGAAGTTGAAATACCCTGCAGTGCAGTTAATTATCCTGAGCGAGGGGAGAGCGCTGTATATGCCGAAATGTGACACTGTTACAGTACTGTACACGCCTATGCGTTTCAACAATTTTCAAATGAGACATACTGTACAGCAGCACAGCACTGCAAATGCATGTATATTTAAATATGCAAATTTACAATTACTGCGCGCGCACACACAGACTGTGTACTGACGTAGGTTGAACCGCGAATGTATTAGACTTCCAAGACAACAGCTCACAAACGCCCCCCTGAGTTTTTATACGGCATTGCAGTATTGCAGACGGCGAGAATAAAATGCTAAAATCACGAGCGCTAAAATAACGCAGTTCACTCCGGGCGAAACAAACAGAAAACCGCACCTAACTGGAATAATCTGAGAGCTGTGATCTAGCCGACTTAGACTCAGGTCGGCCGCCACTGTACCAGCTCCAGATGCTGGTGCCGGTGAGCATCTCCTGTTTTGTGATGTTCAAGTGCATACATTACTTTTTCAGCGAGTGCAACCATTTTGCATGCTGTTAATGTTAATTGGTAATACTGCACTATTAAGTACTGGTCTGTTACTATTATAAATACCCCCATCTAGTATCCACACACAACTCCACCCACCCCAATAGTTAATATCTCAGTACTGTACAGCTAATAACTGTACCTCTAGCAATAGTATAATTTTAATAACAAGAAATTGAATAACATGTTGAGTTGTTAATTTAATTATTACTTTACTCCATCTGAGTATATGTGTTTGTTGGAGCAAAACCCCAGTGTTGAATTTTAGACCCTTTTAGTGGTCTTAATGCACTTTAATATTGTCTAAATGTATTTTTTTTATGTCATCATTAAACAATATGATACTATGCTTGTTTTTCTTCTCTATCTTTTAAAATTTAAAGTATTATAAGTTTCTGATACATTGAAGACACATTGTATATATTCAGTGTTTAGAAAATGCCTGAATACATCTACTGTAGCACCATGTGAGTGGGATTTACTACATCATTGGATACATTATTTAAACATATTGCACTATATTCTCTCTCTTTGTATTTTATTTATACCCTGGGAACATTTGCGCTTTGGAGTTCTTGTTTTATGTCTAAGAGATGTTTGGAAAAATCTTGTTTTGAAGGAGCTGCATAATCCTGAAGTATTGTATTATTCTTATTTTTTTGTAATTAGAAGTGTTTCACTATTGCCCTTTTGATTGGAGCACATTCACACTATTATCTTTAAATATAGTTTCCCAACATTGATGTTCTTTTTAGTTAATTCAACTTTTATCTATATACATATATAAAAAAAAAATACATATATTAATACTACTATGCTACTACTTATACCAAATTAGTACTAACTAGTGGAGTGGCTGGTTGGTGGCTGCTTTGCTATGGGAGGCAGTACTGCCAGGTCTAGAGTGTTTTCTGTCCCGAGCTGACTGAGCCTGATTGTATTCTGTAGAACAGAGGTGGGCAACCTATCTTTCAATGTAGCCACAGGTGTCGCGAATGAGAAGTGAAAATCACCACACCATGTAAAAATTGAGAAGTTAGATTGCTCAATTGAACATTTAAAACAACACACACTGTTCGTCTGCTTCCCTCACCTCAGCACTGTTACCTGCTGCTTCACTCACCTCATCACTCTCACCTGCTGCTGCTTCCCTCGCCTCAGCACAATCACCTGCTGCTGCCTCACTCACCTCAGCACAATCACCTGCTGCTACTTCACTCACCTCAGCACTAATCACCTGCTGCTTCACTCACCTCAGCACTATCACCTGCTGCTGCTTCCCTCACCTTAGCACTATCAACTGCTACTGCTTCAATCACCTCAGCACTATCACCTGCTGCTGCTTCACTCACCTCAGCACTAATCACCTGCTGCTTCCCTCACCTCAACACTATCACCTGCTGCTGCTTCACTCACCTCAGCACTATCACCTGCTGTTACTTCCCTCACCTTAGCACTATTAACTGCTACTGCATCACTCACCTCAGCACTATCACCTGCTGCTGCTGCTTCACTCACATCAGCACTATCACCTACTGCTGCTTCACTCAGAAGTGTATGTGCAGAGCTCCAGGCATTTGGTAAGGAATCAGCTTTATTCTTTCTTTATTTGTTATATTTTGCTGTGGATCTGTGGGGGAGTATACTGTGAGTATACTGGGAGTTTTATAGAGGGTTTTGGGTGCATTTTCAGGCTTAAAAACCGTTTTTGGTTTTCACCCAGGGGCTGCAGTGATTTAACCCAGCATAGCTGCAGTTTAGCTGGCTGGAAAACTGCAGTCTCCCCCCCTTCTCTCCTCCCTCACTACTGGAGGTTTTTACTGGTTGTTTAAACTTCCAATTTCACTCTTTTGTTTTTCTTAAGCCTGATTCCTTTTCTCACTTGCTATTGAGAGCTCTGTGTCTTTTCTATAAAGACTTGTAAATTGTGGTGTTTGCTTACTATAACAGAGAGAGAGAGTTAATAATAAAGGGAAAATATTTAAAGCTGCAGCAGGTTTTAAAAGCTGCTGTTTTATTCCCCTTGCAGAGAGATCTCTTCTTAAAAGGGACAGTTTTCTCTCAATACCTCTCTCACTAAGCAATACCTTCCCTTGACTTAGAGGCTTATTTGGTATCATGCCTGGAAAGGGGAATAGGACAAGTGCGGCAACAGGGGCGACGCCCGGATATAGAACACCAAAAACTGTGGCCCCTAGGAGCAACACTCTTAGTCACAGCCCTAGGCCTGGTCCTTCCAGTGCCCTGGCCACGCCTCCCCCAGCACCTGTTAGCAGCGTAACCCCTGCAGTCCCAGTTCCAACATGGGCGCATGTGGCAGTTGCAGGTGTTGACCCCAGCAACAACAATGCTGGGGCCACGCCCTGTTTGAGCAGGAAGCTTGGGGTGAGGTGCCCAATGTCACCTGGCCTAAACATGGAGATATATGTGAGGGCTGTGGCTGATGTGGTGGGTCCCTCTGCTGTGGTGGCGGCCAGCAAAATGTATGGGAGGGGCATTTTCTTCCTTCGTACGCTGGCTGCCACTCACTACCTGGTGCAGAAAGGCATCAGTGTAGGGGGGAAATACATCCCTATGGAACCCATGGAGGGGTTAGGCACAAAGGTCATTCTGTCAAATGTGCCCCCCTTCATCCCAGATTGCCTCATGAAGCTGTATCTGCAAGCCCTGGGAGACATTAAGTCCCCCATAATAAAATTATCTTTGGGCTGCAGAGATAGGGCGCTGAGGCATGTACTCTCATTTAGGCGGCAGGTACAACTGCTGCTGCCAGGGAGCAATGAATCTGTGGAGGGTTCGTTTAGGGTGCCCTACGAGGGCATAGCATATACTGTGTTTTATGGCACGGAGGGGGTTAGATGTTATCTGTGCAGAGAGCTGGGGCACACTCGTAGGAGTTGCCTCAGAGGGAACAGAGGACCCATCCCAACTCCTGCACCCGCCCCTCCCTCTGCCAAGACACCCGGTACCGCTGTGCCCACCACAGCGGGGCCCTCAGGGGCCCAGGTCCCTCCTGAGACCGCAGGAGATGTCGCTGTCCCATCCGGAACAGTGACTTCTGCACCTCTTCCTGGAGAGCGGAAGGAAGGAGAGGGGGTCGCCCTGGAGCGGCCAGCCTCTGTTAGCGCTGTCTCCCCCCAGGGGGAAACGCCCTGTGCCGCTGCACCCACCGCAGCGGAGCCCTCGGGGGCCCAGGCCCCCGCTGGGACCACAGGAGATGTCGCTGCCCCATCTCGGACAGTGACGTCTACACCTCTCCCCCAAAGAAGGAGAGAGAGGGAAAAGCCCTCGAAGGCCCAGGCCCCCTCTGGGACCGCAGAAGATGTCACTGCCCCATCTCAAACAGTGACATCTGAACCTCTCCCCAAAGAACAGAGGGAGAAGGAAAAGAGCTCGAGGGCCCAGGTCCCCCCTGGGACCACAGAAGATGTCACTGTCGCAACTCAAACAGTGACAGCTGAACCTCTCCTCTCAAAAAAGAGGGGGAAGAACAAAGTCACCCCAAAACAGTCACCCTCTGTCGCTGTCCCCCCCCAAGAACCCCCTAACCCCATTGTAAGCACCGTACAGGGTGAAGGGGAGCGGGAGGAAACTCCTGCTATGGAGACAGCGGCACCCTCTCCTGGGAAATCAGTCCCCAGGAAGAGCAAATTTAAAACCAATAAGAGGGTGATTGAGGAGGTCGAGGAGGGTAAACCATATTACGTTTGCCCTCTGAAGTCTCGGAAGCGGAAAGAAAAATCAGTTCCGCACAAGGTGGTCCTGTCCGGCCCACTGGTTGGGATTAACCAGTGTAAGCCGGATCCCACAAATGTACAGCCCCCCCCCCTCGAATTTCTGGAAGGAATGCAGCTGGAGGTACCCGACACCTCTGGGGACGTTGGGGAGCCTCCCAACGCCCCTCTCGGTTGGAGAGCGTCCCCCGGAGAGTTGTGCTTCGGTGAATTTGACATGCCGAGTGCACCTATCTTCGGAGCCAGCCAAGATCCCCCTCCGGCTGTACCGCCTTCGGGTGACGCACATAGGGATAAAAAGCCCCGGTTTGCGTCACCAGAGGAAGGAGATGGGTTAGGGCTGACCCCCGTGGATGAGGGTTTGGAGGGTGTTGTGGTGAGCACTTCCGATTACATCTGGGAGTTGTCTGACCTGAACCCTCTTGGTGCAGAGTTTTCGGCAGGCACATTGTTAGGAGTGAACGCTGGGAAAGACCCTCCCTATGAAGCCCTTGCTGACGAGTGCCCCCCCATGGTTGGTGAGAGCCCTCCCGCGGATGGTGGGGGCCCTCCCACGGATGGTGGGTGCCCTCCCTCGGATGGTGGGTGCCCTCCCGCGGATAGTGGGGGCCCTCCCGCGGATGGTGGGGGCCCTCCCGCGGATGGTGGGGGCCCTCCCGCGGACGGTGGGGGCCCTCCCACGGATGGTGAGGGCCCTCCCGCGGTTGGTGAGTGCCCTCCAGCGGGTGATGCGAACACCAGTGGCATGTGTGTTTCTGTGGCCCCCGAGGACTCTCGGGAGACCACTGCCTCTGCCATGCCGCCACCAGCTGCCCCTGAACATCCTGACTCGGGGATGGAGGTGGAGAGCACAGTGGACCCCCTCGTGGAAACACCGAGGAGGGGTTCCAATCTAGGGCTGAGAGAGGCCCCCGCAGAGAAGGACGGGGGTCTTGAATTCTCCAGCCAAGAGGAGCCTGGGGAGTTGGGGCTCAGAGGGGAGTCCTCTGGCACCATGGAGTCGGTGGACTCCTCGATCACCATTATCCCTGCCCGGGAGCTAGATAGTTTCCTGGATGATACCCTCTGCAGACACGGACATACGAAGGTGCAGTTGGCCCTTGAGAGGTGGAAGGATGCTTCGGTCATTCTCCAATCTCTCAGAGTATACATCAAGGCTAACCACAAGGCCAAACTTTCCGGGACTATCGAACATACTCGGGTCCTAAAGTTTAACAAAGTGTTGCGAGAGCACGTAAAGGCTTCTCGGGGTATAGTACCCTGAGCGCCTATGGGAATCAAGACTCTTGATTACCAATGGCTTTGAGCATCGGTACGCTAAACGTAAATGGATGTAAGGACGGGTTTCGAAGGTTCCAGGTACTCTCCTTTTTACAAAAGGGGAAGTATTCTGTGAGTTTCCTGCAGGAAACCCATACCACTCCAGAGGCTGAAGCCAGCTGGCATCTGGAGTGGCGAGGCAAGGTCTTTTTCAGCCACCTCACTTCGACATCTTGTGGGGTGGTGACCCTGTTCTCTGAATCCTTTCAACCTGAGCTGCTGCTTGCCAAAGCTGTTGTTCCAGGTCGCCTGTTGCATATCAGGGTCCGACACGAGGACTACACGTTTAATTTCCTGAACGTGTATGCTCCTGCCAACGGACCCCTGAGAAGGCAGTTCTTCGTCAGAATGTCTGAATACCTGGAGACAGTCGACGCAGACGAATACGTGGTGCTCGGGGGTGATTTTAACTGTACCCTCGAGGCTCGGAAAGACCGGAATGGTCCTGAGCCACACCCGTGTTCTGCGTCGGCCTTGCGGGAGGTCATCACCCGCTACTCCTTGGTAGACGTCTGGCGAGAACAACATCCTGAGGCATCCACTGAGTTCACCCATGTTAGGGTGTTTAGGGGTGAACGGATGTCCTGGTCCCGGATCGACAGGCTGTATATTTCTAGCCACAGCCTGTCACGAGCCCAGTCCAGTGCCATTAGGCGGGCACCGTTTTCGGACCCCAATTGTGCGTCCGTGACGGTGACGCTGCTACCTGCAGCACCATCGTCCGCATATTGGCACTTCAACAATACGTTGTTGGAGGACAAGGGTTTTGCGACGACGGTCCGAGACTTTTGGATGGCCTGGAGAGGTTGCAGGTCAGACTTTGCCACGTTAGAGCAGTGGTGGGACGTGGGCAAGGTTCATCTGCGCCTCGTGTGTCAGGAGTACACAAAAGGTGCCAGCGGGCGGCGTGATGCTGAGATCGAGGCCCTCAGGGAGGAGGTGCTCGATCTCGAGAAGCGGCTGTCTGTGGCAGGAGACCAATACCTGCAGAGTATGTACGTGGAGAGGAAGTGCACTCTCCTGGACTTGGAAGATCGGAGAGCTCGGGGGGCGTATGTGCGATCCCGCATCAACTTCCTTCGAGAGATGGATCGCGGGTCGCGCCTCTTCTACGCGCTGGAGAAAAAGAGGGGAAACCGTAGACATATCACATGCCTGTTGGCAGAGGACGGTACCCCTCTGACTGACCTGGAGAGCATCCGGGACAGAACCCGGAGATTCTATGTAGATCTTTTCTCTCCGGAGTCCATCCAGCCAGATAAATGCAGGGTCTTATGGGAGGGGCTTCCCACGGTCAGTGAGGATGGAAGGGAGCCGCTTGAGTTACCTTTGACTCTGGCCGAGCTCTCTGAAGCCCTCAGTCTCATGTCCCACGGAAAAGCGCCGGGGCTAGACGGGCTGACTGTGGAGTTCTTCCGGTTTTTCTGGGAGATGCTGGGACCTGATTTCACCGAGGTCCTAGCCGAAGCCCTTGAGATCGGTGAGATGCCACTTTCGTGTCGGCGGGCAATACTGTCTTTGCTGCCAAAGAAGGGGGATCTCCGTCAGATCTCTAATTGGCGACCGGTCTCACTGCTCAGCACGGACTATAAGATCGTAGCCAAAGCGCTTTCGCTGAGGCTCAAGTCCGTGCTGGCAGAGGTGATTCACCCCGACCAGTCCTATACTGTCCCGGGCCGGAGCATTCATGACAACATTTTTCTGGTCCGGGACCTGATGCACTACGCGCAGAGGACTGGTCTATCACTCGCCTTTCTGTCCCTAGATCAGGAGAAGGCGTTTGACAGAGTGGATCACCATTACCTTATGCAGACCCTGCGGGCGTTTGGCTTTGGCCCACAATTTGTGGGCTTTCTCCAGATGCTGTACGCCTCTGCAGAGTGTCTGGTGAAGATCAACTGGTCCCTGACGGCACCTTTTGTGTTTGGTCGGGGAGTACGTCAAGGGTGCCCCCTGTCTGGGCAACTGTACGCGCTGGCCATTGAGCCCTTCCTCTGTCTACTGAGGAGGAGGCTCACCGGGCTGGTGCTGCGGGAACCCGACATGCGAGTAGTCCTGTCGGCTTATGCCGATGACGTGCTCCTCGTGGCCCAGGACTTAGATGATCTAGAGCGGGCACAAGCGTGCCAAGAGGTCTACACCGCGGCCTCTTCTGCTCGGATCAACTGGTCCAAGTGCTCCGGCATATTGGTGGGTCCCTTACAGGTGGACTCTTTGCCCCCCACGTTTCGGAATGTCTCGTGGGAGAGCGATACTCTCAAGTATCTGGGAGTCTACCTGTCTGCTACGGAGGACCCGGCCCCAGAAAACTTCAGTGATCTTGAAGAACGGGTCATTGCTCGTCTGGGGTCATGGGTGTATCTGTCGAGAATGCTTTCCCTTAGGGGAAGGACCCTGGTGATCAACCAGCTGGTGGCCAGTCAGCTTTGGCACCGGCTGATAGCCATGGGTCCAACCCCCGAATTTATCAACAAGATCCAGAGGAGGTTGATGGATTTCCTCTGGATGGGGAAGCATTGGGTCTCTGCGGGAGTTGCGTGTCTCCCTTTGGAGGAGGGTGGACAGGGAGTGGTGTGTGTCCGCTCCCAGTTACACACTTTCCGCCTCCAGTACCTGCAGAGATACCTATTCGCAGATCCGTCTCCGCAGTGGTGCCAGCTGGCGACCTTTTTCTTTCGCCAGCTGCGCAATATGAGGTATGACCGGCAATTGTTTATCATCAGGCCTGAGGGTTTAGGTAGAGACCTCTCGGTGCTGCCGGCATACTACCGGGACTTACTGAAGGCCTGGAAATTGGTCTCCGCGACCAGGAAGAAACAGGCGGTGGGGGTTGATATCCTCGCCGAGCCCCTGCTGTATAATCCGGCAGTGGGGGCTCGGATGTTGGATTCACCCTCTATTTGCCGCCGGCTAATCCTGGCGCAGGTGACCAGAGTCGGGGATCTCCTGGACTTTGAGCGGCGGGACTGGGTAGGAGCAGAGGAGCTCGCGCCCCGTATGGGTCTGCTTACTGCCCGCGTGCCTCGTCGTTTGATCCAGGAGATTAAAGATGCCATCCACCCCGACTCACGCACCTTCATCGAGGGGGTTTTGCAGACCGGAGAGCCTTGTCAACCTATCAACTTCAGCTCTCCGAATTTTTGCGTAGAACCCAAACCAAGGCAACCCCCTCGAGTTCCTATCTCCCCAAACCTCAGCAGGTTGGGGGATATGTCCCCAGCATGTTTTCGCGGCATGCCGAGGAAAGTCCTGTATTCTCTGGTGCTCCACATAGTGCACTACCTCGCCCTTGTCACCCGCCCAGATACCATCTGGAGGCGGGTATTTTTTGGGAACGAGGGCGAGAGACCCCGGTGGAGAGAGCTCTATTCAGCTTTGGTTCCCCGTCCCGCCGGGGATTTGAGTTGGAGGGTCCTCCACGGTGCACTGAGCACAGGAGAGTATTTGGCACACTTCACGGACTCCCCCGCCGCCTGTCCTTTCTGTGGCGAGCGGGAGTCTGTATTTCACATTTATTTGAGTTGCGCCAGACTGCAGCCCCTCTTGTCCTTCTTGAGGAGCCTTCTCCTGCAGTTCTGGTTAAACTTCTCTCCTCATCATTTTATTTTTGGGTGCCCAGTGTCCCGAGACAATAAGCCTAGGGATCTCCTAGTCAACCTGCTCCTGGCAATGGCTAAGGTAGCCATTTACAAGACCAGGAAGCAGCGTTTGGAGAAGGGGGTCCCAACGAACATCGTGGCAGTGTTCCGGGCGCTGGTGCACTCCCGTATTCGGGCAGAGTTCACGTACGCCGAGTCCGCTGGGACGGTTTCGGAGTTTGCCTCCCAGTGGGCGTTAGGCGGGGTGCTCTGCTCGGTATCCCCCATCAGGGGGTCTTCTGAGTTAACCCTTCTTTTTTAAGTGCACTTTCTACAGTGCACTTGCTGATTCCCTTATATATTTGTTTGACTGGTTTTTCTTTGTTCTATTTGGCAACAAGTAGAATTGCTGTTTAACTGAATTGGCCGGCTTCGCCGGCCTATCAGTATTGAACCAGATCAAAATAGGCTGCTTCACTTCGTTTTTGAATCACCCACTTATCCGTCTTTCGGGGAGAAATTGCAAAAATGTTCAAAAATAACAGTTCAAGGTTGGGTCTAGACTCCAACTGAAGGCAGAGGGGAGTATTGGATGGCTGTATTGCGTCAATGACTTATTCAGAAAGCGGAAACCAGCACACGCCGTCAGGAAAAAAATTATTTTACTGTGGGAGCTGGCAAACACAAATTCGCCACACTTTCATGGCCAATTCGCCACTTGTGGCGATTGGTTACAGGGTTGCCCACCTCGGCTGTAGAAGATTCATCTGATTTGAATCTAATAATTTGAGTCTATTGACTTTGAGTGAGTACCTGTTTGCCTAGCCTGGGCAGCAGGTGGGCTCTACTGTGTACTGTGTCTATTGACTACTAAATTATAGCATTATATTAATAACAACAACACAGTCAATTCAGCTCACGGGGGAGAGAGGTACATTTATGTATGATCTCAATTTTGCAACAAACGCCAGTTCCACTAACATCAACAGCAGTACACCCACAAAGTCAGGATGAAAACTGTGTGAAAACAGCGAGAGTGACATATCTTATTCACGTCACTCTGCTCTCTCTCTCTCTAGCCTCTTTCTCTCTGATATTTCACATTATATATAGATAGATGTATTACTAGGATATGTATGTAGCCGAGCCTCCCCTATCCTGCCTCTGGTGCGGTAGAGCTGGCAAATGGTTGACACGATCAGGAGTGTGGGGGCGGCCATCTTGTGCATTGCGCATGTGCAGAATGACGAGGTGCACATGCGCAGAGAAAGGAGTGTGGTGGCCATCTTGGGTAGCTCCGCACATTCGGCCACGGGACTACAAATCCCAGGATCCTCTGGAAGTAGATATTCCACATTGGACTAGCCCAACCAATTGGAGTCGTGCAGGCAGGAGGAAGCGGATATTCTCCGTGCCCAAGAAACCCGCGAGGCAGTGAGACGGAGGGCAGCAAGTTAGTAGGTAGTGTCCAGGGAGCAGTGCCCCTGGACTAGGCCTAGTCTTGCCCCTTAGGCCCCAGCTAGGCCCTGAGTCACCCTAGTGAAGTGTTGTAGGGAAGGCCCCAGATAGGGACGTCCCCTTGTACTAGATTAGTGTCGTTGCACCGGTGACCGGATGGTCACGTGGTGCCCTGCGGCTGGGGACCATGTCACAGGATCCAGGACATTCAGATGAGACACTACAGCTGGAGCTCACTGTAACAGGGAACATATCCCTGTTCACAAATGTGCCTCTAACTCAGCAGTGTGGTGGTTAACTGCTGGTAGGCAATTAACTAACACCACCTGGCTGATTACAGGTGTTAGAAAAAGCCTGCCTCTGAGACAGGAAGGGAGATTCCTTAGTCCACAACTGGGCTGAACCAAGGAAGGACAGATGTCTTGAGTGGCAAGCTGACAACAAGACAAAGGGGACAAGATTCTAATCTTGGAGCCTGACATTGCATTAGCACACAAAGGTGCAGATCCAAGAGAGCAGAGAAGCTTCCCCTACAGCAACCCAGCTAACAGAAGACTTTTCTTATAAGACTATTATCTATGTCTATCTATATATATATAAATGTCTCTGTGATTTGGGCTGGTGAATTGCTGGGCTAACCATGCAGTTAAAGAAAACTGGATCACAAGTGTATATATACTCCAGAGTGGAGCGGATTTTGTTTGCTGATTTACATTTTTGCTGTGTTTAAAGCAACAGGCGTAATAAAGCCTTATTTTAATTCACCTTTAAACAGTCTCCATTGCATACCTCTGAACAAGTCTCTTACACTCACCCCATGAGGTGGATCAGGATTCTAAGGAGTGATTGGATTGGTGTTGGAGGCCCCGTGGCATGGGACCTTAGTGTTCCTTACTTCACCAGTTGCACCTGGGTACAGGAGTGCCAAGGAAGGTATACTTGCACCAACGGTTCACAGGTGTAGCACTACCTCATATTTGAGTGGGACTGACTGGGAAGGACATCAGGGATATGGTGCCACCGCACTCTCAATACTTTGGGGGTACCCACTCATGTTATTTTATTGTTGTATTATACTGTGTGTGTGATCCATGTTTATAGTGTGTACAGTAATGAAGCTATATTATATTCAGTTGTATAGTGTTTCTTGGGTCCTTTCAGAGGTTATCTTGCCAACGCTAGATCCCTCATAGGTGGAGGCGCTGCACTGCAAAGAGGAAGAGCTCACCCCAGGCTGCCAGCGGCAGAGGCTTAGGCCTCCTGTGAGCAAACAGGTTTAGCAGCACGCATAGTATCCCTTAGGCACAGGGAAAGGGGGCTACATATACATCGAGCCTGAGATAGGAGGAGATGCTTCTACTGTGTATATACCACAGTTTACTAGTAACTAGTTCTAATGTGGCACCTAAAACTACCAGAGATACTTCATACTCTACTGCCATGCCTCCAACCACTCCCCAATGTTCCCCAATAAGGCACAGTCAGCACCACCCTCAGGTTCCATCATGGAGGGTGTAATGGATCCCTCTTCAGAAACACCAAGAGAGGGCTCCATTAGAATAAACTGAGGAGGTTAACCCCCGTAGAGGAGGGCAGGGAAAATAAACTCCTCAGCCGTGAGGAGACAAGGGATCAAGTTATATAAGAGCCTGTCATCCCCACCAAGGAACTTCGTCCTTTCCCTCAAGAATTGGAAGGATATGTCTCTTATCTTTCACTCTCTGAACAACTACATGAGGGCCAATCACAGGGCCAAGAATTCTGTAAGCCTGGAACATATCAGGGCCTTGACATTTGCAAACTATCTGCAAGGCTGTTACAAGTAGAACTCTAGACACAAATAAATAATGGCTTTGTATCAGCATGCCAACAGCTTTGAGGATGGTCTCTGCAGGTTTCAGGTACTCTCCTATCTACAACAGGAAGGGTACCCTGCGAGTTTCCTTCAGGAGACCCATACCATTCCAGAGGCTTAAGCCAGCTTGCAGCTGGAGTGACGAGGCCGGGTCTTATTCAGTCATCTTACTTCGACATCATGTGTGGTGATGACCCTGTTCTCTAAGTCCTTTAAATCACAGCTTTTTGTGAAGGCCATTATATTTTTTGTCTACTCCCCATCCAGGTCTGGCTTATGAAACCTGGATCAACAGGTTCTGTCTATCAAGCTGTTTCATGTTGCAAGCCCTGTCTAATGCCATTAGGTTGGCTTTGTTCATGGTCCACAACTGTGACAATGGTGCTCATGCCATCAAGGTCATTGGCCACATATTTGCACATTAACAATTAATTATTGAGGACCATGGCTTTGCGATGTCAGTCTGGGAGTTTTGCATGGCTTGGAGAGGTTGCAAGGGTGACTGTCATGATAATGTCATGAGGTATGTATTTTAATCCATCTGGTGCTTCTGGGGTTAAAAAAAAGGTATTACAACATGTTCAAAAAGCTCATAAAGTTTAAATAAACAAGTAATCAATCAATATATAAAATATAATCAAATAAGGTATAGAGTGTCCACCTCGTTTTTAAAGTCCTGCAGCCGTGAGTTCTCTATGATTATCTAAATCCCATAGAAAATAGTCCTTGTAGAAAGAAAGAGTGCTCCTTGACGCTGGTCTTTACTCGTGCTCAATGCATTTCATGAAAAAGTAAATATAAACAAAGTGTGTGGTGATATGTAGAATATATAAATATATATATACAATAACACCTCTGTGCAAGAATATATTTAAACCTGATTAAACCTGTATAATACTTCATGATAAATTCCAATAGTGAATGATAGTATACCAATACCCAGTTCACACTTGCTAAAGTATTAATCTGTGTGGTGGTTACGGCCGCGGCCCCTTTTATTCTCCAACATCGCCGAATTTTTTCGGGGATTTTTTACCGAATGCCACACACTTCACCGCACTTCACCACGTTCATGCCACATTCATACTGCATTCATGTTGCATTCATGCCGGCGTCACCCGCGGTTGATGTGTTTATTGATTTGTTTATTGATAATGGTTCGGATTTAATTGGTTGCAATTCTTCGCGTATCTGCCAGGTGGCAGATATTCATGAATTGTAATGCGCATGCACTTCAGTAATGTGTCGACTTGCAGGTGTTTAAAAAAATACCACAGTGGTCCATTGTTAATTGGCCTTGGTACTGAAGAAGTTACAATAATGTATCAATTTAGGCTTTTCATATTAAAAAATACATGCACAGTGTCTGGTGTTTTATTGTCCTGAGAGTCCCGACATGAATGCACCACCGCAGTACGTGTTCCAAAAACCCGACAGAACGTACGCTTATTTCATATGGGCCGCGATTAATGCAACAGATAAGATGGCAACAGTTGGTCAAATTTATCAGTATTTTATCGAAAACTATGACTTTTACAAATTTTCACCAGATGCTCATGTGTGGAGGCGTGCAATAAGGAAAAAGTTATGTATCAATCTGTGTTTTTTTCGTATTGATCCCGGTGTTATTGGAGGGTATTGGTGTGTATCACCAGATTTTTCCCGTATCTTTGATCATGGAGACTTCAAAAGGCGAAAGGTCATGTTAAAACCAACTAAAAAATGTCAGTCGCTGGCAAGCAATGCGCAAGCGACAGCGACAGCTTCCAATAACGGTCCGACCGTCAGTGAAAACCTGGTGACCGGCAACCCTTGCTGTCTGTCCCCACCCGGATACCTGCTGCCTGAGCCGGAATTCACGTATAGATTCCAGCAAGCTTGCATGTACCAAAGCGATTTCCAGCCTCATCAGCTGTCAACTACAGGTGTAGTAGTCCCGATGTCACCTGTCAACTACGTGTATGATCGAGAATACGGGACTGGCAGTGGCTCGGCACCAGCTGATTGGCAACGTCTATGGTGAGTAATGTTGACGTATTGTATCCTGTTTTTGAAATATCAATGCACAGTCAAGCGATTCCACTGTAAGCAATATCATTGGCTGAGCAGCTTCTACAGTAGATACTGAACAATTGGTGGAAAGCTAGGCGTATGCGCATTGGAACCTTCTTGAAGCGCATATGCAAATGGAGGTATTTCGATGGATAATATCGCTTTGTGTAACAATGCCTGCACATTGCTGAATCGGATTTAAAAAAAACACGTAAAGGAGTCTACAGTTTAGTGGCCGTTGTTATTGATTAGGATAGAATACCTGAAACAGTATGCTGTTGTTTTCAGACCGTACTGTATACAATTCTTTTATATATATACTGTATAATAAACCCGAAAAATAAAAAGTATGCATTTATTCTACATGTATTCCAGTACATATGTGTATTCTATACCCGTACAGCATGTATTGTTTTAATACTCTTGTGATGAACAGTACTGAGCATGCCTACAGTATACAGTACAGTACTGTACAGTATGCCTAGACAGTACTGTATGTTCTAGAATCACTCTATTTTGTTACAGTATAAAAGGAGACAATGGAAAATTTAAAACAAATCAACATTTTCTTTTATTGGTGGAGTAAGTACAAAAACATTTATTTACAAATACAATTTAAAAACATTTAAATTGTACAGCAATTCAAAACATTAACAGGTGTATGGTTAATAAAAAAAATTCTTTATTAATAAAATTTAAAACACGCAACATTTTCTTTATTAAAGTACAGAAAGTCAAAATATTTACAGTAGGATGGTGTACAGTACAGAAAGTCAGGCCTGCACAACTCCAGTCCTCGAGGGCCGCAAACAGGCCTGGTTTTATCGTGAAAACTGGGCCTGTTTGCGGCCCTCGAGGACTGGAGTTGTGCAGGTCTTGTGTAAGTAAAAACATTTCTTTATTAATACAAGTTAAAACACGCAACATCTCCTTATTAAAGTACAGAAAGTCAAAAAATTTACAGCACAACAGTATGGTGTTAGTAAAAAAAATTCTTTAGTAATAAAATTTAAAACACGCAACATCTACTTTATTAAAGTACAGAAAGTCAAAATATTTACAGTAGGAATGGTTCTGGAGAGGTGTCGATAAGAGGTTGTAATCCTTGAGCGATCCCTGTGGGTGTCTGAGGGGGAGGAGGGGAGGGGGCTAAAGCTGAATGAAGGATTAGCTGTATTGTAGTTCAAAGACATGACATATTTTCAACAGGCAGGTCATCATAATAATTTGACCCCCACACCCCCAAATACATAAAAACCACACAAATCAACTATGTGCAGTCAAACGCAGTGTCGCAGCCAAAAGCGACAGCACAGATTGAATATTGTAATATCAAGATGGTTTAGGCAGGCTTGTGGAGAAAATAAAAATAAAAAATGACGAGAATTTTTTTTTTTTGGTCACTCACTCTTGAACTTCGCAAGCAAGCAGTGGTGAAGTTATAGACGCATGCGCAGTAATCATCAGCTAGCAAGCAGGAATGGGATTGAAACCAGAAAGACACACATTCAAAGGAATGGTGTGCGAGAGGTGTACTGCACTGTAGATAAGTTAAGAAGTTGAAATACTGCAGTGCAGTAAATTATGTGAAAAAAACACTAGATGGCGCTCTACTGTACCACAAGCAGTGAAAATAAAATCTTATACAAAAATTGTGCAGTGTAACAAAATTCAAATAATAAACAGTGAAATATATTAATAACAGTAAAATAGAGGCAAAAACAACTTATCACTCGACCCTGACAAAAGACTGTTCCAGAAGTCTTGCAGCAATGGTGTAGAGGAAGTTCCAGGGGAGCGTCGCCGTATGCACATAAAAAGAAAAAAACAGTGGATAGTGTAATATTGTAAAAAACAATAAAAAGTGAAAGTGAATAACAAGTTCCTACTCACAAAAGTAGCAGGAATATAAGCATGTGAGTGACTGATACTCTGTGATGCAGCTCGTTCCGGAGGTTTGGTATATGGGTCAGCACATCTTGGAAAAATAGAAAACAGCCATAGTGTAGATGGAAATAAACTTTATCTAATAAGTAAGTTAATTGGAGGCTTACGGCATTAGAAGGAAATACAGCATTGGGGATGTTATCTCAGATGCAGCATAGATCGTCTCGTCTGCTTCTACCCGCTGGCGGCGTCCGCGAACGTCACTTCCGGATCGTGACGTCACTTCCTGCCGGAGCTAAGGATCGTGAGAGTTCCCTTGCTTCTTTCCCTCCTCTACCAAGATGGCGGCGGAAGCCCGACTCGACGCGTTTCGACGTGATGACGTCTTCTTCAGGAGTGGCTTATGGGTACTGACAGCTCGGTATATATACCTACTACCTTGCTGTGATAGGTGCTTTACTTATTGACAGCGCGATTTTGAATAACTTTATCCAATCATTACAATGAACAGACTAATACATGTGCACGCTATAAGTTAAGACAATAGCAATAAAATAACATATAGGTCACAGTAAGCAAACTAATAAATATATGCACACTATAAGTTAATAACAATGAAATAACCTATAGGTCACATAGTCTGATTTTAAGAGTCTTATTCTAAAATCAGCAATCTAATGTATATACAAACTATTGATAATAAAATAACTAATTGTATAACAATTAAAAAGTATAAAAACGTGTTGATGCTGCCCCCAAACAGCATGAACATTACAGGATCTAATATATATTGCAAATCCAATATTAATAATAGCAAATTCGACGATTGATGCATTCTGGTGGTGATAAGATGAGAAAGAAACATATTAAGAGATGAACATAATAGAATACAATCAATATAGTAAAATTTATTTAATAAACTCATCTAAAAATATCTATAATTTTAAAACAGCTAAATTACAAAAATGCTTTAAAATCAAATTCAGCATTCAAACCATTTGGAACCAATGTTTTTAATGTATAAATCCAAAAGGATTCCCTTTTAGTTAATTCCAATTCTCTGTCACCCCCTCTCCAATGGGGGAGGACCTGTTCAATTGCACTGAATTTAAAACCTGTAAGATCACAATTATGTTTTTTAATAAAATGCTCAGATAAAAGATGTGTTAAAACATTGCGTCTAATATTACCAATATGTTCAAGAATTCTAATGTTTATTTGTCTTTTTGTTTTCCCAACATATTGTAGCCCACATGGGCATTCTATGAGGTAGATGATATGATTACTCCTACATGTAATGTGTTTCTTGATTAAAAACTTCTTTTTAGTGTTATTGGAGACAAACCCATATTTATCTGTAGCCCTATATCTGCAAGCTTTGCACATAGTGCAGCCAAAAAAACCATTTATTGTTGGTAACCATCTATTACTAGAAGGATTTTTTGGGAGAGCACTTGGAGCAAGCTTGTCTTTAAGTGTCCTCGCTCTTTTAAAGATGATTACTGGTTTGTCTGGAACACTGTCACCAATAATACCATCATTTTTTACAATATGCCAGTACTTATTTACAATATTGATGATTTTCCCAGCTTGCCTGTTATAGTTTGTAATAAAAGAAAAATTAAAATCTTTCATAATTTTTTTATCATAAATTTTATTACTTCCATCTTTCAACAGATCATCCCTTTTGATATTATTAACCTTTTCTAAAGCTGAATCTAAAATCTGACTATCATAGTGTTATAAAGAAAACAACCAGGGAAGCGCTATATTAGTTGGGATCAGGCTCAGCAGCCAATTTTATGTATAAACCACATATAAAACAATAGCATAAAATAGCATGATTGAATACACAAAAATATAATATATAAAATGAGTAACACAAGTCTCTGCCAGTTGGAGATTGTCCAGGTGATGTAAGTGCAAGTGAATGCCCCTGTCTGATGTGACAGACTCGGGCAAGAGTGACCTTTGAGAGGTATAAATCCAGAGTGGTAGCTGGGATGGAAAGCGCTACCAACTGTGCAGGTAATGAAGTGTGTAGAAATGGGAAGGTGCCGTAGGCATCAAATATGGAAAAAGCTCACCCAGACTTCAAACTCTTTGCGCTGGTGGCTCCTTTTGTTTCCTCCTTCACAGCCTCGCTGCAGAAACTCCGCTGTACAGCTCTCCAGGGCTTGCACACCAGGGATGGAACTACTCACAGGGCGCCGGGTTTCCGGGTATGACGTCACGGCCGGACGTGACGCACCAACCCTTCCCGGCTGTGCCTGGAGCTGCCGCAGCACACAGGGGCTGAGAGCCGAATTTCACACACCTCACACAGCTTCAAAGTTCCACAGCCTCCGCAGTACACTCTCCAAGGGACTCCACGTTAGACCACCAGGACTGGGGCAATGAGACAGGGATGCACAAGAGCTGCAACCCCTCTAGACTACTCCTCCTCTGTGTGAGGTGTGTGAAATTCGGCTCTCAGCCCCTGTGTGCTGCGGCAGCTCCAGGCACAGCCGGGAAGGGTTGGTGCGTCACGTCCGGCCGTGACGTCATACCCGGAAACCCGGCGCCCTGTGAGTAGTTCCATCCCTGGTGTGCAAGCCCAGGAGAGCTGTACAGCGGAGTTTCTGCAGCGAGGCTGTGAAGGAGGAAACAAAAGGAGCCACCAGCGCAAAGAGTTTGAAGTCTGGGTGAGCTTTTTCCATATTTGATGCCTACGGCACCTTCCCATTTCTACACACTTCATTACCTGCACAGTTGGTAGCGCTTTCCATCCCAGCTACCACTCTGGATTTATACCTCTCAAAGGTCACTCTTGCCCGAGTCTGTCACATCAGACAGGGGCATTCACTTGCACTTACATCACCTGGACAATCTCCAACTGGCAGAGACTTGTGTTACTCATTTTATATATTATATTTTTGTGTATTCAATCATGCTATTTTATGCTATTGTTTTATATGTGGTTTATACATAAAATTGGCTGCTGAGCCTGATCCCAACTAATATAGCGCTTCCCTGGTTGTTTTCTTTATAACACTATGATAGTCAGATTTTAGATTCAGCTTTAGAAAAGGTTAATAATATCAAAAGGGATGATCTGTTGAAAGATGGAAGTAATAAAATTTATGATAAAAAAATTATGAAAGATTTTAATTTTTCTTTTATTACAAACTATAACAGGCAAGCTGGGAAAATCATCAATATTGTAAATAAGTACTGGCATATTGTAAAAAATGATGGTATTATTGGTGACAGTGTTCCAGACAAACCAGTAATCATCTTTAAAAGAGCGAGGACACTTAAAGACAAGCTTGCTCCAAGTGCTCTCCCAAAAAATCCTTCTAGTAATAGATGGTTACCAACAATAAATGTTTTTTTTGGCTGCACTATGTGTAAAGCTTGCAGATATAGGGCTACAGATAAATATGGGTTTGTCTCCAATAACACTAAAAATAAGTTTTTAATCAAGAAACACATTACATGTAGGAGTAATCATATCATCTACCTCATAGAATGCCCATGTGGGCTACAATATGTTGGGAAAACAAAAAGACAAATAAACATTAGAATTCTTGAACATATTGGTAATATTAGACGCAATGTTTTAACACATCTTTTATCTGAGCATTTTATTAAAAAACATAATTGTGATCTTACAGGTTTTAAATTCAGTGCAATTGAACAGGTCCTCCCCCATTGGAGAGGGGGTGACAGAGAATTTGAATTAACTAAAAGGGAATCCTTTTGGATTTATACATTAAAAACATTGGTTCCAAATGGTTTGAATGCTGAATTTGATTTTAAAGCATTTTTGTAATTTAGCTGTTTTAAAATTATAGATATTTTTAGATGAGTTTATTAAATAAATTTTACTATATTGATTGTATTCTATTATGTTCATCTCTTAATATGTTTCTTTCTCATCTTATCACCACCAGAATGCATCAATCGTCAAATTTGCTATTATTAATATTGGATTTGCAATATATATTAGATCCTGTAATGTTCATGCTGTTTGGGGGCAGCATCAACACGTTTTTATACTTTTTAATTGTTATACAATTAGTTATTTTATTATCAATAGTTTGTATATACATTAGATTGCTGATTTTAGAATAAGACTCTTAAAATCAGACTATGTGACCTATAGGTTATTTCATTGTTATTAACTTATAGTGTGCATATATTTATTAGTTTGCTTACTGTGACCTATATGTTATTTTATTGCTATTGTCTTAACTTATAGCGTGCACATGTATTAGTCTGTTCATTGTAATGATTGGATAAAGTTATTCAAAATCGCGCTGTCAATAAGTAAAGCACCTATCACAGCAAGGTAGTAGGTATATATACCGAGCTGTCAGTACCCATAAGCCACTCCTGAAGAAGACGTCATCACGTCGAAACGCGTCGAGTCGGGCTTCCACCGCCATCTTGGTAGAGGAGGGAAAGAAGCAAGGGAACTCTCACGATCCTTAGCTCCGGCAGGAAGTGACGTCACGATCCGGAAGTGACGTTCGCGGACGCCGCCAGCGGGTAGAAGCAGACGAGACGATCTATGCTGCATCTGAGATAACATCCCCAATGCTGTATTTCCTTCTAATGCCGTAAGCCTCCAATTGACTTACTTATTAGATAAAGTTTATTTCCATCTACACTATGGCTGTTTTCTATTTTTCCAAGATGTGCTGACCCATATACCAAACCTCCGGAACGAGCTGCATCACAGAGTATCAGTCACTCACATGCTTATATTCCTGCTACTTTTGTGAGTAGGAACTTGTTATTCACTTTCACTTTTTATTGTTTTTTACAATATTACACTATCCACTGTTTTTTTCTTTTTATGTGCATACGGCGACGCTCCCCTGGAACTTCCTCTACACCAGTGCAGTAAATTAGCCTGTGTGTGTGCGGGGGCGAGCGAGGGGAGAGCGCTGTATATGCCGATATGTGATACTGTTACGGTACACGCCTATGCATTTCAACAATGTTCAAATGAGACATACTGTACAGCCCTGCACATGCATGTATAAATATGCAAATGTACAATTACTGCGAGCGCACACGCAGACTGTGTACTGACGTACTGTAGGTTGAACTGCTAAAGTATTAGACTTTGAAGACAACAGCTCGCGAACGCCCCCCTGAGTTTTTAGATGGTATTGCAGTATTGCAGACAGCACTAATAAAATGCTAATATTACGAGCGCTAAAATACCGGAACATGTTCCGGAAAAAAAAAATACTGCATCTGCCCACGGTTATCAGAGTTGCGCCGATACGGCCACATTAGGATAAAGGCAGCCGCAGCTGTAATCTCAGAGGGATTTCTTAAACACCCTTTACCACAAACCAAGCAGATAGTTTGAATCAATACACCGTGGATAGCTTTTAAAAATGTAAACTCAAAACTAAGCAACTTGATACCAAAAGCATCTCCAATGATCAACGGAACACTCTCAGTGTTACATTAATACATAAAATAAGAACAAATGAAAACATAGCACAGAAATATGCCAAAGATGCAGGGGTGGAAGAGAGAGGCTAGATGAGCCTTTTACGCTTCTGGATGAGCTATCTGATTCCAACCATCTAATGCCCTATGGTACATATCTTGGGCTATATGGGCTGACAGTAGAGTTTCTTCTGAGATACTCTTGAACCTGAGCAATGAGATGCTCTTTTCATATAGGCACGAAGTTTTGATTTTGCTGTCCAAAAGGGGCATCTTCACCATATCAAGAACTGGCAATTGGTCTCACTTTTATGCACAGACTATAAGATCAAAGCCAAATAAATCTTGTGGTGGCTACAGTCCTTGAGAAGGTGCCATAGGGGGCTTTAAAGCATTGGAGGAGAGGTTTATTTCTGTTTTGATCATGTTTTTTATGCAGTTTAATAAATAGTTTTTAGTTCAACTTTACTGGTGAGTTTCCTCAATTTTGTTGGAACGCAGTCTCATCGATTTATCCACTATTTTATCTGTGGCTAAAGTCCATGCTGGCAGAGGTGATTCACCTTGAACTTTCCTATATGCTCCTTTACTGGATCATATTCCACAACATCTTTCTGGTACAGGATTTGGTGCACTTTGAACACAGGGCTAGTCTGTTGCTTGTCTTTCTCTCGCTGGATCAAGAGTAGGCATTTGATAGAGTGAATCACAGGTATCTAATCAGGTTCCTTTCATCTGTGAATTTCAACTGATCAGTCCCAAAAAGGCAGATTCTGTTTTTTTCTATCACTTAGAAACAAGTGCAGGCAAATATTAACTAATCTAAGGCACCTTATGAGGAAGGTGGTATTGGTGTAAGGCCAAACAGGATCAGAACCCACAACCTCAGCTATTCAGGGCAGCTGTGTTAGCAGAAAACTAAACCAGCTGCTTGATAGTGTAGCTCCATTGTGACTTCCTTTAAAAACAGATCATTTCGAGGCGCATGCGCGACTGCAAGGAGCATGGTCGCATAAGATAAGTGCTCCGTGCCTCGCTAGAAAATATCGCTAGAAAATATCGCTAGCAGAAATCTAATAAATTCATTCACTCAACGGAACATTTTATCAATTAAGCCCCACATCGTCCCGCAATGTGTAGGAAGACCCCCAAAATAGCCAAAAAGAAAGGGCTACCGGAATATTTCGGCCGTGCAGGGCCGAGCGGAGCAGGGGGAGAAATGGCGCCGCATTCAAATGCCGGATCAGAGACTGAGCCGGACGGGGAATGAGAGGAGCGGAATAACCCGGCATTTCATCCAGTGAGACAGTGTGACCTGGACAAACTATATGAAAGTCTAAAAGCACTTCTGCAGGCTGAACTTAAGGATCTAAAGAAAGAGGTGACCGGCCTAGGTGAGAGGACGAATGTCCTAGAGAATAAAATGGACCAGTCGATCAGGGCAATAAAAAGACAAGACCGCAAGTATGCCGGTCTCCAGGACCAAATTAATGAGCTGCGGGATCGCCAAGAGGACTCAGAGAACAGGGACAGACGTAATAACCTCCGGATTAGAGGAGTTCCTGAATCCGTCCTGGACAGCAAGGATTTTATCCTTAAATGGCTGGAGACTCTGCTCCCTGACACCCCTAAAGAATACTTGGCTCTAGACAGGTGCCACAGAGCCCTGCGGTCTAAGCCGCTAATGCACGAGCAACCTCGGGACATTGTGCTCAGACTACACTACTACCGCACAAAAGAAGCGGTCCTACACAAAACGAGACCCCTGCCAGTAGTGGAGTATGAGGGCATGAAAATGTCCATTTTCCAGGACCTGTCCCCAGAGACACTAGCCTGCCGAAGGGCCCTGCTGCCTCTCACAAAGAGCCTGAGGGATAAGGGGGTAAGGTACAGGTGTACCTTCCCCTTTGGCCTGCAGGTAACGAGAGGCGGTAAAACTACCACCCTCCGAGGTCCAGAAGAGGGGCCAGCTTTCCTCCATAAGCTGGGCCTAGGAGAAGCCCCAGCAGCGGATGACCCAAATGTTGCCCTCCCAGAACCCGTATGGGAACAAAGGGCAAAATCCCCCAGAGAGCAAAGGGGAGCAGAACAAGCCTAAAGGTCTCTGCTAAATACCACAAATAAATATTTCACTGTTGAAAGAGTTCCGTTGATTGAATTACTAACTGTCTGGTTCCCGGCCACGTTGAAGCGGATCCCAAACAAAGAAATCCACCCCCGATTAAAAGAGCAGTGAGCCCTGACACCCCAGCTACAGATGTCCAGAGATCACGCAACTTGCACCAAAGCAGAATCCCTGTTGAGAAAATCTGAGGCCTACCTTTTTGTCGATGGCGGCCCCCGACACAACATGGCGAAGACTCCCTAGAAGGCGGGAATCCACAGTGACCCGCAGGAGCAGGAAGAGAGCGGTGAGCGGGAAACAGGAGCAGGCGCACGCACCGCCGCACTGGTGAGAGACGTCCTCCAAAATGGCCGCCTCCCGGATGCACGTCACAGTTGAGCCCCGGAAGAAGCGGCGCCATCTTGGAAGTGGCGAGGAACCAGCTTCCACCATCGCGGCCAGAAGACGTCATACGCAGGATCGAGGACAGCCGAAGGCCCCATGAGGCGTCCAGAGTATGCCGGACTGTCCGCGCAGGTGTGGTTTAGTCACCTCGCCGGCCCGAAGCGGGTATTTTGAATCTGGGAGGGGACGAAGGAAGTACAGGAGGGGAATTGGTATAGTGTCGCAGCGGCAGAGACACTAAGCGAGAAAAGGTAGGGGGAGAATAAGACAGCAAGTTAGAAAGAGGTTAAAAGTAAGTAGATGAGGGGGAATAAGTAGACGGGGAGACAATTAAGGAGAGAGTACTATAGGAAGGAATAAGGAAGTGGACCTGTATTAAAGCGAGGTAGGGACGCAGTAAGTAGTAAGGAAGTGGAAGAAGGGAAAGCAAAGAGTCGAGTAAGTAGGGAGAGGAAAAGATGGAAGAATAGAAGCAGAGAAGAGAGGAAAACAGAAAGCTAAAGAGTTGTGCAAGCTGGATAGTGGGAGTGGTGACTGGAAGCGGAGTGAAGGGGGAAGTGAAGTAGGACATAGCAAGTTAAACAACAGATGGGGTAGCGAAGTGTGAGTAGGTAGGTGAAGCTAGATCGAGAGAGAGGGGAGAAGGGAAGCAAGGAGCAGTGAGACATAAGGTTTAGATAGACAGATGAGATCGCCGGGGAAGGATGCAATCAAAAGGAAGGGAGAAGAGAGCAGGAGGAGAAGAAGTGAATTGCTGGTTGCTGAGGTCATGACACCGGGGGATTAGTCTGAACACTATAGGGGTGAAAAGGGCCGGGACAGACTCTGGTTACATATAGTAGATGCTAGGTTTCGTTAAATTAAGCTCAGGAAGAGCGAGGCAGGAGAGGGGGGAAGTGACCTGCTTCAAAAGTCCGCATGGGCCAAGCTCTAGGGGGGAGGAGGTTGGATCTCCAGGGCCCTAGTGAAGTCCTTTGGGACTGGACGCTGTGGGTGAGTGAACTTCATCCCACGTCACCTCCGGACTGTTGGAGAGGAGTCCAGATACCCAAAGGCGGTGATCTCGTCAAAGAGGCGGCGTCGCCGAAACGACGAGAGTTCTACTGTCTTATGACTTGTCTAGTGTTTGTCGTGTCCCCCTTGATGTGCCCTCTTGTGTGCCCCCCCTTGTGTATTTCGGTAGGTGGTGAAGAGAAGTGCTGCACTACGAGGAGCAGAAGAGATCGTGATTCTGGTCCAGGAGAATTAGTCGGGAACAGTTATCGGCAGCAAAATCATCCTATACTATTAAATGAGTAAGGAACTCAGGCTAGTATCACATAACATTAAAGGGTTAAACAGCCTGGCTAAACTCAGAGTCGCCTTCCGGGATTATAAACGTAAAGGGGCAGAAATTCTATTTCTGCAAGAAAAACACTTCTCCCAAGATAACTACTCTAAATTCCTGGATAAGGATTTCACGACACACTTTCTGTCTTCCGCGAAAGTCAAAAAAAAGGTGGTGGCCATACTAATACATAAAAGAATACCGTTTATACCCGATAGGACATTCAAAGATAAAGAGGGTAGATTCCGAATTGTAAGAGGTGCAATCCAAGGTTTCCCAATTAATCTAGCAACAATCTATGCCCTTAATGAGACGGCCCCAGGTTTTTTCTCCACCTTCTTTGGGAAACTCAACAAAGTGGCCAGAGGTAATATTATTGTTGCGGGGGACTTGAACAGGGCAATGCGAGAGGACCTTGACAGATGTTCATCCACTAATACTACACACAGACATGACATAATAATAATTAAAAAAGGGTTACGTGACTGCCAGCTACTCGACATATGGAGGGAACAACACCAGAGACTGAGAGAATATACCTTCTACTCACACCCACATGACACATATAGCAGGATCGATTACTTCCTTGTATCCAACAGAATGGTCCATGGGGTCTCTCGCACCGAGATCCATGATATTTCATGGTCAGACCATGCATCTATAGAGCTGCGGTGCACTCTAATCCCACTAGACAGACCTAGAGCGAACTGGAAACTAAACGAAATCTTGCTGAAAATCCCAGCCCTACAGGCGGAAATTGGGGAAAAGCTCACACAATACTTCGAGGAGAACGAGGGGAGTGTGGCAACGCACTCCACGCTGTGGAGGGCCCATAAGGCTACCCTCAGGGGTGTCATTATGAATCTGGCCGCTAAACGGAAAAGGGAGCGGGATGGAAATTTTTTGAAGTTAGAGGAGCAGCTAGCGGAGCTTTCCTCCCTTCACAAAAAAAATAAGAATGCCCTTACGTTGACTCAAATATTAGCCACAAAAACTAGTCTTAACCTCCTCCTCTCCGCCCAGGCTGAGAAGGAATTGTGCAGATTTTCAAATTGGAGCGGAGCGCTGGGTGACTCAGGATTATGAAAAAGAAAAATGAATACAATAGTGCAGATGGTATTGGAATAATAATATAAATAAAATGTTCTCTGTAGTGGTAGTACTCACAGATTGCACTATCAAATATAAGCGTATCAGAGACCCTTCTCTCTCTGATGGGAGCCCTTTGATGGAAATCCCTCAGAGTGGTAGGTAGATAATGGAAGCTTGTAATGGAGTGGTTCAATAATTCTCCCAGGGGTATGTGGAGTGATAGAGAGAGAACACACGATAGAGTAGTACAGTCTAAAATTGTATTAGCAGCAATCAACAATTATATGTGTAATACACTCACATTTTGTGATACAATATGGTTCGTGGGAGAGGACAGCTGTGGATGGAGAACAAGCAGAATAAATACAAGAGAGATGAAGATGATTTTGCCAAAGGTAACAAATACAATTGGAATATCAAAAGGAATACTGATAGAATTTATCATCCCGAATCAAATAAGATTGATAATTCTAAGAGAGAAAATACCACACATAGAGATGAGAATGCTATTGCAGGCAGTTCAAATAAATCATCTTTAGTACACCCACATCTTAACGCCAAATATCAAAAACCCCAGCGTAAAAGAGAAGATATCATTCACCATAAAGAAAAAGAATTAAAGAGTTCTAAAAACAGTACATTAAAGAGACACACCACCTCTGAACCAACACAGGCCAATTTTTTAGGGCTCGGGAGGTCCACAGATTTGTGGGCAACTCAGAACCGTTTCTCCCCGTTAGAGGTAGAGAAATCCCCTGTGGAAATAAAAAAGAGAAAAATAGAGGAAAAAGAAGTGGAGGAAGAGGAAGACGACGAAACATATTAAATAAAAATTACAATACACCAAGTAGTAATAAGAACATTTTTAATTTGAGTCAAGTTATTTTAACCGAGTTCCAACATAACGTTATTTCCAAGGGTCTTACGTTTGCACCCACTGTTGGTCCCAATAATTTTAAACTTTTTATTGATGCGAACTTATTTTTAAGGAAACTAACTGTGCAAAGACATTTTTTAAATCAATCCACAATAAAGAGAGAAATCAATAATACTGATGGTAATTTACCCCTAAATAGAAACAGTGATAATTTTAAACACACCACATTAAAACCAAAATCCACTTTTTATCCTAGTCATGAAAAAGGTCATTTTTTAGAAGTGTTTTATCAGATGGTTATCAATGATTTTAACCTTCTTACAGAACAACCCACTAGATTTAAACACAATCTCACAAAAAAAGAACGGGAAGCTCTAGATGATTTGATTGCAAATGAGAACATTATTATAAAGCAGGCAGACAAAGGTGGAGGAGTTGTCATCATGGACCGTATTTATTATGAGGGAGAAGCAAACAGAATCTTAGGAGACAAAAATACATATGTAATACTAAAAGATAATCCAACGAAACGTTTCTCAAATGATCTGAAGGCTTTACTAATAAAAGGAAAAGAGCGGGGAATTTTAAATGAGGGAGAATTTAAATACCTCTGGAAAGAAAATGTAAAGCTCCCGCTCTTTTACCTTCTCCCAAAAATACATAAAGATCCACTAAACCCACCAGGTAGACCTATTATATCAGGTATTGAGTCTTTAACAAGTAATTTATCACATTATATCGATTGCCATTTACAAAAACATGTCAGTTTACTTAAATCTTACATCAAAGACACCACAGATGTGATTAATATTTTAGAAAATATTCCATGGAGAGAGGAATATATTTTAGTAACAGCAGATGTTACGTCTCTATATACCTCTATTGTACACAATGACGGGCTTAGGGCCATTGACAGAGTATTGAGAGCTGACATCGAAATGAAAGATGAACAGATTAATTTCCTTCTTGAATCTATTGCATTTATTTTGGAAAAAAACTATTTTTGGTTTAATGACACATATTATCTGCAAAAACAAGGCACCGCAATGGGGACGAGGTTCGCACCAAGTTACGCAAATCTATTTATGGGAATCTGGGAGGACGATTTTATATGGTCCAACCAGGAATTTGGTGCGAACCTCGTCTCATGGAATCGTTTCATAGACGATATTCTGTTCGTATGGAGAGGCAGTGTAGAAGAACTTGAAGCTTTTTTCACACATATGGGAGAGAACAATTTGAATCTAAAATTTACTACCAATTGGAGTAAGAAAGAGGTAGAATTCTTGGACTTAACCATTTATGTTGAAAATAATTTAATAAAAACGAAAACATTTTTTAAAAAAGTGGATAGCAATAACTTCATATTAGAAAGCAGCTGCCATAATCCAGAATGGATTCGTAATATCCCATATGGTCAGTTAAGACGAATCAAAAGAAACTGTACTGATGAACAGATATACCATGAGCAATCTAAGGTCCTGTTGAATAAATTCAAGGAAAGGAAATATAACTCTAACACTATTGATAAAGCTGTCACTAGAGCAGACGTTGTAGACCGCAAAGAAATATTAAGTACGAAAGATAAGAATACAAGCAAAAACGTAAATTTTAATATGGCTTTTCTTACTCAGTACAATAGAGAAGCATCACAGATCAAAAACATAATAGGTAAACACTGGCATATTCTTCAAAATGACGTGATTTTAAAAGATCATATACCTGATAAACCTGTTGTCATTTTTAAAAAAGCTCCAAATCTCAAGAGCAAATTAGCACCGACCACCTTTTTAAAGAAGAAAAATGAAGAGACTAATACATGGCTAGATAAACCAAAAGGTTTCTATGGTTGTTATGCATGCAAAGCATGCACACATAAACATAAGGATAAAATCAATTTTAAATCTCACACCACTAGTGAAATTTTTAAAATTGAGGGGTACATCAATTGTAAAACGGATTTTGTCATCTACCTTTTAGAGTGTCCTTGCGGTCTCCAATATATAGGACGTACCTCAAGGCCTCTAAAAGTACGGATTTTAGAGCACCTTTTAAATATTAAGAAGGGTATTTTAACACACAATGTCTCCAAACATTTTCATATGTGTCATCAATCAAATCCCAATTTGGTAACCTTTAAAGGTATTGAACATGTCCCAATACACTGGAGGGGGGGCAATAGATTAAACACATTAGCAAAAAGGGAAACCTTTTGGATTCACAAACTACAGACCCTCAGTCCAAAGGGTTTGAATGTTGACATAGACATTGGTGCCTTCTTAATATAATGGTTTGAACACACGTTCTTAATTATATTATTGTTCTTAATGTCTTTTATAATATTGTTCTTATATAATATGTTTTTTTACTACAATATGGTGTTTTTAGTATGGTAATTTTAATATCTAAATTCTTAACACAATTTCTTTAAGAAAATATGATATTTGTATTTTAGAAAGTATTTGCTTCTAATTTTGTTTATCTTCCTCATCCTATCTAGAACTCCATCACTCATTGCGTCGTTCTTAATATATTTTTCATATATCCTTTTATATACTCCTTTTTACATCATCTTTTGTTTTAAATATTATGAATTAAAATTAACTGTTTTACTTGTTGTAATAGAAATTGTATTAATTGTATCAGATAATATGAAATTCTTGTATTGTATGCACTGTTTAACTGACACACATCTCCATTACCAATGATATGCTATATTGCAATCAGCTGATAGGACCCCCTGATTAGCTCTATGTCAATTTATGATGGACTATATATATAAGGGAGGACCCATGGGGTTAACCTATTCGATTCCTGAAGAAGCCACAGCGAAACGCGTAGAATCGATCCGCTGTGGGAGGTGATTGTGCTGAGGAAACCGTGAGACAACTGCTGGCAAGCTAGTAGGAGACGGATACACCAGGCAGCCTCTTCCGCCCTGACCTACGACAACACAGGACGTGACGTAGGCACCAGTGACGTATGCGGAAGGGCTCCTCTGCTCCAGGAACCACCGGCGTTCTCCATCCACAGCTGTCCTCTCCCACGAACCATATTGTATCACAAAATGTGAGTGTATTACACATATAATTGTTGATTGCTGCTAATACAATTTTAGACTGTACTACTCTATCGTGTGTTCTCTCTCTATCACTCCACATACCCCTGGGAGAATTATTGAACCACTCCATTACAAGCTTCCGTTATCTACCTACCACTCTGAGGGATTTCCATCAAAGGGCTCCCATCAGAGAGAGAAGGGTCTCTGATACGCTTATATTTGATAGTGCAATCTGTGAGTACTACCACTACAGAGAACATTTTATTTATATTATTATTCCAATACCATCTGCACTATTGTATTCATTTTTCTTTTTCATAATCCTGAGTCACCCAGCGCTCCGCTCCAATTTGAAAATCTGCACAAGAACCATCTGGACATGAACAGTCCGTCCTAAGGGTGTAGAGCTGCTTTTTTATTTATTGTATTGCACTTTATTATTTATATAATTTTTTACACATTGGTGAAGGTCACTAAACACAATTTGTGCACTGATTATCAATTGAATCACACTGTCACGTATATCGTATAATTATTTAATTATTTAATATTCACTTATTTTTTGAGAAGCGCCCGGTTTTTATCTTTTGTTTTTGAGAAGGAATTGACCTGGTCCAAGCGGAAATTTTATGAAAAAGCTAACAAGCCTGACACACTACTTGCCAATAAGCTAAAAAACAAGCTTCAAAATTATCACATTCATGCAATCCGAAATCAAGAAGGGGACCTTACCTCCATCCCAGCGAACATCGCAGGGGAATTCAAAAAGTATTACGAAATATTATACAATGGAGACAAGGTAACCCATAATCGGAAAACAAAAGAAGAGTTACGGACCTTCTTAAAAGAGGCAAATTTGCCAATTTTGGAGAGATGTGACAGTGAGGCACTCCAGTCGGACTTCTCGATGGAGGAACTCTCTGGGGTCATCAAAGCACTAAAACCGGCTAAAGCCCCAGGGCCAGATGGCTTTTCGAATTTATATTACAAAAAGTATTTAAAAATTCTAGCCCCCCACATGTTGAAGTTATTCAATTAAATCTTAGCAGGGGCCTCATTCCCAGCCCAAATGCTCCAAGCCTCAATATCGGTGATCCATAAACCCGGAATGACCCGGCAGACTGTAAGAGCTACCGGCCCATTTCACTGATTAACTCGGATCTCAAAATATATTCTAAACTTATAGCCAACAGGGTGGGTAGCGTTCTTCCCGGGTTAATTCACACGGATCAAGTAGGGTTTATCGGAGGTAGACAAGTGACAGATAACACCAGGAGAATTATTGACCTAATTGATCTGGCCCAAAAAGAAAAAATACACTCCATGGTGTTAAGTCTGGACGCGGAGAAAGCCTTCGATAGAATAGACTGGCCCTACCTAACGGAAACACTGAGAGCATTTGGCTTTGAGGGACGCCTCCTGCAGGCCATCCTGGCGTTGTATAAAAACCCAACAGCAAGAGTGAGATATCAAGGTTTCCCCTCAGAACAATTTGAAATCAAAAGCGGAACACGACAAGGATGCCCGCTGTCGCCACTACTGTTCGCCTTATATATAGAACCCTTGGCGGCACACATCAGAAATAACCCAGATATCTCTGGTATCCCAGCGGGAGACCAAATGCACAAAGCCGCTCTTTATGCGGACGATGTCATTCTCACATTAGCCAAACCTCTCACATCTCTCCCAAATGTATTCAATATACTGGGCAAATTTAACCAAATATCGGGATTTAAGATCAATCAGTCTAAATCAGAAGCCCTCAATATTAATCTACCAAAAGAAGTCGAAAAACTGATTGACCTCAATTTTCAGTTCAAATGGCAACCCTCCGCTATCAAATATTTAGGGGTTTATCTCACAAGGGATTACAAAACTTTATATAAAGCAAATTTCCCCAAGATCATAAAGATGCTGGGGGAGGATCTCCGAACCTGGATGAAGGGGAGTATCTCATGGATTGGGAGGATACATAGCGTGAAAATGAATCTCCTCCCAAAGATGCTATATCTTTTCCAGAGTCTCCCTATCCCTTGGGTACAGGCGGACATCCTCTCCCTCCAGTCAAAAATTATGAAATTTATTTGGAACGGGAAAAACCCAAGAATTGCTAAAGGAATATTAAAACGTCCCACATTAAGAGGAGGGTTAGCGGTGCCTTGCTTGCAGGCCTACTATAAAGCAGCCCAATTAGGGCAGATTCTCCAATGGCACACTGACCCAAGCCTACGGAGATGGGTAGAGTTGGAGAAGAAATGCTGTGCACCAATTGAAATCCGAAATTTAATCTGGCTACCCAGAAAAGGGGTACGCAAGATGAACATTCTGCTGCAGACCATGGTCAACTCATTAAAAGTTTGGGAGGCCACGAAATTCAAATGTCAATTAACTACCAAAACTTCATTAATGACGTCAATAGTGGGCAACCCAGACTTCGCTCCGGGCCTGAATAGCAAAAACTTCCTGATCTGGACTCAGAAGGGGTTTTCCCGTCTAAAAGATCTGGAGGGCATAACGACCATACAAACATTTGATCAAATTAAATCTTCTAAGAATATCCCAAACAGCGAATTTTTTAGGTACCTCCAGATCAGAGATTTCTACAATAAAACGCCAATTCGACCGGCGCGAACAAATTTTGAGCAGCTGTGTTCCAGAGATACAGACACAAGGGGACTCACATCTAGAATGTACAGGGAAGTGATCTGCCAGAAGCCGTCCATTGACAATAGACTGAATTACATGAGACACTGGGAATCGGACCTAGGTGAGACTTTAGAGGACGACGAATGGGACAGAATTATACAGGCGACGGCGAAAAGCTCAATCTGCACCACATTAAAGGAGAACGCATATAAAGTCCTTATGAGGTGGTATTACACTCTGGCGCGCTTAGCGAAATTTGTAAAAGGCTACTCCCCTCTCTGCCCTAAACAGTGTGGGGAAGCAGCAGATCTCCGACATATGCTGTGGTCTTGCAGTAAGGTGGCCCCTATTTTGGAACAAATCAGAGATTGGATTCAGCGGATTCTCGATTTGGAGATCCCCTTGGACCCATGGCTGTTCCTGTTGGGCAGGCGGATCCAGGGTCTGTCAAATGCGTCGCATAAATTAATCGCACATTTTGATACAGCCACAAGATGTGAGATCGCAGCACTATGGAAACAACAGGAGATCCCAATTATCCCTAAGATCAAAAACAGAATTTGGCATGTCTGCCAGATGGAACAATTAACGAGTTTAGTTAATGACTCCGGCACAAATTTTCTAAAAGTCTGGGAACCATGGTTAGCCCAGGTAGACATCCCAGGAGTGGACGCCACCACAATCTTGCACTAATTACCCTAGGTGCGTTCTCCTTTAAGGGCAGATTAGACGACACGACTCAGCGACACACGGTTAGTAGACCTTCCTGTAGTCCTAGAGCAGGGAAAAACAAAAAAGAAAGAAACCCCAGAAGTACCTGATCCAGGTAAAAGCCTTAGACGGTGCCTAAAAAGTTGGCCAAGAGATACCAGAAAAAGCTGCACCAAAACCCGACAACCACCCAACTCCCTTCCCCCACCCCACCCTCTTTCCCTGTCCCCTTGTCAAGTTCGTCGTGTCTTGTTGGTAACGTGTTATGTGGATATGTCTTCGTAGTGTCATTACATGTGTTTGACATAATTGGAAATGTTATAATGGGCTGTGTTACATTGGCTGTACTTGTACTTTCCAATAAAAATTCAAAGTTGAAAAAAAAAACCCAGATCATTTCCTGGTTGTCAGTTCAATGTTTTGCACAAAAAGGACCACAGCTCTCCTTCTTTCTCTACCCCCCTCCCTCTCTTCTAGAGTTCTCGCTCATCTGGGACCATGGAAGGGTCTTTCAAAAATGCTTTCACTAAGGGGAAGGACTCTGGTGATTGTTCAGCTGTGGCCTCTCAGCTCTATCACCAGCTGGTCTCTCTGAAGCTGATCTCTGAAGTTGTCAGCAGAATTGAGGGGAAGTTGCTCGTCTCCATGTCTGTGCAGGACCTGGTTTCCGTGTCTGTGCAGGAGGCCCTCCTGACCAAGTACCCTTTTGCACAATGTGGCTTTGTGTTCTCGGGTGTTGGAGTTTTCCAGCATCTGTAACCATCTGTGTCTGGCACGGACGACCCAAATCAGGGATTTCCTGAACTATAAAATGGTTAACTGGGTGTAGGCAGTGGTGCTTACAGGATGCCATTTCCCCTGCCTCACGCATTCCTGGAAAGGATCTGGCAGATAGGAAATCCACGTCCACCTTCTGACCTCCATTGTCCGTATGTATGTGTAGGTCCAAAACCCTGCCAACCCCCTAAGACTTCTCCTGTCCCAAAACTGGGATCTCCCTACTGTATGTGGGGTAAACTGGGGCTCAAGGGAATGGGATAAACTGAAAATATTAAGAAAAAACTGTATGTTATAATAGAATTCCTTGAATAGTATTGATGATTATCTTCAAGGACCTGACCCTTTAGCAAGTGTACAGAATGATAACTTTGTATCTTGTGGAGGTTAGTACCAGAGTGTACTCCCACTCTATATAGAAAACGTATGAGTCCTGTATATCCTAGTACAAATATAATACCCCCAAATATGATCAAGATTGTTCAATGAACAAAACAAAGTACTCACAATGAGATGAGTGTTGATAAGTTTCCAAACTTGCAGGGTGTTGGTCCGGCGTGCAAAGTGCAGAGTACATCCACAGGAACAAACCTTGGCACACAGCCTCGGCAGACTGGGGGAAATACCCTTCAAATGCTTTTGCCACATGCTGAGGAAGGGTCTGTACCCTCCTCTGATACATATAGTGCACTTCCTCATCCTCGTCACCCTGCCATGATATCATCTGGAGGTTTCTACTACCAACTAGCCAGGGTGAGAGGCATCCGGAGAAGAGAGCTCTATTCAGAGTTAGTTACTCACCCACCGGTATCTGAGTTGGAGGATCTTCCACTGTACACTAGGCACGGGAGTGTTTCTTGCCCATATCGCAGACTCCCTGGCCCCATTCCCATTATGTGGCACAATGAAATCTGTGTTTCACATATTTTTTAGTAGCGCCAGACGTCAGCCTTTCTTGTCAATCTTGAGGGAATCCTTCTACAGTTCTGGCTGGATTTTTCCCCTTACATGTTTCTTTTAGGGCACCCAGTGTCCTGGAACTATAGGGCAAGGGGCCCCTCCATCAACCTGCACCTGGGATTTGCAAAACTGGCTATCTACAACCCAAGGAAGCAGTGTTTAGCTGTTGAGTACACCCATGTGGTAGCTAGTGGGCAGGTAGTACAATTCACCTTCAAGGGGGCCTCAAAGTAACAATACAGACATAATGCTATTGTTCTTATATTGTATTGTATGTCTTTATTTATATAGCGCCAAAAGTGTACTCAGCGCTTCATAGATAATACAGTACAGGGAATTATAATTATACAATAATTGCAGCAAAATCAGACAATAGGAAAGGAAATCCCTGCCCTGAAGAGCTTACAATCTAAGAGGTTTAATGGGAAACTTACAGAGACAGTAGGTGAGGCAGTAAGTGCTGTAGATGGCAGTGCTTGGTCGCAATGGGTGGTAGGAGTGACTGAGTGTGGGCCCATAGCTATGAGTGCAGGCTATTGGAATACTTGTTTTGTGGGGTGAGATTTAAGACTGGTCAGTATTAAATGAAAAGGTTAACACCATTTACAGGGAAAGAGATGGCAGGGAGGTATGAGTGAGAGTTGTTGGGAGACAGGTGTATAAATAATGGTGCAGTGGGGAGAGGGGATGTTGGAGAGAACAGGGACATTCACAAAGGAGTGAGAAAACAGTAAACGGAAGAAGCAGTAGGGAGGGCATAGTAAGATGCAGGAGCAGAAACTTCACAGGTAATGGAGGATAAAAGTGAACAAATAATCACAGATGTTGAAAGTGAATGTCTCACAGCGGCAAAGTTGTAATGCAGAGTCCAGATTTTCCTCCAATCTTCACCTTCAATTTCAACTCCAAAATTAACTCTTGTAGACACTTTAGATATGACACTTAGATGTGACTCTTTTGATGTTACACAGCCATATGGCTCACAGCCAAGTTACACTGACTTGAATACCCTAATCACATGCATTTGACTAAATCTTAAGGGAGGGGTTTGCCTAATCAACTCAGACATACAAATAGTTAATTAGATTATCAATTCTCTCTCAATTGATTGGTGAGCTCACAGACACATACACATACCAAATAGTTAGATTATCAATTTTGTCTCAATTGATAGGAGTCAGCTCACAGACACAGACACATACCTGACAAAAAACAAAAGAACAAGGCGCACAACGCACATAGTGTATTAAAGTATAAAATGTGACTTTATGGTTAAAAAATAAATAGTTCTGCGTACATCAAGTAGGGAATAAACAAGCAGTTTATGTATACATTCCCTGAAGAAGTAACCCAGTGTTACGAAACGCGTTGGATAAGAGAGGACGCTGGAAGAGACTGATGAGACGTCTGCTGACCCAGTGAATGCTGAGATCCATCTGAGGGTGTCGCACAGCGTTATCTCCTGGTGTGGTAAACCTATATACCAACTGCTTGTTTATTCCCTACTTGATGTACGCAGAACTATTTATTTTTTAACCATAAAGTCACATTTTATACTTTAATACACTATGTGCGTTGTGCGCCTTGTTCTTTTGTTTTTTGTCTAGTGTCTGGGGTGTCGAGCCACCCCCAAGAAAGGCTGCAGACCCACGATTAGTGCAAGACCCACATCTAAGGTCCACAATATTGTTTGTTTAATCACGGTGCACTGTTCACTTGATATTTGTTGTTCACTAGTTATTAGCTGCGCACTATCACCTTTTTTTCCACAGACACATACCTGTTTGAAGAAATTAATCAGAATGTTAGTCCAGATTTTCAGAATGCATCCATGATTAAACATAAAGAAATAAAACATCCAGAGATGATTCACTCCAAAATTAACTCTTGCAGACACTTTAGATATGACACTTAAGAGGTGACTTTTGATGTTACACTGATGTTACCTGCTTATATAAATTAGTTCTGTAGTATTAGATAACACTTACTGCATTTTATTTCGTTTTAATGTACTGAGCATCCTTTTGTTGATATAGTAGTCTCTGGCACATCTCTTTTTGAGCCCTGCCCTTTCCTCAGCAGTCCACAATCTTTGACAACAAATTATCTCTTGCAGTGTTCCCAGCATGAGACTGTGTATTGTTACAGATTTCACCTCAGCCACAATTTGCTACCATTAGTATTATATTGCTATACTGTATGTAGTTCTTGCATTCCCCTGACTGCAGAATAGATTCATAGACTGCCATAATGTGAACCCAGGGATCCTGATCTTCACTGATCAATCACAGAAGAACGGATTGATTGGCAGGTTAAGTCATTACTTTTCCATGAAGGTAATCAAATGCTGCATATTTTAAAACAAAACAAAAAACTGGAAATGATGCTCTGCTTAGTATCCCTCAATATTTTCTCTTTTCAGCCCCACCTCTTCTTTTGGTGCATTTTATTTTTAGTTACTGATGCACTGATTTGGTTTCTGTTAAAATGTACAGTAATATTCAGACTTTATTTTCTGGTTGGTGCCTCCATAAAAATCCAACCAGATGTTGGTTGTATCAGAATTAACGATCTGAAAAATAGTATACTCCTACTGCTGATTCCATAAAAAGCAACTAGTATATCTACTGCTGATCTTGCTGCTCTATTTGACTTTGAGACCACACAAATGATCCCTCAGATGGGATCCAGACAGAAGCCCCCCATATAATTGCACTCATACCTTTATTATTATTTATTATAAATATATTGAGAGATCTATTGCCTGTATAATATTGTCACAATGATGGAATATACAAACATCAGACCTATACTTAAAAAAAAAAAGTATGGACCTTAAACTGATAAAATTATTCCTTTAATTACATACAGTACAGCTATATTAAGTATGTGTCCAAACCAACATCAATGAAATACACAATAAAACCACAGTGAAAAGAATACTGGAAAATACTAAGAGCCTGTGGTCAACAAAACCACAGTTCCTCAAAGTCTGATATACTGATATAGTAAGCGCTAAAATATATCCAATCAATATCGTTTTTGTATATGACAGAACTCACTGCAGTACAGTCGTATAAAATGTATAGACCGGAAGTTAACCCTCCTTTTCTACGTTTATTATGATATAAAGTAATTGGATTTATTCTGTTCACTATATTTTGAAAGGTGGCAGTGAGTTATATATTGCCCGATTACAATATGCCCATTCATTGACGTTAGAACAGTGTTCCGGTCTATACATTGTGTACAACTGTATTGCAGTGAAATCTATCGATCCGGTATTGCTTGGGTATATTTTAGAGCTTACAATACCAGAGAATGGAGGCACTGTTATTTTGTTGACCACCGGCTATTAGTATTTTTCAACGTTCACCCACCGTGGTTTTGTTGTGTATTTCATTGATGTTGTTTTGAAACATACTTAATATATTTTTATATAATTACAGGAAGATTTTTAACAGTCTATGGTCCATACTTTTTTATTTTTTAAATATTGGACTGATTTTTGTATATTCCATCATTGTGACTATATTATATTTAGAGGCAATAATTCTCTGAACATATTTATATATTTTTTTAAATAAAGTGTGTGTGCATTTACATGTCCGGATCCCATCTTAGGGATCATTTGTGTGCTCTCAATCTCTTTCCCCACTTTGTACCTACCTTCCCTATGCACATTCAATGAACATATATAGGTTGAACGGTAGGTCCTTATGCAGTTTTCTGCTCTACTTGACAACCTGCACTATTATCTGAGCCTCTTGAAAAAATCACTTACCAGTCTCATAGGAGGTGCACCAGCAGAACGAATCCAGCCCCTGCACCACTCTCCACAACAAAATGTAATTGTCCATGCCTCACCTGTGCCTGCCTGTTTCTACTCCTTACCTGCCTACCAACCCACATACTAACCAGCCAGCTATCAGTCCACACCTTGCTCCCTTCCTTCACAACGTAAATTAACAACAATAAGAACATGGGAGGGACTTAGTGCATGCGCACAACAAATGTATTAACATTTGCAAACAAATTGAATGTATAAACATTAATCCGTTGAGTTTATTACATTCACAGAAAGGGAAGGTGAAGGGAAAACAACAGCAGTTTCAGCAGCATTCCACCCAAAATTTTTACTGTGCAAACTGCCTGCGATGATCCATCTGCGAGTCAAATTTTGTTCAAAACATAGTACTTCGAATTTACAGCTCAAATGTTTTAATACATTTGCACATCTCTAGTCTCTAGCAAGGTATTGATGTGCAAAACTGTCCCCAGTGCTGTCACAATTATTATTATTTTCTTATGTTTTGCATTCTTGTGAAATATTTCTCCAGAAGAGCTAATAATCTTGCAAAATCAAGTGGGGTAGTTACTGTAGTTTAACTTTAATACTAACCCATTGTGTTATGCTTTACTAACCACTAAGGCAAACTAGAGTTTAACCCCTACCACCCACCCCATCAAAATCTATAATCCTCACACAAGTGAAAAATTATCCACTCAGCGATTTGTCGGAATGTATGCTTGAAGGAAATGGTAAATATACACCAATAGCAGAAAGAGAGAAATAATCCTTTCTATACTGCACTCACACTGTATCTATTAAAACATAACATTTATGTTGAATACAAAAACTATTTCATGGATAATCAATAAATATATTACTGACTCAAATTATATCTGTTACTTTCATTTTTTTTTAAATGGTAAAAAAAAGCTCTTTTGGACAATTTAAGGTTAAATATTTGTTATTTATATTGTTTAATCAAAATTTATTGGCAAAGAGAGCCCCATGACTGCCTGCTCCCATAGCAAACTATTGGGTTGTAATTGGTATCCCCACTTGTAAAAAAATAGAGAAAAAAAGAGAAAGATAGTCTTAGCTGAGGGCAAGAGTACTGTATCTACAAGTAGTTGAATAACAAATTCGATAATGATAGGTGAGTGGTTCAAAACAAAATAGTGATACTGTGTCTAGTTTGAATTAAAAAGTCTTACTTGGTATACATCTGAATCCAAAGTTGAAATAAATAATTGTTTGAGTTATAGAATTTCAATATTATGTGATTGTGATAAAAATTTATATTTTGCCCTACTGTATATACAGTGAAGCCTATGATAGTGCTCGTTTTTCAAATGAGCCACCTATATTATGACAATATTGAAACTCAAAAGTGCATTAAAAAGTGAAAATAAACTTCTTCTAGTGTGAATTGATATTTTGTTTCTATTGATTACATGTTGTCAGTCTACTCCCTAACTAGCTGCAATCCTGGCTATTATTCAGCCTTCAATGTTTCTACTTGCAGTTAATCTATTCATTTCTATTTATACATGTTGCTAATATGCCCTCTAGGTGTGCACTCATCCTCCTAGCATCTACTGGACATACACTATTACATACACTATGTCCATCTTTGGTATCGAGGCCATCTCACCTTCCCTATCGGAGGGTGATAGGTTAAAAAAAATTGTGTGTCAGGGAGACCTACTGGATATATGTTCTTGGTACATTGGTTCCGGGGGGTCTCAATGACACAATAGATATCAGTACAGTAGTTTAGTTACATCCATTTGTCCACTGTGAGGTTTGGCGCTTAGCTGGGAGGTCTGGGTTGAACGATTTATTTCGTTCCCTCCTTGTTGGTGCCATTACACCACAGTGGCTCAGTATTTCTACATTTATATTTGTATACCAAATCATTTCCACATTTACATTATTCATATGGGTACTTTTGACTTTGCTTGCGTGACCACCATTGGTCTAGTATCCTTCATTATTTAGACATTATCTCATTATACTTTTATCTCCATTTGTACTTTTATTTTTATGTTTATTTTTATTTTTAGTTCTATTTTTATTTTTATTTTTATTCTTAATTATATTTCCATTTATTATTTTATTATTATTTCCCATTCTATTTTTTTTTTTTTTTTAATTTCATTTTTATGTTCTTTTTTTTTCCCTTTTACCTACATTATATATATATGTCTCACTACCCCCCTTTTTTTAGTTTTTGGTCTCATGTTTCCTTACCCGGGTCCCTCTGGGTCTCTTTAGCACCTATGTTGTCTCCTCCTATATTTAGTGGTTATATAGATATCTCTCTATACTTAGGGTATTGTTTACCACATATTGACATCTGTTTACTGTATTATACGTATTATATATATGTTACTATGCAAGTCAACTACCAATGACATTTTACTTAACTCTTCAGGTTAACCTTTTTTGGCTAACTTGTATGTTTAATTTCTGGTTTATAATTGTGATATATATTTTATGCATTAGTTGAAGCGTGTAATACTATATGCTATAACATACTTGGTCTTTAGGATTAAAATTGTGAATCCTTATCTATGTGTGCTCTGGCATATATAGGGGTTAATCCAACCCTAATACTCATCATGTGTATCTCATTACTAATCCTCTGCCTCCTATGATCTTATTGGTCACGTGTACTATATAACTGTATGTAATGCCTATGCTACCAACTCCTGATGAAGTCTCGCTTGAGACGAAACGCGTAGAGATTGCTGTGGAGCCTACTGTCCAGTTTATATATTTTTTTTTTTTTTTTTTTTTTTTTCAAACATTTTTATTGTTTTCTGACAGGGGTACATTCACATCACATGGTTGTTTATAGACAGTAAACTTAATTAACATATACATTTAAAAGTGAACAACCCGAAGCATCTCAAAGTTGATTGATCAAGAAGAGTCGATCTGCTCCTAGTATTTTGTAACCTCCTATGCATTTAGATTCTATTATGTAGATCCCCGTCCGGGAGAATTAACAGTTATAGGAGGATCTTAGATCAAACCCCTTATATTAGTACTGTAAAGGATAGACAGAGAGAAAGAGGGGGAAAAGAAAGAAAAACAGAAGGAGAGGGGAGAGACGGGATAGGAACGGGGAAACCATATCTCATTTTTAATCTCTTTAATTATAAGGCCACTGTGCCCAAACTTTCTCATATTGTACTATATTTTGTTTCAGGAGCGCCGATAGGTATTCCATAAGCTTGACCTCGCTTACCTTGCGAAGGACCATTTGCTTCGAAGGGGGTTTAATCTTTTTCCAATTAGCTGCTATTGAGCAGCGAGCCGCAGTCAGGATGAACGAAGCCAATTTTTTAAGAGGGACAGAGATATCTTCGATGGGTTTCGCGAGTAGGCATATCAGCGGGTCCATCCGTATCTCAACTCCTACCGTCTCCTCAACCAATGAGCATATCATATTCCAGAAAGTCTGGATCTTTGGGCATGTCCACCATATATGCACCATATCTCCTCTCTGGCCGCACCCCCTCCAACAGAGGTCAGACAAGCCAGGGAAGATCCGGCTCAGCCTACTCGGGATTAAGTACCATTGATATAGAATTTTATATATATTTTCCTTAGTAGTAGTGCAAATAGAAGTTTTGGCTGCTGCTTCCCAAATATCCTCCCATTCATCTCTGTCTATATCAAGATTGAGGTCTTCAGCCCATTTCATCATATAATTGTGGTTGACGGGACTCCTGGACCGTGCTAGCCCCGCGTAAATCTCTGAGATCAGACCCTTCCGGTATGTGCCTACCATACACATCTTTTCAAAAGACGTTGGACCTTCAAATTTGGATGTTTGGGAAATTGTTAGGAGAAAGTGTCTGATCTGAAGATAACCATAAAGTGGGAGTTTCAAGGGGAGGCATTTCTCCTGTAAATCAAGTAACGGAATAATAGTCCCTTTGTCTATTAGATCTCTTGCTGATTTCATATTAGCCAAACTAAATGCTTTAAGGTTCCCTGGGACACAACCCGGAGGGAATTCTGGGTTACCAAAAATGGGAGTGAGTATGGAGGGTGAAGACGTCAGTTTATATTTTTTTCTTGTTTTTGTCCAAATTTTCCACGTGCATCTCATTGCTCCCAGGCCTGTTCTGTCCGATATTATCTTCTCTCCCCCTCCGGACCAAAGTATTGCCCCGAGTGAGAGGGGAGCGACACAGGAGGACTCAATTTCCAACCAGCCACAAGACACTGGATCGTTGTTCCAAACTATCGCTTGTTTTAGGTGGGTCGCTTGATAATAATTAATTATATCTGGTACTCCCAGACCTCCACACTCCCGTGGTGCCAACATTACCGATCTAGCCACCCGCGGCTTTTTGTCCTTCCAGATAAATTGGAAAATACTATTTTGAATGCTTTTGAGGTCTGCCAGCGGAACACAGACCGGGAGTGTCTGGAAGACGTATAGTAACCTGGGAAGGATGTTCATCTTAACAGATGTCACTCTTCCGAGCCATGAAATGTGGTACTTGTTCCAGCACTGGAGGTTTTTTTTAATTTCTGTAAATAAGGGGGGGAAATTATATTTATATAAGGTAGTATAAGAATTTGCGATTCTGATCCCTAGGTATTTAATGTTGTTAGGGCTCCATTTATAACTAAAATTAATTTGCAATAGTTTTACCTCGGGGTCGAGGAGAGATAGGTTCAGGGCTTCAGATTTATCGCTGTTAATTTTATACCCTGATACCCGGCCAAATTTTTCCAGCTGTGATTGGAGGTTAGGTAAAGTCGTCATTGGGGACGACAATGACAAAATGATATCATCGGCAAAAAGAGATATTTTGTATTCTCGCTCTCCAATAACAATCCCTTTTATATCATCGTCATTTCTAATTGTGGCCGCTAGTGGTTCAATCGACAATGCAAACAGAAGTGGAGATAAGGGACAACCCTGCCTTGTACCATTCGTAATTTTTATGGGACTTGAGTCTCCTCCCGGGAGTTTTACAACCGCTGTTGGGTTTTTGTACAGAGCTCTGATCCCCTCTAAGAAGGGGCCCCTGAAGCCGAATTTAATCAATGTTTGGTCTAAAAAGTCCCACTTAATTCTATCGAATGCTTTTTCGGCATCCAAGCTTAACAAAAATGCTCTTGTACAGTTTATATATTTTATTTGCACTCATCTACATTATTGCACTCCTGCTGCTTTGCTAGCATTTTGCTACCAGCCATTCAGACATTTGAGTTCCTGTTTACATTGTGAACTCTCCCCGGCTGAAACCTCGCTGACATCATCGAGTTCACGCGAGACTCTATTCAGTGTATGCTCTGTGTAGCACCGGAGAGAGGGGAAGGCGGCGTCCCTCGTGGGTTTCGGTCCCTGCCAGGACCTAGAGGGGCTATTGTGGCAAGACACACCGCGGACATCACACCGAAGTCCTCCTCCTTGGGTTCCTGCGTCTGAACGGGCTGAGTTGAACTCAAAAACGCATTTTTTTCAGCTTTGTTTGTGAGTGTGCATTTTTATCCCTTACTCCATAAATTTATTGTTATACAATTTTACGCTATGAGTGCGCCTGTTTTTTCTGTGTTTTATATATACAGTATATATATATATATATATATATATATATATATATATATATATATATATATATATATGCACCTGCTCTTACACCCACTACTGGAGTGCAAACTGCTTCACTGACATATACACATACAATATATATATATATATACATACAGAAAATGGAAGGTCTGCAGCTCTCTATGAAAAAATAGCAATTTATTATCAATAATTCATCTATGTAAGAATCATTTGTTTGTAACAGCTGTTCAATTATGAGTAACATATGCTTAGGTTAATTGAACAATTAGGCCACTTGTTGATACTATAAAATACTCTGTTCCTGGTGATCATGTATTTTCCCTGATGAAGTTACAGTGTCACAAAAAGCATATGATTGAACTTTGCAAGTTGATATAACAAGTAAAGCGGAGACTCAACCAGACAATTAATCCCACATGCCAATCAGGAAGTACCGAAGTAACAGCAGTTGGGAGTAAACAGAGTCAGGGAGAGCAGTGAGGAGCTCTAGGGAAGCATGTAAAAGTGCACTACACTTCCGTTTACAGTGTGAATGCTTTTTTATCCATCACAAACGAGTGAGTATAACACGTACCTGTGTTTTTAATTATTTGTTACTATAAAACAGTATTATGCTATGGGGCTTTTGTTCTTTCTCTTTTCTTTCATTTACATTGCTTCTACCCAGTGAGGATTAGAATGCCTTCCTTAAAATGTTAAAACAAACTCACACAAGCGCACCACAGATTAGTAAAAGGTGTATCACAAAATTTAATACAATTTAATAAAGGTCACTGTGACCAAAAGACAATAATCAATAAATAAAATGTTCAAAACAAAAACACATAAAAATACACATATGAAGCATGTACTATGTATGGTAAATCACACCCTATAAATGCTAAACCAAAACATCTCTTTGACAAAGCCCCATGGGGCGAAACGCGTTAGAGCACTGAGGGGGGACTCCTTCTCCCCTTTTGAATCTGTACCTGCCATGAATGAATAAAGGCAATTTTTTTGCACAGTCCAGCCTTTACCCGTTTTTCCAAGCAGTGTCCGCTGATTTCTCTCTTCATTGGGAGGACGTTTCTTACTGTATTCATTTTATGGCTTTTTTAATGGTTGGGCAACTGCCCTTTGTTTGAATTGGTTCCATAGAGACTTCAGCCTGGATGATGATGAGGGCCTTCATCAGGGATTGGGTACGTGGGAAACTTTTATTAAAGGTAATATTGTATTAATGTTGATTAATATATGTTGCATGCTTCAAAAAAAAATAGGGATATTTTCCATTACTCTACAGGGCTAGTTGCCCCAGAGAGGGTGCAATGCCTTCCTAACCATTTAGGTAGCTAAGGGGTGTAGTTGGTGTAGTTTTATTTAAATAGTAACCTCTGAGTAGCACTTAGTGGTCAGCTATCATTGAAACACATGGGGTTAAAAATTAAAAGATGTCATTTGTAATGCTTTATCATCTAGTCCACGCTTGTTTAGTTTATGTGGACTACAGTACAGTGTATATATATATGACCATTAAAATGGCCATTATATAAAAAGGCATAATAAGGCTATGGAGTAGGTGATAAAAAAAATTGCAGTACTTTTTGGCGTTGACTTGTACCAAAAGCAGTTACATTTGCTGTAGTTACTCAATTTTATGCCTGTCCTGATATTTTTCTTGCTTGCTGTAAAAAATGTGTTATTTTTAGCTGTACCAAGTATGACTTGCACCATAAAAATAATGCTTTTCTGTTTGCTATAATACTGAATTTTGATAACTATAAGCCAATTATTTTTAATGCTTAGAAAAAAATCTCTAAATAAACCAGTCTGTATGCCTTTTATTGTGCAAAACCACGATCCATTTCACATAGTTCACAAGCTACATGGAACATTTCATCCAACTCAAATAAGACATTTTCTCAGAAAGACAAAAATAAATGGATGTTTTCCCTTTTTTGTCCATTTTTTCTGTTTTAGCATGCATAGCTAATTTTTATTAAGGAAACGTTTTAAGGAAAACATTTGTTTTTTTTAATTCCCACATAGCTGTAGATGTTTTTTTTCAATTAGTCCAGGTTTGCTAAACAACAGTAAACCAAATGAGAAAGCTCTTGCATCCCGTGGTTAAGTACTCGGTAGGGGGGCTGCTTAAATGTCCTGGTCACGTGAGCCGTGATGTGGGAGATTTAAACTTGAAGGATATACCGACCTCATTATAGAGGTCTGTATCTTAGGAAGCAGGGGATCCCCAGACCTGAAATTATGGATTTCAACTCCGGAGAAATCCTGCTTCAAACTTATGTACAATATACAGTAGGGGGGAAGGGGGGGGGGTGGAAGGGATAGGGACTCTCGCATCAGCTGAATAACGTATTAACACAGGTGCAAGTAGGGAACAAGAATTAATTGATAAAAAACAAAGAAAGGGAACCCTATTAGAAGCACTCAATGTGTGAAAGTAGTGAGAATGAATATATATTAAAATCAATTTATTAATAAAGCATTAAAAATATATATATTGGTAAATAGAATCCATGACCAATAGGTGAAAAGAGTACACAAACAAACAAACAAATACAAATAAAACACACGATAGTTGTTGAGCTCTAGTGTCAATATCTACAATAGTATCTACACTCTGAAATCCTAATCAGGAACAAAATGCATCCAGAAAGAAATGGTCAAGAAAAAACACTAGGCTAATAACAACTTAAAAGACCTGTGATGTAATAAAACAGGTTGCGTGAAGACTGACTCATATATACTGTAAAAATGTGTCACGCGCCGAGCTGCTGATCATCAGTCGATAGCAGCGTACTGTGCAAACATACAAGGTGCTAGTTAGGTGGTGGGGGATATAACCTAGGTTATAGGCACACCAAAATGGTAAAAAAATAGCCTAGAGGCACGATTGTATCGTATCAAATTATAACCTCATACAGAATGTTACTTAGTCACCCCAAGATAGGATGGTCTACGCTACCAACTATAGGCACACTAAAGGTGTAAGTCAGCCTAGAGGCGCGAATCAAGGTTCGCATCAATTTATAGCCTCCTACAAATCAATAGCTAGGGGTGAGGAATGTGCCCTCTGGATCAAAAACACCTAAATCAACTATGTATCCATGCAAGCACAGTATGCGGTACAGCCCAAAATACTAGACAATGTAGCATATGGGTTCCTACTTCGTTATACCTCCATCTATCTAGTCTCTAATGATAGACTTCATTGTAGCATTAATATGGACGTGGGGGTACGAAACAGCAACGGTGGGGAGTGGGGTAGGGTAATAGTGGGGAAGCGGAGGCGGAGGAAAGAGACCGCCTCAAGCAGAGTGGCACTAATAGCGCTCACAACTCAAGCCCACTAAATGGACACAGTAAGGTGTACACAATATATATAAAGGTAGTAGAAAGTTACAATATATCTGAATATGTTAATCAAACATCGGTCACCTTTATACCTTGTTGCCGCTTCCTAAACCCTCCGTATACCTCACCCTTGTTGTACCACCGGATGCGTTGTGACGTCAGTCGAAACTCTGCCTCCCACCTGACGTACGTTTCACGGAGGCGCTTTGTCGAAGGTGGTGACGTCTTACTGAACGGAGGAGGTATTTATGTACAGATGTTCACCTAGTAGACCATCGTAATTGCAAAATGTGTAAGTATTAACCCTGTAGGAGGCTCTCTTTAAATATATTAATGGAGCCTTGACTGGTAGTCGCGATTAACTAAAAATGGAGGCGATAATAATTGAACTCAATAGATAGATGAGACCTATAGTGCACAAAATGTTAAGTATGAGGATGAGTAAAATACATAGCAAAAAAGCTACAGGTGGAGCTGCTTATATAAACTACTTTTGATTGGTAAATGGAATACAAAACTGTTGGAAGGATGGTAGGAACTCCTCAAGCAAAAGTTCCTCAAGCAAAAGGGGGAAGGGGGGTGGCTGGAGGAATGTCCAGATCTCATAGGTATTAGTGATGCAAAGAAAACCAGATATTATATGGCTATGTCATACTAATACAGTACTGCCAATGGATTAGGAGGTACATAGAGACTGGGAACCTTTAGATGAAAGGTGTAAATAGAAAACCTTCGTTGAGCCCCCTGGGGGTCAAAGTGCCCAGGTGATATATCCATTTTGATTCTTTTTGGAGGATTACGTTATTCCAATTACCTCCTTTCGGGTTAGGAGGGACACGTTCTATCCCCAGGAACTGAAGATCCGAAATATCCCCATTGTGAACCTGATGAACATGGTTAGATAGGGGCTTATCAAGGTGGTTCTTAATGGCTCCCAAATGCTCAAGAATACGCTGACGGAACTCCCTTATCATTTTGCCAATGTATTTCTTCCGACATTGACAGATTATCTGATAAATTACTTCTGTTGTTCTACAGTTTTCTTTCTGGATTCATTTTGTTCCAGATCTGATTAGGATTTCAGCGTGTAGATACAATTGTAGATATAGACACTAGAGCTCAACAACTATTGTGTGTTTTATTTGTATTTGTTTGTTTGTGTACTCTTTTCACCTATTGGTCATGGATTCTATTTATCAATATATATTTTTAATGCTTTATTAAAAAATTGATTTTAATATATATTCATTCTCACTACTTTCACAAATTGAGTGCTTCTAATAGGGTTCCCTTTCTTTGTTTTTTATCAATTAATTCTTGTTCCCTACTTGCACCTGTGTTTATATGTTATTCAGCTGATGCGAGAGTCCCTATCCCTTCCCCCCTCCCTTTCCCCCTATATTTTACTGTTATCCATGTGAACTTAGTTCACCTATTCTCTCAGCTCACTATAAATTCTTATTCCAATGGCCGGATTTCTATCAACACAACCTGACTTTGTAAATTGGCAAATGAAGCTAAAAATGTATTCTCAAGTGATTCTGACTGCATTGTAACTCCTAACAGTAATATTCTAACCTTTTTTACAACATTAGACAAAACATTTAAACAACGAGCGAAACTATGGTGGGAGGTGTCAAGTCTTCAAAACTATCTTAGTACAGACCGCATTCTGCAAGGTCTAAGAGTTAACTTGGCACCTTCCCACCTCTTCTAAGAGCAGTCCTTTATTATTATTATTATTTTTTTTGCACACTGCACACACTGCACACACTATCACTGCACACACTGCTCACTGCACACACTGCTCACTGCACAGTGCACACTGCACACACTCTCACTGCACACTGCACACTGCACATTCTCACTGCACACACTGCACACAGCACACTGCACACACTCCCTGCACACACTGCTCACTGCACACACTGCTCATTGCACACACTGCTCACTGCACACACTCTCACTGCACACACTGCACAGTGCACACTGCACACACTCTCACTGCACACTCTCACTGCACACACTCTCACTGCACACACTGCACACAGCACACTGCACACATTGCTCACTGCACACACTGCTCACTGCACACACTGCACAGTGCACACTGCACACACTCTCACTGCACATACTCTCACTGCACACACTGCACACAGCACACTGCACACACTCCCTGCACACAATGCTCATTGCACACAATGCTCACTGCACACACTGCTCACTGCACACACTGCACAGTGCACACTGTACACACTCTCACTGCACACTCTCACTGCACACTCTCACTGCACACACTCTCACTGCACACACTACACAGCACACTGCACACACTCCCTGCTCACACTGCTCACTGCACACACTGCTCACTGCACACACACACACACACACACACACACACACACACACACACACACACACACAGTTAACTTGGCACCTTCCCACCTCTTCTAAGAGGAGTCCTTTATTATTATTATTATTATTATTATTATTTTTGCACACTGCACACACTGCACACACTCTCACTGCACACACTGCTCACTGCATACACTGCTCACTGCACACACTGCTCACACTGCTCACTGCACACACTGCTCACTGCACACTGCACACTCTCACTGCACACACTGCACACAGCACACTGCACACACTCCCTGCACACACTGCTCACTGCACACACTGCTCATTGCACACACTGCTCACTGCACACACTCTCACTGCACACACTGCACAGTGCACACTGCACACACTCTCACTGCACACACTCTCACTGCACACACTGCACACAGCACACTGCACACACTGCTCACTGCACACACTGCTCACTGCACACACTGCACAGTGCAAACTGCACACACTCTCACTGCACACTCTCACTGCACACACTCTCACTGCACACACTGCACACAGCACACTGCACACACTCCCTGCACACACTGCTCACTGCACACACTGCACAGTGCACACTGTACACACTCTCACTGCACACTCTCACTGCACCCTCTCACTGCACACACTCTCACTGCACACACTACACAGCATACTGCACACACTCCCTGCACACACTGCTCACTGCACACACTGCTCACTGCACACACACACACACACACATCCATATACACACACACATCCATATACACACACACACACACACACACACACACACACACACACACACACACACACACACACACACACACACACACACACACCCATATATACACACACACACACACACACACACACACACACATATACACATACACACCCATATACAAACACACACCCCCATATACACACACACACACACACACATCCATATACACATACACACCCATATACACACCCACATACACACACACACCCATATACACACACACAGTTTCTCTCCCATATATACATACACACACACTCTCTCACTCTACACAGACGGCGGGGTCAGAACAGAGGAAAGGCCGCGACCAGCACCACCACCTGCTCCCCCCCTCCTCCCGCGCAGGCAGCGGGAGCGCCGGGGACAGCGGTGGGGAGAAGAAACCCCCCGCTACCACCTCCATGCAGGCAGTGGGAGCACCGAGCACGTGGGGGGGATCAGAGGTAAGCGGGAACCCGAGGGACATCCCCGCTCCCATCTCCTGCCCCGCGGACTGTCACGCGGTGACAGGGGGAAGCGGGAACCGGAGGGACATCCCCGCTCCCATCTCCTGCCCTGCAGGCTGTCACGCGGTGACAGGGGGAAGCGGGAACCTGAGGGATATCCCCGCTCCCATCTCCTGCCCCGCTGGGTGAAGGGTGCTGCGGGGGGGAGGGTGATGATGCGCCAATGCTGCTGGGGGGTGGTGGTTTTGGCCAGGGGGGAAAGGAACTCAGGCCTTTGGGAAACAATGTTCTAACTAATCTTTTTGGCGGCGGCCATTTTGTTTTTGCGTGACCCCGTTACTAACGCGGTGGTCTCTGGGTGGACCCCGAGGACCGCATTATAACGGGGTTTACCTGTACATGCTCAGCATCACTAATGAAACTATTGATTGAACATTAAAGCGAATAGTTAAAAATCACCAATGAAGAATTGAAAAGACACTTGAGTAATTTAGAGAAATGTAGAGATCAAACTGATTTTATTGTTTATGAAAATAAACTATAAATCAATATTGAAAAAATTGTGAAAGAGCTTAAAGAGCGGAAGCACAAGAAATTTCAGCGAGACACTAAAGATTATAAAGATGGCAAAATCTATCGCCATCTCTGTATTGAGAGAAAGAGTAGGCCCAATCATACCGAATCTTCTACAGATTGGGACTCCTCAAATGATGAGGGGGAGCACACAGGTTGACCACCTAATAGACCCGACTCTGATCGCGTGCATTTTTTAGAACAAGGAGAATGAACCCATTGATGCACTTCATGAACGAACATCACATCATAAGAAACATGGACACCATATCAGCAGAGCTGACCACTCACTGCACACTACTGTGTTAAAGGAAGCTGAAAAGGATTGAGACAAGGGTGAGTAATGCAGTATTTTTCCTCAGATTAAAAAAAATCTTATTTTTTATCAAAAGGTTTCTGTGACAGTTTTTATAAAAAGAAACACAATTCTCACATCATCAGTCAAAAATTCTGGCCCGTAAGATTTACTTTGTATGAAACACTGCAAAATATGTTTGCTCGGTTCTCTGTCTGCTAGTTCTTCTGACCTCTTGTAATAATATTACTCATTTTTTTTAAATTTTACTATACTGATACACTTGATGCATTTAAGAGATTTTATATGCACTTCCCCTCTCCATTCTTTCAAACTTGTACATTAGGATGCACACGGAACACATTGTAGTTCCTCTTCTTATGTTACAGTAAGTGTATTCTGTTTTAGCCTTCTGGATATATGAAATCCATCTAAAAGTATTGAAATTATGTTAAATATCCTTTCAACAATAGCTACAAAATTAAAAGCAAATTAAATGAATCAAAATTTACAAGAAATTCTAAAGCCATTCCATACCATTTTTTTTAAATATTCCAATATTATAATTCAGGACACAATGTCAATATATATATATATATATATATATATATATATATATATATATATATATATATATATATATATATATATATATATATATATATATATATATATATATATAAACAAATCATAAAGGCAAGCAATTCGTTTTTAGCAATAATGGAATAAGATACTCATAAAAATGCGCAATGAAGCACTTAAAGATAAAATCTGTAATAAAACCTGTCATAAAATCCATTCAGTATTTAGCCCTTGGGGAATGAGTGTTCTCAATGTAAATATACATTATGTCTTGCGATGATGCAAAGTATTAACCCTGTCACCCCCACAAGTGTGAGGAGTAACATGTTCAATAGCTGTACAAGTTACTTAAGCTTACCTTGGGGCAATAAGTAGATGAGACTTATTGGTGGGCGAGATCTTTTATGTTTATATGTCTCATGTGATCTATTATGCAAAACCTTAAAGTTCTTGTAGTAAGAACCACAGATTATTTGTGGCAACCACAACTCAATATATAAACATGATTAATTTTACAGTTAATTAATTAATTTGAGAGTTTCTGTTGCATGGTTGCAGACCTGTCCGAGACATGAAAATGTACCAACAAGTTTTTTTTGCCATATTTTCTTGTTATATCTATAAAATAAAGTGTTTGTTGCATAAAGGGGCATGTTTTCCAGTGACTCTATCTATATGATCCAGAGAGCATACATAATATATTAGAAAACACGTGATTCTGAACCTCCTAAGTAGAGATAGCGAATTTGACTGAATCTGATCCATGGATTTTACAAAAATCCGACCGCGATACCAAAATCTGACTGCTGATTGGGCATTACAAAATCCGGACAGATCCAGAGGAATCCTCCATTAGTTCTGTACCACATGGATTCCATCTTAAACCCCTGCAAATCCAGACTTTAGGAGAAACAACAGGTGTTAACACTTCGCTAATAACAGAACCCAACTAATGGCAATCAGAGTATAGTAAATTAGTAGACTATGATAGCCAGGGCAGCCAATTGTCCCAATTTAGGGGCGTATTAGTTACTCCATTACAAATGACACACTAGAGTGAGTATTATTAACAAAGACGCAAAAATAATAAAACTTTATTTCTAATTAATCAACAGTGATGATCATAAAAACATATACAACGTAACAATGTATTAAAAATAACCAGATGGGGTGGCTCATGGTACAGTAGATAAATATAACCTGAAAGAAATGGGTGTACAGATGTATCTTGACCCTAGATGATTCTGAATCAGGTTAATGATCTAAGTATTGATAATGCTAATGAGGTCTAATGAATAATGGAGGCTCAAAATGCACTTATCTTGTGCTACAGCACAGTAAGATCATATCTTTGGTATCCGGTACAGACTATAGCGTGTGTCCTTGGTATGTTAGCGGCACAGAAAGGAGGATTTCTGAATAAGAACAATGTCCTTATGTGCTCTGAGTCATACAAGTTAAGCAATATCACGCAAAGGCTATTTATGTAGCTAATATATCCACGAAGCATGCACAGCCTGTAACAAACAATTTGATACTTTGCAGTTGAAACCAATTCAAGCAGAATACCACATGTAAGGCAAGAGTTGAATAATTATTCTGAATGAATACCTCCACGCTGTTTGCAGCCGCTCATTGGCTAATCACTCCAAAGTATAGCCTCTATTCTAGAGGTACGCTCCATTTAACTGATTGGCAAGGTGCAGTGTACAACATATGCAATTAAAAACTGCCCTAATTGTCTGTATAACCACGTTCAGTTAATCCATATAGTGACATATATATATATATACATGTAGAGGTATCAGTACCGTGTTAGCCGAGCTTCAATAATCAAAAAATAAATAGATTATACCGTTCTGTGGCTAACGAAATGCTTTTATTTGTGCGAGCTTTCGAGATACACTGATCTCTTCTTCCGATGTTACAATGAATGAAGCAAGGATAACTTAAAAACAGTGTCTCTTGGAATGTTATCTGTGCTTGTCCTTCCCCCGGTGTGGATGTGTTTTATGGCTAGAGGTGTCAAAGGGTAACTGAAAGCAAGTGAAGAAAGAGTGTGTATGTGTATAAGCCATAAAACACATCCACACCGGGGGAAGGACAAGCACAGATAACATTCCAAGAGACACTGTTTTTAAGTTATCCTTGCTTCATTCATTGTAACATCGGAAGAAGAGATCAGTGTATCTCGAAAGCTCGCACAAATAAAAGCATTTCGTTAGCCACAGAACGGTATCATCTATTTATTTTTAGATTATATATATATATATATATATATATATATATATATATATAGCAAGTGTAACCCAGGTCCCATATGAGCTCTCTTCGCGGCCCCTGGGTCCCCTTGTTCTGTGTCTGCCCTTACCTCTGGGAGTGGGTGTGCTTGGCAGAGGTTGCAGGATAAATGCAGAGGAGGTATGGAGCGGCGACCACGTCGCCGGAAGCACCCGTCAGCCCCTTAGAATGGCGCCGCCATCTTATTCTGCGGTGCATGCGCAATGAATCTGGCGCATGCCCAGATCGTCTCTCTTGCCCGGTGGCCATTAGAGGGTTCACGCATGTGCAGTAGGACCCCGGAGTGGCAGCCATTAGGACAGGCTCGCAGGGAACTACAAGCCCCATCATGTGCACAGGGGCTGGAGATCAGGTGGCCCAGATAAGCCAATATGGCTGCAGCAATCCCCTGCTCCCTGCTATGGATACATTTGGTGTGCTGGAAGCCACGTTGGTTGGAGCTGGGATAGCAGAAGGGTAGGGTGTGTATGTGCAGGGTGCCAGTGGCCCCTGCACTAGACCAGATACACACCTTAGGTCCCATCTGGGCCCCAACTCCCCTGTATAGCTTGTAGTTGCTGCAGGGACAGGCCCATATATAGAGACACTGCTCTGTAGAACCAGGTTGAGGGACACAGTCAAGACACGGCTGTATCCTGATTACAGAGGTCTGGGATCAGCCACCTGCATCATAGAGACTATCTTCGTGTGGGACACTCCAGTGGGAAACCACCCCACGCGGAGGCAGACTCATTGCAGAGGCGGATTCCATCGCTGGATCAGCGGATCTTTTCTGTCATCAGCCGGTGTGCCTGGGTGCTGGAACACCCAGCAGGTACCCAAATACACCAAGTGCACCAACCGTACATTTATTCTAAGGGGCAGTGCTGTCTCACACATGGGGATGGGTGCGGGACTCTAAGGACACGGTGTTGGGAAAACGGTGGTGGGTTATGGCCATGCGAGGCTTGATGGGTAGCTGTACCTCATTAGCATTATTAGTAAGTCTAAGCACACCAACCTCCCTCCTTCCTCACTCCGCACCAAAGGGAATACGTCACTTCTGGAAGCATCGCCGGAAACAAAGGAATCAGGTGAAAATCTTGCAGCATCTCAAAAATTATGGGGATGGAGCACCCTCTCCACATACACATATACACATACATGTCCGGTATTACCTCATTTTTTAGTGGACGGGGTCCAAATACAGGACACTATAGTTCAATACAGTACACCTGGAAACCCTATTCACCTGGGAGTATTTGTGCTCCATATCTTGTACCATACTTTGTAGAAGGAACATTAGTTTAAAATGAGGTTCACTACAAATGCAGAAATGAAACAAAAATGAATAAGAAAAAGAGAAGTGCACTCCAATAAAAAATGTGTATTTTAATGGGTCATCATTAAAAACGGAGGTTACAGCCCACCTACACGTTTTCTTGTGTACTGTATTAAGTGATAAAAAAGAGTCGTTCTAATGTTGATATTCTCTGATCAGTTCATTTGAATTTCCTTTTATTCAAATGAGTTTGAGAGCTCGTAGATAATAATATATCTTTATCTGTAGATAAGGCACTTTTGAAAGCTTGTGGCAACTCACATGAAGATTAGTTGCAGTGCAGTGAGGACTGAAAACGACTGTAAAAGAGTTTCATATTTTCTTATTATGAAGAAATTAGATTGTGTTTGAATCTGAATAAAACACACTATTGAGTGGTCAATACGTATAAATAAGTGCAGTTTGTTACAGACATATTTATAACACATCTTAACTCAATTCATTAGAGATAACAATAAAACTAAAGGATTTAAAATGAACTATTCTGAATATAAGATTACATATACAGTATGCTGATGCCATTTATGAGCAACCCGGTTTGATAAATAACTCTAATAATTAGATAATTCAAAAATGTTCATAATGAATGAATATAAAAATAATATTATCTTTTATTCAAATGGCACCAACATATTCTACAGCACAGTACAATGTGGGAGGGGGGACAACAACAGTGTTCAGCAAAATTGTTACATTAATTAAGACAAACTAAAAATACAATAAGATTCAAAATAAGCAGAAAAAAGTACTTTGCTTAAACATCACAAGTGAAACTTTTATCTAACTAACAAAGTAATTTTCCTTTCTGTGATTATGTAAAATGTAAGGGAGGGAGCTTTCTGTATTGTTTTAGTTTTGATTCTACAACATTTTGGTGTTTTGGTTTTGCTGCAAGAACTCGGTTGCTTTTGTTTTATATTTCTAAAAACGATGCAAATCCCCCCAATGAAATTCATACTTTTGTGCATAAATTCCCAGGTTTTCTGTTCCTGGACCCAAAAATATTCCCAATTCAAACATTTGTGCATACGTTAGTGAGTTTTCCATTTGCAAACTGAAAAGCTGACAAAATTGAAATTGAATCCGAGGTGGTGCCTGCCTCAGGGTTTGCTCTGTATTTCGCTTGAAACATTTGTTCCAGAGTTTTACTTGGAAACCCGAATTGTGTGGTTTGGAGGAGTTTGGACTATAGATGGGTGAATTTTGATGGATTAGTCCTAAAGAGGCAGATTTTTTTTTCTTATTAATGAAACTCTGTTTGACGGATTTGGAATCCAAACCTGCAAACTGAATCCGAATCCGAATTGGTCAGACTGAATTACAATAGGGGGAGAAGTAGCATATGCAGGCCATGCAGGAAGTGTGTGTCACTGTTTAGACCTCAATTTTCGGATTTTGTTGAATCGGATTTCCGATTCAATACAAATCTGATCTCGTATTTTTTTCAATCTAAATCGGAGAATCCGAGCCCCATGGAGGGATTTTAAAGAATCCGAGCAGGCAAAAGTGGATGAAATTCGACTCGTCCATCTCTAGTTTTGACTCCTCATATGCTACTTTATTTTAAAATAATTTTGGCCTACAAATTTTATAATTAAAAAATGATTTAAAAAAATTGTCTATCTTCTGATTCCTGGTTAGGAAGAAAAGCAATGATTAAAATGAACATACTGTATTAGATATGATCCTTTATTTTATGCAAGCTGATAAAAATACTCAAATATTTTCCCATAAATTTATCAAGTTCATATAAAAGCCAGAGTAAATAAAATATATTATATGTATACCTAAGAGAATTTGAGGCCTAAACTTTATCATTGTTATATTGGTTGCAAATTAATATCACACATTTAAAAAAATAAATAATACATAAACAAAATATTTTGGTTAAAATTAGAAATCATAAATTACTTTCATTTAATTGTTATTCTTTGGTTTAAGAAGAAAGTCAAGTTAATGATATATTTTCAACATATAATCTAATGCCTAAGCAATTGTATGTTTACATTATTATTTATTATTTGTTGAAAATGTAGATGTTCCAATTGCAACATTTGAAATCACCTACGAATTAATACACTTTATATTTCTTTAATAATAACAAAGTAAGGAAATGAGGGCACACATGTGTCAAGTTTCTAATCCTACAAGTAAAATTCTTGAATATTTTCAAATTCAAAACTGGATTCAAAGCACTCAAATGAAAAATGTAATGTTGTAACAATTTTTGACCAAATATATTCGTAGTATAGTAAGAAAATGGCTCATTTCAAACATACAGAATATAACATTATTGATGAACTGGAGGCAAGTGTCAAACTACATGACACCAAATAATGTATTTTGGTCACATCCATAATTCTTATCATGATGTGTTCTTTATCAAGTAGCCAAATTCATTATCTTATTTAAAAGAGTGTGGCAACTTCAGAAAAAAAAGTCAGACAAATATAAATATTTTATTATACTAATGTAAACAAAAAAAGCATTTGTTTACTTGTCTAACTTTTTTTTCTTTCTAAATTTAACTAATGTTTTTTTATTTTTTATGTTGAGTGTTCATTAGAATTGTTAGTTTGACTTTGTTCCTTTGTTTGGTAGGTAATTATGGTGCCATCAGATAAACATAAGTACTGCAGCTGGTATGCTTGAATCCACTGTTCCACAGGAAGTGATACATATCAATATTTCACTTGATACTGTAGTTATGAGTAAAACAGTTATTTTAAGGGTGACTGAATCTTTTTAAGGGAGCCAATTACACTGATATATTGTTTTGAATTTATTGACCCATTAAGATCCAGAATCTTCTGATCGATTTTGTAGAAATTTAGTTGAACTGGGTGTTTTCATAAACCCCCTTTTCAAAGGAATTCCAAAATTCCGAGAAAAATAGTTTACTGTACAGTATGTATGCTATAACCTATCAACATTTATATTTGTTTGGTTTATTTATATATAAAAAAAGCCTGAGCGAGATTGACAAGGGCTACTATACAGAAAGGTAATGATATAGAGAAGAGCTTCACTGAAATTCATCTCAGGCACCAAAAACATAGATTGTAAGCTTTACAGGGCAGGGACTGTGTCTGCAAAATGTCTCAGTAAAGCGCCACGTAAAACTAGCAGCGCTATATAAGAACAAACAATTATTATTATAATTATTTTTATATCTACATATTCATCTTAGCAGCTGATTCTGTCCTTGTTTAATCATTGTTGTATATTCTGCTTCCATCATAGCTACTGCTGACTTCTTACAGAAGTGTCTCAAAGACCCATTCTTGTGTCAATGCATTTAGAGAGCTTAATTAAAACTATAGATGTAGGCCATTACATCATTAATTCAGATAACACAACATGTATATACAGTATGTATGTATGTCTTTATTTATATAGCGCCATTAGTGTACATAGCGCTTCACAGTAGTAATACACTTGACAATCATATAAATAACAAATACAGTAATACAAATAACAGATCATGGGAATAAGTGCTTCAGACATACAGTAAAAGTAACATTTCAGAAGAGGAGTCCCTGCTCCGAGGAGCTTACAATCTAATTGGTAGGTAGGAAGAATGTACAGAGACAGTAGGAGGGAAGTCTGATAAGTGCATCTGCAGGAGGGCAAGCTTTATGTATCATGTGCATAGTATTATCCACGGTGGTACTCATATGCTTCTTTAAGCAAGTGTGTCTTAAGGTGGGTTTTAAAGGTGGATAGAAAGGGTGCTAGTTGGGTATTGAGGGGAAGGGCATTCCAGAGGTGTGGGACAGTCAATGAGAGAGGTTTAAGGCAGGAGAGGGCTTTAGATACAAAGGGGGAAGAGAGAAGACATCCTTGAGCAGAACACAAGAGTCGGGATGGTGCATAGCGAGAAATTAGGGCTGAGATGTAAGGAGGGGCAGAAGAGTGTAAAGCTTTAAAAGTGAGGAGGAGAATTGAGTGTGAGATGCAGGATTTGATCGGAAGCCAGGAGAATGATTTCAGCAGGAGAGACGCTGAGACAGATTTAGGAGTAGAGTGATTCTGGCAGCAACATTTAGGATAGATTGTAGGGGAGATAGGTGAGAGGCAGGAAGGCCGGACAGCAGGATGTTGCAGTAATTGAGACGGGATATAATGAGGGCCCGAGCCAGAGTTTTAGCAGTCGAGCAACAGAGGAAAGGGCGTATCTTTGTAACATACCATTATAACGGAAAATTTCAGTGTCCAATGGATTCAGTAGCAGTGTTGGTGTGGAATATCACACCGCAATATACTATGAGATGTGACAATGAAGTCTGCTACATTTGTACTTACATTCCAAATTTAAAGATGGTTGAAGACTGCTACTGTACTGTAACAACAGTATCTGCAAATCTTTCCTTACCAGCTACAAACTTACTTTTAGGGCACTGTACTGCATGCACTCACTTGTATTATTAGGAATGGATCTAAAGTATTATTTTTATATCAGGTACACTTTAAACTTCACTGTCAAATGATGGAATGGAGGAGCTTCAACATTTTACAGAACGTTTGGACTTTATTTTTGTATTATGTTCCATTTTAATTTCACTTTTGCTTTAGGATTACTTTTTTCTATGATTGTAGTATCAGGAAGCAATAGCACGTCCTATAAAAGGATTATTCTCACTTTTGAACTCTGATTCCCAACAAACCCACAGGCCAGAGTCACTGCCTGGGTCTTGCTGCTGTATCTAAGAGATGTAATACAGTATTATGTTGCTACTTTCTTTTCTATGCTAAGGTATTCGGCCTTCCTTTAGTTTAAACCTTTATGTTAAATAAAAATGGAATCACACAGTGACTTCTGTGATTTACCTTACACATTTTTCTTGAGAATAAACTTTCTTAGATACAACTTCAGGAAAAGGTAGACCAAAGCACACCAGCAAAAACGGAGGAGGAAGGACCCAAAACGAAAAAATAATTCATTGTACCTGCACTTGAGCGCTTTAGCCTACTTTCCATATTAGATACAACTTCAGCATTTGCATTGGATCTATCTAAATTCAACACTTATACTTTACTTTGGCCTGAGGCAAATATATAACGATTTCATGGCAATATGTTTTGCTTTACTTTTTACTTTCCAAAATATTGTCACCGTGCTAACAAATGACTAAAAATGAAAAATATTTCTCACGGCCACTTGTTATAAGGCTACAACACTTTACTGTAAATCCGAATGTGACGTGGATTGACCAATTCCTTTGAGCCACAAATTTCCACGGATTAGTCTTAAAAAGGCTAATTCTTTTTTCCCTGTTACTGAAACTCGGTTCAACGGATTTGGAATCCGACCTGCAAACTGAATCCGAATCAGTCAGACCGAATTACAATATGGGGAGATGTAGTATATGCAGGCCATGCAGGAAGTGGGAGTGTCACTGTTAAAAAAAAACCATTTTAATATAAATGGTCCCAAACACACATCAAATATTTAGGAATATACATAACAAACACATACAATTTATTATACCAATATAACTACCCACCTCTATTTGAAAAAATAAAAAAAGATCTTCAGACCTGGATCGACTATCAAATATCCTGGATCGGAAGGATAACAGCAGTAAAAATGAATATCTTGCCCAGGCTGTTATACTTCTTTCAAACTCTCCCAATAAAAGTTCCTATCAGGGAGCTCAAAAATATTCAAAATAGAATCTTTCACTTTATCTGGAAGCACAAAAGACCACGGGTTGCAAGATCGGTAATGCTAGCACTGAGATCGGGAGCGGGTATGGGGGTACCAGATATCATCAAATACTACCATGCGGCCCACCTAAAACAAGCAGTAATGTGGAACTGTGAACCAAAACTTGCGGTTGGCTGGGGATCGAGTCCTCCTATGTGGGCCCTTCCACTCTAACAGTGGAGCTATGGAGCTCTGGGGAGGGGGAGAGCCCTGCGGGAAGATTTAAACATGGGGCGATGAGGTGCACATGGGACATTTGATCCAAAAGCAAAAAAAGATATGACCTCTCCAACCACCCCTCAAGCCTGATCCCGATAGTCCATAATCCTGGGTTCCCGCCGGGGTGTTCCCCCAAATATGTGGAGCAACTCAGAAATATGGACATACTGGCAGCAAAATACCTCATTAAAGAAGGAGAGATCGTCTCCTATCATGAGTTAAAGCAAAAACCCCACAGACAGAACCTCCCAATCGTTAGCTATTTACAGATCCGACACTTTCTGCAAACGGTGTCTCAGAAAAACAAATTTACTACCTTAACGAACTTTGAGAAATGATGTATGAAAGGCCCTTACAGAGGAGGTTTTATCTCGGAGATATACACGGGTATAGCATCTCATGCAACTCCCCAACCTCACAATTATATGCGGAAATGGGCTGAAGACCTAAACATAGACATAGCTAGGGAAGACTGGAGGAATATCTGGGAATCGGCAGCTAAAACATCAATTTGCACAGTCATAAAAGAAAACATATACAACATTTTGTTCCAATGGTACCCAACCCCGAGTAGACTGAACCAGATCTTCCCAGGAACTCCAGATCTCTGCTGGAGAGGATGTGGTATAAGAGGGGACATGGTCCATATCTGGTGGAACTGCTCATGCATTCAGATATTCTGGACCATGGTACAAGGCCTGATTCTCGATAAAACGGAACTGAGAGTGCCTATAGACCCGCTGACATTCCTGATAGCAAAACCAATAGAGGAACTTCAATCCCCAGTAAGCAAACTTATATCATTTATATTAACGGTGGCTCAATGCTCCATAGCAGCTGCATGGAAAACCATACATCCCCCATCTAGACGTACAGTCATATTAAGAGTTAACTACGTTAAACTAATGGAAAAACTATCAGCCCAATTAAACCACACCCTTGACAAATTTGATAAGATATGGGAACCCTGGTCCCTAGACTAAAACAACCACAATACTGAAAGGAAACACTCCTTCCATAAACTTAGGAACCCCAAGTAGACAGACCTCGAACCTTCCCCTCTCCCCCCCATCCACCCCAACCCCCCTCTTTGTCTTCCCCTCTTCCTTCTCTCTCTACCATTTCTCAAGATCTACCTATTTCATAGGTACATAAGCATGACTCACATGATTGGATTACAAAATCAATATGGTACTCGCTTTGTTCTAGAAATGCTGTATTTTAATTTATGTTAAAAATCCACAAATGCTTCGTTGAACAACAGTCTTGTGATACGTAAGTCAATGTTTAAAGAGATGTTACTGTATTGTGAAAACAATAAAAAAGATTGAAACAAACAAAACAAAAAAACATTTTCGGATTTTGTCGAATCGGATTTCCGATTCAATACAAATCCGATCTCAGATTCTTTCAAATCTAAATCGGAGAATCCAAGCCCCATAGAGGGATTTTAAAGAATCTGAGCAGGCAAAAGTGGATGAAATTCGACTCTGGATTTCAGCCTTTTGATCGGATATGGCCTGAATAACCCAGGAAAATGTGCAGATTGGTTCGTTCATCTCTAGTTTTGACTCCTCATATGCTACTTTAGTTAAAAATAATTTTGGCCTACTCATTTTATAATTAAAAAATGATTTACTAAAATTGTCTATCTTCTGATTCCTGGTTAGGAAGAAAAGCAATTATTGAAATGAACATAAAGAGACAGTCCTTGGAGCATTAATTATTAAACCTGATGTATAAGTTCCCAATGTCACGGTTGTGCTCGCCACAAACCTGGGTCGGACCGCGTGGCTGAGGTGGGGTTGTATAAGCACCGACCTTAGACCGCGCAGGCTGATCCGGATTGCGCAGTTCGTAGTTGTACATAGCAGGGTCGTGACTGGAGATGGCAGCATCGTCAGTGGACAAGCCTGGGTCAGGATTGGAGACATCAGGATAAACGTTATTCAAGGACAAGTGGATAAGGGAAACTCCCTTAATTGGGTCCTCATGTGGTTTTTAACCCTGGCTTGTATGCCGCAATAAAGTTTTTTTATCCAGCACCTTGCCTCCAGCCTATTAAATTTTGTTACGGTACTACACCATTGGCATTTCTATTTTTCTGTTCCTTCTGTGACTGGGAGTGTTCGGTGTGAAGAGGGCTATTACCATCTGAAGACCCACTGCTTTCCAGTCCCATATACCAGAGAACCAGCTAAAGATACCTTTCAAGGCCTTATTCTATCTACTTTTATGTAAGTAGTTAGTAGCTGTGTGGGTGTGATCTTCAGTATCAGAGAGTACTGCGCAATGGTCTTTTCGTTTTGTCTGATTTCAGATACACAGTCATCAACAAAGAAATTCTGAAAGACCATCTGTGACTTCTATGAACTGTTCCTTCATTCAGAGAATTGGGAACTTATACATCTAGTTTAATACCTGGTGGTGCGCCAAGGACTGTCTCTTTTTGTTTGCTATTTGTTACAGCCTCTTGGATAGGCTTGTTTTTTCCTTTGGCAGCCACCCCCTCATTCACTTGTTGGTGCCTGTGGGGTCTGTTCGCAGTATTGGTTATCCTTGTATAATTAGGGTTTACTAATCTCACTTTATTTGTTATCACTACACTAATTTGCATTTATCTATTGAGTATTATGTTTATGTAAATAGGTTGAGCGCTTAGTATATGTTTAGGTTTTCTCTTTTTTTCACCATTGAAATGAACATATTTGGTAGGATTCTTTATTTTATGCAAGCTGATAAAAATATGCAAATATTTTGACATAAATTTGTCACGGCTCAGATAAAAGCTAGAGCAAATAAAATATATATTATCTAGACCTACGAGACTTTGTTATATTGGCTGCAAATTAATATCACATATTTTTTAGAAAAAATTAAAACGTAACAAATTATTTTGGTTAAAACTAGAAATCATAAATTACTTTCACAAATTTGTTATTCCTTGGCTTAAGGAGAAAGTCAAAGTTAATTATACATTTTTACATAGTTACATAATTACATTGTAGATGAGGTTGGAAAAATACTTCAGTCCATCAAGTTCAACCTATGCTAAATTTAGACAAAAGATATTTTATCATATATCTATACTTATTGATCCAGATGAAGGCAAAAAAAACCCCACAGTCACATCATCCAATGATGTCTCATAAGGGGAAAAATAAATTCCTTCCTGACTCCAGGAATTGGCAATCGGATTAATCCCTGGATCAACATCCTTCACTTGTATAATTATTTGGTATATCCCTGTATACATTTCCTATCTAAAAAGATGTCCAACCTTTTTTTGAACAAATCTATTGTATCTGCCATCACAGTCTCCATGGGTAATGAAATCCATATTTTAATTGCCCTTACTGTAAAGAACCCTTTCCTTTGTTGCTGGTGAAATCTCTGTTCCTTCAACCTTAAGGGATGCCCCCGAGTCCTTTGTACTGCCCTTGGGATGAATAGTTCTTTTGAAAGCTCCTTGTATTGTCCCCGAATATATTTGTATATAGTTATCATATCCTCTCTTAGATGCTTCTTTTCTAATGTAAATGTAAGGAATCCGCTCCGCGGTTTACTGGTTGCCTTACCTTGCAGACCGGTGCAGTTCTGGAACTCTTCACCTGATATTACTGCAGCCTGGATTCACTCACCAAAGCTATCCAGCCACACACTCCCTCTGGTATTTACTGCAGCTGTGCAATCTATCACTGCAATCCAGCCTTGTATTCACTTATTGGAGCAGGACCTTCACACCCCCTGCCGGGGATTGGTCCGCTGGCCTTTAAGTACTATGTTCCCACAATGCTCCCTGCCGAGCATAGTCCTTACCGGATGTCACTACCTGTTCTGCCACAAGCTCTCGCTTGTTCTCCTGTGCTGAAGCGGAGGTTCCGTCCTGTGTCCTTCAGCTTCCTTCAAGCTCCCGCTTGTTCTCCTGTGCTGAAGCGGAGGTTCCGCCCTGCGTCCTTCAGCTTCCTTCAAGCTCCCGCTTGTTCTCCTGTGCTGAAGCGGAGGTTCCGTCCTGCGTCCTTCAGCTTCCTGTTCTCCTGTGCTGAAGCAGAGGTTTCGTCCCTGCGTCCTTCAGCCTCCTGGATTCCTGCACTGAAGCGGAGGTTTCGCCCCTGCGTCCTTCAGCCTCCTGGATTCCTGCACTGAAGCGGAGGTTTCCCTGTGTATCTACAGCTTCCTGGTTCCTGGGGCCTACTCTTTCCCTAATCTAGAGAGGCCGTGTCCTGGTTCCTGCGCTGCAACAGAGGATTCCCTAGCCCGCTCAGGACTCTTGCGCTGTAGCACTGGTTACCTGTGCAAATAGGCGGTGTGTAATCTGGTCTGTCTTCCACCTCCTGAGACCAGTACCATGGGCCATGGTCGCCGCACGCGCAGAGGCCACCCCCGCGCTCCTAAGCTGAAGCGGGGCTTTCCTGACTCCCTGTTGCCGAACTCCTGCTTGGACAATGTTTATTCTGACGTCTCCTGTCCTGACCCTGGCTTGTACAACGACGATGCTGTCTTCTCCTATCCTGATCCTGCTACATATGACTACGAACTGCGCAATCCAGATCAGCCTGCGCGGTCTAAGGTCGGTGCTTTTACAACCCCACCTCAGCCTCGCGGTCCGACCCAGGTTTGTGGCGAGCACAACCGTGACAGTATGCTCGGCCACACAAACTCGGACCGCCCTGTGGTGAGGGTTGATAAGTTTCTATCTGAAAGCCTGTCCCGGCCTGTAAACCAGTCCCAGTCTGAATACCAGTTTATATGTGAGATAATACCCCTGATTGAAGATCTGATTGTGTTTGTAGGTTTAACCCCTTTGCAAAATAAATGCCGTAATGATCTCATTATGAAGGTTTACCGCCTCCGGGACTTAAAACAATCGCTGGCCGCTTGTATTTACTTTCCTGGTTACCCTTTAACCTGGGAAAACGTGTACCCTTTGGAACTGGACGATGCCCAAAAGGAACTCTCTTCCCTGGCCTTGTCCTTAGACATTTATATTGCACAAGAGGACCCTCTCCTCATGTTGGCTCATGCCCAAAAAACACTCCATATCCTTTCCATGACATTGGACATTTGCATAAAGGAACAGGATCCTCCCCTCGCCAGCTTCGCTGCCGCTTGGCTGTATCCCTGGTCTACCACGGATCCTTGCCCTGATTGTATGGCCGGGTTCCCTGACACTAATGATATGTCTACGTTAACCCCTGCCGATCAGTCCTGTGAGGTCCCCCTGGAGGATACATATGTTTCTCTACCCAACATTAAGGTTCTAGTATCAGAGAATAAGTTCCTTAGTTCCCCTATTTCTAACTCCGAATCTGTCACTCCAGGTCTTGAGGGTTTTCCAGCTTTAACCTCTGCTAGGCAGTCCTGTGCGCTTTCCCCGTCAGAGAAAGAATCCCTAAGTTCTGTTCCCAGGGTCATTTCTGTATTAACCCCTGTGGGGCAGCTCTCTGAGTTTCCTTTGGTAAATCCCTGTTCTCTGTCAGCCATGGTCACGCCCCAGCTCCAGAGGAGAGATTCCTTGTCTCTTCTAATACAGAGAGAAGATTACCTATGTTCTACTCTCAGGCACTGTCTGCATTAACCCCTGTAAATTCTTGCTGCCTCCAAGTTAATGCCTTTGTTTTAGCCTCAGAGAATGAGTCCACAAGTCAGACAGCAGAGGTTGCATTGAGGGATTTCCATAACCGTACGGAGTCCTTAGATATTCTTTGCTATAAATCCCCTGCTTCAGCTCACTTTTCCGCAGTTTCGCCTCCGGAGTCTTCGGCTAAAGTTCTGGTTCCTGATAAATGTATTCTGGAGTCAGGTTTATCCCTAAGCTTGGTCGCAGAGTTCCTTCTCCCGGGTATTTCACTGAACCAGCCTGTCGCCCAGAGAGCGGTGATCCCTGCTTCAGCACGTAGTTCCCACATTATGGAATCTGCAGTAATTTCTGGTTTCCCAGACATTCCTTACCAAATACCTACTTCAGAGACCAGTACAGTTATGATTAACCCCTGTGTACTGTCTGAGTTCTCCTCCTCTTTAAGCTTAGGGTTAAAAGCATACAGTAGTCTGTATGTCCCTCCTGGGGTTCATATTGTGTTCCCAGGAATGTTTGCTGACGCACGGTTTTCTCCTAAAAGTGACGCTTTTTCATATAGATTAGTAAAAAGCCTGCACACTGTTTCCCTTTTCGCTGAATTGTGTCTTACTGGTTTGGAGACTCTGAGAGGTAATGATTCTCCTTCTGATTCTGAAGCTCTCCCTACAATGATTATCCTGGCTGGGGGTCCCCCTGATTTCTCTGTCCAGGCTAATTCTCCAGGGATCAACATATCTGTGGTCCATCCCTTAGTACTGTCTGAGGTCACCATGCCTATATTACAACTCCTGGGGTTTAAATCTGAGCTTTTTAGCTGTCCTGCCTTTGCTGAAACCCAGTCCCTCAGTACTGTGTCTAAATATGCCCCAGCAAACATGGGGTTACTCCGGGAAGAAATTAAAGCTCCTGTCTTAAAGGTTATTTTTTCTCACAGGTCCAGCAAATCTAGAACCTCAGTAATTGTTTCTAAGTCACTTATCAATACATCTGATTTTTTTCTCTAATCAAACCCAGACACCCTCACTATCAGTTAGGAGTCCTGTGATCAGAAATTCTGCACTAGAAAACACACCTATTCATGTTTTTGTCAGATTAGGTACCCCTGTGGTTAGGGTCCTTGCAGTTTCGGAAAAGACTCCTTGTACTCCTAAGGTGTCGGTCATTAAGACTTTTCATAGTTCATACTTACTGCTTGCTGGCTCTCAGGTCCCTGTCACTGAGGTACAGACTTCAGCTTCTGATGTTAGTTTCCCTCCCGCCACTACCCGGGTTCTGCCTTTTTCTCAAGCTACCGATATGAAAATTTCAAGGACTGTTCCTGATTCACTGTTCCTGATTCCCTGACAATACTATCTCCCACTGAGGATTTCCCAGTATTAGAGAGCCCTACTGTTGTTTGCTTCCCTGCTCCTGCTAAACCATGGTTTTTTCCCTCGGAATTTTCGGTTGTCCCTGTTATTTCCTCTCAGTTGGAAATACTCTGTACCTATCCCAAGATTTCGGTCTCTATGCCAGGTTTACTGCTTGCCTTGTCACCTGCCATACCAATACCGGGAGAGGCTTCCACCCAGCCTATACCCTCACTAATCATTACCTGGGAGACTTCTAGAGGGAAAATCCCTCACAAATTCCAACATGCAGTGGTCAGCCAAGAATTTTTCTGTTCCGAGGTTCCTCTTGGCATATTCGATCAACTATCAGGGCCGCCTATCCTAGATTCCGGTTCCTTTATTAAAGACTGGGCTTCCAGTGGGGGCTCTTTTGCCGTTTCTGCTCTGGAACTCTCTGGTTCTTCACAGCCCTGGATTTCCAAGACATTTTGCGGGGCGAGCCATGTACCAAGGATGTTTCTTCCATCACTCTCATATCCTAGAACTGTACTCACCAAAGAACTGCTCGTTTACGGATTCTCTTTCACCTAAAGAACTTTAGGAACAACTCAATGTCCCCGAGACCCATGGATGGTCCTGTCTGGCCGCAGTTCTCACCAGGGGGTGGGGTTATACTAAGGACTAACCACGAGTCTCAAGAACACGACTCTACTCCCAATCCTAGACGGTTCAGCAACAATTTCTGGTCCTCCAACTCTATGAGTGCTCATGTTCACCCGGAGGTCTCGCGTGAAGGGGGGGGGTACTGTAAGGAATCCGCTCCGTGGTTTACTGGTTGCCTTACCTTGCAGACCGGTGCAGTTCTGGAACTCTTCACCTGATATTACTGCAGCCTGGATTCACTCACCAAAACTATACTGCCACACACTCCCTTTGGTATCTACTGCAGCTGTGCAATCTATCACTGCAATCCAGCCTTGTATTCACTTATTGGAGCAGGACCTTCACACCCCCCGCCGGGGATTGGTCCGTTGGCCTTTAAGTACTATGTTCCCACAATGCTCCCTGCCGAGCATAGTCCTTATTGGATGTCACTACCTGTTCTGCCACAAGCTCTCGCTTGTTCTCCTGTGCTGAAGCGGAGGTTCCGTCCTGCGTCCTTCAGTTTCCTTCAAGCTCCCGCTTGTTCTCCGGTGCTGAAGCGGAGGTTCCGCCCTGCGTCCTTCAGCTTCCTTCAAGCTCCCGCTTGTTCTCCTGTGCTGAAGCGGAGGTTCCGTCCTGCGTCCTTCAGCTTCCTGTTCTCCTGTGCTGAAGCAGAGGTTTCGTCCCTGCGTCCTTCAGCCTCCTGGATTCCTGCACTGAAGCGGAGGTTTCGCCCCTGCGTCCTTCAGCCTCCTGGATTCCTGCCCTGAAGCGGAGGTTTCCCTGTGTATCTACAGCTTCCTGGTTCCTGTGGCCTACTCTTTCCCTAATCTAGAGAGGCCGTGTCCTGGTTCCTGCGCTGCAACAGAGGATTCCCTAGCCCGCTCAGGACTCTTGCGCTGTAGCACTGGTTTACCTGTGCAGCTAGGCGATGTGTAATCTGGTCTGTCTTCCACCTCCTGAGACCAGTACCATGGGCCATGGTCGCCGCACGCGCAGAGGCCACCCCCGCGCTCCTAAGCTGAAGCGGGGCTTTCCTGACTCCCTGTTGCCGAACTCCTGCTTGGACAATGTTTATTCTGACGTCTCCTGTCCTGACCCTGGCTTGTACAACGACGATGCTGTCTTCTCCTATCCTGATCCTGCTACATATGACTACGAACTGCGCAATCCGGATCAGCCTGCGCAGTCTAAGGTCGGTGCTTTTACAACCCCACCTCAGCCTCGCGGTCCGACCCAGGTTTGTGGCGAGCACAACCGTGACAGTAAATAAATCAAATTTAGCTAGTCTCTCCTCATAAGTTAGATTGTCCATCCCCTTTATTAATTTGGTGGCTCTTCTCTGCATTCTCTCTAGTTCATAATGTCTTTTCTTAGGATTGGTGCCCAAAATTGTACTCCATATTCAAGGTGTGGTCTTACTAATGCTTTGTAAAGGGGCATAATTATGTTTACTTCCCTTCCATCCATTGCCCGTTTGATGCAAGATAAGATCTTGTTTGCCTTTGCAGCTACTGCATGACTTTGGGCACTATTGCTATGCCTGCTGTCTACAAGCACTCCTAAATCCGTCTCCATAAAGGATTCCCCCAATTTATCCCTGTTTAATGTGTAATTCGCCTTTTTATTCTTGCATTCCAAATGCATAACCTTACATTTATCTGTATTAAACCTCATATGCCATTTACCTGCCCACTTTTCCAGTCTGTCCAAGTCCTTCTGAAGAGAAATTACATCCTGCTCTGATTCTATTACCTTACACAATTTAGTACCATCAGCAAAGATGGAGACTTTGCTCTTGATGCCAACCTCAAGGTCATTTATAAACAAGTTAAAAAGCAGGGGTCTCAGTACCAATCCCTGAGGTACTCCACTCATGACTTTAGCCCAACCTGAAAAAGTTCCGTTTATGACAACCCTCTATTGTCTGTCCTTTAACCAGTTTTCAATCCAGGTGCATATATTATTACGGAGTCCAATTTTCTTTATTTTGTTCACCAACCTCTTATGTGAAACCGTATCAAAAGCCTTTGCAAAATCTAAGTAGACCACATTAACTGCATTACCCTGGTCTAAATTCCTACTTACCTTCTCAAAAAAACAAATAAGGTTAGTTTGGTATGATCTATCCTTCATAATTCCATGCTGACTATTACTAATAATGTTGTTTTCCATTAGGTATTCCTGAATATTATCCCATATTAAACCTTCAAGTAGTTTCCCCACTATTGAAGTTAGGCTTACAGGTCTGTAATTCCCCGGTTGTGATCTAGCTTCCTTTTAAAATATTGACACCACATCTGCTTTACCCCAATCTTGTGGTACTGCGCCTGTGGAAATGGAGTCCTTCAATATTAAATATAATGGTTTGGCTATTACTGAGCTTAACTCCTTGAGAACTCTTGGATGTATGCCATCGGGGCCAGGTGCCTTATTAACTTTAATTTTTTTCAAGTCGCTTATGAACTTCTTCATCATTTAACCAATTGTTCATTAATATGGAGGTTGTGGCTTCCTCCTGTGGCGCTACTATTGAACTTGATTCCTCCCTGGTAAACATAGAGGCAAAGAATTTGTTAATAATCTGCATACACATCTCACACTGAAAGGGTCCTATATTTTCTTATCTCATTTTTTTGTTATTAAGGTACTTAAAGAATGTTTTAGGGTTGATCTTACTTTCTATTGCAATCCTTTTTTCAATATCCATTTTTGCTAATTTAATTGCCCTTTTGCAATTTTTGTCACATTCCTTATCATTTTCAACATATAATCGAATGCCTAAGCAATTGTATGTTTACATTCTTATTATTTAGCTTTATTTTTTTTATTCCAATGTTGATGTTATAATTGCTATATTTGAAATCACCTATGAATGAATACACTTTAAGCATTATTTAAAAATAACAAATTTAAGGAAATGAGGGCAAACATTGGTCGTCAACTTTCTATTCCTACAAATGAAATTATTGGGTATATTCAATTTAAATACTGGACTCAAAGCACATAAATGAAAAATGTAATGCTACAACAAATTGTGTCCAAATGTATTCCTAGTATTGTGGGGAAAATGGCTCATTTCAAACATATAGTATATAACATTATTGATGAACTGTAGGCAAGTACTGTATCACACTACACTACACGAAATAATTTATTTGGTGCACATCCATTATTCATAACAAGATGTGTTCTAAATCAAGAAGCCGAATACATAAGAATAATACAAATAATAATAATGATAATAATAATAATCTTATTTAAAAGGAAAAGGAGTGTGGTACATTCAGAAAGAAAAAGTCAGACAAATTAACATATTTTATAATACAAATGAAAAAAAGCATTTGTTTACTAGTCCGACTTTTTTTTTCTTTCTAAATTAAAGTAATGTTTTTTTGATGTTGAGTGTTCATTAGAATTATTAGCTTTGTTCCTTTGTTTGCAAGTTAATTATGGTGCCATCAGATGGTGCATAAGTACTGCAGCTGCTGTGCTTGAATCCAGTGTTCCCAACAAGAAGATATTCATATCAATATTTCACTTGGTACAATAGATATGAGTAAGATAGGTGCTTTTAGGGTGACTGAATCTTTATAAGGGAGCCAATTATGTTCGAAAAAGTACCCGGGCACTATCTCCGCATGACGTGTATATACTTCAAGGGAGCCAATTACCCTGATACATTGTTTACAATTTATTAACCCATTAAGATCCAGAATCTTCTGATAGATTTTGGAGAAATTGAGATGAACTGGGTTTTTTTATAAACCTTTTTTCAATGGAATTCCAAAATTCTGAGAAAAACAATTTATTGTACAATATGTATGCCTGTAACAGGGCCTTAACCCCTGTCTAAAAGGACTTCAATAGACAGCCTGTATTGGTTTGAGAAATCCAGCAGGGAGCTGGTAAATTGCAGTTAGATTAACCAGTCTCCACCTGGCTCATCAGACAGGTAGAAAAGCCTACTGCTTGAACTGGAGGAGATATATCTTAAGCACAGAAGGACTGTGTGCTACCAGCAAGACACATAAATCAGGCCTCTATTTCAGGGCACCGCAGACCCTGGAACCTGCCAGAGGGTGGCCCCTGAACATACAGCAATCCAGAGACTGACATGAAGGGCCCCCTGCTTGCAGGTACCTTTTTGAAATGTGGGTTCCTAGGTTGGAAAGAGGCTTATCTTCCCAAGCCCTGTAGAGAGGGACATGGTAAGGGAGTTAGCCATTACAAATGGATAGGATGTTTATTTATTGTTGTGTTGCTTTAAACTTTTCAAAGGGGCCCCAGAGACTGTCTGGGAATTTCTTTTGCTTTTGCCTGCTTACAGTTCCTGCAACAGCTTGGGCAACAAAAACAGGAACAAACGAATCACGTGCAGAAGTGACCAGAATGAAAGGGCTACAAATCTAGGTAGGAATGCTACACTGCACTGGAGAAAGCCACAGTCTACCTGGGGAGAATGCAACGGATGGTGACCCACGCAAGGTACTGATGCTCTGACCAAAGTCTACCCCACCACTTGTGAAAAAAAACCATGCGTTTTTAAAATGCCCACTCAGAAAAAAGTCTACAGAGTTGCCTGTGAGAGCCACGAACTCTGCAAGTGAAGGACTACCAGCTGGGGTTCTAGCATATACAGAGAAAATCCCTGCAAAAGCGCCTCACAAGGTAGTGGGAAGAATACATCTGAAACCGCAAAATTGGAAAGCAAAGGGGCTATGAACTAAGCAGTGATAACTGCTTTTAAGACCGATAAATGGCTTTTAAGACCGATACTGCCTTCTGCGTGATTCACTAAGCAGTGATAACAGTGCTTTATCGGCCTTAAAATAAGCATTTTTTCAGCCATGGGAATGCGCTGTTTTTTGCCAGTCCACGTGATTTACTAAGCAGTGATACACTACCGACCAACGTTATTCTTACTTGGCTAGCTCCGCGAATTTCGTAGTATCCCGGTTATCTGCGGGTTTGTGTCGTTTTCTCCCGGGGTATATAGCTTTATATCGTGGCTGTGATTTAAGCATTTTATTCCCGCTGGCTGCAATACTGCAATGCCGTGTAAAAACGCATGGGGGCGTTTGCGATCTGTTGTCTTTGAAGCCGAGAAATTAATGAATTGTAATGCAGTATATACTGTATATATACAGTATATACTGTATAACAACAACAACCCCTATAACCCCAAACATACACATACAGTACTGTATATGCACATCAATGATACTATAGGCCGTCCCCTGGTGAGATGTGTTTGCAGCAGAGAGAGAACCGCTGCTCTCTCTGCGCAAACATCGGCACATTAAAAATTATTTAAAATACATTTTTATTAATAGTGTAGATGTGCAGGGGGTCTCCGGAGCTGAACCGCGTTGGTTTCAGGTCCAGGGACCCCCTGCTTCCCGAGATACAGGCCCCTTTATGAGGTGCCGGTATCCCTCTGCATTTCAAGGTCCCGATCACGTGATCGCGACATGTAAACAAAGCAGAGGGATACCGGCACCCCCTAAAGGGGCCTGTATCTCGGGGAGCAGGATGTCCCCGGACTTAAAACAAAAACGTTTCTGCTCCGGAGACCCTCTGCATATGTACAGTATAAATAAAACACATATATAAATAAACACTCGTTCCTTACCTTAGCGGCTATATGCTATGGTAACGAAGCAGCATTTCTGTATTTTAATAATATTGTACAGTGAGCAGGGGGTTCCCTGAGCCAGAAATTAATGCTCAGGGGACCCCCTGCTCCTGCACAATATTATTAAAAATACAGAAATGCTGCTTCATTACCATAGCTGATAGCCGCTAAGGCAATGAAGGGGTTAACCCACCGTGCCCGCTTTATTGTGGGTAGCGGGGGAGGGTGAAGGGGGTATTTGGCACTTGGTGTGAGTTTAGGACTTGCGGGGGGGTTGCGGGTGCACTTAACCCCTTCACGGCCGTAGCAGTTAATACCGCTACGGTCATGAACGGGTTAACCCCTCCCGCTACACCCCCGCAAGCCCTAAACAACCACCGTTGGGGCTAATACCCCCTTCACCCACTCCCGCTACCCACAATAAAAAAAACTCACACACAGCAGCCGCCCAAAAAATAAATAAATAAATCTAAATAAATAAATAAATGAATATAAATAAATACATTTAAAATACATTTTAATTCATAGTGTAGATGTGCAGGGGGTCTCCGGAGCTGAACCGCGTTGGTTTCAGGTCCGGGGACCCCCTGCTCTCCGAGATACAGCCCCCTTTATGAGGTGCCGGTATCCCTCTGCATTTAAAGGTCCCGATCACGTGACCGCGGCCTGTAAACCAAGCAGAGGGATACCGGCACCCCATAAAGGGGCCTGTATCTCGGGGAGCAGGGGGTCCCCCGACCTAAAACAACAGCGGTTCAGCTCCGGAGACCCTCTGCACATCTACAGTATAAATAAAACACACACATCAATAAAGAATCGTTCTTTACCTTTGCGGCTATGTGCTATGGTAAAGAAGCAGCATTTCTGTATTTTTAATAATATTGTACAGTGAGCAGGGGGTTCCCTGAGCCAGAAGTTAATGCTCAGGTGACCCCCTGCTCCTGCACAATATTATTAAAAATACAGAAATGCTGCTTCATTACCATAGCTGATAGCCGCTAAGGCAATGAAGGGTTAAGGCACAATAAACAAAAAATACATTAAATACATATTTTTAATGTGTGTGTTAAACCTCCCTGCCTTCACTGTAATCTATGTAAAAAACCCTCCCCCTATTGTGTGTGTTAAGCTTCCCTGCCTTCACTGTAATCTATGTAAAAAACCCTCCCCCTATTGTGTCTGCTAAACTTCCCTGCCTTCACTGTAATCTATGTAAAAACCCCTCCCCCTATTGTGTGTGTTAAGCTTCCCTGCCTTCACTGTAATCTATGTAAAAAACCCTCCCCCTATTGTGTCTGTTAAACTTCCCTGCTTTGACTAATCTGTGTAAGCCTCCCTCCCCCTATTGTGTCGGTGAAATCTCCCTGCCTGTGTTTCTGAGTGCAGTGTACTGTATGTAAATGTGGGGAGGGGGATCCCGTGTAAATAACCACACCCACACCCACTACCCACTACCCACAATAAAAAAAACTCACACACAGCAGCAGCACAAAAAATAAATAAATAAATCTAAATAAATAAATAAATAAATGAATATTAATAAATACATTTAAATACATTTTTATTCATAGTGTACATGTGCAGTGGGTCTCCGGAGCTGAACCGCGTTGGTTTCAGGTCTGGGGACCCCCTGCTCCCTGAGATACAGGCCCCTTTATGAGGTGCCGGTATCCCTCTACATTTCAAGGTCCCGATCACGTGACCGCGGCCTGTAAACCAAGCAGAGGGATACCGGCACCCCATAAAGGGGCCTGTATTTCGGGGAGCAGGGGGTCACCAGACCTAAAACCACAGCGGTTCAGCTCCGAAGACCCCCTGCACATCTACACTATGAATAAAAATGTATTTTAAATGTATTTATTTCTATTCATTTATTTATTTAGATTTATTTATTTATTTTTTGGACGGCTGCTGTGTGTGAGGTATTAGCCCCATCGATGGTTGTTTAGGGCTAGCGGTGCACTTAACCCCTTCACGACCGTAGCGGTATTAACTGCTACGGTCGTGAAGGGATTAAGTGCACCCGCAACCCCCCTGCAAGTCCTAAACTCACACCAAGGGCCAAACACCCCCTTCACCCACCCCCGCTACCCACAATAAAAAAAATCCACGCACAGCAGCCCCACAATTAATAAATAAATCTAAATAAATAAATAAATACATGAATATAAATAAATATATGTATTTATGTATACAGTATATATACTGTATATATATATATATACAGTATATAAATAATAATAATCCCTATACATATATATATATATATATATACTGTATATATACAATACCATTGCAAGCATTATAAACAATATCATTGCAAGCTAAACGTGGGAACTCCATCCCTACTCTGATTGGTTCAAGTACCATGTGACAGAGGCTTGGGGGGGAAAATGATGTGACGTACTACAGCCAATCAGAGTAGGGATGGAGTTCCCACGCTCTGATTGGCTCTAGTACGATGTGACAAGCTTTCAATGACGTCACATCCTTTTCCCCCCCAAGCCTCTGGCACATGGTATACTAGAGCCAATCAGAGTAGGGATGGAGTTCCCACGCTCTGATTGGCTACCATACCATGTGAGGGCGGCCATGTGTCTTTTCATGACTTCATCTTAAAGGCAATTGAAGCAAAGCCATTCTGATTGGCTGTGCTTTCATTGCCTTTAAGTGACGTCATCATTTTAATTTTTATCCGCCAAAACACATGGTTTTCACGTATACTGTATATATATATATATATATATATATATATATATATATATATATATATACAGTATATACTGTATAGGGATTGTTATTATATATACATACTGTATATATACAGTATATATATATATATGCAAAATACAACTGTATGCTCATCTGCATGTCTTAGGTAGGTCTGCAACCCCGCCTTTCCCCATTATCACCCAGCATACAGTACTTCCACTGCAGCAAGGGAAATGACATGCAAATGGGAAATGACATGCAAATGAGCACACAGTGTCACTTATATATATATGCTCCCGGAAGAAGCCTTTTTGGCGAAACGGCCGTAGGAGCAGAGCTGTGACAGCACCCCTCCATCCTGTGACCCATGTGCCTTACCATACTGCGTGAGACTTTCATCCGTTTTACTGTTGATGTCCCACTGCAAGACTTTGGTCTTTATCATCTGATTCTCCTGCTGCCTGACTGAGTAACGCTGGTATTTATCACTGGATTTCCCCAGTGCCTTGTGCACACCACACACAGCAGTGCTCTATGTCCCTGTGTTATTCACACACCACCACTGCTCATTATCTTTGAGCTCTGTATCTCAGGGGACTTTATACTGTATGAGCGCTACCAGTGCACTTTATAGATCTACCACTGCTGCTACTTATTTTACATGTGCAGCTCAATCTGGGCATCACTTTATTCAGCTGATTTACAGCACATTTAAGGGTCACAACTGTATGTATTTCTAGCTATGTGTCTAATTATCTTTCATCATCATTAAGAGGTTTATGTACATTTACTACAATATACAGCTAAACCCCGTTATAACGCGCCTCGCTATACCGCGATTCGGTTATAACGCGGTTTTCCCATGGCTCCCGTTTAAAAAAAAAAAAACTACACTTATACATAAATCAGCCTTACCTTACCTTGGGGATGATTTTTGAGGCATGTGGCTGCAGGGTGGGGGTGGTGCTGCGGTGGAGGGGGATGATGGCTGCTGCGGGGGCCCCCGATGCTGCGGGGGCTGGTGGGATGGCCCGGTGCAGCGCGGGGGGGCATGGGGGGGGGCATGGGGGGGGGGAGGGCAGGACGACACTGCGCTACGGCAGGGCCAGGGGGCCCTGTATTGCGGCGCGAGGGCCCTGTGCTGCGGCGGGGGGAGCCGGACCGGAGGGGAATCCCCCCTCCCATCTCCTGTCACGCGGTGGCAGGGGGAGCCGGACCGGAGGGGAATCCCCCCTCCCATCTCCTGTCACGCGGTGGCAGGGGGAGCCGGACCGGAGGGGAATTCCCCCTCCCATCTCCTGTCACGCGGTGGCAGGGGGAGCCGGAACCGGAGGGGAATCCCCCCTCCCATCTCCTGTCACGCGGTGGCAAGGGGAGCCGGAACAGCAGGGGAATCCCCCCTCCCATCTCCTGTCACGCGGTGGCAGGGGGAGCCGTACCGGAGGGGAATCCCCCCTCCCATCTCCTGTCACGCGGTGGCAGGGGGAGCCGGAACCGGAGGGGAATCCCCCCTCCCATCTCCTGTCACGCGGTGGCAGGGGGAAGCCGGGGCCACGGGTAAAAACACTGATGCGGCGGCCATTTTTTTTTTTTTAATTAGCGCGACCCCGTTAGTAACGCGGTGGTCTCGGGGTGGACCCCGAGGACCGCGTTATAACGGGGTTTAGCTGTATATCCAATTTTTCTCTTGTGGTCTGTATCTACTTACCATTTATATTCATTGCTACTCTTGTTCTGGATCGGCCGATCTCAGTAAACATTACTTGGGGAGAAATATTTTTCCCCTAGTTCTGTTATGTTATATTTGTAATGATATATTGTTACCCTGCTTTGGCTCTTATCAGACCAATTGTACCTCTTTGATGTTTTTACGCTGTGTCGCATAGCGATCTGACATGTGAATTGTGTGGGTCTGTCTTTTGTGTTTTTTATACTCTTTGTTAATAAAGTCCATTTCTATTTTTCATAATTCAGCATTTGAGTGCACCTTTTTGACCCTACTCTCCCTCCTTTTTAGTCATATATATATATATATATATATATATATATATATATATATATATATATATATATACACTGTATATATACATATATATTTATTTATCTTCATGTATTTATTTATTTATTTAGATTTATTTATTAATTGTGGGGCTGCTGTGCGTGGATTTTTTTTATTGTGGGTAGCGGGGGTGGGTGAAGGGGGTGTTTGGCCCTTGGTGTGAGTTTAGGACTTGCGGGGGGGGTTGCGGGTGCACTTAACCCCTTCACGACCGTAGCAGTTAATACCGCTACGGTCGTGAAGGGGTTAAGTGCATCCGCTACCCCACCGCAAGCCCTAAACAACCACCGTTGGGGCTAATACCCCCTTCACCCACCCCCACTACCCACAATAAAAAAAATTCACACACAGGAGCAGCACAATTAATAAATAAATCTAAATAAATAAATAAATAAATGAATATAAATAAATACATTTAAAATACATTTTTATTCATAGTGTAGCTGTGCAGAGGGTCTCCGGAGCTGAACCGCTTTGGTTTTAGGTCTGGGGACCCCCTGCTCCCCGAGATACAGGCCCCTTTATGGGGCTCAGGATATACTGTAGTTCCCACAATCTGATTGGCTCAAGTACCATGTGACGGCAGCCATGTTGCTTTTGATGATTTCATGTTAAAGGGAAAGGAAGCACAGCCATTCTGATTGGCTGGCTTCATTTCCTTTACATGACATCATGTAAGGAATCAGGGACACGTCCTTTGCAACGTGTTCCCTCCTTACCTATCATCGTGAAGACCCCCACTCTTGCACCAGCGCGTGCGCGCACCCCCACTCTGTTTACAGAGCGCAACTCTCCTAGAGTGCCACAGAGTTTAGCTCCGCCCACTCGGATGTGCAGTGCTTGGCGTGCACATGTGACGTCATGTACAGCTCCCCAGCTGCGTGCCAAGTAATTACAGCCCACGTCTCCTGCAGCCAAACCTTGCCGCCGCTCAGCCTCCCTTGCTACTGGTTCCTGTTTGTAATAAATGCCATTTTCTGCACTCCCCTCACTCGCGTCTTAAGGCGGTACGGTTGGAAGACATCCTGCATCATGACACCGGTATTCTGATTTGTTCGACTAACGGCAGCTGTATAGCAGTTTTTGGGGGCACATGGGATGGGTGTGTTCTTTATTGCAATGTTTATTGGGTTCAATTGTCCCCAATAAACATGCTATTGTGCCTTAACCCCTTCAATGCCTTAGTGCAGTGGTTCCCAAACTTTTTCGGTTCAGAGCTCCCCAAGGCGACCAGGATTTTTTCAAAGCTCCTTAAGGCGATCAGGATTTTTCCACTGCGCCCAAAGTGAAAAAGTTGTATATACATACCTAACAGTTGCAGTGCGCAGTTGGTGTCTCTCTCACACAGACTCTCACACTCACACACAGACTCTCACACACAGACTCTCACACACAGACTCTCACACACAGACTCATACAGACTCTCACACACAGACTCTCACACACAGACTCTCTCACACAGACTCTCTCACACAGACTCTCTCACACAGACTCTCTCACACAGACTCTCTCACACAGACTCTCTCAGACTCACAGACTCTCTCACAGACACTTTCACGAACACTCTCACGAACACTCTCACACACACTCTCACACACACTCTCACACAGACTCTCTCACACTCTCTCACACAGACTCTCTCACACAGACTCTCTCACACAGACTCTCTCACACAGACTCTCTCACACAGACTCTCTCACACAGACTCTCTCAGACAGACTCTCTCAGACTCACAGACTCTCTCACAGACTCTCACACAGACTCTCACACAGACTCTCACACTCTCACACAGACTCTCTCACAAACGGTCCGGTTCGGTTGCTACCCTTCGATATTTTGATTTCCCGTGGAGCAAGCGCTGCATTTAGGGCCCATTCTATACTGCATGTGGCCATGCGTGCCTAGGCGAACACGCGTGCACGTGCCGCATGTGTGTGTGTGTGTGTGTGTGTGTGTGTGTGTGTGTGTGTGTGTGTGTGTGTGTGTGTGTGTGTGTGTGTGTGTGAAGAAAGCCCTAAATAAGATTTTTTTTAAGGAAAAAAAAAAGTTTAATAAATATTTTTTTATTTTATTTGTGCAATCATTGACACACACACACATACAGTTGAAGGCTAAGGCCGAAACGCGTAGGAGCAGCTCAAGTTGGCAGGATCCCCTGGTTTGTCCCCCTCTTGGGACACTCTCATGTGCTCTGAGCTTTGCTCCTTGATTCCTCTACAGACCTTGCTGAGTACCTGACATAAGTTGAAGTATCCATTTCTTGCTGTAACAGACTAAGGTGGGCTTTTCTGTGTTAATCTATATGTGTTCACTGTGATTTGCTGATTCTGCAATGTTATATACTTGTCCCCAGAACTAGGGAGACAGTAGCAATTTGCTACGCACTGTATTAGCCACCTTATTTAACTACTGAGTTGTGTCTGTTGATAGCATTGTCTTATACACCTTGTCAGGTACTTTGCCAGCATTTATTTGTCTATTTAGACTTTTGACTTGTCCTTCAGGGTGACTCCCTGATTAGAGGTTAAATCAAGTTTGCACCACCCAGGGGATCCATGCCGTGTTTTATTTGTTTTATTTCTTGTGCTTTTATTTTACTTTATGTTCTGTGACATTTTCTAATAAACATTGTGGTTTTGCATTGTGAGGCATACTTGAGTGCTTTTATTGGGGCTCTTTTTCTTTTTGCAATACATACACATACATTTGAGCGCTGGTAGCGGCGCAAAATCATCTTTTCCCCGTCTTTGCCGGTGTCTGTCCCTGCCGCGCGCTGCGCCATTATAGAAAGGCTAACGTCAGCCAACTAAAATTCTGCGCGTGCGCCCGGCACTATAGAACATGCCTAGGGTTGCCAGGTTGCTTGTCCAAAAATACTGGACACAATACTAGACCCCCACACCCGCCAAATACATATAAAAAATACCCCCGCGCCCCCCAAATACATTATAAATTTTCCCCACCTCCCCAATACAAAATATACCCCCACCTCCCCCCATCATCATCTCCTAAGCTCATCCTTGCCCCCCATCATCTCTGCTCATCCTTGCCCCTTATCATCTCTGCTCATCCTTTCCCCCATCATCTCTGCTCATCCTTGCCCCCCATCATCTCTGCTCATCCTTGCCCCCCATCATCTCTGCTCATCCTTGCCCCCCATCACTTCTCCTCCCCCATCATTTTCATCTCCCCAGGCTGGCCCCCATGCCCCTTCTTACCCCCCCACCCCACCCCCCATCATTTTTATCTCCCCAGGCTGGCCCCCATGCCCCTTCTTATCCCCCCCCATCATTTTTACCTCCCCAGGCTGGCCCCCATGCCCCATCTTATTCCCCCCACCATCATTTTTATTTCCCCAGGCTGGTCCCCATGCCCCATCTTATTCCCCCCCACCATCATTTTTATTTCCCCAGGCTGGTCCCCACGCTGGCCCCCATGCCCCAACCCTCCCCCTTAGCTTACCTCTGACTCTGCCCCCGCTGTTCACTCCTGTCTGCATCCTCGTTAGTAGCTGCTGGCACAAGTGCAGGATGACTGTCTCCATGCTCGTTAGTACCTGCTGGCTCAGACCAGCATGCATCCAACGTGCACGCCACCCTCCACACGAGCTCTTCCCCTGCCCACACGCGCTCTACCCCTGCCCACATGCGCTCTTCTCCTGCCTACACAGGCTCGCGCCCCTGCCCACACGCGCTATTCCCCTGCCCACACGGGCTCGCCCCCCAGCCCACACGAGCTCGCCCCCCAGCCCACATGGGTGTCACGCCCCGCCCACAGGGGCTCTCCCCACACCCACAGGGGCTCGCCCCCCACCCACAGGGGCTCACCTCCCAGCCCACACGGGCTCGCCCCCCAGCCCACACGGGCTCGTGCCCCACCCATAGGGGCTTGCCCCCCAGCCCACACGGGCTCGCCCCCCAGCCCACACGGGCTCGCACCCCGCCCACAGGGGCTCGCCCCCCAGCCCACATGGGCTTGATCCCCCCCCCTCACACACACATGCGATCGCCTTCACACAACACTATAGAACAGCTGGCTTGCCGACGGCCGCCCGCAAATTTTCAACCGGACAGGCATCAGAATTATCGGCCTGTCCAGTTGAAATCGCGGTGCCCCTCTAGCCAAGCCACGGTGCACCAGGGCGCCGCAGCGCACAGTTTGGGAACCACAGACTTAGTGGATAGCCGCTAAGGTAATGAAGCTGCTTTCATGTATTTTTTTTTATAGTGTGCGGCAGCAGGGTCTCTTGAGCTGAACCGCTTTGATTTTTGGCTCAGGGACCCCCTGCTTCCCGAGTTACAGGCCCCGGTATGGGGCATCGGATGCCAGTGTTGCTGCCATTTTTAAAGCTTCCACGTCACGTGACTTTTGACATGTAAATAATGGAGATTCCGGCACCCGATATCTGGGCCTGTATCTCGGGAAGCAGGGGGTACCCGAGGCTGAAATCAATGCGGTTCAGCTCAGGAGAACCCATGCTCCTGCACAATATGAATAAAAATGATATTAAAGCACCTTCATTACCATAGCGGCTATCCGCTACGGAAATTCATTTTTTTTTTATTGTGATTTGTGTTTTAATACTAGAGTAGATGAGCAGGGGGTCTCCTGAGCTGAACCACTTTGGTTTCAGCCTCGGGGACCCCCTACTTCATGAAATACAGGCCCCGTAATGGGGTGCCGGTATCCCCTGCAGGATTTAAATCCCCGGTCACGTGACGCGGGAGCTTAAAAAGCACAGTGCACTTGTACACTATTATTAAAATTTATATGAATGTAGCCCTGTTTCCCCCACCCCTAAGTGAGATTGGGGTGGGTATGCTATCTCAGCTACTTCTAGGTGTTGGTGTCCTGGAACTAGATTCCATATTCCTCTGTCTTTCCTTTAGTTTATGGGATCCATTTCTCCCTTGTTTAATTGCTTGTCAGTTTCCCCTGTCCCAGCAGCAACGCTGCATGTAAAATGCAACATTATTGCTACATTTTGTAGTTCCCTCAGACATTTCTGTGAGTTGCCATAGCAGCCCCAGCCTTTCTCCCCAGAATGGGCTAGTCTGCCCCCCCTCCTGTTTTTCTAAGATAGTCTGTCCCAAGGCTATTCCCTTTACCCACACTGCTGCTCACTTTCTTTTCACCCTGGACTCTGAGTGAGTAACTGCTTGCTATATACCCCAGCAAGGCCTTTTTGTTTTACACTGTCTCATCATTGATACACTGCACATCAGACAGAGAAGCCCTCTCTATCTACATTACATCACCAAGCACCAATCTCCCTGTGAATTCCCTCAATAAAATCAAGAAAGAGAAAAGGACTTGTTTGTGCTTTGGAAGAGGTGAGACACGAGTTAAGCTAACTGGAGTTATTCATACACCATTCGTGACCCTGGCTTCAGTATAGTAAAACAAAGACCTGTGTTAGGGAATTACACAGGAGCTACTACTCAAAGACTTTATGCTATACAGAATAGTCTCTGGACAAGCAGCAGTTTCACACTGCCAGACAGGGCAGCAAGCCTTATACAGCAAACTGCACACAGCCTGCAGCCTTACAAATAAGCAAACAACCTTGCACACGAGGCAGCAGCTTTGCAAACTGACAGTGCACCTTACACACAAACCTAATTGCCTTTCTCTGTCTGAGTTCACCCCCTGCACAGCCCCATAGTGAGGAGCCACCATCTCACCTACCCCTGCGCACGTCCCCACGGCCAGCGCCATCAAGGGCCACGCCACCGGACACCCGCCAGGACATGGGTCAGAGCCACCGTACACCTGTGAGTACAGCTACCCCTACGTTGCATGCTGCAGGACACCGCTGAGACAGACGCCCATCGCTGACAAGGTAAAAGACCGCACGCCACACGCGTGGCAGAACTCAGAGCCTCATCAGACATCATGCAGGAGAGCGATCACTCAGACACAGAGACCGCTGCGCAACTGCAACAGGCGCAGGCAGGCGCAAGGCCCAATCGGACAGTCACACTGACACAAAAGGCCCGCGAAAAATACGAGACTGACATTGAAGCGCACCGCGCTAAATTAGAGAAGGCCTGTGAGGACACTGATCGTGAGATAAGTAATGTCGCAAGTGCTAGCGATCAAGAAACCCAGATTAAGCAAGCTATTACTCAGATTAAGTCAAGCCATAGACGTTACGTAACGCTGTCACAGGCATATTTCACCTATCTGACAAGAACTAACACAGAAGACAGCACGCGGGAACACGATCTGCAAAAGGCGATTGACCTGGAGCGCGACGGCGTCGTGCAGAACGCCATCGCAAACGCCCAAAGCGAGAGAAAAGAGCTCCTCCTGGAGACCACATCGCAGCGCTCAAGCACATCCAAGCACTCATCAAGGTCAGCAAGATCCACGCAATCTAACGCGTCCAGCGCAAGCACAAACGCGAGCCACTGCAGAGGCCGCACGTGCCAGGGCCGAATATGGTCGAAGAGAGGCAGCCGTAAGGGCAGAAAGCGCGTGAATAGAAGAGGAGGAGCAGAACGCCGCCGCTGCCAATGCCGCCGCTGCTACTGCCGCCGCTGCCAATGCTACTGCCGCCGCTGCCAATGCCGCTGCTACCGCCGCCGCTGCGCGCAGAAAGGCCGAATTATACGCGGATCTAGAAGCTCTAAGCAAAGAAGAGGACGCCGCCGCCATAGCCCAAGCCGAAGTCTTAGAAGCAGCTGCGAGACAGGACGGCGGGGAGCAACCGTACTGAAGACTACGTAAGGAGCCTCTTCAGTGTAAATACCACCACATCATCTCAACACGGAGGGAGTGACTCTACAGATACCGAAGACTTGCTAACCCCACGAGGAGAAGACGCCCCACCATCAGTGGTACATGCTGCCTGGGATAGCCACATCCGCAACAGTGATCCACACGCCAGTGCGCACACGGATGCGCTACAACAGGCTCGCCATCCAGGTGCACCCACACGGGAAAACACAGCCCCTCGCACCGACCAGCAGTCATCACGCATCCACACCAAGGAAGAGGCGACCGCACAGACCCTCCCAGCAACTACCTCAGAACGGGACAAACACGCTGATGCCTCAGGCCTGACAGACATAGTCAAGTACATGATCCGGCGTGACCTGGTGCAAGCAGGACTCACCAGCTTCGACGAACGCCCTGAGAACTACCGGACGTGGAAGTTCACGTTCAAAGACGCAATCAACAGCTTAGACTTCTCAGCGAGGGAAGAGCTTAACCTGCTATTCAAGTTCCTGGGGAACGAATCAAGAGAGCACGCGAATAGACTGCGGGCGGCAAACGCGCACCAGCCCCAAGTAGGTCTTGACCTAGTGTGGGAAAGGCTAGAAGAGTCCTACGGCAGCCCCGAAGCAGTCGAGGATTCGCTCTTCAAAAGAGACGACAGCTTCCCCAAGATCACAACTAAAGACTTCTCGAAGTTACGAGAGCTCGGGGACCTGCTGCAAGAACTGGAGTTCGCAAGGAAAGACCATTCCTTAATAGGTCTCAACGTCCTTGACTCAGCTCGTGGAGTGAGACCCATCCTGGAGAAGCTACCCTTCAACCTCCAAGAAAAATGGATTTCACAAGACTCCAAATACAAAAGGGAGAAACAAGTCGTCTACCCCCCATTCTCAGTTTTCTTGAGCTTCATTCGCGAAGCAGCCAGGACAAGGAACGACCCCAGTTTCATCTTAGGTGCGCAAACCACATACAGTGCAAGCAGTCTGAGGAACGTGAGACCAGCAACGAGATATGGTAACACCCAAACACCCATCTCGGCCCGCAGGACGGACGTGCCTCCCACGGCCCAAGCTACTCCCGATCAGTCGGTCGCTGGAGACAAAGAACCAAGGGACCCAAACAGGGAATGTCCCATACACAAGAAGCCACACCCACTCAACAAGTGCTTTGGGTTCAGGATGAAGTCCCTAGAGGAACGCAAGAGGTTACTTGGAGAATTCAGAGTTTGCTTCAGGTGCTGCGGTTCCATGACTCACCTAGCCAGGGACTGTAAAGAAGAGATCAAATGCACAGTGTGCGAAAGTGACAAGCACGTGACAGCGTTACACCCAGAGGCGCTAACACTCCACCAACTCAAGAACCCATCCTCCGTAGCGGAGCATGGCGGGGAGAAAGAAGAAGGAGAGTCAACATCCATCACATCTCAGCGCACTGAGGTTTGCGGAAAAGAAGGTGACAAAATATCCTGCTTCAAAATATGCCTTGTCGCAGTGCACCCCCAGGGACAACCTGAGAAGGCTATTCGGATGTACGCAATCCTCGACGACCAGAGCAACCGATCACTGGTCAGGTCAGAGTTCTTTGACATGTTTAACATACAAGACGGTGCTTCTCCTTACACCCTCAGAACATGCGCAGGGCGAATGGAGACCACAGGGAGAAGAGCGAATGGCTACACCATATGCTCAATAGATGGCAAAGTGAACATGCCCATTCCCACACTCATCGAGTGCAGCCACATGGCCACAAACAGAGACGAGATTCCCACACCAGACATGGCACGCGATTACCCGCACCTCAAGGGAATAGCCAACTACATCCTGCCGGTAGAATAAGGCGCCAAGATCTTGCTGCTGCTCGGTAGGGACGTCATGAGGGAACATAAAGTCCGTAAACAGCTTAACGGACCCCACAACGCGCCATACGCCCAAAGACTTGACCTAGGATGGGTGATAGTGGGCAACGCGCGCACCGACAAAGAGCATGGACGAGACTATGTTGACGCCCGCAGAACGTTGGTAACAGAATGTGGACACACATCCCTCTCTGAATCATGTCTTGGCCATCTCCAAGCGATAGGAGAGACAAGGTCATACCCCTGAGATCAACAAAAACATCCTCACATCAGGGGAATGTGACAATGGCCTGGGATGCTCAGCAGTCCAGACAGCTAAGGATGATGAGTCGATTCCACCGAAGGAACAAAGTAACCTCCCAAAGGTGACTGACAGAGGGATCGTCCAAAAGGCAATGAACGATCAAACAGTCCTCTCGCGAGCAGTGGCACGACTAAGATGTACAGTTGTTCCTCTCCACAGAGTATCAAGCGACAAAGCAACCAACTGCCACGGCTGGCATAGCCGCAAAAGATTGCGCCCCACAGGTGAAGCCACAGTGTCAAAAGGACTGTCCTCTCACACATCCAAAAAGAGACAGCCACAGAGACATTTCATAAAGGGTTTTACTAGGGCAAAAGAGACTGTTCTTCGTTACGTCCGGGGAGACAATAACCTCCCTATGGCAGTCAACAAAGAGACACAAAGCGTTTCACCAAACTATGCGGAGATGACCTCGTGCAAGAGAAATGCACCGATACCTACGGTGCACAGCGTTCCAGACGACAATGGACGACGACAAACAAACACCATTGAGGGATGATAGAGGATTCCTGAGGTTAACAGTCAAGGAGCTCGTTAAATACGGACCGGGCAGCTGGGTGAACCCGCTACCATTCTGTCCACCAAAAAGACGCCTCCTGAACAATAGAGAACATGTCATCTCTAGGCTCACTTCGCTCCGCCGCAAAACACAAAGGGAGCCGGAGACCAAAAGCAACTTTGTGGCCTTCATCCAGAAGAGACTCCTTACCGGCCACGCAAAGTCAGCACCTCTAATGAAGAAAGGCGAAGAATGCCGGTACCTCCAATCATCTGGGGCCTACCACCCTCAGGAACCCGATCAAATCCGGGTAGTGTCCAGCCCCAGCACTCAGCTTCAGGGAGTCTCCAGGAACGACACCCTCTTTACTGGACTAGATTCGACAACCAGTCTTCCAGGAGTGTTGTTCCACTTCCGCAAGAAGCCAAAAGCCATCTCCTTCTGCCAAACGCCAGGTGATAGAGTGACAGGCTACCACGACTGGCAAACCTACAAGGGGATGCATTCTGTGGGTAAAACTACAGAGACAAAAAGACTGTTCTCTCACAAGGCTAAAAGGAAACAGTGCCAGAGACTTTTACACAAAGACATTGTGGTGCAACCAGCAAACCTGGAGCTGTGCATCCACCCTGCATCCTGTGCCAAAGAACCTTGGCCAAGGGACCTTGATACCAGTGATACCGGCCGGTGTCACATTGCTATGTGGACATGAACTCTTGCATTGTTTGAGAATGTGATGTTATTCTTTTTATGTTGCATTGCACATAAGTTCCACATACACCTAAAATAGTGGTATCTCCAGATAACAGACGGGGAGTGTCCTGGAACTAGATTCCATAATCCTCTGTCTTTCCTTTAGTTTATGGGATCCATTTCTCCCTTGTTTAATTGCTTGTCAGTTTCCCCTGTCCCAGCAGCAACGCTGCATGTAAAATGCAACATTATTGCTACATGTTGTAGTTCCCTCAGACATTTCTGTGAGTTGCCATAGCAGCCCCAGCCTTTCTCCCCAGAATGGGCTAGTCTGCCCCCCCTCCTGTTTTTCTAAGATAGTCTGTCCCAAGGCTATTCCCTTTACCCACACTGCTCCTCACTTTCTTTTCACCCTGGACTCTGAGTGAGTAACTGCCTGCTATATACCCCAGCAAGGCCTTTTTGTTTTACACTGTCTCATCATTGATACACTGCACATCAGACAGAGAAGCCCTCTCTATCTACATTACATCACCAAGCACCTATCTCCCTGTGAATTCCCTCAATAAAATCAAGAAAGAGAAAAGGACTTGTTTGTGCTTTGGAAGAGGTGAGACACGAGTTAAGCTAACTGGAGTTATTCATACACCATTCGTGACCCTGGCTTCAGTATAGTTGGGCTGTGTACCTGTTGGCAAACAGGAGGGCTCAGCACTCCGCAATGTGTGGGGAGTGACAGGACAGGTTTACAGGTTTACCTCAGTTCTTCGGTGGTGCAGCACCTCCAGTCACTATGAATCCTTGGGGATGGCAGGGATGGCCCATACTGACACCTTTTGTTCTTTCAGCAGCAGACATTAAATACTCTCCATGGCCTCTTGTGGGGTTTTATTGCCTTGCAGAGTATTACACAGCAGACATTGCATTTCTTCCACAGCTCCCTTGATCACAGTGCCATGATCCAGGCTTTGTGCCCAGACCAGGCTTAATGGCCCCCTCTTCACCTCCCTATGAGAGGCTGGGCTAATGGTGTCCTCTGCACCATTTCTGCACAGATCTTAAACTCTCCTTCTGGCAGTGTCCTGCAGCAGCTCTCTCTCTAATGCTATGGTGATATAGTCCCTATGCACTATGGCATTTCCCTACAGCATACACAGAGATTCTCTACAGGGCCTCAGGGAACTAACTGTGCCCTTGGGGTTAACTTCTGGCCTAGTTCCTGGAGCACAGCCCCGTGGACACTACCTAGCCAATCAAGGTCCCGGTCTCCTCTGACAGCTTCCTGTCCCAGCATGCAATACTATTTCCTCCCTTGCAGGAGCAACCCAGCCATCCCATTCATTGTGGTGAGTCACATGGCCTCCTCTCCCTACGCAGCATGGGAGTTGTAGTCCTGTCTGCAGCCTCTATCATTAGCAGCTTCGTGCGCTCTCTCTAATGGCTGCCGCTGGTGCTCTGCGCATGCATGAGCTGACTGGAGGCCTCCACAATCCCTGTGTTGGTCTGCGCAGGCGCGAGCTAAAGGAAGATGGCGGCGCCCTGCTACTGTAGCTGCCAGTGAGCCTGTCACCCTGCCTGCAACACCCCCACTGCATCGAGGGTAGGGGGGGGGGTATTGGAGAGCGAGGGACCTGGCTACATTAATACTAAACTATCGCCTGTAAGAACTGTGCATGGAGACGCAGCGTCTCCATGCAGCTCTTACAGGCTGCTTTTTTTTCTATCAGCTACCGCGCTGTAGAACCTTAAGCATGGTATCAGGGGGAAAAAAAGCAGCTTGCGCGATTGGGCATACCTGTATATTTGCCTGCCCGTACCAAAATTTTACTTGTTAGTGAATCCCACTTTTGGCTTCACTTTGTATCGGGCGAGTAAAAATTCCCAACGTGCGCAAAAACGCGCTGCTTATTGCATAGCCCCCAAAATGTGGTGTTCTTGTAATGGACCTGGCCACACGGTAGAGTGTCCCTTCCAGTCCTACGAGGATACGGATGAGAATGAAGATATATCTTATGTGGGCCCTAAAACAAGACGACCCACAAAACACCCCTGGGATGATGGAGGTGCCTGAACTCGGTCCGAACAAAAAAGACAGGTCTCTGTGACCATGAGAACCTTTTATGAGGTTCATTTATCTATAATTATAATGGCAGTAACAATCAGCTACACCCACAATGCAAAAGAGCCATTCCCCACACATACAGAAGTGGCAGTAAGATATGTGACAATCATATAAATAATATGTAGTCTAAATAGCGCAAAAAGGGGAGAAGCGCTTCAGACATAAATGTATTTCTCCTTTCCCAACCGCAAAACGCCAATGCTCAGGCAACAAAGAACAACATGCTCTCTAGACTTAAATCACCATGGTACATAACATTTACAAGAAAAAGGGGGGAAGGGAGCCAACCCAGAACACACCCGGTTACACCCCAAATGCAAGGAGCGCGCCCTGCACTGGAAGGCAACCAGGGATGGAAGGGGGTACAAGAGAGGCATTCACCCACATATTTATCAACCCATTGCACCGATCCTTCCAAGCAACCTCTCCTCACCTCCCGCACCCCCTGCGTGCCCAGCAAAGGGAGCTGTAGAGCGAAGCCAACTCCGATACGCTGGGCGGGGGAAAAAGTGGGAGCCCTCCACCTTGCTCATGGTAACGAGAGGGGTGCCATCCCCTCACCTTCCCAAGCAACACCGGGAACCGGGAGTGGAGGATGCGCTGGGGAGGACCACCCACATAGGACACCAGATGGCCTCCCCCAGCACTGCAGCCCACTGGAGCGCATCATCAACTCCCCCCAGTGCTGCCTCCATGGAACGCGAGGCTATGGTAGCGGACAAGAGTGGGCAGCAGACCGCACCAGGTGGAAGTCAGGGGCCGCATGCCGGATAGCAGCCTCCGGCCACTGAGCCGCGAGGCAAGGCATCAAGGTATGCAGGAAAATCGTGTGGTGCGGCTGGCAGCCTCCGGCCACTGAGCCGCGAGGCAGGGCTTCATGGTATGCAAGACGGCTGCCCGCAGCTGTCATGGCCAGTGTGGTGGCAAGATTGCCGCCCACCACATCGGCAGGTGCAAGGAGACTAGGATGGCCATCCACATGCGGTGGCATGGCATTTTGGCCGCCTGCAGGGGTTGCAGGCAGTGGGAGTTCAAAAAGGCCGCCCACAGCAGTCGTGGGTGGTAGAAAACAAGATGGGCGCTTGCAGCAATTGTGATGAATAGACGGCGGCACAAAGGGTCAGAACATTCCAGAGGACGGGTGAGGACCCCAGCGTGGTTCAACGACACAGAACTGGTGATGGATGAGGCCCGGCCCGGTTCGCCGCCCAGGTCACATCCCGCTGTGACGCCAAGGATGGGTAAGATACTTGCGTTGTTAAAAGGGGTCGGTTGCATGACAGGATAAGCGCTTTCAAGAATTGGATAAGTTCACAGGAGGATCGCGCATATCGCAATGCCCAGCGCAGAGAGGAGGTGGCAGGGGAAGGAATCTGAGGTGGCACAGCATGTTTGCAGCCAGCAGCCATAGGGTCGGCGCTGGCCCTGGATCCAGCAACATACAGCGCAACGGAAGGAGCGAGTTTCACTACAGTGTTGATAGGTATGCTAGGGGCTTTTGAGCCTCAGGCGCCGGTCTCTTTTGCGTATGGACAGCAGCAGGAATGAGAACCACTGGCGCAGTGTTAGAGGTTGCAGTAGCATGGGGGGCGCACTGCCAGATGGGGGCAGGGCCTAGTGTAAAAAATGTGCCTAGTTGTGCCGGGGCAGCAGCACCGGAACACACCACAGACCCGGCAGTCATCAGCCTCACCCCTGAAGACCCCATCCCCACCCCGGCAACCACAAGCCCGCCCCCAGCGATTCTCAACCCAGCCACTTCAACCACGTCTGGGGTCATTGGCATGGTTGTTGCCCCATCCTTGGCTGGGTGGGGGGGGAGCAGTCTCAGATGGGGCGTTTACGGATGCAAATTTATGTATTGCCAGCGTGTTGGGCATGCATTTGACTAAAGATGAGAGGGAAAAAATTTGGGCTGGGATTACATAGAGCTTCTACAGTATCTGTGCTCTCAGAGCTCTCATAGGAGCTATATGTAATCCCCTGCCCACATTTTCCCCCTCTATTCTTTAGTCAAATGCATGCCCAACGTGCTGGTGTTATCATCCAAAAAAGGGGACGCAAGGAAAGAGGATATTAAGAATAGTCTCTTCCTGCGCACATTTCCAATTGGTCGCGCGCGTTCAAAATCCTGGCCGGGGTAATCGGAAAGATGGCCCCCCACGTATGTGCAGCCTAATTTAAATACATGGATTTGATTGGGCATGCCCACCAGATGCACAGCGGTATGGGCTGGTGGACTTATGACGTAAAGTTCAGGTAGAAAATGGCATTGAACAAAGGTAAGGTGTCATGGGGCATGAAAGATGTGAACTTATGGATTGATTGGGTTGGCGTGGCTGACAATTTGGCCCCCTTTCAAGGGGTGTCTAGGAGGGGACACCAGGCGGTCATCTCAAGCAGACAGGGTGTGAGTCAGGTGAGGGTTTGCTGGGCTTTCAATGATTCCCAGTTCTCATACAGTAACTGTCGCTTCAAGCACCAGTGCACTACTTGCGGAGGGACACATCCCTAAACAAAATGTCAAAAGAGCCATAGTGGGATTGATGAAGGGGGCACCGACTAGTGACAGCAGGAGGCCAGTGATTCCGGCAATAGTTGAAGGGCTAGTCCATATGACGGAGCTAGTCTGTTTTTCAGTCTTCGACGTGAAGCTTTTTAATGCGGCATTCTCGAGTTTGTGGTACAGTGGGGCTAGGAAAATTGAGACACCCAGATTTTGATGCTACCGTTTTTCAGGGGGTTTACTCAGGGTGGACAGGGTCCACATGTCGGATATCAGAAAAGCTTGCAGGAGGGCTTGCTGTGGGTTCTGGCGTATTGGCGGTACAAGCCTAGTTTAAGGTGGGTTAAATAGGCCCATTGGTGGCGGCACTTGGGGGGTAGCTGCTTGTTCTTGCCAGACTGGGAGCTGGGCTGTTTCAGCCCAGGGGGAGTACGTGTGGGCGGGGTCATTTATACATGACTTTGAGATCCCACTCGCGAAGGGGACATGAAGTCAACGCTTTTTGGGCGGCTTTTTTGTTTTTTGTATAAATAAATAGTCGCAGACTTTTATACCTCCAGTTCTGGTTTCCTGTCTTTATTTGTATGTTCCATGTGGGTACGGGGCAGGGGAAGAGGGGAGCCTCCTTGCAGCCTCCCTGGTCAAGCCGCCCCCTTAGCCATCGGCAGGGGGTTCTCCTGACCACGGGGCTGGCCCACATCTCCCTCCCCTACCGTGGGGATCAGTTTTCCTGGGGCCTACATAAACCCCTGCTGGCGGGCAGCACGGCCTGTTCACTGCCCACCAGACGATTCCCAACCATCCCCTTATGTGTAGTGTAGGGCAATCATATTACCAATCGGCAGCAAAATGTTAGCAGTGCTATTGTATTCCCTGTTATGTGTACACGTTATGATTATATGTGTTATTAATGTTCCTTTGTTCTGTTACAGTGTGAAGTGTTGATACTTTGTTGAAAATGAGACCAATGAAGTTCCGAGCAGGAGGGGTCTTTGACCACTTTGCCTTTGTTCTGGCAGTTCTTGGGGAGTAGGTGCTTGTTCTTGCTAGAGGAGACAGAAAAAGGGGGGATGGGGGAGCACAGGTGGAATGGTATATAGTCTGAACTCAGATATGTGAGACTCTGAGCTGCTGGTGTGGGTGATGTAAATCTATACATAATCTCAAACACTCACACGGCCTTGTGCAAATGCGTGTGCATCAAGGTATCTTTACGTCCTATGTTCTTTTCTTTAAGGATCTCGTCTGTGCTTTTCCTTCTTCATTGGTGTGGATTCGCCTGCTTTGTTCTGGAGTACTCCACCTCTCGTCCGGGCTGGTTCTTCTGTTTCTGTTTTGTTCTTGCTAGACTGGGAGCTGGGCTGTTTGAGCACGGGGGAGCATGGGTGGGGTGGTCATTAATATATGACTTCGAGAGCCCACAAGCAAAGGGGACACGAGGTCAGTGGTTCAAGGGCCAGCTGACTTTCCCCACCCCCTCCTGTAAAAGGAACACTCTGTCAGGGAGTGATATTTACTCCTTGTAGGTTTTTGTATAAATAAATAGCCGTTGCCTTTAATACCTCCCAGTTCCAGTTTCCTGTCTTTATTTGCACGTTCAGTGTAGGTATGGGGCGGGGGGAGAGGGGAGCCTCATGGCAGCCTCCCTGGTCAGGTTGAAGACTGCTACAGTACTGTAGCTGCAGTACCTGCAAATCTCTCCTTTCCAGCTACAATCTTAATTTTAGGGCACAGTTCTGTATGTACTCACTTGTATTAGTTGGAATTAATATATATTTTTTTATATCCGGTAAACTTTAAACTTTACTGTCTAATGATAGAATGGAAGAGCTTCAACATGTTACAGAAATGTTGAACTTTATTTTTGTATTATGTGTGATTTTAATTTCACTTTTGCCTTAACCACTAGAATTGCGTTTTTCTATGATTGTAGCATAAGGAAGTACCAGAACGTCCTATAAAATGATTATTCTCACTTTTGAACTCTGATTCCCAACAAACCCACAGGACAGAGTCACAGCCTGGGTCTTGCTACTGTATCTAAGAGATGTAATACAGTATTATGTTGCCACTTTCTTTTCTATGCTAAGGTATTCGGCCTTCCTTTAGTTTAAACCTTTATGTTAAATAAAAATGGAATCACACAGTGACTTCTGTGATTTACCTTACACATTTTTCTTGAGAATAAACTTTCTTAGATACAACTTCAGCATTTGCATTTGATCTATCTAAATTCAACACTTATACTTTACTTTGGCCTGAGGCAAATATATAACAATTTCATGGCAATATGTTTTGCTATAATTTCTGAAATATTGTCACTGTGCTAAACAAATGACTTGAGATGAAAATGATTTCTCACTGACACTTTATAAGGCTACAAATCTTTACCCACGTGACTGCACATTTAATTAATATTTTTAGACATTTAGACATTAGAAATTAACTCAATGCTTATATTGAATTTTTTTTTTGAGCACGTGACTTATGTATGTTAAAAAGGTTAATAACAGACAGCTATTCAGCTGATACACTTTTCTCCCTGCAGAGTCACTAATATGATTAATAGCTCCCCTCAATACGCCACAATACATAGTATATATCTTAAATCGCTGCCACACCAAAAACAGTGTAAAGTTTTACTTAGTCACTGTTTAATAAAAAATAATAATAATTAACACACAAAAACCAATTGTAGCAAAATGTGTCTGAAAATACAGTTACTGTCTTCAAAGCACGTAAAGTTCAATTAGGGCTAAAAGACAATATTTCTTAAATTTGGGGTTTAATATACAAAAGTAGTACAGTGATTGAGAATTCATGCGATGAGAATTCATGTGTCTTGTTGGCATAAAAACGCACTTCTTGTTGAATTCTAATTTCATATCCCAAATACAGGATTGTTATCCACAATCTTTGGAATGGGATCAGACTAAGCCCATCCTCCTGGTCATGTGCTATTTTCCCCACGCATCCATCTCTAATTACATTTTTATGATTGGCAAATGCATCTTTATGTAAAATACAAAATAGAGCAATGTAAGACCTAACTCACATGCTCCCAGACAAATAAAAGCAATGTAACCCCTCTGGGTCCAGGGGTATGTCGACCAGAGATTCCACTCCTCAACACCGGTCTCCCAAAGCTCCCATCTTCATTCGCAACTTGGCCAATGACATTACCGATGGAGGAGGTTGTGTTCCCGTAGCAATGTAGAGAGTGATGTCACAGCTAGTCCTAGTATACAGCACCTTGTGTTTTAACACAGAATTTTGATGTAAAACAGTACAAAAAAACAGTAATATTAACTTTTTCAGCAAAGATGGACAAAACTGTAAAAAATGCATTCCTAAAATTATAAACATTTTTTTTCCAAATATAATTCTCTGCAAACCGATTCGCCAAGCCTCAATTGCTAATATTGTCACCATATGCTTCCAGCTAAATATTGCCAGACAAGCAGCAAAACATGGTGTGCGAGCCCAATTTATAGTCTCAGAATCTAGCAATTTTAAAGAATCTTAAGAATCAGCATATTAAATGAAATTTGAATGCACACTGATTAAATGCATGGAAAATCATCACCATGACTGAGCTGCAGCTTTTACTCAAATAAAAATGAATTCATTTTGCATGGTTTGTGAACTATTGACTGTGAATCGACCGCATATCTCTGTTTTACTGGTTAATTCATTAACATCTTATTGCTAGACATGAGAGGCTTTTTGGGGCGAATTTGGATCAGCAGTGGAGTTGATGGTTTTTTGGTCCGCGGATTTCTGCGGATCAATCTCAAAATGGGCGATTCACATTTTGTGTATTTTTTATTATTATTACCAATACACTCTGCAAATTCTTAAGAATACATCAATGGGGAGACTTCCGGTGACGTCACCACGGATGGCTGACTAGGAGAGGAGCTCCCGGCACCCTCAGACGAAAAAGATCAGAATAAGCAATTTCCCCCAACCCAAACCCCCTGAATTCATCTCCTGCCCCTGCCCCCAGCACTAGGGAGATGACGGGAAAAGGCCAGAAGAAAAACCAAAATAAAAAAGACCACCCAGCAACAGAAAAGGACTCCCGACCGCCTAACCCACCTTCACATACCTTCACCGTCGTCTCCAGAAACAGGCTCGCCAAACGGATCCAGCCTGCCTCACAACCCTTCCTGGAGACAGCCACAGCCGGATCTGGGGACACACTAAAGATGGCCACCAAGAACCTGCCGCATCTCCAGAACCCACATTTGCCCTGAAGCACCATGGCGAAACTACCCCCCCTGCGCCACCCCCTTCCCCCCGCCACCCTTACCCCCCCCTACCCCTCTTCCTCCTGTCTCCCCCTTTCCCCCCCCCTTTTCTACCCTACCACCCACATCCTACCCCTGCCCCCCCCTTCCTCCCTCACCCCCCCTTCCTCCCTCACCCCCTCTCCCAAGAAACCCCTTTATTCACCTCTCTGAATCGGACATCAGGAAGAGGATTCCCTCTTGTCCACTGATACCCTGCCGGGGAAACCCCCAGCCACCCGTTTCTGGCCTTGTTCCTGAAAGAAACACCGCTCCAGGAACCAGCATAACTATCTCTGCATTACCAGACCCTCTGCTCAACTCAATTATACCATAAGATATCTGACCCCCTCAGGTTTGGGCCACCGATACTGATGTCTCCCCCTGGCATTCTACCCCCCCCTTCCCTCCCCCCTCCCCTTCCCCTCCCTGATGCATATACGCGCCTGCAATGTTGATTTACCATGATCTAGAGTACCCATATGGGCCTATGCTTCATCAGCACCGCTGTTCAGTTTATGTATGACCGGTCTGTGAATCCGTTGTCTACCATGGTGTCCCCCCCCTTCCCCGCCCCCCCTCCCCGCCCCCCCCTACCACTTCTCCCCCTTTTCCCCCCCCTTTACCCCCGCAACAGCCCCAAGAAAAGGTTTATCTGAATCTTGTATATTCATGCAATACTGTTCATGCAGGACCAAGAGCACCCAAAATGTATATGTGGCCCTTGACCAGCTGACTAGCTGAAGCATGATTTAGGAGCACTGTTTAGGCACTGTATAGGTCTGTGATTCCGGTGTCTACCATGGTGTGTCCCCCCCCCTTCCATACTTCCCCCCTCCCCGCCCCCCCCTTCCTCTTCCCCCTCCCCCCCTCTCGCCCCCCCCCTTCACCCCCCCATGACGACCCCAAGAAAAGGTTTATCTGAATCTTGTATATTCATGCAATACTGTTCACGCAGGACCAAGAGCTCCCAACATGCATATGTGGCCCTTGACCAGCTGACTAGCTGATGCATGATTTAGGAGCACTATTTAGGCATTGTGTAGGTCTGTGATCCCGGTGTCTACCATGGTGTGTCCCCCCCACCTTCCCCCTTCCCCCTCCTCTCGCTCCCCCCCTCTCCACCCCCCTCTCCCCCTCCCCCCTCCCCAAGAAAAGGTTTACCTGAGCTTTATATATCCATGCAACGAGATCCACTTAAGACCAAGAAATCCCAGAACGCATTGGTGTCCCCTGTACTGCTGGCCAGTTGATATGTGTTGTTGGAGAATGGGTCGGTCACGATATATGCCTATGAGCTTGTTTTCTGCCACGGTATCCCCCCCCCCCCCTCATTTGAACCTAAGGATGGAAAATGCCCATCTGACTCACACCAGGATAGGTATTGTTTATTTAGCATGGCCCAAAATGACCAGAACACTTAGCCTCAAAAAAACCTGCTGGCTCACTAAAAATGTTTTGGCAGCCCTGCATAACCCTATTTCTGTCTCAGACATAGCCGTCCACCCAAGTTAGTTCCCCCCCCACCCCTCTCTCAAACGATGAGGGTGTTTGCCCTCGTTCACTGGTCTCGCCCCATGTTTGGCGACCCGGAAAGTTCTCCAGGGGTTTTTGCCCCCTTCCCTTGCCACCACGGTGTCAAGCGGAAATTCTCTTGGGCTCCCGGACAGCCCACTTTCTTTCTCGCCCCCATGTATCCACCCCCCCCTCCTCCCTCTTCCCCCTCCCTAACCACTTTCAGAGGCCCCCCCAGGGACAGTCTGGGGACCCCCCGCCCCTGTGCTCTAAGGACCTACTCACCCCGACATGGGAACCACTCTGGGCCCGGGGTTTGCCCCCAGGAATCATCGCCCTACCTAATGGCGTCAATTAAAATCATCTCGCTAAATGTCAAGGGTCTTAATTCTGTTAGAAAACGCAAGCTAGCTCTACAAGAGCTAAACAAAACTAAAGGCGGTATAATTTGTATCCAGGAAACACACTTCAATACCCCAGACCCACCTAACACATTCAAACACACGTTCCCCCAAGCGTTCTACGCATCATCCCCCAACAAGAAACGGGGTGTTGCCATACTGATCAAGAATAACATCCCCTTTGCCCCAACAAAGGTAACCAAAGACCCAGAAGGTAGATATTTACTACTCCAAGGTACACTATCAGGAACCCCCATATCATTCTGAATATGTACGTCCCTAATGATAACCAAACCCAATTCCTCCAGAATCTACTTGGTTCATTAGATCAATCGGTGCTCTCCTCGCTACTGCTAGTTGGAGACACAAACATGGTCCTTTGCCCAGACCAAGACAAATCCACTCAGCCCGCGACACCACACACTGCTCAGACACAGAAAAAGGCCAAAAAGATTCGGGAAATCCTGAAAAAGTATTCCCTGTCAGATATTTGTAGGACCCAGCACGTAGGTCAGAGGGACTACACGTTCTTCTCAGCCCCCCGTCAGACTTACTCACGGATTGACTACTTTCTAGGTACCAATTATGTTCTCCAGGCATCCTCCCACTCCAACATAGGCCCAATTACCTGGTCAGACCATGCCCCTATTGAACTCACCCTCTCACAGCCGTTCGTCAAAACCTCTGCTTACAAGTGGAAACTGAACGATTCGCTCCTCAATGACCCCCAGGTGGTCAAAACAATCAAACAAAAACTAAACACTTTTTTTCAAATAAATAACGGTTCGGTCTCGGCAGCAACAATGCTCTGGGAAGCGTTCAAAGCTACCATTAGATGAGACCTTATCTCTCTTGCCTCTTATAAGAAACAAATGAAACACAAAGCGCAAAAAGAACTCACTGAAAAGATTTTGGCCCTAGAACTCCAACATAAGCAGTCCTCTTCAAAAAAAGTGTTTAGAACCCTAGATAAGGCAAGAACTGAACTCAAAGTACTGCAGCTTGACGAGGTAGAGAGAGCGCTGAAATGGACTAACCAGAAGTTCTACGTTAGGGGCAATAAAGCAGATAAACTCCTGGCCTCAAAACTAAGAGGCGTAAAGACCAAAGCCCAGATCACAAAAATCCGCACCAGAAATGGGCAGATTACGTACAACGAGAAAGAAATAGCGCAGGAATTCGCAGAGTTCTACAGAGACCTGTACAACCTCCACCCCCCCAGCCAGGACGCGACAGTGCCAAAACAGCTGCAGAATACCTAACCCAATGTAACCTCCCATCCCTTTCAGCTGAAAAGCTTGGGTTCCTTAATTAGAAAATAACCCAAGAGGAGCTATCCCAAGCCATTTCCTCGCTTAAAATAGCCAAGACACCTGGGCCAGACGGGTTCTCCAACGCTTACTATAAAAAAAATCGCAGCATCCCTCTCCCCTTACCTGCTGGACATGTTCAATTCCTTCCTAGAAGGGGAGCCAATCCCTGGCACAATTTCGGCCGCCAACCTTGCCATCATGCACAAGGAAGGTAGAGACCCGCTTCAATGCAGTAGTTATAGACCGATCTCTCTACTCAATACTGACCTCAAGCTTTTCAGTAAGATCCTAGCAAACAGACTGAACCCTATTCTCCCCAGATTGATTCATATAGACCAGGTGGGTTCCTTTGTGTCAGGAAGACAGGCCTCTGACAACACCCGCAAAATTATTAATATTATAGACCACGTTCACCTCAATAAGTCTCAGGCCATGATCCTAAGCCTCGATGCCGAAAAGGCTTTCGACCGAAACAAATTGTAATTTCTTGACCAAACTATGCTCCGGTTTGGCTTCTCGGGTCCGTTCCTCGAGGGGGTACAAGCCCTCTATAACAACCCTACCACCCTCTTAAAACTCCCGAGAGGGCACTCCAACCCAATAACAATCAAAAATGGAACCAGGCAGGGTTGCCCCCTATCCCCCCTACTATTCACCCTATCATTAGAGCCACTAGCTGCCAGGATCAGAGCTGAACCCAGCATAAAGGGCATCCCAATCGCAGACAGGGAGTACAAAATCTCCCTCTTTGCTGATGATGTCATTCTGTCCTTGGCCGACCCGCACACCTCCCTTCCCAACCTCCAGAAACTGTTGGACCAATTTAGCCTAGTGTCCGATTATAAAATAAACACGGACAAGTCCGAGGCGCTCAATATCTCTCTCCCAGACCCACATGGAAACTCCTACAAACTAACTTCAAATATAAGTGGAATAACTCGCACATTAAATACCTAGGGATAAAAATAACAAGCTCGTACAGCTCGCTATATCAAGCCAACTACCCCCCCCCCCTCTTCTGCCAGATCAAGAGAGACTTGGAGACTTGGCATGCCTACCAGATCTCTTGGTTTGGAAGAATTGTGTCCACCAAAATGAATGTCCTTCCCCGATTACTTTACTATTTTCAAACACTCCCAGTCCCTGTTCCGCTAGTAGAACTGCGAAATATGCAGGCTCATATCCTCCGTTTTATATGGAGGCACCTTAGACCAAGGGTGCCGAGATTGGAGCAGTTGGCTTAGAGGACGAGAGGGGGTTTGGGGGCCCCGGATGTGTTCAGATATTACCAGGCAGCCCAGCTGAGGCAGGCGGTGGTTTGGAACAACTCCCCGACCTCCAATTGCTGGTTGGAGATAGAAAAACACCACGCGGCCCCCACCCCCCTCTCGTCCCTACTATGGTCTCAGGCTCACAAAGGAAGGAGGCCCCTGAGATTCGAGCTCGGGGCAATGAGGTGCACGTGGTCTACTTGGACTAAAGCTAAAGGGAAACATGGCCTAGCTTCATCCCCCTCACAACTCACCCCCATCTTCAAGAACCCGGACTTCCCGCCCGGGTGCTCCCGTACCCAATTTGGTCAATTCCAGGGCCTAAATATCAGAGTGGTTGCGGATCTGCTGGAAAGCGATGAGGTCCTGTCCTTCCAAGAGCTTAAAAATAAGTTCTCTTCCCCAGGCCTCCCCATCTTCAAATACCTTCATATTAGGCACTTCCTGAGAGCCCAATCCCCTAGCCTTAAATTCCCAGCATGCACTAGATTCGAGACCCTCTGCCTCAAGGGGGAATATCAGAGAGGTTTAATTTCCGAAGTTTATAGAACATTAGAGGCATCCCACTCCCCCCCTCACACTACTATATGCAAAAATGGAGCGCCGACCTAAATATCCCAATCGACCTGGAAGACTGGGAGGATATCTGGGAAGCTGCCACCAGAACATCAATTTGCTCAATCACGAAGGAAAATATTTATAAAATCTTATTCCAATGGTACCTAACCCCGAGTAGACTGAGCCAGATCTACACAGGCACCTCGGACGTGTGCTGGAGAGGATGTAGTCAAAGGGGGGACATGCCCCATATTTGGTGGGCATGCCCTGAGATCCAGAGGTTCTGGACCAGGATCCAGAGTCTCCTGATTGAAATTTTGGGTCTGGAGGTCCCCCTGGACCCCCTGATGTACGTGCTGAGGAAACCAATTGAAGACCTCCCCGCCCCAGAATAGACTGGGTCATGAACATGGAGAGACTGACAGCCATACTGAAGCAGAGAATGCCTCAATTCTATAGAACCTGGGAGCCCTGGCCAGGCTCTGGGGCCCCGACGCTGGTGCAAGCCCTGGTCCAAATCTGATACCCTCGGGGCCGAGGATCGGTGCGCCCTACCTGCCACAATCCCTTCCCCCTCCCCCCACCCCCCTCTTTTTCCCCATGTCGTTCCCAACTATCCACCGTCCCGCGTCATCCCCTCTCTTTTCACTACTGAAAGTAGGGAAAAAAAAGGTTTATTGTATGTCCCAGAATACTTCACTGTCATGTGGCTGTGTTTCCCAATGATTTGTTATGCTGTGAATGTCATATTAATATCCACATGTATGTACCTTAGAAGACGCCAATAAAGGAAAAAAAAAGTTTTAAAAAAAAGAATACATCAATGGATTGCTGAATCTGCTAATTGGATTCTACAAATCTGTCCACGGGTTGTATTCAATGGCGATTTTTGACGATTCTGCTCAGATTTAAACCGACCAAATCCATTTGCGCAAGAAATAATTAATTTGTTGCAGATATGAGGTAAATTGACCTGCAAACTTAGAAATGATCATGGAAATGAGCAATTAACACCATTTACTTTTTCAGATGCTGTTCACAAACTCAAATACCTGAAGATATATGGCTACTGCCAAAATATAGTGCAACGTTTTATCACCAACTCTAGTCCTAATTAACTTATGTATTATGGCCCCTATATACTGTTCATACAGTACCATAGGCTAGATAAGAGTTGCTAACCTACAGTAGGGGATACAAATACATACAGAAGTAGCTAGCATTATTACTCATACCTAAGAGTTCCGACAGAGAGGAAGTCTGCTTGTATGATGAAGATGTAAGAAACCCTCTCTGCATTTATCTGGTTCAACTGTGCAGCTCACTAAGGGAAACTGATCCAATGAGGTATCCAGTGTGCACAATTATCACAGTGTTTTATCAGCTTCTTTATCAGCGGAGACTGTAAAACCCTGTACTGATAATAGACATCTCCTGGACATTCCAGATTAACAGCACAATTTATGAGCTGCTACTGTACTAAGAGATGAAAATAACCGAACTCTGCTTTGTCATTGTGGGACAGTAATCCATATTGCATACAGTATGTAAACTCTAATGAGTTAATCTGCCTTTTGATAAAGACTGTGTTACATGTGCTTGCCTGTGGTAAAAAAAATCCACAGCAGGTAAAGAGCTTACTCTCTATACCATTAGTCACTGTGAGGATCTGTTTCTTTACAATCTAATGTTACAATATGGGCCGCATCTTTTACACTAACGTTTCACTCACTCAACTTTATTCTGTGTCATCACTGGGTAGCCCCAACACCAACAGATGTGCCAAACCAAGAAAGCCTGTGAAGAATGTGAGGGGGCCCTTAAATGGACAATGCTAGTTGAGTGCACTCTAGTTATTTAAGTAATTACCTTCAAGTTATTATGATTCCTTTTCATTAATCGTACTGTATAGCATTTGTATTAATGTATATACTGTATGGGTTGTCAGTGTATTTAAAGTTCATGCTAAGCTGCTTTAATTAACACATTTTGCCTTTAAATATGTACAGATGCAGCCAGTTACATCACAAACCTACCACAGCACATGGGCTGGTGAAACACGGAACAAACGTGAGCGTTCACGGTAAAGTGCAGAGCATGGGGGATTGACACAGTGGGGGTCCCTGCTTCTAAATGGGACTCCTGCTGTGTGAACCCTACTGGGCTGCATCAGTCTGGAAGAGCTGTGCAGTGAGAGCAGACAGAATCTGTCACTCTCTCTATAAGGTGGTCGTGCTGCTTTTATTTTATTTGAATAACATAGGATTGAAGCAGGGGTCTCCAAAGCTGAACTGCCTTAATTTCAAGTCCAGGGACCCCCTGCTTCCCGAGTTACAGGCCCCAGTATGGGGTGCCGGTATCTTCGCCAAGTGTAAATGTCTTGGTCACGTGGGCCATGACACGGGAGAATTAAACATGCAGGAGATACCGGCATCCCGCACCGGGGCTGTACCTCGGGAAGCAGGGGGTCCCAGTGGCTGAAATTAATGTGGTTAGAGATGCGCAGAGAGAGTGACTGATTCTGTCTTCTCTCACTGCATGTCTCTTCCAGATTGATGCAGCTCAGTAAGATTCAGACAGCAGGAGTCCCATTCAGAAGCGTAGGAGGGCTGTGCTCTTGCATTTTTTTATGCAGTTTCAATAAATTAATTTTTTATTTGCCACATGACCTGGTTTTTGTTGCTGTGCACCAAACAACACTTTTTTTCAATTCTTGGACCTTGAACATGGTTGCACGCGTGAGGACCACAGGGCACTAAACAGTGAGTACACATGTATTGAGGAAAGCCCTAAGGAGAGGTGAATGGGTGTAACCTTCACCAAGGGATTAATATGTTATTCATGTGTTATTGAATTTGAGTTATTATATCTCAATTATATTGAGTCCCCTGTGTGATTACCTCTGTGTAAAAAGGAAGTATTATTGACATTAAGGGTCACAGCTTTTGAGCTCCCAGACAACCCTATTCATACATAGACTGACTCAGCATTCTGGCTAAAATGTGTGCAATTGCTGTCTAGACACTAAGGGCCTCATGCACTAAGCGGCGAAAAGTAACGTTTTGCGCCAAAAATGCCTACTAAGATTCAGTAAGCCCCGAGAAGTTCAAATGGAAATTTAACTGTATGCTCATTTGCATGTCTTACGCAACTTTTTGCTTAAAAACCATTTTAAACATGGTTCCCTATAGGCTTAAGCTTGCTGCATGATCACAGCTTTAAGCACAGCCAGGGTAAAGATGCATAGCCAGTAAACCCACACACAGACAGCTGTTTCTAATAGGTCTCATCAGTGTGGGGTTGGTTACACTGGCTATGCAAAGCTGGAGCAATGAGGATTGTTTTACCATATTTAGTTAAGTTAGAGCCACGGCCCCTTTTATTCTCCAACATCACCACATTTTTCTGGGATTTTTTTTTGAATGCCATGCACTTCACCGTGTTCATGCCGCATTCTGACCGCATTCATGTTGCATTTACAGCCGCGGTTGATGCGTGGTTGATGTGTTTATTGATAATGGTTCGGATTTAATTGGTTGCAATTCTTCGCGTGTCCGCCAGATGGCAGATATTCATGAATTGTAATGCGCATGCGCTTCAGTAATGTGTCGACTTGCAGGTGTTTCATTTAATACCACAGTGGTCTATTGTAAATTGGCCTTGGGACTGAAGGAAGAGGTTACAATAATGTATCAATTTAGGCTTTTCATATTAAAGAAAGACAAGCACCAGTTTCTGGTCTGGTTATTGTCCAGAGATTCCCGCCATGAGTGCACAACTGCAGCCCATGTTCCAAAAACCCAACAGAATGTACGCTTATTTAATATGAGCCGCGATTAATGCAACAGATGGTAAGATGGCAACAGTTGTTCAAATTTATCAGTATTTTATCGAAAACTATGACTTTTACAAATTTTCGCCAGATCCTCATGTGTGGAAGCGTGCAATAAGGAAAAAGTTATGTAGCTATCCATGTTTTTTTCTTATTGATCCCGAATTTATTGGAGGGTATTGGTGTGTATCACCGGGTTTTTCCTGTATCTATGATCATGCAGACGGCAAAAGGCAAAAGGTCATGTTAAAGCAAACTAAGAAACGTCAGTCGCTGGCAAGCAATGCGCCAGCACCAGCACCAGCACCGGCTTCCAATAACGGTCCGACCGTCAGTGACAACCCTTGCTGTCTGTCCACGCACGGATACCTGCAGCCTGAGCTGGATTTCGCATAGAGTTTCGAGCAAGCTTGCATGTACCTAAGCGATTTCCAGCCTCATCAGCTGACTAGAGGTGTAGTAGTCCCTGTCAACGATGTGTATGATCAAGAATACGGGACTGGCAGTGGCCGGGCGCCAGCTGATTGGGAAATTTTATGGCGAGTAATGTTGCCGTATTTTTTTTTTTTTTTTTTAAATATCAAGATCGGTGCGATTCAAAAGTCAAGCGATTCTCTTGGAAGCAATATCATTGGCTGAGCAGCTTCTACAGTAGATACTGCACAATTGGTGAAAAGCTAGGCGCATGCACATTGGAACCTTCTTGAAACGCATATGCGTGTCATCACATTGATGGTAGGCGCATGCGCATGTGAACAGAGGACGCCCCCCGAGAAAATTATTGGTGGACAGTAAAACTTGTACTTTTGTTTTTCCTCAGAAAATTAAAGTTTGTCATCTCATGGGAAAAACGGCGAATGGTGGGATTTCGATGGATGATATCGCTTTGTGTAACAATGCTTGCACATTGCTGAATCGGATTTAAAAAACCACTTACCGGAGTCTACAGTTTAGTGGCCGTTGTTATTGATTAGGATAGAATACCTGAAACAGTATGCTGATGTTTTCAGACCATACTGTATACAATACTTTTTTATATATACTGTATAATAAACCCGAGAAAATAAAAAGTATGCATTTATTCTAAATGTATTCCAGTACATACTGTATGTGTATATGTGATGTACAGTACTGAGCATGCCTACAGTATACAGTACAGTATGCCTGGACAGTACTGTGCATTCTGGAAACACTGTATTTGTTACAGTATAAAAGGAGACAATGGAACAATTTAAAACAAATCAACATTTTGTTTTATTGGTGGAGTAAGTACAAAAACATTTATTTACAAATACTGTGCAATGTAAAAACATTTTAAGTGTACAGCAATTCAAAACATCAACAGGTGTATGGTTTACTGCTAGTGAAAACATTTATGTACAGAAAGTCTAAACATTTACAGTCAGTCAGTATGGTTTTCAGTCACATGGTGTTATTAAAAAAAAATTGTTATTCATAAAATACACTACCGACACACTTAATCCGAGCAGGGCTAGTTCCGCAAGCCGGGGGATGCCCTGGCTTGCTAGCCCCACTCCCTCGGCGTGCCAGCGCCCCCTGCACGCGCGTCCAGGGCTCCCCGAGGGAGCCCTGGTGTCCCGCGATGTGGGGGACGGCGGCAGGGGGTTCCGGGGGACCCGGCGGACCCAGCAGCGGGAGGGAGAGCGCCCCGATCGGAGGGCGCTCTTCCGCTGCTTCGGCGCGCGCCCGGCACCCTCCGGCGCGCGCCAGGTTACTGCTGCGGCCGAGAACGGGCAAATGCTCGAATAAACTCGGCCGCAGCAGTATACAAAACGCAACATCTCCTTTTTTAAAGTACAGCAAGTCAAAACATTTACAGTGGGATGGTGTACAGAACAGTCAGTCAGGCCTGCACTACTCCAGTCCTCGAGGGCCGCAAACAGGCCCGGTTTTAAGGATAACCTTGAAAACCGGGCCTGTTTGTGGCCCTCAGGGAATGGAATTGTGCAGGTCCTGTGTGTACAATAAGTAAAAACATTTCTTTATTAATACAAGTTAAAACACGCAACATCTCCTTTATTAAAGTACAGAAAGTCAAAACATTTACAAAAACATTTACAAAAAATAAACAAAAGTTGAACAGTCACGCAAATGCGTAACCCACCAGATTGTCCTTCCAGAGCCGATGCCTTGTATGGCGCAAAATGCCATTAATGGCGAGGGAGAAGGAGTGACTGACACTGAGATTGCTGCAGGGGAGCCTGGTTCAATTCCCGGTGTCGGCTCCTTGTGACCTTGGGCAAGTCACTTTATCTCCCTGTGCCTCAGGCACCAAAAACATAGATTGTAAGCTCTATGGGGCAGGGACCTGTGCCTGAAAAATGTCTCTGTAAAGCGCTGCGTACAATTAGCAGCGCTATACAAGAACATGCAATTATTATTATTATTAATGGCGCCTCGAACGCTTTTCATTAAAGGATCTGTAATTGAAAAATAGCGCCGCATTTCCTCCACAATAGTCTTTCTTAAATTTTCAGGAAGTGCCTTTTTTTCGCGATTTCCTTCATAGTTCACTTTGTGGGCCCACCCGTAGTACACCAAGTTGGACACGTGGTGCTTACAAATTAACATGGCATACTTGTGGGGTAAACCAGAACTCATCACCCTATACTTCTCCCTGAGTGGATTGGGCAGCTCGCGCAGGATGATGTCGGGCACCATATCAATGCAAGCGTATGTAGGTTGGGTTCTGGGAGCGTGTGTGCTTCTGTGAGCGGGTGTGCTTGTGGCGGCGGGTGAGGGTAGGTTGTCTGGGAGGAAGCTTTCCTCCTGTCTTGGTAGCCGTGTTGTCTCCTGGCGTGGTCTTGACGGGGTTGTCATGTTATCCTCCTCCTCAACGGCATACATGCACACAAAATCTTCTGGTGGAAGGTGGTCGAAGGTCCCATTCATCACATCCATGCCACCCTCCTGCTCTGGCATCGGGGATACAGGGGCATGAACACCGAGCAAATGATGTATCCCCGCTATGTCAGTCTATCTTCTGCATCCGTTAATCCATAGTTAGCATGGTCTCCCGAAGCAGATCTATCTTTGCCAGCACAATAGAGTTCCCGGGGATATCCACACTTAACCCATTCAGCATGCGGTCTAACGAGCTGGTTCTTGTGCATGGCGTGCTGTGGACATCTGGGTGGATGGGTGCTACGGAGGATGAGATGGGGGTTCCATGGAGAGAAGCGTCAGCATCGCCGAAGAAGGGTGGAGGAGGTGACCTGTGGCTTTCCGGGAGAGGAGAAGCGGCAGCGTCGTTGAAGAGGGATGGAGAAGGTGACTTGTGGATTTCCGGGCGAGAAGCGGCAGAGTCGTCTAAGCGTAATGGAGAAAGTGACCCGTGGATTTCAGGGGCACCAGCGTCAGCGTCGTGGACGAGTAGTGGAGAAGATGGGCTGTAGATTTCCGGGAGAGCGGCGGCAGAGTCGTCGAAGTGTTTTGGAGGAAGTGGTCTGCGGGTTCGATGTGTTTGCTGCCATTTGTTTTGCGTTGAGTGTACATCACCGTATTTCTTCTTGACATACTGCTGCGGCACAGTTTATTCGAGCATTTGCCCGTTCTGTGCCGCAGCAGTAGCCTGGCGCGCGCCCGAGTGTGACGGGCGCACGCCGAAGCAGCGGAAGAGCGCCCTCCGATCGGGGCGCTCTCCCTACCGCTGCCGGGTCCGCCGGGTCCCCCGGAACCCCCTGCCGCTGTCCCGCGATCGCGGGACACCACGGCTCCCTCGGGGAGCCCCTGGACACGCGTGCAGCGGGCGCATGCTCCCGATGACGCGTGACCGCGCGTCTATGACGCGCGGCACGCCGAGGGGCGGCCACTAGCAAGCCGGGAGATTTCCCGGCTTGCGGTACCGACCACACTTCAATAAAGTGTGTCGGTAGTGTAATAAGGCGAGTAATAAAGAAGCAAGAACCCACTATAAGCACTCAATATCCCTGATGTATGATGTGAAAATTAAAAATAATTTTTAATGCTATACGAATTAAAATAATGGGTGTTAAAATTCAACAAATGACACACATATATGATACCCTATGATGAATATATATGATATTCCGGGTAACTAAGTAAGGCAACAATTTGAGGTTAATTGGATCAAACTGTCCCAGGGAGCCGGTGTACAGTATTCCCTATAAGTGGTTAATTAGGTGTACGCTGGTATCAGTGAGGGGCTCAATACCTGTCTCAGGTGTCAGACAGGTCCCAGATGGTGAAGGTGAAATGTGAAATAGATCATAATGTGCTAGGTACAGACAAAAAGATCAGTATTTCAAACCAGTGTGTGCTCACTTTGCAAATCATGAATCCATAAATGGAAAGTATAGACTCTCTCTACAATCCAACATGTAGCCACCTAACAGCAACTGGTTAACTCCTGAATAGTAAAGGAGTGGGCTGTTAAACACAGAACACAATGTGCAGAGGCTCATAGACTCCTATAGGCAGTGTGGTTGTCAGTATACCTGTGCACATATTCATGAATGTGCGTCCACTGTCAGGAGTACTAATGCCACTATAAAGCTGTGTATGGTGGAAAGAAACCTATCTAGTATGCAGAGAAAGGTTTCATGGTGGATACATATAGTCACCTAACAGCAGCTAATTAGCTCCAAAATAGTAAAGGAGTGGGCTATTAAACACAGAACACAATGTGCAGAGGCTCAAAGACTCCTATAGGCAGTGTGGTTATTAGTATACCTGTGTACATATAAATGAATGTGCTTCCACAGTCAGGAGTACTAATGCCCCTATAAAGCTGTGTATGGTGAAAAGAAACCTATCTAGTATGCAGAGAAAGGTTTATGGTGGATACATGTAGTCACCTAACAGCAGCTAATTAGCTCCAAAATAGTAAAGGAGTAGGCTGTTAAACACAGAACATAATGTGCAGAGGCTCATAGACTCCTATAGGCATTGTGGTTATTAGTATACCTGTGCACATATTAATGAATGTGCTTCCACTGTCAGGAGTGCTAATGCCACTTTAAAGCTGTGTATGGTGAAAAGAAACCTGTCTAATGTGCAGGAAAATGTTCCTTGGTGGGTACTGAGTGAGAAAGAGAGACTGTTATAATACTGCCACAAAGCAGCACTGAGCACACTGTTAGTAAACTGCTAAATGAGCATATGGCATACAGATCCAGTGAAGGTAAATCAGTCACATATGTACCATAAAAATTCACATATAAATCACCTGTGTACTAGCTGATGAATTCATAGAGCTAATACCACTCATAAATGCAAACGCCGTGGCTAATATACCCCTAGAAACGGTGTGGCTGTTGGTATGCCTATGCACATATTAATGAATGTGCTACCACAGTTAGGAGTGCTGGTTACACTAATGCAACAAAATAACAAGGAAAATCAAGCAGCCCTCGCCTCACCATGCGTCACCGAGTCACCACAAAGACTCCTGCCCAACATTGAAGGGAGTACACGTTAGCCGTCTGGCAGCTGTTTGCTCTGCAACTCAATAATGCTAACGCATGAGTACTGACGGCGTGCGTGCACGTGACAGATGCCGATGCGCGTGTTTCGCAGTTAGAAACGCTTTCTCAAGGCTATAAGTGTGAGGGGGAAGTCCCATAGATTCTAGTAAAACTTATATATGCATTGTAGTGTTTCTATTGGCTGGAAGTTTCTTCCTGGAGGTGTGTCCATGCAGTGCTATTGAAAAGTCACTAATACAGCACTAACTGATAAGCCTACACTCTCCTTAAATAAATGCAGTTGATGTAGTCACAATCTTAACTGCAGCAGTGCATTAATTAAAATAAACTGCACCACAGCACTTGATCTCTGCAACCAGTGTTTAATAATCCTGATAGTCAGCGAAATGTGAACATGGTAATGGGGTAAAGATACAGTATTAACCCCTGAGATGAAATATAATGAAAAATCTCTATCAACATGGATGGAACTTGTTAAAGTACATTTAATCAGGTTATAGCATACTCATCTTCTGTAAATGATGCATACAGAGTTCAGATGTTGAGGAATTCATATCTAACCTTTTGTTATAAGGGATATTAAATCCAACTAATAAAAAATGGCAGGTGGAATTGGCCCTGTGGTATAATGTAGATAGGTGTATCATACACTTGATGTAGCTTAGCTGTGTGACACTGTGTACTATGTAATTGACCGACAGTTAAAAATATACAGTATGGGGTCACGGTGTAACAAAGTGTGATTGCTGGGTAACACATTTCTGTGCAGCACAGAGGTAAGTAACAGTAGGTATATATACAAGAGATGGAATATATACCCCTAGTTATAAAGGGGGAGACACTCCAATGCCGCTGACAGTATATTCAATTGCATTCATATGTGCTCAGGGTCAGTTGACGTGAACTGAAATGAACGGGGTAAACACAAATCCCTCGTTCAAACCTTTGGGCGATAGTGTCTGTAATGTATATATCCATCTTGCCTCTTTTTGTAACAGAACTGTGTCCCAGTCCCCATGTCTAAGGTCCATTGAGAATTGGTCCATACCAATAAACTTAACAGTTGTTTGTTTATCTTGGTGCACAGAATTAATATGTCGCGCTAGAGGTTTATCCGTTTTATTACGTATGGAACCCATATGTTCCAAGACCCTTACCTAAAATGGGCGGCGGGTCTTGACAACATATACTTTGCCACAGTCGCAAATGGCTTGATATATAACGCCTGTGGTCTGACAATTAATAAACTTTCTGATGTTATAAGTCTGGGTTCCATTCCAATTTGAGAATGTACTGGTGGTAAGTATATGATCACAAGCCTTACATTTGCCACATTTGAATGACCCTTGTGGTTTCGGGGGGATCCAGGCTTACGTGTTTTAAAACCCTTAGCCTTTGGGGTCAGCAGAAGGTTTTCTTTATTAGCCTTAGCCTGTCGCTTTGGCCTTGGCTTGGGAACGGCTCCTGCCTTTCCCTTTTTCTGCATGACAGGCATGGCAGAGGCGAGTGGCTTCTTGCGTCCATAGAATCGGGGTTGATCCATGGAAGCAGATGGCACAATGCAGTATCTGGACAAGGGCAAGTTCAGATAAAGATCATCGAGTGGTGGGCTATGCAAAGTGTGTAACCTTTTATGCATGGCGACGAGGTACAGGTGTTGAAAGTGGGCGTACTCGAATGTGAGTCATTAACGTATAAATACACCATCCATTTTGTGGATTCACTGCACATTGAATACACATCGACTAAACATCGAATATACATTCTTGTGTTTGTATTTCTTTCTACTCGCAGCAATGCCTGTTAAAAAGATTTCAAAGGAGCTCAGCATTAGAATTAAGGAGATGTACACGAGCGGACACCGAATTGTAGATATCCAACGCTGGTTAGCTGCTTCTGGCCTCGTTGTGCAATCAACCACCGTGTGCTATCATGCACATGGAAAAAACAGACAACGCACAAGGACACCAATGGTAACTAACGCATAAGTATATTTATATAACAACAGTATATATATTGTTTATATTGCTGCATATTAATAGAACAATATATTGTGTAGATCTATCTAATTTTATAGTTATTTCGGTATATTTATATAACAACAGTATATATATTGTTTATATTGCTGCATATTAATAGAACAATATATTGTGTAGATCTATCTAATGTTATAGTTATTTCGGTATATTTATATAACAACAGTATATGTATTGTTTATATTGCTGCATATTAATAGAACAATATATTGTGTAGATCTATCTAATTTTATAGTTATTTCGGTATATTTATATAACAACAGTATATATATATTGTTTATATTGCTGCATGTTAATAGAACAATATATTGTGTAGATCTATCTAATTTTATAGTTATTTCGGTATATTTATATAACAACAGTAAATATATTGTTTATATTGCTGCATATTAATAGAACAATATATTGTGTAGATCTATTTAATTTTATAGTTATTTCGATATATTTATATAACAACAGTATATATATTGTTTATATTGCTGCATATTAATAGAACAATATATTGTGTAGATCTCTCTAATTGTATACTATTTTTACTGCAAATAATGTGCTGTTCTTGTGGCTTACTGCACTGTAACTTACTGGATTGTTGTTTTTCTGTACATTGTAGGAGACAACTCTTCTGGTCGACAAAATAAGTGAAGAGAATGATGAGAAGAGTGCATTAAGTGTCAAATACACTCTGCAGCAAAATCACAATCTCACGGTATCCAAGACAGCATAAAGAAGATGAGATGCAGGATTGGATGGAAATATGGACGTGTGAGGTTAGTACTGGACAGAACAGGAGGTAAAAGTGTTGTTTAAGAAACTGTACTGTACCTCTAAAATTATTTATTCCTTGTCATTACAGAGCGTACCCCATGATAAGGGACGTTAACAAAATCAAGAGAGTGGTCAAGGCCCAGGCATGGATCGACGGTGGAGAAACTTTCCAGGATTGCATCTTCACTGACGAGTCTACTGTTTCGTTCGAGAGATTTGCCACCTTTGCATATCTATGAAGCCGCGTCCAAAACACCCAGTGAAGATGCATGTGTGGGGTGCCATCTCTAGGCGTGGACCAGGATGCATCGTCATCTTTGAAGGTACAGTAAAATGTATGTCACACGCTTTTGCCTTACGCACTGTACTGTACTAGTTTGCAGTTTTTTGAGCACTTTTCTTTTCTTGTTATAGGAATCATGAATAAAGATTTCTTCCAAAACAAAATTGTGCCTGAGATTGTGAAATACATCACACGTGAGTTCCCGGATGGTTACCGTTTCTACGAGGACAATGATCCGAAGCACACCGCGTCAACAGCGCATATCCTTGAGCGCGGTATCAACTGGGTGAAGACGCCAGCGGAGTAAGTGCGGTAACCGTGTCTCATTTTTCCCCACTGTTTTTACTGTGTACTGTATCTCTTTAGCTAATTGTCCTTTTTTTCCCCCTCCCTCCAATGACAGATCGCCAGACTTCAATCCTATTGAAATGGTCTGGCATCAGCTGAAGGACCATATCCGCAAAGTCGTGAAACCCTCCAAAAAGGATGAGTTGGCGCAAGGCATACTGAGTTTTTGGAACGATGTACTCACCGTGGAACGATGCAATAAATATATTGACCATATTGCGACTGTGTTGCCCATTGTGATCGCGCGTAATGGGCAAGCATCAGGAAGGTAGTATGGTATAGTACTGTACTGTAGTATTGTAAGTACAGTATGATACAGGTAAGTATGGCACAGATTTTATTTTTCCCTGAGAGAGCAGCACAAGCCATCTGGTTACAAAGTATTTAACAGTAGTCAGAGTATACAGTAGTTCCAGTATAGACTAGTTTGACAGTACTAACTGCATACTGTAGTCCAATATGGAGTAGCTATACAGTACACAATGCCATAATACAGTATGCACCTACAGTAACTGCTCAATTTTTCTCTTTCCAGAGAGAGCAGCACCAGCCATCTGGTTACAAAGTATTTAACAGTAGTCAGAGTATACAATAGTTCCAGTATAGACTAGTTTGACAGTACTAACTGCATACTGTAGTCCAATATGGAGTAGCTATACAGTACACAATGCCATAATACAGTATGCACCTACAGTAACTGCTCAATTTTTCTCTTTCCAGAGAGAGCAGCACCAGCCATCTGGTTACAAAGTATTTAACAGTAGTCAGAGTATACAGTAGTTCCAGTATAGACTAGTTTGACAGTACTACACAGCACACAATGCCCTAATACAGTATGCACATAACTGCACTACTTTTTTATTTTCTTGTCTTTTCAGAAAAAAGGATGAGGGGGGCTATCGTGTACAGTCTGTGAACTGTTTGTACAGTTAAGTGTACAGTATCTAAACTGCAGTCCTGATGTACACAAAACCTCTCCTCTCTCAATGAACTACTGTACTGTACACAGAAAGAGGAAGAAGATAAAGACGGAAAAAATTATATTACTACATATATATTATTATATATTATTAATTAATATTATTATCAATGTGCATTATTCATGATTATCCACCGGCCGGCCCTCAATTTCCATATGACAGAATAACTTAATAAAGAATGCATTATGTATTATTCATGATTAATTTTATATTTGATTTTTTGTTCCTGATAAAATAAAATAAATATTTATTTACATTCATGATAATCATAATCATTGTCAACAACCCCCGCCCCCCACACCTACTCCAAAGAAAAAGAAAGAATGACAAAAAATGGTAATTTACTGCATCAACAACATGAATCAGTTAATGTTTTTTTTAACTCATAGAGATGCTCAGCTAGGGACGGATTAAAAACACAATGGCAAGCGTTTTATATTTGTTTGTTTTGTTCCTGATAAAATAAAATAAATATTTATTTACATTCATGATAATCATAATCATTGACAACAACCCCCCCTCCCCCCCACACACACACCTACTGTACACCAAAGAAAAAGAAAGGCATAATGAGTTTTTGGAACGATGTACTCACCGTGGAATGCTGCAATAAATATATAGACCATATTGCGACTGTGTTGCCCATTGTGATCGCGCGTAATGGTCAAGCATCAGGAAAGTAGTACTGTACTGTAGTATTGTAAGTACAGTATGATACAGGTCAGTATGGCACAGATTTTTTCTTTCCTAATAGTCAAAGTATACAGTAGTTACAGTTTTTTCTTTACAGAGAGAGCAGCACCAGCCATCAGGTTACTGTACATAGTATATACTGCTGCGGCACAGTTTATTCGAGCATTTGCCCGTTCTGTGCCGCAGAAGTAGCGGTACACCATTTATATCCACTCCCACTCCACACACACCTTGTGTAAAACACTGTATATATTGTGGGCTCTCCATTCATTTTTATTCACACTGATACACATACACACTCTTTCTTCACTTGCTTTCAGTAACCTTTTGACACCTCTAGCCATAAAACACATCCACACCGGGGTTAGGAACAGCACAGATAACATTCCAAGAGACACTGTTTTTAAGTATACCTTTTGCTTCATTCATTGTAACATCGCCGGAAGAAGAGATCAGTGTATCTAGAAAGCTCGCAAAAATAAAAGCATTTCGTTAGCCACAGAACGGTATCATCTATTTATTTTTTGATTATATATATATATAAATATACATATATACATGATTAACCAATATACAAAGAAATGTTAAAGAATTAAGAAAAACATGCACCAAAAAAAATAGCAACTATCCAAATCAATACATCACACAGCATATCAAACGTTAAATATTATATAGCCACATTAAAACAAAAGAACATATCAAAAGAAAATAATTCTCAGCTCACCATCAATATCTAACAAATGGCAATCAAAACATTGAATTGTACAGAGTATAAATGATGCAAATAATATATGCATCATGTACACTATGTCAATCAATGTTACAAATAAAATAAACTATTGTAAACCAGATACAATTCCATCAAACAGAAATAAATTACCATCTATGAATCAAATCCCAAATCTATAACAATCCAATCCAAATCAATTACACAATTAACTATTCAAATCGTTAAACCAAACCATTCATTAAAAAAGTAACCATCAGTCAAAATATAACTACCACAAATAATCCACTATTAAAAGACAAGCCTTACCCTGAAATAAAGTACTGCAAACAGCACCAAAAATTACATCTATCTAAATAAAAATTACATTACACACACATTGCAAGCATAGCTGAAAAATACATTTAAAATACATGAAAACAAGCCTTTCCAAAACAATCATTTCTTACCCTGTATGTATATCGATCTAGACGTACATACATACAGTGGCAAGAAATTATAAAAAAGAATTACTATCACATAATTTTTTTTCCAAAAACCTGTAAAAGTGAAAACAATAACATTTCTTTGGTTTACTTACCATTAAATGACCCACTCACCAACTCCAGGCGATCCCCTTACTCTCGAACCAATCCACAACCATAAAATAAAAAACCATACTATCCATGTGTCTGTGTCTTCTTTCTTCTATTTGTAATCCATAAAAGGGATCTTTATCTTTGTTCTTCTTCTTCTTCTGTCTTCTTCCGGGGTCTTCTTATCTTCATGTGCCACGCCCTGGTCTTCTTATTCTTCCTCCTTGGTGTCTGGCTTCAAAATGAGACGACATAGGCTTTTCTAGGCCTATGACGTCACATTTTCGTCATATGGTTCCCACGGCCCTGATTGGGCCTTGAAAACCATGCGATTTTGTAAATAAAAAAAATTAAAATGATGACGTCATTTAAAGGAAATGTTGCCAGCCAATCAGAATGGCTGAGCTTCATTTGCTTTTAAGATGACGTCATCAAAGAAAGATGGCCGCCCTCACATGGTACAGTAGCCAATCAGAAAGTGGGAACTACATTCCAACTCTGATTGGCTAGCGTACCATGTGACAGGCTTTGGATGACGTCACATCCATTCTCCCCAAAGCCTCTGTCACATGGTCTACTAGAGCGAATCAGAGTTGGGATTCAGTTCCCACACTCTGATTGGCTACCGTACCATGTGAGGGCAGCCATCTTTCTTTTGATGACGTGGGGGCACCAGCGGGGAACACCTGAGGGCCACCGCCGGCCTATAGTATCATTGCTGTGCATATATGTACTGTATGTTAGGGGGGTATAGGGGTTGTTGGTGTAATATATATATATATATATATATATATATATATATATATATATATATATATATATATATCAAAACAAAAGAAAAAATTGGCGCCAACCTAAAGCTCTATATATAAACCCTCTATAGATATAAGTAAAACCTATAATGTGCACAGTGGAACAAATAAAAATATATTAAATGACTAATGCAATAAAACAATAAAATACATGAAAATTTAAATAGATAAAGTAAAACAAAAAAGAAAAGTCCAGAAAGATATATATCAAAAATAAATACAAATCCTAAAATATAGTCCAGTTGCTATCCAAATGAGTCACTGCAGCCCGAGTGAAGGGAACACCACTTCCTTGAGGATATCTACAAAAACACAAAAAACACAGGCGCACTCATAGCGTAAAATAGTATATCAATAGATTTATGGATAAAAGGATTTTAAAAATACACACTCACAAACATAGCTGATAGTAAAGCATTTTTGAGTAAAACTCAGCCCGTTCAGACGCAGGAACCCAGTGAGAGGGACTTTGTTGTAATGTCCGTGGTATGTCCTGCTGTAGTAGCCCCTCTGTGTCCTTGCAGGGACCTGAGACCATGAGGGATGCCGCCTTCCCCTTGTTCCGGCGTTACACAGTGAGTACACTGATCCAGATCTCGCGTGAGCTCAGTGACGTCAGTGAGGTTTTTGCCGGAGAAGCTTCACAGGGGAAAACGGGCTGGAAGGCTGGATGGCTAATATAAATGCTAGCAGCACAGCAGTGAGTGGAAGTATAAAGTATAAAAGCTGGACAGTAAACTCCACAGCACTCTCTCTACGCGTTTCGTCTCGAGCGAGACTTCATCAGGAGATATTAGCATACACTACCGACACACTTTATTAAAGTGTGGCCGGTTCCGAAAGCCGGGAGATTTCCCGGCTTGCTAATGGCTGCCCCTCGGCGTGCCGCGCGTCATAGACGCGCGGTCACGCGTCTTCGGGAGCCAGCGCCCCCTGCACGCGCGTCCAGGGCTCCCCGAGGGAGCCCTGGTGTCCCGCGATGTGCGGGACGGCGGCAGGGGGTTCCGGGGGACCCGGCGGACCCGGCAGCGGTAGGGAGAGCGCCCCGATCGGAGGGCGCTCTTCCGCTGCTTCGGCGCGCGCCCGTCACACTCGGGCGCGCGCCAGGCTACTGCTGCGGCCAAGAACGGGCAAATGCTCGAATAAACTTGGCCGCAGCAGTAGGTATTGAACGCCGTTATATAGTTCATAAGACCAATCAGAGCACAGAAGACAGATGATTGCTAATACAATACATATGCTCAGTGTGGGGGTGAAATTAACCCCTATATATGCCAAAACACATATAGATTAAAGCTAACAATTTTAAAAATAATAAAGATTCAGACCAAACATGACAATGCATATAATAACATGCACTTTTAACAAATACATTAAAATAAAAATAAACATTTAGATTATAAAACTGTTTTTATGCTTATAGATAAAGCACAAAAATATAGTAAAATAACATTGGCAGTTAACTTACATAGTATGGTATAATACATGAAACAGATGCTAGTAAAGGGTAGTGATACCCTAGGTATGAGGAGATGGCTGAATAGCCACTAGATGTATAAGGAGACAAAGTTGGTATTAGAGAGATTCAGAGGGATCAAGGTGCAAAAATGGCCACAATAATGTACAAAAAGAAAAATGGGGGGGGGGGAGGGGGGAAAGGAATAGAGGGGTGAGGGTGGAAAAAGGAGGAAGAGGGGGTGGAGGTGGAGGGAAAAGAAGGACGGAGGAGAAGGAGTGGGTGGGGGTGGAAAAAAGAAAAAGGGAAAAAGTAAGAGAGACCAAGGGAAGAGAGTGGGAAGTGCTAGAAAAGGAGGGGGGGGGAATGTAAAAAATATGAAAAGTAAAATGTGAAAAGTAAAAAGTGGAAAATAAAAGGTAAAATAAATAAATAATAAAAAATGTAAAAAATTACAATAAATGACGAGCTATGAAGGATACTGGACCAATGGTGGTCGTGCAAGCAAGGCCAACGGTACCCATATATATATGTAAATAGTCATGTTAGAACTATTGTATGGATAGAATAGTGGAATGTATAAATAGATACATATGATGAGCCATTGTGGTGATACTGGTGCCCACACGGAGGGAACGAAATAAATCGCTCAACCCAGACCTCCCTGTAGAACAACATACCCCACAATAGGCAAGATAATAGCTAAACTACTGTACTAATGTCTATTGTGTCATTGAGACCCCCCGGAACCAATGTACCAAGTACATATATCCAGTAGGTCTCCCTGACACACAATTTTTTGAACCTATCACCCTCCGAGAGGGAAGGTGAGATGGCCTCGATACCAAAGATGGACAGAGAGCAGGGATTCCTAGTATGTATACTATCAAAGTGTCGTGATAAGCAGTGTGACTGGAGACCATGTTTGACATTCCTACGGTGCTCAAGAAATCTAGTACACATCATCCTTGACGTGCGGCCCACATATTGTAGGCCGCAATGGCAGGTTATTAGATATATAATATAGGTACTAAGACAATTAATATGATGTTTAATTTCATGTACAGAACCGTTAGAAAAGGATTTAAAGGTATTAATTTTACTTAGATGCCCGCAAGTAATACATCTAGTTCTACCACAGGGAAAATTACCCTTTTTGGAAATCTTGGTAGATATTATAGGTGGTAGATTAGTGATGGGCTTAAGTCTACTTGGGGCAGTCATGGTCTTCAGGCACCTTGCTTTTTTGAAGACAATAGGAGCTCATATTGGCACCTTAGGCCCAAGAATAGGGTCATTCTGAATAATGCTCCAATGTCTATTGATAATATGTTTGACCTGGTAGGCCAATTTATTGTACTTAGTGATACATTTTGGAAAAGAATACAAGGGATTCCCGCTAACTCCGTCCACCGCTGGATCAAGGCCAGCATAATCAGATCTAGTCCTGGACCTCTTAAGTAAAGCACTCCTATCAGTACTTTTAGCGTCATCAAACGCCCTCTGCACCACCGTTCCATCATAACCATTATGGAGAAACTTATTAATTAAAGTCTCTCCTTGGTCACAGAAATCTGAGTCTAAGGAACAATTGCGGCGAATCCTGAAGAATTGGCGTCTAGGGATGTTGTTCAACCACTTTTTATAGTGGTTACTACCGTATTGCAGGTACCCATTGGTAGAGACAGGTTTAAAGTGTGTTTTACTATGTATCTTCATGTCCGACCTATCAATGAACAGCTCAAGATCTAAAAATACTACCGTATCTGGATGTATGGAGTAGGTAAATTCTGAGCCCCATGTTGTTGACATTAAATGAGTCCAGTATATCTTTCAGTTGGCCCCTATCACCATCCCAAATGATAATAATGTCATCTATGAAACGACTATAGAATACCAGACCCGCCACCAGCCGCGCATTACCCCAAACATGGAGTTTCTCCCACAACCCCATGAAGAGGTTCGCATAGCTGGGAGCAAATCTGGTACCCATGGCCGTTCCACATGTCTGTAAATAAAAGGTCCCATCAAAAGTGAAATAATTATGTGTCAAAATAAACTCAATACAGGATAAAATAAAATCACATCACATGTAGCCCAACAAAACGTTTCTTTCCAAGTGATCTCAGAGGTGGAGTCAATGACGTGCAACGTGGCCTTAATGTAAGATGGTAAAATTTCACATACGGTTGTAGGAAATAATCGACATATTGGGACAGGTTCAACGTCATTGATCCCACCCCCGAGATAATGGGTCTACCAGGGGGATGTGTAGTGTCTTTGTGCAGTTTGGGCAAATGATAAAAAACAGGTGTTCTAGGGTGTCTAATAAACAAAAAAGTGCTCTCTGCTTTTGTAATAATACCCATATTAAGTGCATTGTGAATAAGTGCTTGAAAGGCCAACTGAAAGTCTATAACTGGATCTTTGTCAAGTATAAGATAGGATGAGCTGTCCATTAGGAGGCGGACCGCTTCAGACACATAGTCCTGTCTGTCCTGCAAGACGATAGCCCCTCCTTTGTCTGCTTGTCTTACAACAATGTTTGTGTTGTCTTTAAGGTTTCTCAGAGCCAATTCTTCACCCTCGCTCAGATTCCTGTGTGACAGATGAGTATTGCTCTGACATAGCTGTTCAATGTCCTTCAGAACAATGGTGTAGAAGGTGTCAATGAAGTTCCCCTTAGAATGATAGGGAAAATAGGTGGAAACAGGATGAAAGGGTGAGTGCTTGAAGTCCAGGGCCAGATCCGAATCCCGTACCAACTGCTGGGAAGATTCCCCACAGTGGTTCAGGAGGCTTGATTGGGACGCCTGCTCAAGTGTCGGCCTCCCAGTCGAGCCTGGTTCAGAATGGGTGGTAAAATTGTGTGGTACAAATGGGTCACACATATAATTGATTTGTGTACTGGTAGTAAAATTATCTATAGTGTCATGCTCAGCAAGAATAGAGGTAAGTGCACGAATGCATACTTGTTCCTGTGTATTAAAGTTGGCATATAAAGTGTCTACTGGCCCTCTGTTTTTAAATGAAAAGTGTCTCATCAGTGTGAGTTTGCGTATGAAGCTGTTAAGATCCACAAACAGCTCAAACTTTATATTTATTGTGGGACTGTAGAGTGTATTGTTTTTATTGTGGCTAACGGGGGTGGGTGAAGTGTGTATTAGCCCCAATGGTGGGTGTTTAGGCCTTGCAGGTGGGTAGCGGGAGGGCTTAACCCCTTCATGACAGTAGCGGTATTAACCGATATGGTAATGAAGCAGCATTAATGTATTTTAATAATATTGTGCAGGAGCAGGGGGTCTTCTGAGCTGAACTGCATTGATTTCTGGCTCAGGGACCCCCTGCTTCCCGAGTTACAGGCCCCGGTTTGGGGCATCGGTGCCAGTGTCGCCGCCATCATTATAGCGGGCACGTCACGTCTTGGACGCTATAAAGATGGCGGCGACATTGGCACCCGATGCCCCATACCGGGGCCTGTAACTCAGGAAGCAGGGGGTCGCTGAGACAGAAATCAATGCGGTTCAGCTCAGGGGACCCCCTGCTCCCGTACACTATTATTAAAAATACATTAATGCTGCTTCATTACCATAGCGGATAGCCGCTATGGTAATGAATTATTGTTTATTGATATGGGTGTTTTACTCATAGTGTAGATGTGCAGAGGGTCTCCGGAGCTGAACTGCTTTGGTTTTAGGTCCGGGGACCCCCTGCGTCCTGAGATACAAACCCCTTTATGGGGTGCCGGTATCCCTCTGCTTTGTTTACATTCCGCGGTCACGTGATAGGGACATTTAAATGCAGAGGGATATCGGCACCTCATAAAGGGGCCTGTATCTCGGGAAGCATGGGGTCCCCGGACCTGAAACCAATGCGGGTCAGCTCCGGAGATCCCCTGCACATGTACACTATGAATAAGATTTTATTACAAATATTTTTATTTTGGCCGAGGTTTGCGCCGAGAGAGCGGCGGATCTCTCTCTGCTGCAGACAGACCTCAGCAGGGGACGGCTTATCGGCATGTTATCTGCAGGCAGACTGTCTCGCCACCGGCTAATCGCCATGTTTTGAAATGTTGCTCTCGCAGGGATTCGGCACTTCCTGCATACTGCGAGAGCAACAAGCACAAAACATGGCGAGTTCAAACCCGTGGCAAATGCAATTTTTCGCTGCTTAGTGCATGACCCCCTAATACTGTGTTTCACACCTATTACCACAGCCTTGGATCCAGTGTTTTGCTTGTTGGTTAAATTTGGTTTACCATAACCTTAGCCATCTGGGCTAACGTGATCGCCCTATATAGGCACATATTGGTAGTGCCCACTATAGGTATAAAGCATTACAATGCTTTACTAACAGCATTGTAGTGCTCTATTAGTTTAATACTTTTTTTTTAGACATTCTCTTTGTTCTCATTGTCTGGTCCTCATTTTTTAATGCATACCCATTAAATCTGATTTTAACATTACCATATCCACACAACTATCTGGACCTCTATTCACATCACCATGTTTTCTCATTCGTGACAGTTATATATAGAGTTATTGTTTTTTCCCCTCACAAGCACTGAGTGCATGCTATAGGGACCTGTCCGCTCTGAGAGTCTGTGCTCCGTCGGACGTTTCTGTTTTTGTGTTCAATTTAGCTTCCCTAGTGCACCTGCTTATTAGATGCCCTCTAGTCATCATATGTAGAACGGTATCTTCTTGTGTGTATCTTATGTATAGTTACCCTTGTAAGAGACGAGTGCAGAGGTACAATCAGGGAGACATAGATTGGGGAAATAAACAGTGGCATTTATTTAGCCAGTATCTTCGAAACTCTAAAGCCATGTCAGGAAAAACAAAAGGACTCTTGCCAACCCCTGACCCCAAAGTCCAAAAAAAAAAAAAGCCCGCGTCTGAACGGGGTTTAAAATTTCCTGCGTTGGTGGCCGCATTAGACTAAAGAGAGCCGCCACTGTAGGAAGGTAAAAGAACCGACCTGAGCCGAGGGATAGAGTCCAGATAGAGTAGTATGTCATAGGCCGAAGGTCAGGGCTGGCATCAGAGTTGCGTAGTCGGTATGGAGGCAGAGGTCGAAGCAGGCAGGAGACAAGGATAGTCAAGGTACGACGTGAGTCGGGTCTGGTAACGTGAAAGACAATAGGTATAAGTGCGCTGCATGAACTCAGCATGAAAACTGGAAGTTTGCTTGGCAACTTCCTGCTCAAAGAACTGTCCTTTTAAAGGAAGCTGCCAGAGACAAAGATGGACGATTCATCTATAGAAGGTGTGCAAGAGCAAAATCCCGAGCCGGAACTTAAAAACCCGGAAATGATTTTGCCAAACCTCATAATGAACCATGTGGAGGCTGGCTAATTGACTCCAGCTACAATTATCCAGCTCCCTGCTGGAATCATCAGCTACATACAGGCTTTATATGTGCTGCCTTTTTAAACCAGGGAAAGGACCTGTCACAACCCCTTTGTTGCCTGAAAGCATTTTATTGCAATGCATTGGTAGCCTTGGGCATTAAAGTGGTTACATATTTACTTTCATGTACCAAGGTAAGCTCACTCAGTCAGTACAAACAGTATTTACAATTTTTTTTAATAATTTACTGGATTGCTCTTGAGGTGTGCCCAAAAAAGCTTAAAAAAACAAACCAAGATCAAAGTACATCTAATATCTCTAAAACACAAAACATCATTATTAACCATTTATTTTTTACTTGTATCATGCTGCATAAAATCCTGCACACCTTTAACTATTTCTAATATAGTATTTAAATTGAGGTTTAGTTACATAATTTAGCCACAGTATGATACGTTTGCTCACCACACCAAGATAACTACAAATTAGGAAAGTCCTAATTTTTAGATTCATTTGTATTGTGTCCTCCTAACTAAATTTCCCCTGCTTCTCTTTTTTTTTATTGAAATTTTCAACATTAACAGCGAATGATAATAAAAATAAATAGGGGTTTGAGAGAGGGGGGATACAGAAATTAAAAAGGGAAAAAAGGGGCGAGGAAGGGATTATCATCTTTACATTCAGAGCTTATATATCAACAATCTAATCAAATATCAGTCGTCAAATTAATTTTTAGTTTATAATGTAATAATCCTAATGAACCCTGGTATCTCAACCCTTTCTCCATATAGTCTCTACCGTATTGGTCCTCTTAATCTTTCTCTATGTTCTGATTTCTGTTTACCCTTGTATTCTTAAAAGAAGGGAATTGAATTTTTGTTTTAATTCTTATTGTCTGTCCAAGGATCCCACTTTTAACTGTACTGTATGTTTTATGAAAACAGTGAGTTTCTCCATAGTCATAATTTCCACGATTCTCTATGTAAATATAGTATAATTAGTTAATATGGACAGACACTCCAGCCAATGGCAGTGAACCTAAATAAAGGTCCCTGTGATTGGAGATTAGGAGGGGAGGAGCAAAGGGAGGAGAGACTAAGAATCCCATGCAGAGCACAAGAGAGGCAGAGGTACAGAGACTGGGAGGATAGCAGTCCCTGTCCCCATGGAGCCGAAGAGAGAAAGATCAGCGTGGAAGTGGTGTCTCCATAGATCAACTGCCCAACAGAGACAGCAGAGAAGATCAAAAGACATCCTACAGTTGACAATGCTCCAGGATTTGTGAATAAGCCCACAAGGGGATACTGTAACGAGTGCTCACCACAAACAGGACAGGACCGCAGGGCTGAGATGGGATGTTATAATACACCGACAAACAACCACGCAGCCGCGTCCAGATTGCAGAGTTGTAATAGTGTATCTGGGTCAAAGTAGGAGAGCATGTAAGGAGAAAAAAGAACACATAGAAAATCTAAGTGTAGGTGTGATAAACCAATAAAGTGATATCAGTCAAGATCTTGGCTCTTATAGAAGCCTACTTACAAACTGTAAGATAATCAAAACCAGTGTGTTAAGGGTAGCAGTCTCTCTACCTAAACCTTACCTACTTGGGAGAGACTGCTACCCTTTACACACTGCTTTTGATTATCTTACAATTTGGAAGTAGGCTTCTATAAGAGCCAAGATCTTGACTGATATCACTTTATTGGTTTATCACCCCATCACTTAGATTTTCTATGTGTTCTTTGTTCCCCGTACATGCTCCTCCTTGATTTTGAGAATCTATTCCTATGCCTTGGGGACAAGTGAAGACGAATCCCACCACAGGGTTTTGAGCAGGGGGTTCAAATTCATTTGCACTGTGTATTTCACATTTTATTATCACTTATTTACTTTTATTTATGTGTATTTTTGATATACACTGTAAGTAATTCACTTCACTATATTAGTAGTAATAATTACCTGTTATTTTTGCGCCTACTTTTTACTAGTATTCAAAGTAGGAGAGGTCAGGATAGTCGTAATACTCGCCATGGTCTAGGATTGGAGATGTCGGGTGGTCATTGTGCGTAGCCGGGGTCCAGAAGTAGAGAGCTCACAATGCTCATGTGCATAGCCGAGGTCCAGGGGTTAGAGAAGGTAGAGGTCCGGATTAAAGCTGAAGTCAAAGGTACAAGATATCAAGCAGAGCAACGGTAGGGCAGCAGGATGCTTGAGACAAGCACAAGTACAAAAACACAAGTTTTTGCTCAGCCAATTTGCCTAGGGGCTGGCCGAGCATATAAAGCACAGGGAGCCAATGAGAAGGCTGCAGGGAGTGAGTCATCACAGGTATACTGTGTACTGATAGACAGGGGTGGAGTGTATCCCAGCTGTGGAGTAATGAAGGGAGTTAGCATTAACCCATCGTGTGTTTCTGGTTATGCGACGCCACAGTGTATTGGAGACAGGAGCGTCCTCCGTTGCGCCATGGGAGGTGGTGTGAGGGCGGAGACAAGGTCTGGTGCCGGCAGGAGTACTGCGGCACTTGCGCGCAGTGCACACACGAGGGGCGTCACCCAATGTGTCCCGGTACGTGTCACGGGGGCGGGACTGAGGTCCTATCCTCACAGTATCCCCCCGTTTCTGGGGTGACCTTCGGGTGTCCCAGGTATGGTTTGGAGGGAAACTTGTGGTGAATGGCCCGCACAAGCCTTTGTCATTTATGCAGAGGGTCTCCATCCCTCGGGCGCGCCATGAGCCATGGCTGGAGGCGTGCGCAGACCTCCGTCCGCGTGTGCGCCACTGCACCACTGAGATTTCAGGTCCTCCTCTTCGGAATGTCGTTACGGCGGGCGGGCTCGCTGGCGGCGCGCAGACCTGGCCGCGCTTGCCAGGCCTTAATGTCCCAGAGGGATGCCTGTTCACACCACCCCTTCCACAGGAGAGTAATGGAATGGGGTCACACTTCCAAGACAGCTGGCCATCCAGGTACAGTGAGGATGATCAACCTTCTACAGTGGACCTTCTGGTGGCCAGGTTTGCGCAAAGAAGAACAGCAAATGTGTGGTGCTCTGAACGAAAGCCTATAAAGTAAAATCACAGTACTGTAGCTTGATTGAAGAATCCTATAGTTTAAACTCCCCTGTGGAGGAATAAGGGATATACCCCAGACAAAAGGCAGATAACAACTCCAAGTATAACTCCAAAATTCAACCGACTAGTGGCCTGGGATCTCCACAAGCACTGCAGTAAGGGACCTCACAATAAAGTGATCCAGCATATTAAATCGGAATGGAGAATGTCCAGATAAGGAAATAATAACTCACTCTGAGTAGGCTTGTCATCCTTGTCATCATGGTTGTTGTTTTTTCTTCCACAAATAAGGGGTGTGCATCCGTTTTTTCAATATGTCCTCAAGAAATGCAGATGGGAAAAAGCAGGCACCAAACACACAGGATCAAAAAAAAAAAAAAAGTATAAATAAAGGAAATCCAGAAAGAGCTAGTTCCCATAAAAAATTGTTTAATGGATTCTACAAAAAAAATATAGCAGCATTACAGGGTACAGAGCCCCCCACCAACGCGTTTCGAGCGCAAGCTCTTTTTCAAGGTGACCAAAGGTACTCACCTAGCCGTTTTTGTAGTCCCCAGAAGCGTGCCAAAATCAACTAGCCATTCACTTCCTGAAACTCTCAGGAATTACGTCGGCGTGATGACGTCAGTGCGCGACAGGGGAAATGCAATAAAAAACATTAAAAAATTACCAACTTTATTAACAATATTACAACGGACATTCATAATGTTAAAAAATACCAGCCAAAGTACCAGGAATGCCTTCTTTTAGTGAGAACCACTAAAATAGGGTAAACAAAGAATAAAGAAAAAGAAATATCAGAAACAATTGTGAAAAATCAGAAAAACTTCCAGGCAAATTCTATAGAAACAAAAACAAAACAAAGAGCGCACGCCCCATAGTGTGATCCTGTACTGCTTCTCGTGCCGTGAAGTCGAATGTCGTAATCTTACGTCCCTGACGCATTTCGTCACAATACTGCAACTTATTTTATTTTGTGGTTATACTATTATTATTACTATATACTTGGGTTTTCTGCGATCCAGATTTGAGTATCATTAGTAATTTAAGTGATATTTTTAATTACATACATTTGGGCCCGTTTGTAGGGGCGTAAGCATCACAAATTGATGCACCAATTGAATCGCAGACAATCTGGTATATATATATTCAGCCACTACTGTTCATGTACAAATCCCTTTGATAAAGTTGCAGTATTGTGACGAAACGCGTCAGGGACGCGTAAACGCGTAAACGTAGTAAACGCGTAAGATTACGACATTACGTCACCACATTGTCTGCGTGCTTTACGGCCGGAGCATGCAGGATTGAATTTGAGGCCTACTCTGATGACACACTGCGTGGAGGACTTCAATTGATTGCGGATAAGAGCGGACACTATCGGATGCACAGCACAAGGGTTCCAGTTGGATTCCAAGACTTCACGGGACGGCCTGCATCGGTGGTGATATTATTGTCACAAATTGCTTTACTTTCACTTATTCTTTGTAAGTGTTTTTAATCCCCCCCACCAACCCCCCCCCCATTAAACTGTACAGGATCACACTATGGGGCTTGCGCTCTTTGTTTTGTTTTTGTTTATATATATATATATATATATATATATATATATATATATATATATATATATATATATATACAGTGTTCGACAATTCATTATAACTACACGCCCGTGGCGGGTGGATTTTGGCCACTGGCGAGTAGTTGCTGCGGCTCTATGAATTCCCCTGCTCACGCCAATTTTTTTTTAAAATAAATTAATAAATAATCCCCCTCCCTGATTGGGTTAACGCAGGTAAGAGGGCCGGCAGACAGTGCTGGGTTAGCCCCCTTTCCCCGATCTCCTCTCCCTCCTGATCTCCTCCCCTCCCTGCCCTGGGGTGTCCGCCACCTGGGATGCGGGAGATGGGGGGAGGGTTGTGTTGCGCGGCTGTGCACGTGGGTGGGGTGGTTGTGTTTCCCGCTCCCATGCGGCCCTTTCCCGTGTGCTGCCCGCTCCCATGCGCTCCCCTCCTGTGCGGCCCCCTCCCGTGTGCTGCCCCCTCTCGTGTGCTGCCTGCTCCCGTGTGCTGCCCCCTCCCGTGTGCTGCCCCCTCCCGTGTTCTGCCCATTCCCATGTGCTGCCCCCTCCCGTGTGCTGCCCCCTCCCGTGTGCTGCCCCCTCCCGTGTGCTGCCCCCTCCCATGTGCTGCCCTTTCCTGTGTGCTGCCTCCTCCCGTGTGCTGTCCCCTCCCGTGTGCTGCCCCCTCCCGTGTGCTGCCCCCTCCCATGTGCTGCCACCTCCCGTGTGCTGCCCTTTCCCGTGTGCGGCCGGCCCTTTCCCGTGTGCTGCCTCCTCCCGTGTGCTGCCCCCTCCCATGTGCTGCCCCCTCCCGTGTGCTGCCCCCTCCCGTGTGCTGCCCCCTCCCATGTGCTGCCCGGTCCCGTGTGCTGCCCCCTCCCGTGTGCTGCCCCCTCCCATGTGCTGCCCTTTCCCGTGTGCTGCCCCCTCCGTGTGCTGCCTCCTCCCATGTGCTGCCCCCTCCCGTGTGCTGCCCCCTCCCGTGTGCTGCCCCCTCCTGTGTGCTGCTTCCTCCCGTGTGCTGCCCACTCCCATGTGCTGCTTCCTCCCGTGCGCTGCCTCCTCCCGTGTGCTGCCTCCTCCCGTGTGCTGCTTCCTCCCGTGTGCTGCCTCCTCCCGTATCCTGCTTCCTCCTGTGTGCTGCGCCCTCCGGTGTGCTGCCCTTTCCCGTGTGCTGCTTCCTCCAATGTGCTGCTTCCTCCCGTGTTCTGCCCGCTCCCGTGTGCTGCCCGGTCCCGTGTGCTGCCCGGTCCCGTGTGCTGCTTCCTCCCGTGTGCTGCCCGCTCCTGTGTGCTGCTTCCTCCCGTGTGCTGTCCGCTCCCGTGTGCTGCCTCCTCCCGTGTGCTGCCTCCTCCCGTTTGCTGCCCCCTCCCGTGTGCTGCCCTTTCCCGTGTGCTGCTTCCTCCCGTGTGCTGCTTCCTCCCGTGTGCTGCTTCCTCCCGTGTGCTGCCTCCTCCCGTTTGCTGCCCCCTCCCGTGTGCTGCCCTTTCCTGTGTGCTGCTTCCTCCCGTGTGCTGCTTCCTCCCGTGTGCTGCTTCCTCCCGTGTGCTGCTTCCTCCCGTGTGCTGCCCCCTCTCGTGTGCTGCCCCCTCCCGTGTGCTGCCCCCTCCTGTGTGCTGCCCCCTCCGTGTGCTGCCTCCTCCCATGTGCTGCCCCCTCCCGTGTGCTGCCCCCTCCCGTGTGCTGCCCCCTCCTGTGTGCTGCTTCCTCCCGTGTGCTGCCCACTCCCATGTGCTGCTTCCTCCCGTGCGCTGCCTCCTCCCGTGTGCTGCCTCCTCCCGTGTGCTGCTTCCTCCCGTGTGCTGCTTCCCCCCGTGTGCTGCTTCCTCCCATGTGCTGCTTCCTCCCGTGTGCTGCCCCCTCCTGTGTGCTGCCCCCTCCCGTGTGCTGCTTCCTCCCGTGTGCTGCTTCCTCCCGTGTGCTGCCCCCTCCCGTGTGCTGCCCCCTCCCGTGTGCTGCCCCCTCCTGTGTGCTGCTTCCTCCCGTGTGCTGCCCACTCCCATGTGCTGCTTCCTCCCGTGCGCTGCCTCCTCCCGTGTGCTGCCTCCTCCCGTGTGCTGCTTCCTCCCGTGTGCTGCCTCCTCCCGTATCCTGCTTCCTCCTGTGTGCTGCGCCCTCCGGTGTGCTGCCCTTTCCCGTGTGCTGCTTCCTCCAATGTGCAGCTTCCTCCCGTGTTCTGCCCGCTCCCGTGTGCTGCCCGATCCCGTGTGCTGCCCGGTCCCGTGTGCTGCTTCCTCCCGTGTGCTGCCCGCTCCTGTGTGCTGCTTCCTCCCGTGTGCTGTCCGCTCCCGTGTGCTGCCTCCTCCCGTGTGCTGCCTCCTCCCGTTTGCTGCCCCCTCCCGTGTGCTGCCCTTTCCCGTGTGCTGCTTCCTCCCGTGTGCTGCTTCCTCCCGTGTGCTGCTTCCTCCCGTGTGCTGCCTCCTCCCGTTTGCTGCCCCCTCCCGTGTGCTGCCCTTTCCTGTGTGCTGCTTCCTCCCGTGTGCTGCTTCCTCCCGTGTGCTGCTTCCTCCCGTGTGCTGCTTCCTCCCGTGTGCTGCCCCCTCCCGTGTGCTGCCCCCTCCCGTGTGCTGCCCCCTCCTGTGTGCTGCCCCCTCCCGTGTGCTGCTTCCTCCCATGTGCTGCTCCCTCCCATGTGCTGCTTCCTCCCATGTGCTGCCCCCCTCCCGTTTGGCCCGCTCCAGTGGTTGCATGGGGTGGGAGGCTTCCCCCGTCCCCCTCCACAAATGCGACCAAGAGCCGGGAGCAAGATGGCCGACACTGCTCCGTGAGGGAGGGTGAGGTGCCTGTGTTCCTCCAGAGATGACACCAGCTCAGGGGAACCCCGAGGAGAGGCATCATCTGCTCCGGAATACGGGGTGAGTGATGTCATCAGCCCACCAACATTTAAAGCACCACTCAGTGTGTGTGTGTGTGTGTGTGTGTGTGTGTGTGTGTGTGTGTGTGTGTGTGTGTGTGTGTGTGTGTGTGTGTGTGTGTGTCTACCCAGTCAGTCAGTCACCTACCCACCCAGTCAGTCACCTAGTCAGTCAGTCACCTACCCACCCAGTCAGTCACCTACCCACCCAGTCACCTAGTAAGTCAGTCACCTACCCACCCAGTCAGTCACCTACCCAGTCAGTCAGTCACCTACCCACCCAGTCAGTCAGTCACCTACCCACCCAGTCAGTCACCTTCCCACCCATCCAGTCAGTTACCTACCCACCCACCCAGTCAGTCAGTCACCCACCCAGTCAGTCAGTCACCCACCCAGTCAGTCAGTCAGTCACCCACCCAGTCAACCAGTTAGTCACCCACCCATTAAGTCAGTCACCTACCCAGTCAGTCAGTCACCTACCCAGTCAGTCAGTCAGTCACCTACCCACCCAGTCAGTCAGTCACCTTCCCACCCACCCAGTCAGTCACCTACCCACTCACCCAGTCAGTCAGTCACCCACCCAGTCAGTCAGTCACCCACCCAGTCAGTCAGTCACCTACCCACCCAGTCAGTCACCTTCCCACCCACCCAGTCAGTTACCTACCCACCCACCCAGTCAGTCAGTCACCTACCCACCCACCCAGTCAGTTACCTACCCACCCACCCAGTCAGTCAGTCACCCACCCAGTCAGTCAGTCACCCACCCAGTCAGTCAGTCACCCACCCAGTCAACCAGTTAGTCACCCACCCATTAAGTCAGTCACCTACCCAGTCAGTCAGTCACCTACCCACCCAGTCAGTCACCTAGTCAGTCAGTCACCTACCCACCCAGTCAGTCACCTACCCACCCAGTCACCTAGTAAGTCAGTCACCTACCCACCCAGTCAGTCACCTACCCAGTCAGTCAGTCACCTACCCACCCAGTCAGTCAGTCACCTACCCACCCAGTCAGTCACCTTCCCACCCACCCAGTCAGTTACCTACCCACCCACCCAGTCAGTCAGTCACCCACCCAGTCAGTCAGTCACCCACCCAGTCAGTCAGTCACCCACCCAGTCAACAAGTTAGTCACCCACCCATTAAGTCAGTCACCTACCCAGTCAGTCAGTCACCTACCCAGTCAGTCAGTCAGTCACCTACCCACCCAGTCAGTCAGTCACCTTCCCACCCACCCAGTCAGTCACCTACCCACTCACCCAGTCAGTCAGTCAGTCACCCACCCAGTCAGTCACCCACCCAGTCAGTCAGTCACCTACCCAGTCAGTCAGTCACCTACCAAGTCAGTCAGTCAGTCAGTCACCTACCCAGTCAGTCACCTACCCAGTCAGTCAGTCTCCCTCTCTTCCCCACTCTCTTTCTCTCTCTCTCCCCCACTCTCTCCCTCTCCCCCACTCTCTCCCTCTCCCCCACTCTCTCCCTCTACCCCACTCTCTCCCTCTACCCCACTCTCTCTCTCTCCCCCACTCTCTCCCTCTCCCCCACACTCTCCCTCTCCCCCACTCTCTCCCTCTCCCCCCACACTCTCTCTCTCTCTCCCCCCCACACTCTCTCTCTCCCCCCCCACACTCTCTCTCCCCCACACTCTCTCTCTCCCCCCACTCTCTCTCCACCCACACTCTCTCTCTCCCCCCCACACTCTCTCTCCCCCCCCCCACACTCTCTCTCTCTCCCCCACACTCTCTCTCTCCCCCCACACTCTCTCTCTCCCCCCACACTCTCTCTCTCCCCCCACACTCTCTCTCTCTCCCCCACACTCTCTCTCTCCCCCACACTCTCTCTCTCCCCCACACTATCTCACACTCTGGATCTGGATCTCTTATTTACCCTATATATCTTAACTGCCCTATACTACACCGAAATAACCTAGACTGCTTTCTTCCAGATCTGACTCAAGCTTCACACGGAAGACATCGGAACCCCCCTAAACCAGAAGACAGGTAGGGAACACATCACCTCCAATGTATAACATTGCGGGAATGAGGGTACCTGGACATTGAGGGACTGTGGATCAGGTAAGATCCCAGGTGGGATTGCTGCTTTAGATATTGTGAAGCGGGGACGTCCAGACACTGGCTAAGGGGTTCAGGAAACTAGTCATTCACACCTGGCTTTTATTTCTAGATCCAACATTTACAAACACACACACACGTAACAAGGACTAATTGTAGTATAATGTAATACAATAAATACATTTGTCAAAAACGAATGTTCTGACTAGGAATTTATTAAATGTATTTTATTTATATATTTTATTTTAAAGCGGGGTTGGGGGCGGGACTAGGGGCGGAGTTGGGGGCGGGACTAGGGGCGGAGTTGGGGGGCGGGACTAGGTGGCGAGTAGATTTTTGGGTGATTTGTCGAACACTGTATATATATATACATATATATATATATACAGTATACATAGTAATATTATTTTTTCCGTCTTTATCTTGTTCCTCATTCCGTGTACAGAAGTTCATTGAGAGAGGAGAGGTTTTGTGTACATCAATACTGATGTTTATATACTGTACATTTGACTGTACAAACAGATTAGACTGGACACAATACCCCACCTCCCCCAAGGCCACCCTTTTTTCTGAAACGACAAGAAAACAAAAAATGAGTGCAGTTATGTGCGTACTGTATTATGGCATTGTGTGATGTGTAGTACTACTGTAGATGGCTGGTGCTGCTTTCTCTGGAAAGAAAAAAATTGAGCAGTTAGTAGGCAGTTACTGTACTACTGTCAAACTAGTCTACTGTATACTGGAACTACTGTATACTCTGACAACTGTTAAATACTACTGTATGTAACCTGATGGCTGGTGCTGGTCTCTCTGTAAAGAAAAAACTGTAACTACTGAACTGTATACTCTGACTACTGTTAAATACTATTTAGCCTGATGGCTGGTGCTGCTCTCTGTTAAGAAAAAACTGTAACTACTGTATACTCTGACTATATGGAAAGAAAAAATCTGTACCATACTTACCTGTATCATACTGTACTTACAATACTACAGTACAGTACTACTTTCCTGATGCTTGCCCATTACGCGCGATCACAATGGGCAACACAGTGGCAATATGGTCTATATATTTATTGCAGCGTTCCACGGTAAGTACATCGTTGCAAAAACTCATTATGCCTTTCAACAACTCGTCCTTTTTGGACAGTTTGCCACTTTCCGGATATGGTCCTTCAGCTGATGCCAGACCATTTCGATCGGATTGAAGTCTGGCGATCTGTCATTGGAAAAAAAGGACAATTATTTTAAGAGATACAGTACACAGTAAAAACAGTGGGAAAAAGTGAGACACGGTTACCGCACTTACTCCGCTGGCGTCTTCACAAAGTTGATACCGCGCTCAAGGATATGCGCTGTTGACGCGGTGTGCTTCAGATCGTTGTCTTGGTTGAAGCGGTGACCATCCGGGAACTCGTGTGTGATATATTGCGCTATCTCAGGGACAATGTTGTCTTGGAAGAAAGCTTTATTCATGATTCCTATAGCAAGAAAAGAAAAGTGGTGAAAGACCTGCACAATAGTACAGTACAGTGCATACAGCAAGGCTACACTAGTAAAGTACAGTGCATAAGGCTACATTATATTTGATATATTTTACCTTCAAAGATGACAATGCATCCTGGTCCACGCCTAGAGATGGCACCCCACACATGCAGCTTTACGGGGTGTTTTGGCCGCGGCTTCAAAGATATGCAGCCTTTTGTGTGGAATGCAATGCTTGCAAATCTCTCCAGCAACACAGTAGACTCATCAGTGAAGATGCAACCCTGGAAAGTTTCCCCACTGTCGATCAATAAAATGGAGGGTATACGGCGCTACTGCGCATGTCTGAAAAAGGCTCCCAGAATTATCTTCAATCAACTTTATTGAACACACACAGGGCTACACCAGCGTCTCCCCCTCAACGCGTTTCACCCTTACACAGAGGGCTTCGTCTCGGAGTGGGGAGAAGTGGTGCCAGCCTCTTAAATAGCCTAAAAGCCCGCGAAAGCGGAATAAAAGATTTTAACCTCTTCAGTACTTAACAGTTTTTTCCCAGAAGTCTCTTTGCAATTAAATCATTATATATGTATTATTCACTTGGAACATCCCTAGGTATATAACATTCCCACCCAGGGCATAGTCAAATATTATACACACGCAAAGATAAGACTGTTTGGCTGCATACTGAAGGTGTATAAATGCGTTTAAAATGCTTGTTACAACACTGCAAGAAAACATAATCCCTATATCTCATAAATAAAGCCAAACTGCTACAAGTCCATTATTTAAACATATATGGACTCCATAACTTACATGAGCCATAGTTATTAATCCCTATGCTGTTTGACAAAAGAATGCAGAGAAGGGTTGCAAGAGAGCAAAAGGAAGGAAGGGGGGGGAGGGGAAGGGGGGGGAGGGGAAGGATTGTGAGGGGGTGGGGGGGAGGGGGAAAGGGGGGGGAGGAAAGGGGGGGGGGGGGGGGGGGGGGAAAAGGGGACAAAAAACAAAACACAAAAGACAGAACGGAGGATATCATTAGGATGACAATTTACATAATTATATGCATATGCATACATAATTATAGGTATGCATATCTCAGGGTAAATTTATCTAGATAATTTTAGAGAAAACATCGCAGATCCCAATCCACATTAAGTCCGTTGGGTTGTAGCGTATTTAATGTATGGATCCAATGTGCCTCTCGTTGGTGTAAGAGCTTATTCCTATCCCCTCCCCGAGGGGGGATGGCTATGTGTTCAATTGCACAACATTGGAAATTGTCTACTGTACCCAATGGACAGTTGTTAAAGTGTATTGGTACCGGATGTGTCATGTCTTTGTTTTTAATTAGCCTTAGATGTTCTAAAATGCGGATTTTCAAGGCTCTACTAATTAGGCCCACATATTGTTTTTTACACCCGCATTGTAACAAGTAAACCACAAAGTTCGTTTGACATGACATAAACGATCTAATTTGGAATCTATGTGTATCCTCTTTGTTTGAGAAATGCGTAGTTTTCATCATTCTAGGGCAAATCTTGCAATGTCCACATTTATAAGATCCAATCAATCTCGGAAAAAAGGAACGTTTATTTTTGCTATCATTTGTTGTTTTCAACATGCTGGGTGACAACATATTCCCTAATGTAGCTGCTCTGCGAAACACTATTTTTGGTCCTACACACACCATTTTGTTTAGTAATGGATCTAAAGATAGTGTGGCCCAATGTTTGCGTATTATAGCCTTAATAGAGTTCGCTTGCTCGCTATAGTTAGTGATGAAGAATGGCGCTTCTGAGTTCTCGACATGTGTATCTTTAGTGGTACCCCCCACTGACATATTGATAAGGGTGTTCCTATCCGTATGCAGTGCATGCTGGTATGCCTGCTCGAGATTGATACCGTCATATCCCCTCGACAGGAACCTCTCTCTCATCTCGTCCGCCCTGTGGACAAAGGCCTCCAACGTCGAGCAGTTCCGGCGTAAACGCAAGAACTGCCCCCTTGGAATGCCTCTGACCAGAGGGCGTGCGTGACAACTTTTTGCGTGAAGCAATGAATTCCTGGCATTCTTTTTCCTGAAAATATCTGATTGGATCTTGTACTCAATATCTACATATAGATTGAGGTCCAAAATTGGATTTGGTTTTTATTATATGTGTGAGTAAATTTCAGATTCAGTGTGTTCTTTGCCAGGTATTCACAAACTTTAAAAGGTCATCCTCCCCACCACTCCAGATCAAGATCAGGTCATCAATGTAGCGCTTGTAAAACACCACATGATGCCTGAAAGGGTTAGAATCTCCAAACACGTGGGATATCTCCCACCAACCCATAAACAGGTTGGCATAGGAGGGGGCAAACGAGGTCCCCATAGCTGTCCCACATGTTTGGAGATAAAACTGCTGATCAAAGAAAAAGTAATTATGGGTAAGTGCGAATCTAATACTGTCCAAGATAAAGGCTATATGTGCTGGAGAGAGAGTGGAGTGAGTGTGCAAGAAAAATTCTGTAGCTGTGAGACCGTGCTCGTGTTGAATAATATTATACAAAGAAGCCACATCTAGGGTAACCCAGATGTAGTTTGGGTGCCAAGTTAATGGTGCTAAAAGTGCTAAAACATGCTTGGTGTCTATAATATGTGAGGGTAAAGAAAAAACAAGTGGCTGTAAGAAGTGATCTATGTATTGGGAAAGGTGTTCACCCAGGGAACCAATAGCTGAAATTATGGGTCTACCTGGGGGTGCAATGAGTGTTTTGTGTATCTTGGGCAAGTGATGGAAAATGGGAGTGATAGGATCTGGAGTGGTAAGGAAGTCTCGCTCATTGGGTGAGAGAACATGTAGGATCTCACCTTCGTCCAATAGGTCCTGAAACTCTCTAATGAACTGGGGAGTCGGATCCCTGTCGAGGGTACGGTAGGCCTCCGGGTCATTCAGCTGCCGCTGCGCCTCAGATACGTAGTACTCTCTGTCGAGCACCACTGTTGCGCCACCTTTATCAGCTTTCCTAATTAGGATAGAATCGTTATCTCTCAGACATTTCAAAGCTGCCCTTTGTTCCGCTGTTAAATTGTCTCGCTGCATGCCCCTAGTTCCTATACCTTTTGCTAGGAGTGAAAGATCTCTTTCAATGCCCTTTTGGAAGATGTCAATATACTGACCCCTCATGTGTGAGGGGTAGAAGACTGACTTCTTCCTAAGGCCAGTGTTTAGACTCCCTAGAAAATCAACAGGATCCTCTAAGGTATTATTCTCCGTGAAGAGATCCATAAGATCCTGTTGATTGCATTGGTCCTGGAAACCTAGGGAAATGGGGACAACTTGATTAACATCATAAATGGGTAATGCAATGTTAGACACATTATTTCTGGTGCCGAAAAAGCGTTTGAGGGTTAACTTCCTCGTAAATTTAAATAAATCCACCATTGTAGTGAACAGGTTGAATGAAGTACTTGGGGCAAAAGATAGTCCAAGGTGTAAAATGGACAGTTCTGCTTGCGTCAGTTGGTATTTAGAAATGTTTATAACATTGCTGTCCTCAATACTTAAGTTTTCAATCTCTTTGAAGGCATCCCGCTGTAGGTTTTTCCTCCTGCCTCTTCTTGTCTTTCCTCGTTTTTTGAGGACTTCTGGCTGGCCGGTCGGTTTGGATGCGTCATCTCACTGGTACCTGCTCTCTCATCTCCAGAAGACGGGCAGAAGTCACTCTCAGAGAATGAAAAAGATACAGCATGTGAAGTTAAATCATTGTCCCTGTTTCCCTTCAAGATGGATCTGTTACCACCACCTTCTTTATGTGGTTTCTTGCTTTTTGGTTTACCTTTGCTTCTAGAGGGTAATTTCTGCCACATATAGATTTGATTCACCTCATAGTCAGCCTTATCTCGTGTGTGATATATTGCGCTATCTCAGGGACAATGTTGTCTTGGAAGAAAGCTTTATTCATGATTCCTATAGCAAGAAAAGAAAAGTGGTGAAAAACCTGCACAATAGTACAGTACAGTGCATACAGCAAGGCTACACTAGTAAAGTACAGTGCATAAGGCTACATTATATTTGATATATTTTACCTTCAAAGATGACAATGCATCCTGGTCCACGCCTAGAGATGGCACCCCACACATGAAGCTTTACGGGGTGTTTTGGCCGCGGCTTCAAAGATATGCAGCCTTTTGTGTGGAATGCAATGCTTGCAAATCTCTCCAGCAACACAGTAGACTCATCAGTGAAGATGCAACCCTGGAAAGTTTCCCCACTGTCGATCAATGCCTGGGCCTGGACCACTATTTTGATTTTGTTTGCATCCCGAATCATGGGGTACGCTCTGTAATGACAAGGAATATCCACAGGTCACCTCCTCCACCCTTCTTCGACGTCGCTGCCGCTTCTCTCCATGGAACCCCCATCTCATCCTCCGTTGCACCCATCCACCCAGATTTCCAGACACCATGCACAAGAAGCAGCTCGTCTGAAAACTGTTGTCCTGAAAACCTGCCCTGTTTGCTGCCCTCTGCAGTGGTGCAGGTCTGACTGACAGTTTTGCACACCATCCCACTGTACTGTATATGTTTCTTTAATAAAGGAGATGTTTCATTTGTATACTGTATTTTATGAATAAATTTTTTTTTGTAATCACAGGTAAGACCATACTGTTGTGCTGAACTCTATTGTACTGTACATGTTTTGACCTGCTGTACTTAAATAAAGGAGATGTTGTTGTGTGTTTTTTTTTACTTGTATTTATACAGAAATGTTTTAACTTGCTGTCCACACACACAGGACCTGCACAATTCCAGTCCCTGAGGGCCGCAAAGAGACACGTTTTTCAAAGGTTACCCTGAAAACCCACCCTGTTTGCTGCCCTCAAGGACTGTACTGGTGCAGATTGTTTTGCACACCATCCCACTGTACAGTATATGTTTTGACTTGCCGTTCTTTAATAAAGGAGATGTTGCGTTTTGTTTATTTTATGAATAAAGAATTTGTTTTTAGAAACATGTAACTGTGAACCATACTGACTGACTGTAAATGTTTTTTACTTTCTATACATAAATGTTTTCACAACTGTAGCAGTAAACCATACACCTGTTGATGTTTTGAATTGCTGTGCACTTAATGTTTCTACATTGTACAGTATTTGTAAATAAATGTTTTTGCACTTACTCCACCAATAAAAGAACATGTTGATTTGTTTTACATTGATCCATTGGCTCCTTTGCTACTGTAACAAAATAGTGTTTCTAGAATGTCGAGGAATACTGCACTGTATACTGTAGGCATGCTCAGTATAAGAGTATTAAAAAAAATAGAAGACAAAAACTGTACACATATGTACTGGCACTGTATACTGTAGAAGACACATAATATGTGATACATGTAGAATAAATGCATAGTTTTAATTTTATCGGGTTTATTACACAGTAAACTGTACTGTATATAAAAAAGTATTGTATACTGTCCGGCCGGAAAAGATCAGCATACTGTTTCAGGTACAGTATTACAGTATTCTATCCTAATCAATAACTACGGCCGCTAAACTGTAGACTCCGGTACGTGGGTTTTTAAATCCGATTCAGCAATGTGCAGGCATTGTTACACATAGCGATATTATCCATCGAAATCCCTCCATTAGCCGTTTTGTTTTCTGAGGAAAAACAAAAAGAAAAGTTTTACTGTAATGGTCAGCCCCCTAAAGACGCTCCCAGCCTGTCCCACCAATTTTTTCGGGGGGCGTGTCCTGTTCACATGCGCACGCACCTACTGTCGATGTAGTGACACGCATATGCGTTTCAAGAAGGTTCCAATGCGCATGCGCCTAGCGTTCCACCAATTGTTCAGTATCTGCAGTACAGTACTAGAGAAGCCGCTCAGCCAATGATATTGCTTACAGGAGAATCGCTTGACTTTCGAATCGCACCGATATTGATACTGCATTGTCAAAATAAAAAAAAACACAGAAAATAATACGGCAACAATACTAACAATACTCACCATAGAATTTCCAATTCAGCTGGCGCCGGCGCCGGTCCACTGCCAGTCCAGTGTTCTTGATCATCCACGTCGATAGTTTGCAGCGGGACTAGTCCACCTGTAGTAAGATGATGAGGCTGGAAATTGCTTAGGTACATGCAAGCTTGATCGAAACTGCACGCGAAATCCGGCTCAGGCTTGCTGGATAGACAGCAAGGGTTGTCACTAACAGTGGGACCGTCATTGGAAGCCGTTGCTGGTGCTGGTGCATTGCTTGGCAGCGACTGTCGTTTCTTAGTTGGTTTTAACACGACCCTTCACCTTTTGCCGTCATCATGATCATAGATACAGGAAAAAGCCGGTGATACACACCAATACCCTCCAACAAATTGTGGCTCAATACGATAAAAACAGGGATCGCGACGACACAGATGAGACGGAAACGGAGATGGCAGCATAAGTTTCTAGCTCCGTGCCGCGCATATCAAAGAACAATTTAAAAGCACCCGAAAATAAAATATTTCTTTACACAAGACTCAGGCATCATCAATAAACATCCCAGGATGGCCCCGAAAAAGCCAGGCGCCCAGAAAAAGCCAAAATCAGCTGATGTTCAGGCTTATTTCGGAGGAGCCGGCGCAAGTGGGGGCCTGGAGGAAATGGCGCCGTCTTCAAATCCAGACACGGACACCGAACTGGAAGGAGATGAGGAGGGCCCCAGCAACCAAGCGTTATTGCCTGTTAGGAGATGTGACTTCGAGAGACTATACAATGATTTAAAGTCACTCCTACAGGCAGAAATCAAAGAGGTAAAGAGGGATGTGGTGAAACTGGGCACAAGAACGGACGATCTAGAGAAAAAGATGGATCAAACTATAAAAGTGGTTAAAAAAAACGATAAGAAAACGGGGACCTACAGAGGCAAATCGATGAGCTGCGGGAGAGGCAAGAGGATGCGGAGAACCGTGACAGACGGAACAACCTGCGGATCCGGGGGGTCTCCGAAGAGGTAGGGGACTGCACAGACTACATCACAAGATGGATGGAGACCCTGCTCCCCGACTTCAGCAAGGACACCCTAGCCCTTGATCGGTGCCACAGAGCCCTCCGTTCGGGCCCAGTGCAGAACGAGCAGCCGCGCGACATTATAATAAGACTGCACTTCTTCACCACCAAAGAGGCTATACTGCGGCAAACACGGCCCCTATCAACTGTGGACTTTGAGGGGAATAAAATGCTCGTGTTTCAAGATCTCTCTCCGGCCACGCTACTCAGACACCGCAACCTGTTTCCCTTCACGAAGGTCCTCCGTGATCAAAACGTGCGCTATAGATGGACCTTCCTATTCGGGTTGCTGGTGGCAAGGAACGGGAGGGCCATCACAATGAGAGATCCCACGGAGGGCCCGGAGTTCCTGGCAAAGCTAGGCCTAAGAGAGGCTCCCGCTCAAGTGGTGGAGGAGACAGAAGCGTTAGAACCGGAATGGAGTGGAGGTAACGACTCGCCTAGGGGGAAAAACGCTGAAAAGACGCCGCATCAGTTCCACAAAGGCGCACGGTTGCGCTCTAATAAAGTTACACCGGTTGGTGTGAAGTTACACTGTTCGCGAAGTTGCCTAAAAATGCCTGCCCGTTCTACCAAAATGCCCGCCAAATAAAAGTTTTTGCCCACTTACACCTTCACTGCCTACACAACTTCCCGCTAAGAGATCCCCCAATGGAGGAGTGGAAGTCCTCCGTTTAAAAGCAGCAGGGTCAGCGGCGAAAAGTTCAGAACAAAAGACGCGCTAAGGAGATATAAAAAGAGAAATCCCTGTAAAAACAAGAAGATTTTGCCTTACCTTCCAGCAGAGGAAGATGGCGGCGGTGCTTGAGAGCGGAGAGAGCCTGCGTGAGGCGCAGAACACGGAAGGATCACAAGGGCGGGAAGAGAGAGCGTGCACCCACTCCTCCTCGTGGCAGAGTAACATCCAAAATGGCGGCCGGAAACAGGAATCCAGATGTCGTCAGCAGCCGGAACCGCGAGGACAGACGCCATCTTGGAGGAGGCAACCGGGAGCAGAGAGGCAGTGGATGACATCATCGAATGGGGACATGAAGTGGCGGAACTCATTAAAGCGACAGCGCCGCCCCACTGAGCCAGCGCAGGTAGATGGTCCGCCGCAGGACGACAAGGACAAGAAGGACAGGAGAAGAGGGGGGGATAGATAGATAAAAGGGAGAAGGGGAAGAAAGAACAAAGGGAGGTAGCAAGTAAAAGCGGAAGCCGGATAGGTAGCTGAGATGGTTGTATAGGGGGTGCGCAGGGGCAGGATGGTGGTAGAGACCGAAAGTAGGGGGAAGTAGATGAAGGGAAGGAGAGGGGACGGAAACGACAGGGAGAGTATGTAGAGTAGAGGAATGAGCCGGAGATAGGAAAGGTAAAAGATAAAGCAAGGTACACAGAAGGGGGAAGTAAGTTAACGGAAGGCAGAGGATACTGATGGAAAGGAAGCCAGAGGAAGTTGGGAAGAAAAGGAGAAGGTCGGAGTGGAAGGAGGGAGCGAGAGGGTAAGATGTAGGAGGCTGAAAGTAAGAGGAAGTTTTTGAAGGTAGGGGGAAGTGAGAGAAGACAGCGGAAGATATAGCAAAGAGAAGGTATATGATTAGGAAGATACGCTCAGAGAGAGGTACAGCAAAGTTACAAAGAAGGAAGTGCTAACAGTAGTGAAGAGGATGGAGGGATAAATACAATGCACGGCCGCAACAAGGGCAAGGTCATGGACAACGTAGACAGATAGGGACAAGTAGTTGGAGAGAGCTGAAAGGACCAATAAACTGCAAACACAGGGAGGCAAAGGAGGAAGGGAAAGGCACAGGGCATTGGTAGGATAGATAGCATCAGCTAAGGTAACGGCAGGCAGTCAGGCAAGCGAGGTTGCTGACACTTATAAATATAAAGTTAGGGGTGGTAACTCCTTTATATGTTAGGGTGTATATGGAGCGCGGACACGGGGTGGGAGCCGAGTGGACTACCCCAGAGTCGGCATGGGTCTCAAATGGGCCGGGAAGGGGGATGGGCCCCCAGAACCGGCTGAAGTCCTTTGGGGAAAAGGTTGGGGGCGAGGTCGGGGATCCGCTGGAGCCTCTATCCCAAAGGCAATGGTCTGGGCTATGGGACAGGGACGTCCTAGAGCCGATACCAAAGTACAGTTTGTTTACATGTATTTATGCTGTTTTTTTCTTTGTTGTCTCCCTTGGTGTTTTTCCCTTCTGTATCACTTCCCCCCTCCACATGCCCTCTACCCTGGCGGTGTGCAGAAGAAAGGCGACGACAAGAAGAGGGAGACGGAGAGCGAGATCTCTACGCCGCCCGGAGGACTCAGAATGGCTCAGAAAGACACCGACGGATTCAGTTTACAATTAAAGCACTATGAATAACGAGGTCCGGTGTATTTCTCACAACGTTAAGGGCTTTAACAGTCCGGCGAAGTGCAAGTTAGACCTCAGGGACTACAAAAGACTTAAAGCTGACTTCCTCTTTCTCCAAGAGACACACTTTTCTAGGGATAGCTATCCAAAATTTATTGATAAGGACTTCCGAGTAGTACATTTAGCATCCGCCCAGGTGAAAAAAAAGGGAGTTGCTATAGCCATACACAATAGTATAGCTTTCACAGTTGAGAAAAAGGTGACTGATACTGCACCGACACACTTTATTCGAGCAAATGCCCAGTATGTACCTGGCAGATACCTGGAATGCGCCGCTCCTCACCTCTGACAAGCCCCGTTGCGTTTGCCTTCCCAGCCTGGGTTCATGCCTGGCTGACGGGCGGCTGATCTGTTAAATGATAATGATTAGGATTTAATAGGCTGCAATGCTTCGCGTGTCTACCAGATGGCATAAATTCATGAATTGTAATGCCGTATATATATATATACTGTGCAGTATTGCAGCCAGCGGGAATAAAATGCTTCAATCCCTGCCTGGAAAATACCTCAATGCACTCGGGCAGAAAACAGTCACAAACCTCAATACACCCGGGTATACCCGAATTCGTGGGAGTAGCCGAGCTCGAATAAAGTGTGTCGCCAGTGTAGGGAGGGCAGATTTCTGATTTTAGTGGGATCAATCCAAGGGAAGCCTCTCACACTGGCATCAGTATATGCACCTTGTGAAACATCAGCCGATTTCTTTTCCCTTTTCTTCCGAAAACTACAAAAGGAAGCCAAGGGAAACATGATCGTAGCGGGGGAACTTAACAGGACAATGAACCCCATGTTGGACCGGTGCGTGGTAGCTAGTCTCCCCCCTAAGCTTGATATCCAACAAATTACCCAGGGACTAAAAGACACCTCCAGAGTAGAGATTACACCTTCTTCTCCCACCCACACAACCGATACAGCCGGCTGGACTACTTCCTAGTATCCAATAGACTGGTCCCAGTGGTCTCCCACACGGGGAGCCACGATATTTCGTGGTCAGACCACGCACCCATAGAGCTGCGGTGCACTCTAAATTTACTAGACAGACCGGGAGCAAACTGGAAATGAAACGAGTTGTTACTGAAAATACCAAACAATCAGAAAGAAATTGGAGAGAGGATCGTGTAGTTTTTCTCTGAGAATGTAGGGAGTGTCTCATCACACACCACACTGTGGGAGGCCCATAAGGCTACCCTCAGAGGTTCCCTCATGTGCCTAGCTGCTAGACGCAGGAGAGAACAGGAGAGTCAGATAAAAACCCTACAAGAAAAATTGTCGGCTCAAACAGAGGCACATAAAATATCCAAAGATGATGGCACCCTACGTGCACTCTTAGAGACCAAACAGCAGTTGAATATCAGATTGGCCTCCCAGGCAGAAAAGGAGATGAGCTGGTCCAGGCGTAGGTACTTTGAGAAGGCGAACAAGCCGGACACCCTATTAGCTAATCGACTCCGAAACAAAATTCCTAATTACCATATACAAGCCATATGCTCAAAAGGGGGAGAACTTACTTCTAATCCTAAGCGGATCATAGCGGAATTCAAAAGCTACTACGAGACGCTCTACGATGGCGGTAAGGTCATACACAATCAAAGGACGAGGGACAATCTCAGGGAATTCTTAAGAGATGCCAAATTACCGACGTTGAGCCGGGTGGAGAAGGAAGCGTTACAGACGGAGTTCTCTTTAGAAGAGTTAACGGTAGTTGTAAAGTCACCTAAGCCTGCCAAGGCGCCCGGTCCAGATGGTTTCTACAACCTATACTATAAAAAATACCTGAAAATTCTAGCCCCACACCTATTAAAACTATTTAATTCGATCTTACATGGGGCCTCGTTTCCAGCTCAGATGCTTCAGGCGTCCATCTCCCTGATCCATAAATCTGGTAAGGACCCGGCAGACTGTAAGAGCTACCGGCCCATCTCGTTGATTAACACAGATGTTAAAATTTTCTCCAAATTATTAGCCAATAGAGTGGGTATCGTCCTTCCCAGGTTAGTTCATCCAGATCAGGTAGGGTTCATTGGAGGAAGGCAAGCGGCAGACAATACCAGACGAATAATAGATTTGGTAGATCTGGCAAAAAAACAGAATATTCCGTCGATGGTATTGAGTCTGGACGTGGAGAAAGCCTTTGATAGGATCAATTGGCCCTACTTGAGGAGGACACTTGAGGCATTTGGCTTTGAGGGACGTCTCTATGAGGCCATCATGGCCTTATACGAGGGGCCAACGGCAAGGGTGCGGCATCAGGGGTTCCCATCAGATCAATTTCAAATACGTAGCGGCACACGTCAGGGGTGCCCGCTGTCCCCCTTGCTGTTCGCCCTGTGCGTAGAACCCTTGGCGGCGCATATAAGAAACAACCCGGATATTACGGGAATAGCTGTAAAGGGGCAGTCACACAAAGTGGCGCTCTACGCGGATGATGCGATCCTGACATTATCAAATCCCCTTACCTCCCTGCCCAATGTCTTTTCAATCTTGGGGACCTTTAAACAAATCTCATGGTTCAAAATTAACCAGGCCAAATCAGAAGCCCTCAATATAAATTTACCTAAACCAGTAGAAAAACTAATTGGACTCAATTTTAATTTTAAGTGGCAACCCTCTATGATCAAATACCTAGGGGTATACATCACGAAGGAGTATCAGGCTTTATATAAAGCAAATTATCCCAGGTTGTTTCAGACTTTACGAGAGGATCTCCGGAGATGGGCGGAGTGTAGCATCTCGTGGATAGGCCGTATTCATAGCGTGAAAATTAATCTCCTGCCACGAGTGCTGTACCTTTTCCAGGCCCTCCCGATCCCCCTGATAAAAGACGATATCCTCACGCTTCAGTCCTTAATAACAAAGTTTATCTGGAATAAAAAAGGCCCACGAATTAATAAAGCAATCTTGAGGAGGCCGACCTCGAGAGGAGGGTTGGGGGTGCCATGCTTGTTCGCCTACTACGAGGCAGCCCAGCTGAGCCAGATTGTGCAGTGGCACACAGATCCGAACCTTCGGAGGTGGGTAGCATTAGAAAAAGAATGCTGCGCACCGGTAGATATTCAGAACCTAATCTGGTTGCCCAAAAAAAGTCGAGCCGCTGTGCGGACTCCGCTGCAGACCATGGTCAGCTCCTTGAAGACTTGGGACGCTGTGAAATTTAAGTGTCATCTCACATCCCCGAATTCTCTGATGACTCCCATTTGGGGGAACCCAAACTTTGCTCCCGGTATGGATAGCTCTATTTTCTCAAAGTGGATCCAAGCAGGGTATCTCCGTCTAAACGATCTGGAGGGTAGACAATACATTAAAACCTTTGATCATATTAAATAGGAGCAGAATATACCGAACGCCGAGTTCTTTAGATACCTCCAGATCAGGGCTTTCTATAACGAAGCCCCAATTCGGCCCCGGAGAACGAATTTTGAGCAGCTCTGTTCAAGAGATACGGACACAAGGGGACTAACCTCTAGAATGTACAGGGAAGTAGTGTACCCGGAGACGGACGACCAACCCAGACTTAGTTACATGAGACAGTGGGAAGCAGACCTGGGGGAGACGTTAGAAGACGAAGACTGGGATAGGATCCTGCAGGTAGCTGCTAAAAGCTCTATCTGTACCACATTAAAGGTGAACGCATATAAAGTCCTGATGCGGTGGTATTATACGCCCACTAAACTATCTAAATTTGTCAAAGGCTACTCTCCGCTCTGCCCCAAACAGTGCGGAGACAGAGCGGACTTATTCCATATGCTGTAGTCTTGCACGAAGGTGGCCCCGATTTGGGTTGAAATTAAAGATTGGCTTCAACGACTGTTAGAGGTGGAGATCCCCCTGGACCCGTGGCTGTTTTTGTTGGGCAGACGAGTCGAGGGGCTATCGAACGCCACACATAAATTGATTACACATCTGGCAACCGCCACCAGGTGCGAGATTGCTGCATTATGGAAACAACCGGATATTCCAATTATCCCCAAGATCAGGAACAGAATTTGGTTTGTTTGCTGGATGGAACAGTTGACGAGTCTGGTTAACGACACCGGTTCAAATTTTCTAAAAGTCTGGGAGCCCTGGCTGACACAGCGAACATCCCGGGAATAGATATTACCACAATTCTGCAATGATAATCAGTAAATGTGTTCTCCGGTAAAGAAACGGATCCATGACAGTATAGGGACAGGGAGCCTGGAGAGTGAGCGGGAACCCTGCTACAATAGGACCCCCAAGAAAGAGGGAATTAGAGACTGAGCGGCAGGAGAAAAGCGGTCCTTGATCTCTAAGAGAGAGGTTTGTACACATGTAAGCGCACAGTGCCCTAGTGGAGGATTCCAGTCGCCTGGGTGGCGAGAAGCCAGAAAACCGGCACCCCCCCCCCTCTTTCGCAATTACGGAGCCCTCCTCGCGCCTCCCCGCTCCCCCCTTCCCTCTCCTCCCTCCTTTCCAGCTCACCCGTGAGTCATGTCCCCCTGTTTGTCTTGTGAGTCTGATATGTCAAGTTTTTGGTTTATTGTATAAAAACATAAAATGAGGTGATGTCATTGAAGCCAATAGGTGGTGTTACCATGTATGTTTTATTTCACCCAATAAAATCAAAGTTATATACAGTAGCGACATACTTTATTAAAGTAAATGCCTGCTGTATAAAAATAAAAAAAACAGGGATCGCTACATAACCTTTTCCTTATTGCATGCTTCCACGTATGAGGAGCTGGCGAAAATTTGTAAAAGTCATAGTTTTCGATTAAATACTGATAAATTTGAGTTGCCATCTTATCCTCTGTTGCATTAATCGCGGCCCATATCAAATACGCGTAACTTCTGTTGGGTTTTTGGAAAGCGGGCTGCACTTGAACACTCATGGCGGGCGGCGGGTCTCTGGAGAATACTGTAACCGAAACTGGTCTTTCTCTTTCTTTAATATGAAAAGCCTAAATTGATACATTTTTGCCACCTCTTCCTTCAGTCTCAAGGCCAATTTACAATAGCACACTGTGGTATCTTTTTTACACGAAACACCTGCAAGTCGACACATTACTGAAGCGCATGCGCATTACAATTCATGAATATCTGCCATCTGGCGGAGACGCGAAGAATTGCAACCTATTAAATCCGATCCATTCTCAAACGCGTCAACCGCGGGTGACCCGTGGCTGGGAACGCAAAATGAACGCGGCATGCACCAGGTGAAGTGTGTCGCATTCCAGGAAAAAGCCAGGGAAAAACCGGCGTTGTGTTAGACTCAGATGAGCCGCAGCAGTACTAGTACATAAAAACAAGTTTATGCTCAGCCAATTTGCCTAGGGGCTATAAATCACAGGGAGCCAATGGGAAGTCTGCAGGCAGTGAGTCATCATACATAGACTGTGTACTGATAGGCAGAGTGGAGTGTATCCCAGCTGTTGAGTAATGAAGGGAGTTAGCATTAACCCCCTCGGGTGTCGCCTGTGTATTGGAGACAGGAGCGTCCTCCGTTGCGCCATGGGAGGCGGTGCGGGTGTGGAGCCTAGGTCCAGTGTCAGCAGGAGTACTGCGGCAGTCGCAGGCACTGCACGGGCGAGGGGCGTCACCCAATGCATCACGGTATGCATCACGGGGGCAGGACCGCGGTCCAATCCTCACAGATACAGCTAGGGAATCACACTTAAAACCCTACAGTATATTTGTCAGTATGCCCCATGTCTTGCAAAGAAACAGGCTTTCAACTGTACATGAGTGCGGACATTTTTAATGACTGGTGTGCACCGGACAGCCTGGATTGTAATAAAGCTTTTATAATAACTGTCCCTGACACAGTCAATGATACAGCTGCACCCCCATGGGGACGGGCTCAAATCAAGGAGAAAGTGTTTTGTTATGATACTAAAGATGTATGTGGACTATGTATGTTTGATGAAAAAATCACTGCCATGGGGAAGATTGTGGAGAAATCTATTTAGTCCTGAAAAGGGGATAATTACTATAGATGCCTGTAAACTTTTTCGGGTGTGAGGCCTAGCCCCCCAGGTGAAGATGATTTTGAGAGATGGATGGAGCAGGTCACGCAGATTCTGGTCTGGATAAGACCAGAATAATACTGTCTGGATCGTGTAAAGCCTCAAATTGTCAGCATTATCAGTTAGTGCAGTGGTGAAGAGAAAGAAGCTATTACCCCTGGCCATTAACCGGCGTACCCTAGAAAATACCTTTGGAACTACCGAAAATTGAGACGAACCACACTTACAGTTCAGGGGGATGTATCAACAAGAGGCGGCAAAATTAAGACAATTTCTATGCAGGTTAGAAGTGGACCTCAAGAGATTTGTGGAGTTGAAAGAGGTCATAGCTGGCAAAATTGACCCCACCTGCGTGAAACAATTAATACGGAGGGTCCCACGGGAGATGTAATGACGCTTCACCTGCAAGAATGAAAAGAGACACATCTTAAATTCCGAGAGCTAAGGGAAATAAGAGATGAGGAAGAACCGATAGCCCTGCAGCCTTTCCATATGAAACCCACCAAGACCATTGCAGCTAGCAGTCTATGGGGATTGGAAGGCAGTGCCGCCGAGGTATGACCCAGTGGAAGAGGTCCTGAAGTTTATCGGGACACCCGAAAGAGGTAGGAAGGAGTGGCCTAGACCTAACAGAGTGGAAGTGCTTATAGCCTCTGTACAAATGGAGGAAGTACCAAAAGATGATGATCAGATTGATTGTCAGGAACCAGTTCGGTGGTCCCACAGAAGGGAAGCACCCGCTAGGTGGGGAAAGAAGGGTCTAAGAATCCCTGATCCAAAGGACAGCTGATATGATGTCTGCTATAGGTGGGGTGAAGAGGGACACCATGCCAAACATTGCAGGAACATACCACAAGTTGTCAAAAGAATTATTCAGTCCCGATGTATTAAGGGAAATTACAATGGGACTCAGTGAGGGAGCATGCTGGGTCTCATGTGCAGGAAGGCTCCAGCAAGACCATCCCTGAAAAAAAACCATGCCATTCCCATCTGCCGAAAGGACTTCTCGGGCCTTTAACATGAGTGGAAGCACAAATACAGTAGATGGAAAGACTTGTGACGTACTCCTGAAAAGTGGGTACCATGTGTTTATTATATATAAGTATGATAGGCCCCTAAAGCTTTTGACATTACAGCCATTGAAAGGGCTTGTCGCGTGGGGCCTCAGTGATACCAGCTACCGTACCTGGGGTATGTAGTAGTGGAAATGAAATTCCCAAGATATTCGCGGAAGTTTTAGAACCTCTGACAGTTGTTGCATCAATATGTTGGCAGTCCAAAGTAAGGATTTGACATTTGGCCATAATTGGGACGAAATGACGGACCCATAGGATGGGTCAGATGGAAGGGGCCTCATCCCGTGAGAGTGACCCCAACAGTACATAAAGAAAAGAAGGAAATGTAACATTCCTGCAAGACACAGAAGACTCCACAGTCATGTGTAAGGATGTGTATCGACTACCATGCCATGAACAAGCCGACCACCCCCAACCAGTACACAATGCCATGCATAGAGGATGCACTGACTGCCCACAGGGAGCAAGGGTTTTTTGGTTCTTAACCAGCGCAATGGTTATTACCAGATCCCAATGTTTGAGTGCGATAAGAAGAAGAGCCTTTTATGCCCCCTTCCAATTTGAACATATGCCCCAAGGAGTGTTATGATCTCCCGCCGCATTCCACAGATTGGTGGAACAAGTGGTGGGGATAAGAAACTACTGGAAGTGTTAGGATACCTAGATGACCTCATAGTTTTTGGAAAAACACTAAATTTGCTTAATGAAAGTACTGGACTGTTTGGGCAAGAGTGGGTTTAAGTTGTCCTTAGACACATGTCAGATCTGCTAAACTTCCATTAAGTATGTGGGGCATATCGTGTCCGATAACGGAGTCACCGTTGACCCATCCAAACTAGAGACCATAGCGTCTTGGCTATGATCCAGACAGTTAACTGAACTACGATCGTTATTTGGGTTCTGTGGTTTTACAGGCAATTTGTGGAGAATTTATCAACCATAGTACAGCTGCTGACCCAACGGAATAAAGGTTATCCCCTGGCTCGAGGACGCAGTTGGGCCCCGGGTGGCAAAAATCTGGACTATTTTAAAATGAATAAGCTTTTGAAGACAGATGGACACTGTTGCACAAGTGTGAGGAAGCATTAAAAGCATCAAGGCCCATCTCACAAAGGCACCAGTTTGCTGATCCACAGAATCTCTACATCCTATATGTTGATACCAGCCTGGAAGAACTTGGAACTTTACACTATCAGGAACATTCAGGTGTACTACGAGCTGTGGCATTTGTGAGTCGCGGGCTATCCCCTTTGGAAAGAAACTACCCAGTACAGAAACTCGAGCTTCTGGCCCTAAAATGGGCAGGGGTTCAGAAACTTAATGACTACTGTTATGTATACATACTGATAATAATCCACTCACGTTAATCCTCTCTTCCGCTAAGCTGCACGCCACTGGCCACAGGTGGCTAGTTGCATTGGCCACATACAATTTCAGTCTGTAATATGGACTGGGAATGCAGAATATCAGCACTGATGCATTGTCCAGGATCCATCGGGATACCCGGGAATTGGGTGGTCAGTGGGAGGAGATCACAGCTACAGGAGTACAGACTCTGTGAAAACAAACAAAGGCACCTACAGTAGATAAATGAAAAAAATGTGCAAATGCACATGCATCTAAGTGCAATTGGGGTGCGCTAGGTGTGGCCACAAGCTACTGCGTATAGGTACATTGCACCCTTTCACATTCTTTTTCTTTCTATTTGAGGTTATACCTACAGTAGATGCATGACATCTGCAAATATAAACCAAGTAGTAGACAGTTTGGGAATACCACACACTGCAATACCCACCACATACACATAGAAATATAGCCTGTCTGTATCTTCCATTTTCCTTAACTAAAGTCAATCCTTTTTTTTTGGAGATGTAATCAATATACATCCCGTTTAGCTGTATACAACTGTAAACAGCTCTTTGTGTTGCTATTCACACCTGAATTAAACTGGAATATGCTAGACAGATTTCAGATTTGTTTGTTTGTAGTTCGGTGACTTTCTGCCAGATGGCAAATTGAATGTGTTAAGTTAGTTAGTCTATGTAGAGTGCTGTAAGTCTCAAGCAGGTGCCAGACTGATCCAGCAATATACTGCAACGCATTACAATTCCTCATTGTTTTATGGCCTTGATCATTCAAGACGTTATCAAAATTTGGTTGTTTTAATATTTTGCAAAATGTAAATGTTCAATGTGTTCTACTTATTGTATGCTTTGTGTTCACTCACTCACTGTTTCGTGAGAATTTTTTTACAAGTGTTGCAAGGCATTTCAATTCTAAACATACTAATTCAGCAAAGATTTACATGCATGGGGGATTGAGAACGTTTCTCTTAATAGTAGGGGTGGCAATTTGAAGGCTGAACTCCTACGTCACGAAAGTAGGTGGATTTTTAACTTGGCTAGTGTAGCCCCAAAGGGTCTAAATGAAGGCCTTAGTTTTCCATAATTTCTGTAGCTTTTTGTTTGTTTGTTTGTTTATTTACAACGGTGTATCTATGGATATATACATATATCTTATATGTTATTACTGTATTTGTTTCGGTATTCTAATTTTCTTCCATGTCAGACTTAATTTTTAGCAGCTGCTTATGGTGTGACGTCATAAACTTAGGGTATATAGTTTACCAATGGTCGTCATATTGACACGACCCTGACGAAGCCTGTTGGGGAAACGCTGCATTGTGCACTTCTTTCTCTGCTATCCAGATCACCAGTCAGCAGCTAGCTGTGCTTTCAATGTGTCTACTGGAGCTCTGGTATTTTGGTGTATGCAGCTGGTGTATGTGACTCACTATCAGCAGAGCCCTAAGTGTGTATATGTTCCAGCAATGTGGAGCCTTTATTGCTTGTGTATACTGCTTGTTGATTCTTTAGTGCAATCTTTTAGCTATAATTGATATTTGGGGTGATCCCCTATTACCCCTGTAATACGGACTACATTAGCTGATGCAGCATTATAGATCGCTGCAAGATATGCCTATAAAGCTATTCAACAGAATCAAAGTTTATATATTGCTCGGATTATACCTAATTTTACCGATGTACCAGGATAAAGGCTTACTACTGCGATTTGCTTTACTACATGGTTCAAACCGAGCAGGACATATGGACTTTCATTCTGACTGCTATTGTATCAGTTTGCACTTTAAACTGGACTATCTTAAGCAGTGGCAAACGCCTCTCTGTTACATACTATACCCTGCATGTGATACTATTTCAATAGGCATGTTCTTTATCTGCCCCAGCTTTGCTACTTCATGATGTTAGCTATTCTGGCAGTATTATATCAGTTTATTTAGGACATAACTGCTTTTGTTCCACCCGTGTTTGTTAGCCGTATTTTACTATGCCAGATCTTTTTCCAGCTGGACAGCCATCCTTTAATTTGGGACAGGTTCAATTACCCCTCCTGGATTTCTGTGATTGCTAAAAGTATTCATTCACTGACATATTCAGCACACACATTCCTGACTATTGTGTTTGTGCTGTATGAATTATGACAGTTTTCTAGCATGCTGCAACCATTCAGGACTATATTTAGACGATCTGGAGTAGTGTTTACATGTTTTTAAATTGATTTTAGTATTGTTTGTCTTTTTTCGTCCATTGGTACTAATAATACATTTTGAAATACTTTTCACCAACCTTGAGTGCCCCATTTTGGAGTTTCTGCAGGTTCTGTCTTTTGGAATCTGTATTTTCATTTTGTTTATTATGCTTCCTGGGTGCACCACCTTTAATATTTATTTTTAGGAGGGTTTGGTGTTTGTAATTTATATTTGGTAGTAGAGCTTTTCTCAGCCCCTTTTTTGTTCTATATATCGGGAAAGTGTGATCAGCTATGAACCAGAAGAAACCCATCCTTTCCATTAGAAAGGTGCACCCATATTTCCACCTCGTAGTAAGACAAGAATTGCTAAGAAGTCTCAGCATTTTGTCACCAAGCAGTTGGTTCTCCACCTCAAATAATAATAATAATAATAATAATAATAATAATAATAATAGTAATTAAGTAGTACTGAGCTTTCTTCATGATAGCCATTGTCACCTGGAGTCAATAAAATTCTGGGACTGGTTCAAGACCACTTCTATTGGCCCCATATGGCTAGAGACAATGAAGAATATTGTAAGGATTGTGGCTGATGTGTGCTAAAGAAGACAATCCCTAAGAGAGGCCGTCCCTCTCATGAATATAACCAGCAGTGTGCCCCTGGATCTGGTGTGTCCCTAGAGCCAGACAATAAAAAATACAGCAATATTCTAGTGATAACAGATAATTTCACTAGGTACGCTCAAGCTTTCCGGGCCAAGAACAAGTGCACACTACAGTTGCCAAAGTACAATGGTAAAAATACTGTGTGCACTATGGACTATCCGCTAGAATTAATTCTGCCAAGGGACGAGATTTTGAGAGTCTTCATATTAGAGAATTTTTACACTAATGTGGTGTTGCAAAACAACACCATACCATCCACAAGCGGATCCTCAGACTGAAAGGTTCAACATGACCCTATTAAACATGGTGGGAACTCTGGATAAAAGGGAGGAAAATGGAGCTAATGCATGCACCACTTAGTGCATGCGTACAACTGTACCTGCAATGAGATTACAGAATTCTCCCCATACTATTTGATGTTCGGACGTGAGGCTTGATTGCCAGTGGATTTGTGCTACGGTGTTGCTGCTGATGGTACAACCCCCACTACGTATATGCAGTATGTACAGAAACAAAAATAAGTATTACACAAGGGTTATAAGCTTGCTATGAACACTGCTGACTCAACAAACACAGGAACATACTGTAGGGTGCTATGACCAACAAGTACAGGGCCAGGTGCTACATGTAGACAATAGGGTGCTCATTCAAAATTTGGGCATACCTGGAAAATGTAAGATCGCTAATTGATGGGAGTCAGAGCCCCATGTCATACTGGATAAAATTACACTGTATAAGAGGGGGGGGATGCAGGGGCGGTACTTTGCTACACATACATGTGAATAGTAGTTAGGTTGAGTCTTAATGTTATGAGCTGGTGCTAAGGTAGCTGGCATCCTAGGTTAACCTCCAGCCATGTGCCCCCCACCCCTCCTTCATAAACATATTAAACATTGAATATATAAGTATAAAGTTAAGAAGTTGTATTTCAAGAGTGTCTAATTTTTAAATATATCTCTCTCTCTCTCTCTCTCTCTCTCTCTATATATATATATATATATATATATATATATATATATATATATATATATAATCGTCTTGCCATATGTCGGCTCTCTTGCCCTCTTTGCAGCTGTCGTCTCTCTTGCGCTGCATCGCAGAGGGTCACAACACACATCCCATACACTTTTTTTTTTAAACATTCAATGCTTTATTGATAACGGACATATACACACACCTACACCATGTGGGAATTGAACATTAATACATTTTAAATAATACACATGCAGGGATCGAACTCAGGACCTTCCATATACAGGTATCAATGCTTTACCTCGACACCACAGGTGTGGTGTGACAAGTGTGACAAACGCCCCTCTTTTGTAGCGCTGACGTCTGTCTGGGTTCTTCCCGACACAGTCTTCTAGGGTTAATTATACAACAAACAGGAACATGCAAAGTATTACGTTGCTTAACTCAGGCTTCTGCCTGCTTTATTTTCATCCAAGTAAGGTACTGCAGCTTTAACATGTGTAGGTTAGAGGCACTCAGAAATTTTCATTCAGCGGTTCACTTATATCAGTGTCATAGTATTTCCCACACTGTTATTTCAAGTAACAAGAAACCAAATTATATAAACAAAATCCTATCCCTTTCAGGAATCTAACTACACATCATAATCAACCTCTAACTGCTGCTGGGCCAACTAACCTGGTTCCCCAGCTTAAAACAATGCCCTCTCATTTAGGGTCACTAGATACAGCATAGTCTTTTAGAAACAGCAATACATATTTGTTTGTCTTATCTGTTCGTGGTGGGAACTCGGTCCCAAGTGTCCAGGCAAATCCTCTGGTACTGTGATACTTGGAGGGGCCGTCCACCCCGAACTGGATTCCGGGGAGCAGCGACACCCCCAACCCCCAGGCTCTAAGGAGAGTGAGTGAAATGCAAACCTCTCTGCTCTAAATACCTGTGCATGTGATTAGAAGAGCAGGTGAGGGAGAACTAGACCCATTGTAATCCTTGGTCTGGATTTTCCATCCAGCAGCCTGAGTTAATGTGAAGCTGTGGAATGGATCATTTTTAACTATTCCTTCACTTTCTGACCTAAAATGGGGCAGCAAGCTGCCTAACATCTTTGGACTATGTCACATATCCCCCTCCCCAGCTCACACCTACTGGGGTGTGAGGCCATGACCTCACTGGGGTGAGCGTCCTACCTGAAATACTTGAGCTAACTCCCCAGTACAATATTAAGCATTCACGACACGAATATTAACTTTTTTTTTTTTTTTTTCACGGCAATTATGGAAAAATAGTTTTTGTCATAAGAGACTATACTTGGCAAACATATTTTGTTGCTCTCTATTAGGGAACTATTTTGAAAAATAAATGTCTAGCATACATTCTTATAACCCAGGATATGCTAAATATACTCACAAAACCAGACAGTTTCTATTACCTCCCTGGGTTTTTCTACTCTATAATATGAACCTCATTATATATTTACCAACCGAAAAGGGCATTTTTTTTTCTATATTGTAAGCTAGCAATTTTTTTTTTATTTTTTTCTTTTTCTTATAATACAGCCTTGTAATCTTAAGGGCCATCAACCCTGTATATTAATTTGTAGTTTTACCTACATTTTCAATGAAGAGAAAAAATAACATTGCAATATTTCAAAATACTTATTCTAGAGTCCTAATATAGCATAACTACACTAGCTTATTTGCGAAGTTAAGTGACATAGTTCACTCATATAACATAACAATCGGTCAGTTCCCAAACATTTTTCCCTTTTTTTTTTTTTTTCTTGACTTCCAGTCCATTACATCCTCTGACTTCATTTCAACACCTGCTGCAACCTGCAAATGACTGGACTGTTTCTTTAGCTTCTGACGGAACTCTGGGGCCGGATAGTCTTTGTCTTTATATTTTGGCCCAGAGTGGCGAGATCTGGAAAAATTCAAGGCCAGCGTTGACCTTCGTCGCTTTTGCTTTGCAACCTTTGAACCTTTATGGTACTTCTTACTGCCATGTATTTTCTCACGACCATCACTCTCAGAGATTTGGGATTTTCCCTTTGGGGCAATTATATGGTACTTAGAAGATAAAGCACTGATTACCTTGATGGGGCTCTCACTAACTCCAGCTGTACCCTGTGGCATCTTACCTTTGCAGCCGGCAGGCATGTAGTCTTGGGCCTCTCTTTCCTGAGGCCTTTATTTATTCAGGCGGAAGTACCACTGGATAACCAGTGACGCATTTCTCAGGGTTTGATAGCGAATCCTGTTCTGTGTCATCCTAGTCAGAGACTGGATTTTTATAGTTGCTCCTTTCATAATGAGGAACCTGTTTCGTACCATGTGGGCACGGTAGAATGATTGAAGAACACAGGCTCCTTTATTCCGACGATTAAACTGACGAATTTTCATCCCTCTGTAAGCAGCCTGTAGGATGATAGTTGCGGCGTGTTTACGCCGATAATTTTCTCTTTCCCTTCTTCCTTTGATAAGAGCTTTGCAGTGCTTCTGAATTATTCGAATGCTTTTCTACTTTTTCAATACGTTAAGTTCCTCCGCGAGAGAATTCTGTTTTGTGCATACATCTCGCAATTCTGTTCTCAGAGCATCAATTTCTTCCTGGTGCTGGGTCTGAGTGTGCATCAATGCATTCTGTAGTGCTTCCTGCACTTCTAATTTTTCCTGAGTCAACTGTTTCTTCACTTTTTCTGCTTGGTCAGTCAAATCTGAATTTTTCATTTTCAGACTCTCATTTTCTTGCTTTACAGTCTCTGAATCACACAGGGCAATCTCATGTGTTTGCTTCAACATTCCCAGCTCTGCGTTAAGACTGTGGCCCTCCAGGCGTGAGTTTTGCACCTCTGTGCTGAGTGCATGAACCTCTTGTAGAGCCTTCCCGTATTTCTGTTTTAGGATAGCAATCAATTTGTCAGACTTAATCTGTTTTTCATCCATGGTGGCAATTACGGTGTCGGCCTTTTCCAGACTAGTCGTCCCCTCTTCCAGCTCACTCCGTAAGAGAGACTCTGTTTTCTTCAAAGCCTCATACTCTTGTAAAGCTGGGAGTATACACCTCTGTAACTCGGCATTCGCTTCTCGCACCTTATTGTTAGATTCTTGCTCCTTCTTCCAACATTCTCGCTCCATCACCAAATCCTGCCACAGGACTTCATAATCATGGCGGGCAGCTTGGAGTGCAGAAACCAAAGCCTCTTTATCCTGGTTCAAGGATTCAGCTTCCCTTTGCTCCTCCTTTTCCTTTGCCACTGTTCCCGTGACAATTCTGACGGTCACTCCTGTCTGCAGCACATCTCGGCGCCTTTCTGACGCATGTCCTGACAGCGCAGGTTCAAGTGGCTCGGTCACTTCCCCTGTGACTTGAGGAACAATTTTCTTTTTCTTCTTCTTTCTTTTTGCTTTATTAGCTCCAGAGATATCAGTGGTACTGGGCACACACTCACTGGTATCAGCTTCCACATCTTGCTTGCACTCACAAGGCGTTGCTTACTTTTGCAGCTGTTTGTCTTTGAGAATTTTGAGGCACACATCTTCCATGTGACCTACTTTATGAAGGGACACTGTTTTTCATTATTATATACATTACAAAACAAACATTTCACGTCGGCCATTTTAGAAACCCGGCAGGGACAATTTGCTAGCTGCAATTTCACTCACTTCAGCAACTTACATACAGCACTTGCTAGCTGCAAATTCACTCACTTCAGCATAAGGCATTAGCTTTACAAACAGCACTTGCTAGATGCAATTTTCACTTTCTTCAGAAAACCAAAAAAATGTTTTATTTTTTTTGTTTGGGTTCAGGGTACTATTGCATACACACTTCGCACATTCTCTGTGCTGGAAGCACAACTGATATACACAGTGGGACAAACTTCACTCATAGAATCTGTACTTTATCTTCAGCTGGGCGGCCATTTTAAACCTCCGCATTTATTTGCAAACCCACAGACTTTTAGTGTCGACCCGCATTCTCCACCATATGTGACAAACGCCCCTCTTTTGAAGCGCTGACGTCTGTCTGGGTTCTTCCCGACACAGTCTTCTAGGGTTAATTATACAACAAACAGGAACATGCAAAGTATTACGTTGCTTAACTCAGGCTTCTGCCTGCTTTATTTTCATCCAAGTAAGGTACTGCAGCTTTAACATATGTAGGTTAGAGGCACTCAGACATTTTCATTCAGCGGTTCACTTATATCAGTGTCATAGTATTTCCCACACGGTTATTTCAAGTAACAAGAAACCAAATTATATAAACAAAATCCTATCCCTTTCAGGGATCTAACTACACATCATAATCAACCTCTAACTGCTGCTGGGCCAACTAACATGGTTCCCCAGCTTAAAACAATGCCCTCTCATTTAGGGTCACTAGATACAGCATAGTCTTTTAGAAACAGCAATACATATTTGTTTGTCTTATCTGTTCGTGGTGGGAACTCAGTCCCAAGTGTCCAGGCAAATCCTCTGGTACTGTGATACTTGGAGGGGCAGTCCACCCCGAACTGGATTCCGGGGAGCAGCGACACCCCCAGCCCCCAGGCTCTAAGGAGAGAGAGTGAAATGCAAACCTCTCTGCTCTAATACCTGTGCAAGTGATTAGAAGAGCAGATGAGGGAGAACTACTAGACCCATTGTAATCTGTGGTCTGGATTTTCCATCCAGCAGTCTGAGTTAATGTGAAGCTGTGGAATGGATCATTTTTAACTATTCCTGCACTTTCTGACCTAAAACGGGGCAGAAAGCTGCCTAACATCTTTGGACTATGTCACACAATCTAAACCTGACATCACAGTCCCTGTGGTGTAGAGATACAGAATTAATCTTGCATATTAAAGGTCATGGGTTCGGTTCCTGTATGATATGGTATAATTTCTAAATGATAAAAAAATTCAAATAATAAATTATTATTTTATTTTTATTATATTGTATAATTTATATATTTTAATTGTATTTATTTTACCATTCTCTACCTCTACACCACAGACTTGGTGTGACAAAACAGACTACAGTATATAAATATACTTAACCTTAACAGCATAGTGCAATGGACTGCACTGTGTACTATGTATATGTTAAGTTTGTTATTAGAGTCTGAGACATCACACAATCCCTGTGAAGTAGACTCTAAAAACAAACTTAACATATACATAGTACACAGTGCAGTCCAATGCAATGTGCTGTTAAGGTTAAGTATATTTATAGAGTCTGTTATGACTAATAGTGCTTTTGCCCATTTGTGTGTGTGTGGCAATGGGGGTAGAGGGGGTATGGGGGGGGGGAGTAGTTGCTCTGGGTGGTTAGGTTTCCCGGGTGAGTAGCGGGAGGGGTTACCCCCTTAATACCATAGCAGTTACAACAAGTGCTAGAAGCCATATTTGGTAATTAGGGCTTGTCCATTACCTTGTGGGGGGGGGGGGGGTTGGTGGTAGGAGGGGTGAGTGAAGGAGGCGGTTGCCCCAGGGTGGGTGGTTAGGCCTCTCGGGTGGTTAGTGGGATGGGTTAACCCCTTCATTACCTTAGCGGTAGTAATAGCTATGGTAATGAAGGGGTTAGCCCCTCACACAACCCTTTGTGTATGCTTTACCCCCACCCAGGGCAACTAACTCCTTCACCCACCCCCTATCCCCAACAAACCAAGTACTTTGGTTTAACCCCCATCATTACCTTAGCGGCTAGCCGCTAAGGTAATTAAACTCCGTTTTTATTTTTATTTTATTTGAATTACATATTATTGAAGCAGGGGGTCTCCGGAGTTGAACCGCTTTATATAAGCCCCTTGGACCCCCTGTTTTTTTAAATAAAGGCCTTGGTATGGGGTGCTGAGATCTCCTGCACATTTAATTTTCCAGCGCCACGTGACCGGGACATTTAAACTTGATGGAAATACCAGCACCATACCAGGGCCTGTACTTCGGGAAGTAGGGGGTTCCCGGGTCTGAAATTAATGCCGTTCAGCTCTGGAGACCCCCTGCTTCAATTCTATGTCATTAAAATACAATAAAAACATTGTGATCGCCTGTTAGAGATGTGCAGAGAAAAGGACGATTCTGTCTGCTCTCACTGTGTAGCTCTTCCAAACTGGTGCAGCCCGATTGGATTAACACATCTGGAGTCCCATTCAGAATCAGGGACCCTATCTGTATTAATCTTGATGGTCAATTAGCTGTCCGTGTTGAATTTGCAGCAGGCAGTTTTCAGTCAGCTGCCATCTGCAGTTTCCTGGAGGAATACTGAACAATATCTTTTGCTACATCTGTATGCTATTTTTAGTAGAGTATTATTATATTATTAGTATTATTATTTAAACTATTATAGCAATCTTTACCTAACAATGTATGCAATTAGTTAAGCAATTAGTGAAGCATTAGTGTTGAGAAGAATTCCTATTGCCTTCATTACAGTTTGATTATTTTATATCTTTATTTATTTTATTGCAGTTTTTATTTAAGTGAAACTCTCAAACACTCATGCGTTCAATACATGTAAATATTATACAAGAAAAAACCCATTGCAGTTATAATTTTTTTATTTCAGTGAAACTCCTATAGTTTAATAACTGAGACCTTCAAAGCAGGGAGTGGAGGGAGTGAAAGAGTGGCATAGGAGGGGGTCTCAAGTAAACAGCACTAGGATCTAAGAAGCCATTTTGTTCACATCTAAGCAGGCATTTTGTTCACATTTAAGCAGCCATTTTATTTACAGCCATTTTGATGGGTTGTTGTCCCTGTCTGTGTCATCCATTTTGATGTGTTCTTGTCCCTGTCAGTGTCATCCATTTTGATGTTGGTCTGCATGGAAGAATGAAATGAAAGCACTGCTCGGGTCTGAAAGAATGTTTCGGTCTCAGCAAATTTTGTTGATACTAGCCCTGGCCAGCTGCAAAAGGAGGGAGTATAATATACAGTACTAGGCCCTGTTAGGTGGGATTAGAGATAGTAGCCACTTCTCACATTCAAGTGTCAGGTGGAACAGAGACAGAAATCAATTCTCACATTCAATGCACCGCCGGTAAGGAATGCATAAACACAGGAGGCCCAAGATGTGTATGTAGGGGAAAGGTTACTAAGCCTGCCTAATGATTTTTAGCTGACTTTCTCATTTTCATTTGTTTTTCTTATACATTTTAGTTATTTTCTATAACAATCAAGTCATCCCATAAAGGGGGCGTGAGCTTTAGTATTAGGGTATAAATATATTGTATGCCATATACAGTACCTGGCAGAGAGATTTGTCTATAAGCTGTCTCCTGTGTGCACCTGTTTGCAAATAAACTAACTCGTTATTCTGTTTACATTGAACCCTAATTTGTATTTTTTACTTCACGCTTTCACAGATGGTGACCATATAGGGACTTGAATATCCTCAGAATTAGGAAACCAGGTAAGATCAGACTCCTCGGTCACTCAAACCTGAGCTCATATGAATAAAGGTAGGGCATCTTTTTATAAAAAGCCTATATTTTCATTGTTTGAGTGATCTGTAGAGAGATCAGTCTTAAAGGGTGACCCATCTGAATGACGGGGCTTCCTACAATTTCAGGTGAGTTTATTCATTTAAATCACCTGTATGCTAATAAACTCACTTATTATTCTGTTAAATTGAACCCTAATTTGTATTTTTTTAAATATTATTATAATGTATAGGTCTCTATGTGTCTACTTCGATTAATATATTCAGAAAGTAGAAAATATTAGACCGTCACTTTATCTATATTTCCTATACTTACATACTTAAGGTACTTTGTGCATGTGTATCTATGGAATACATGTGCGTGTCTTTGAATTTGAAGTTGAATGTAAGAGGAGGATGGGGCAGGTTATATTAACATGAACGAAAGGCTGAAAAATCAACCTTAACCTTAGCCTTAGCCATTGGTATTTTGCCATAGGCCTTTTTGTTTGCTTACAGGAACAGACCTTAGAAGCAGGGAGTAGGGGACAGGGGATACTGTGTGCATGCTTAGTTGTTACAGTAGATGGTGTAGGTAAGTTGTGTCAGTATTGATGCCAAATCCCACATCACTAATGTCCGCACTCAATACATGTAAATATTACACAAGAAACAGCCCATTGCCGTTACAATATTTTTATTTCAGTGAAAATCTCATAGTATAAATGTCTAACAACCTCTATGAGCCTATTCTGTAAGCTTCTAAAAAAAAAATTGCGGGGCTTTTTAATTCGCCATTTTTTTTAGCATTGCTATCATTGTATTTAGAAAGCCTCGCCTACCTGTGATAGCAAAATTCATAAAATAGGCGACTAGCTGGCGACGTGATTATCTCCTCTCTGAAATTACCTTACCCAGCAATTTTAGCTGCAGAGAGAGTGGCACAGAGAGAGACGCCTCTCCCGTCGCATATCTCGCCAGCGATCAAATTTTTTTAATATAAAATGTAAAACTAGTGTAGATGAGCAGGTGGTTTCCAGAGCAGAACTACGTTGATTTGAGATCCGGGGACCCCCTGCTTCCTGAGTTACAGACCCCATTATGGGATGCCGGTATCTCCTATGCATTTTATTCCCACGGTCACGTGACGCGGGACATTTAAATGCATAGGATACCGGAACCCCATAATGGGGCCTGCGTCTCGGGAAGCAGGTGGTCCCTGGACCTCAAATCAATGCAGTTCTGCTCCGGAGACCCCTGTTCATCTACACTTGTATTAAAATTAATATTAAAAAAGCGTCATTACTTTAGCATCTAGCTGCTAAGGCAAGGAAGGGGTTAAACCCCAGAAGCCTGTTTCTTGGGGCAGAGGGGGTGGATTAAGGTGGTAGTAGTTGGTGATGGTGTAGTAGTAGTAGATTGTGGGTGTTAGACCTGCCTGGAAGGTTGAGGGGGGATTTAACACCTTCAATGCCAGCCCCGCTACCCCCCGGAAGGCCAAAACATCCTTGGGGCTACTACCCTCTTCACCTAATCCCTCTACCCCAAAGAAACAAAAATAAACTCAACACTACTACCCATCTCCTCTACCCCCAACAACCCCCTCCCCCCAATCACATACTGTACAGTAATGGGCAAAATTACTATTATCCACATATGGATAATAGTGCATTTGCCCATTATAAAATCAAACATTAGCCTACCAGTATAAATAAAGTAAATAAAACATTCAACTTATCCATGCCATCATCAATGGCATCTTCATCAGCATACTGCAGGTTCATGTCCTCCCTTGCCAGAAAGAATACAAGAAAAAAAACAATCTAATGGCCCCTAACCCCTTAAACACCTTAGTGGTTAATAACTGCTATAGTAATTAAGGAGTTAACCCCTGTCCCCTGCTACTCACCCAGGAGGCCTAACCACCCACCTCGGCCCCACTGTATCCAATCTGTACCCATTGTTTGGCACAGTGGTATATAATATCCATATAATATGGACATGATAAGCCACTACAGGCATATCCCGGTTTAAGGACACTCACTTTAAGTACACTCACGAGTAAGTACATATCGCCCAATTGGCAAACGGCAGCTCGTGCATGCGCCTGTCATCATGTCCTGAACAGCAATACCGGCTCCCTACCTGTACCGAAGCTGTGCGCAAGCGGGGAGACTATAGAGCCTGTTACACATGCGTTATTTATATCAGTTATGCACGTATATGACGATTGCAGTACAGTACATGCATCGATAAGTGGGAAAAAGGTAGTGCTTCACTTTAAGTACATTTTCGCTTTACATACATGCTCCGGTCCCATTGCGTACGTTAATGCGGGGTATGCCTGTATATCACTCAATGGTCAACCTAATAAAAATAATTAAGGCCCAAAAAACACAATAATTAAAGAAATACACAAGAAACTAAACACCCCATCAATGAAAGAACTAAATAGCCTAATAGTACATAACACAAAAAAACAAAATAGCAAAATTATTACAATTATGTTATTCCAAAACAATAAAATTAAATAAGCAACTATCCAAGCAAACTATGAAACAAATAAAACTCCTAGCCAACAAAACAATTAATGAATTTAAACCAGTAGCCAACAAAACAATTAATTAATTAAAAATGCTAACCTATCCTAAAATGTACTAAAAATAAGCCATCCAAATTCAAAACAATTTAACCCAAACAATAAACAGAAATCGAAAAAATAATGTCATGGGAGAGGGGGTTTGGCCGGTATTAAAGGGGTTACACCCCATTTGGCCACCCCTGCTCTCACTTGGAAAGCAAGGGGTTAACTGGACTGTGGTCCAGTAATGGGTTTTACCCTGCTTCAGAATCCAAATGTATATTTCCGTGTAAATGCGTATTGTTCTCATCCCAGTGTTTGCACCAACACATACACTGGGGTTGATGCGGGAGGGAAGGGGTTAATGTTAATTCAGTGGTTATAGCCCTTTGTTCCCTGTTCCCGCCTTTTCAGGCTCCATTTTGCAGCCTTCCATAGGTCGCCATTGCAGCTCTATGCATTCCAATGGCAGATCTGGCGGTTTTGAACCTGTTTCCAGCGAAGACCAGCAGGTGGCGTCCGAGAGCGTCCGGAGGAGCGGCGGTTTCCCATTGTAAGTTAATGGGGCCATTGACTTCAATGGGGATTCCTCGACGCCGACCTCCAGGAACAGGTTGGCAGCCATCCAAACCGCAGACCGCAAAAGCGGATACAATGTCTTTGAAAAGAGCTTCTATCGCTAAGTTCAAGTTCAATGGCGATTGGGTTGGGAAACTTAGGTTCTAGGGCACCTAGAAATAAAATTCTTTTTGCCCCTAGCTCCTAGGCATCCCCACACATGACCCCCATCGGGTCCGGGAATGAGGGACCCCCGTAACGGGTCGCACTCATGAAGCGGTTCGCGCCATTGACTCCAATGGCGGAGCGGAGGTTCCATTGAATCCAATGGCGGCACTCGCCAATGCATTGCCTATGGCGGCGCCGGCCGTTGATTCCAATGGGGAAAAGCCGCGTGGCAAGAAAATGGCTAAGTCCATATCTCCGGTTCTGGGAGGACCAGAGGGCTGGGATTTGGGTCGCATGTAGCCATGGTTCTGGCATGAATGCATGGCCACTTCCAACCCTCTCCGGCTAACCAGACGGAGTGTGGGCAACTGTAAAGATTGGTGGTTTTCCCTATAGACTACAATGGCGGAGTTTCCCCATTGAAAGTCTATGGCGGCGGAACCCATCGACTTCAACGGCGGAGTTGCTCCATTAAAAGCCTATGGCGGCGGAGCCTGTTGATTTCAATGGGAAAAGAGTGAAAAACAGAGATTCATTTTTAAAGTGAAGAATCCAGTATTTAAAAGGTGTTTTAAACTGCATTTGTGTATCTCCGGTTCTGGGGGTCGCAGAGAGCTGAAATTTGGCCACTATGGAGAATCCCCTCCAGCATGAGGGAGAGGCAAGTATCAGCCCACTGGGCCCAGCAGAACGAATTATTTTTTATATGTGAAGGTATTAAACTATGAATTGTATTTTGGGTCTGGTATGAAAAGTCAGAGCCCATCTGCTATGTTAATGATCCGGAATGGGAGACAAATGGTCAATCATAAACTCCTGATCAAAGGCTCACCCTGCTTGTGTATGTGAGCACAATGGAATGAAGGACATGGGTACTTGATACTAAGTGTTGTAATTCACACCTTGGACAAAGGGTGTCCTGGCCTAGCTAGACTTGAAGACGCCAGGCTTGTGGGAGGGGGACTGAGAAATGAAGCCCCCTGATTAGAATAATACCCACCCAGTGGGCAGGTATTACGGTGCAAAAAAACAGATTTTAAGTGCGCAAAAAAACCCTCTATTGCAATAAGTGAATATAACCCATATACACCTAAGTGATATAAATATAACACAACCTTGGTATTACGGTGCCCCTCAGGTGAGGTGGCAAGGAGAGATTGGGTGCAGGTAATTGTTCTCCAATGGCCTACACTCAATAATAAGGTATAGACTGGATATTATATAAACCAGTGTCCAGCCTATTCTCTGTTGTTCTTCGTGTCTTTTCGTGATGTCTACATCTGCACCTGTATTGTGGAAGAAATTGCCAATCCTGTATTCTGATTGCTTTCTTGTCCACCCCTAAGTATATGTATATTTTGCCTGTTATTTGTATATCTTGTGTGTTCACCTTATTCAAGGAATAAACTATATTTTATCATATCTAAGCCATGTTCAGTTCAACCCAGAGAGATGTTGGTGTATTATTACAGCCTCTCACAAGTTCCCATGACAAATAACAATCAATAGAAAACAAGCATTTGATAAAAAATGCATTGGCTGTCCCTGTATTTATCTGTACCCTCACAAATTAATACATTATCAGTCAATGTGCAAGCAAATATAGTACATAAAAATAAATAAATACAATAAAAAAACCTGAAAAAAAACATTTCATACATTCAATATTTATCTTACCTTTAGAAGTCTTCACCCTCCGAACCGCGTATCTGCAAGCTCTCATACCGTGACGTCATCACCCGCAATCCAACGCCATCCACCTTTAAGACAGCATCAGGTAAAAAAATCTTCTTTCTTTAATCTTCTATCACCATCTTCTATCTTCATCTGTGTTACGCTGGTGCTGCCCGCAGACCAGACGCGTCCCTTATACTGAGGTGGGGACGTATAGATACACGCACCCACAGCAGAAAGAGCTCTCAGTCTGCCCATTGGATTGAGGGTGATATCCTGAAGAAAAGAAAGAAGAAATGCCCAGTCTTCTGGTGAAGGTCCTCCAGAATCTGGAAACAAATTGAGAGCCTCTGTCCGATACGATGGATGTGGGAATGCCATGGATCCGGAAAATCTCTCTGGAGAAAATATCGGCAAGAGCGGGTGAGGAGGAACGAAATGTGCCATCTTGGAAAACCGATCCACCAATGCGGTATGCAGTGAAACGCGTTGAGCCAAAGAAGTTCCAGTTCCAGTTTAGCAGAGCCCAGCTGTATTCACTGTTGGGGAGCTGTTGTACTGCTGTTTCCACGGAGGCAGAGCTGCGGACCGGCGTCCCTCCTACTCCCTGTTCTACTCGCGCCTACCGGAAGTCATCACCGCCAGGCCAGGAAGTGACGACAGACGCCAACCATCCGGCACCGGATGAGGGGGCACCCTCGTGGAGGACAAGTGAGCGGAGTGGAGGGAGGGATTTGTTTTCCATCTGCCGAGCCGATATCCAACTGCCTAAAGATACCTTGATGTGAATGTGCTCATTGAATATATTGTGAGTACATGTCCTACAAGTCTCTATGATAAAACTTTGTGTTATCTGGTAAAGCACTATTGTTTCCATTATCTTTGTATGATTGCATATGACTGATTGGGAGCTGCTGCCAGAGTAAATACACCATCCTGCCTGACACCAACCCTATTGATGTATGCTGCTGTATGCCATGGTCCAAATCTGAGGTGTCCAAAGATCCATCACTAATACAAACCTGCTATTTTGAATCTTACATTTTGTAAGTAGGTCACCATAAGAGCCAAGTCTCAGAGTTTGACATATATGTATTTTTCATACCACACTATGATTATTTTTGTATTTTTTTCTGGGTGTTCCTGAGGATACTGCTCCCTTCAATGTCTTGAAAGCCATGACTGCCTCAGGTGACCAAGACGAAGGATCAGCCCCTTTTTGGGTCAGCGCCATGATCGGGGCGATGATGGTGGAAAAGTTGCAAATAAATTTCCTATAATAATTGGAAAATCCTAGAAACCGCTGAATAGACTTGAGGGAATCGGGTTGCGGCCAATCCACTAAGGCTTTCAGTTTCTCAGGATCCATGGCCAATCCCCTGTTGGAAATAATATACCCAAGAAAGGAGGTAGTAGACTGGTGAAAGAGGCACTTCTCCATCTTGGCAAACAAGCGGTTCTCTCAGAGGTGGGAGAGCACAAACTTCATATGGATAACATGGTCCTGTAGATTCTTAGAAAAAATAAGAATGTCGTCCAGGTAAACAATTACAAAATGGTTAAGGACATCCCGAAAAATGTCATTGATAAAGTCCTGAAAGACCGCTGGAGCGTTGCATAAGCCGTAGGGCATCACGAGATATTCGTAGTGGCCGCTACGGGTGTTGAAGGTGGTCTTCCACTCGTCGCCCTTCCGGATGTGAATGAGATAATAAGCACCGGGAAGATCGAGCTTGGAAAACAGGTTAGCACCTTGAAGTCTGTCGAAGAGTTCAGAGATGAGTGGGAGTGGGTAGCGGTTCTTCACCGTAATGCGGTTCAGTCCCCGGTAGTCTATACATGGTCTGAGAGTTCCGTCTTTCTTTTTAACGAAAAAGAATCCAGCCCTGCGTGCGAATTGGAGTGCCGTATGAAGCCTCGCTTCAAGTTCTAGCGAATATATTCATCCATGGCTTCCATCTCAGGCAGAGAGAGGGGGTAGGATTTAGACTTGGGCAATGTGTATCCAGGAACCAAGTCTATTGGACAATCGTATGATCGGTGTGGAGGTAGTAGCTCGGATTGAGTCTTGCTGAAGACATCCAGAAAATCTGCGTACGGGGCGGGTATACCTCCCTTAGGGTTGGATGTATTAGCCAGCAGTGAAGGCGGAAGTAGAGCTGATGGGGAAGACTCCTCTGACCTCGACCTCCAGATGATGGGATCTTGGGATGTCCAATTGATGTGCGGGTTGTGTTTCTGCAACCAATGTAAGCCAAGGGTGACCGGTGTTACAGGAGCATGGATTACATCAAAGGCCAGGGTTTCCATGTGGGAATGAGAAGAAAGGGTGAGGGGCAAGTCTCAAAAGAGATATATGCCGGGGTGAGCGGAATGTCGTCAATCCCAACCAAGGCAACGGGAGACTACTTCCTAACGAGTGGAATCTGGTTCTGTTCATTGTTGCAAATATGTTCTACGGTCTAAAGTGTTTACCAATATAGATGATACTAAATCTTACAATATCTCTTGTTTTATAAACTGTAGGACTGAATATGTGATTTATATGTTGATTTGTGGGTGCAACAAGAAATATATAGGTTTGACCACACGTATGTTCAAATTGAGAATTCTTGAACACATGAGACTAATTTTGAAAAAGATCAGATGCATCCAGTGTCTAAACATTTCAGCACATGCCAGAATGGGTCCCTCAATAACTTTAAATGTATCGGTATCGAACATGTTAAGATCCACTAAAGAGGCTGAGATAGAGATAATGCACTTTACCGCAGAGAGGCTCACTGGATTTTCACGCTGGATACACTGATCCCTAAAGGGTTAAACACAGAGTGGGATCTGAAATATTTTCTTTAAGCAATTAACATTATATATGGTCTCTTTATGATTGTATCTGCCATATTCCTGTAAGAGTCTTTGATCTCTTGTATTGATAGCAATATATTAATTGATAAGTTGGTTGATACAAATCCACTTGGTATCTATACACTAGATACATCCCTACTTTTTCATTTCTTCCTTTTTTCATTTTTTTCATACCAACATTATACAATATCTAGGGTTCTTCCTTTCCTTTTGGAGTCCTTAACATTTTATTTGCTATACTTGACAAGGGAACTAAATGTTTTTTATATATATTTTGCTTTTTGCAATTTATTGCCAATCAGTTTTTTCTTTATCACAAACTTGAATCATAATATATCCTTATTACGAATTTATTACATTTTTTTTTTATAACTTTCCTTTTTATTTGGAAAAACAGTGCATATATAATATCACCTCCCATTAACATGCGTTACTGCATTTCCATTTCTGTCAGAAAACTAAAACAGAAACACTTGACGATCTACAAGCAAGAGAAACTACATGTAAAGACACCTTAACGGGACAGACGTGACTTTCTGGACTGGGGGGAGGTACAATAGGGTGAGGGGGAGGTTGGGACGTTGCGGGGATCCTGGAGGTTGTGTCCCTGATAGAACAGCACCGCATCTCCTCATGTGTATTTGCTGCTTCTTGTGCGCCGTCTGCCGGGCCCTACTCTAGTCGTCTCTATGTTTTCGTCTGAGCTGGCCCATCAAAGGAGAATGCATTTGTTCTTATTAGTGCAAAATTGTGGCGGTGTCCACTCCCGAAATGTCTGTTTGGGCCCATACTTTTAGAAATTTGGGGCCTGTAGACGGACGTTCACAGAGGTACACAAGTGGAGACTTTTATAAGGGGAAATTATAATAAGGCTTTATTGTGCCTTTTCCTTTTCATCAGGAAATCATTCAAACACGGGGGGGAACAAAGCTTCTATTCACTTGGGAGTATTTCTAGTGAAAATACAATGCAATTAATTCACAACTCCCTAAGTCAAGCATGTCTCGCAGCCCCAAAACATATAGCATGAAATAAGCAGATATAAGCAGTCTCTTAATAATGAAAGTCTTATCTGTTAGCTGCTGTAGAGTAAAAGCTTCTCTGCTCTCCTGGAACCGCACCCGTGCGTGCACAGAAAATATCAGCATCCAGGTTTAGAAGTCTTATTTGGTGTCTTGCAATCAGCTATGCTGGGCAGAGCTCAAGACCGGTCAGCTCCAGAGATCTGTGTTCTCTTGGTCAGTCTCTCCTGGGAGACTCAAGAACACTGCTCTGTCTCCAAAGTTCTGCTCTCAGTCAGAGCTAAGGAGTCACTTCCTGTCTCAACAGACAGGCTTTTGTAAGCAATCTAAATCAGGCAGGTGATGTTTATTAATTGACTACCAGCAGTTAACCACCACACTGCTAGATTAAAGGCACATTACTTGAACAGGGATTACTCCCCTGTTACAGGGCCAGAGTCGTTAACCCAGCTCGTCAACAGCTCCATCTGGCAGACATGCCAAATTCGATTCCTGATTTTGGGTATAGTTGGAATTTTTTTTTGCTTCCACAATGCTATGATCTCACATCTTGTGGCGGTTGCGAAGTGCATAACCAGTTTGTGTTTCGCCTTGGACACGCCCTGGGGCCGTCTGCTCACTAGGAACAGCCACGGGTCTAGGGGGATCTCCAAATTGAGAATCCTTTATAGCCACTCTCTGATAGATTCCCAAATCGGGACCACGATCGGGCAGGACCACAGCATGTGTTTCAGGTCGGCGACTTCCCCACACTGTTTTGGGCAGAGCGGGGAGTATCCCCTGACAAATTTAGATAATTTTGCTGGGGTATGATACCACCGCATTAGGACCTTATATGGGTTCTCCTTTAACGTGGTGCATATTGAACTTTTAGTAGCCGCTTGCAATATGTGGTCCCATTCCTCGTCCTCTAAAGTTTCTCCTAAATCTGTCTCCCACTGTCGCATGTATTTCAGTCGGGGAACGTCTGCTGTCGTTGGACAGATCACCTCCCTGTACATCTGAGAGGTTAGTCCCCTTGTGTCCGTTTCTCTTGAACACAGCTGTTCGAAATTAGTTTGTGCTGGACAAACTGGGAATTTATTATAGAATGCCCTGACCTGGAGGAATCTAAAGAGTTCTGTGTTGGGTAGCTTTTTCTCATCCTTAATCATATCGAACGTCTTGATAAATTTCCTTCCTTCCAGGTCTTTCAATCTTAGATATCCCGCCTGCGTCCACTTTATAAATTTGTCGCCTAACAGCCCTGGAGCAAAATCCGGATTCCCCACCAGGGGGGTCATCAATGACTGTTGTGTGCTCAACTTAGCTTTAAATTTAGATGATTCCCAAACCACCAGCGAGTTCGCGATTGCGCAGAGCGGCGTCTTGATCAATTTTTTACATCGTTTTGGGAGCCAAATCAGGTCGTGGAGCACTACTGGCGCACAACATTCCTTTTCTAGGGCTACCCATCTTCTCTTGGCTGGGTTCAAGTGCCATTGGACAATTTGGCATAGTTGTGCCGCCTTGTAATATGCCAACAAGCAAGGTACCGATAGCCCCCCTTTCGTCACTGGTTTTGTCAGTAGGCGTTTTGCGATTCATGGGCTTTTTTTGTTCCAAATAAATTGGATGATGTGGGCCTGTAGGGCCAGGATCTCAGCCCGAACGAGCGGAATTGGTAGGGCTTGAAACAGATATAACATTTTGGGCTGTAAGTTCATTTTGACACTATTAATCCTACCGAACCATGATATCCCGTAGCCCGCCCATGTTCTGAGATCCTCCCTCAGTTTCCCCATCATCTTAGGGAAATTAGCTTTGTATAATGTATTGTATTCCTAGGTGATATATACCCCTAAATATTTGATCTTGGAGGGCTGCCATTTGAAATTGAAGTTGAGTTCTATTAATTTTGCGACCGGTTTGGTTAGGTTGATGTTAAGAGCCTCCGACTTGGTCTGGTTAATTTTAAACCCCGAAACCATGTTGAAAGTTCCCAAGATCTCAAAAACGTTGGGCAAGGAGGTAAGCGGCTTTGATAGCGTTAAAATCACATAGTCTGCGTATAGCACAACTTTATGTGTCTGCTCTCCCACCTCTATCCCTGCTACATTTGGGCTTAACCTAATATGGGCCGCTAGGGGCTCTATACATAAAGCGAATAACAGAGGTGATAGAGGGCACCCCTGACGTGTCCCGCTACGGATGTTAAAAACCTCCGAGGGGAAACCCTGGTGTCTCACTCTTGCTGTAGGACCTTTATAGAGGGCTAGTATTGCCTCCAGGAGGCGCCCTCCAAAGCCAAACGCCCCCAGCGTCTCTCTTAGATAGGGCCAGTCGATTCTGTCGAAGGCTTTTTCGGCATCCAGATTTAATACCATTGACGGGATATTTTTCTTTTTTGCCAGATCAACCAAATCTATAATCCGTCTAGTATTGTCTGCCGCCTGCCTGCCCCCAATAAAACCTACTTGATCCGGGTGTATCAGCCCGGGAAGGACGATGCCCACCCTGTTCGCTATTAGTTTAGAGAAGATTTTGATGTCAGAATTAATCAGGGATATAGGCCGGTAGCTCTTTTAGTCTGCCGGGTCCTTACCGGGTTTGTGGATCAGTGAGATGGACGCCTGGAGCATCTGCATCGGGAAAGGCTCCCCCTAGTATCCCATTAAATAATTTCAGCAAGTGTGGAGTCAGAATCTTACAGAATTTTTTAGAGTAGCCATCTGGTCCAGGGGCTTTTGCTGTTTTTTAAGAGTCTTCATTACCTCTGTTAGCTCTTCTAGGGTAAAATCCCCGTGTAGTGCCTCCCAATCCTCCGTGCTCACGGTCGGTAAATTTGCCTCAGTTAGAAATTTCTCTAGCGTCTCTGCTGTTTTTTGATTGTGGTTGACCTAATCTCCGTCATATAGTGTCGCGTAATAATTTTTGAACACTTCCACTATCTGTCTAGGATCAGAGGTAAGGTCCCCCCCCTGTGTTTTGATGGACGCGATACGAAAATTTGGAAGCTTGTTTCGGAGCTTATTGGCAAGCAAGGTACAGTATCTGGCTTTTTGGCTTTCTCATAAAATCTGCGCTTGGACCACGCAAACTCCTTTTCGGCCTGAGAGGATAGCACCAAATTAAGGGCCGCTTTAGTATCAGACAATTCTTGCCACGTGGTCTGACTCTTATTAATGGAATGCTGTGCAGTGAGGTGTGCTAACTTCGCCTGCAGTTCCTTTCTCTTTTTTACTTTTTCTCTTTCTCTCCAACTGGCTATATTCATCAGTATTCCTCTGAGTGTAGCCTTATGGGCCTTCCAGAGCGTGGCATGTGATGGCACGCTGCCTTAATTTTCCCTAAAGAATTCCTTGATCCTCTCTCCTATTTCTAGTTCAGTTGCGGGGGCTTTTAGTAGGAGCTCGTTTAACTTCCAATTTGCTCCAGGTCTGTCTAGTGCTGCTAATGTGCACCTCAGCTCTACTGGTGCGTGGTCTGACCACGAAATTCCATGAAACTCTGTGTGGCCGACCACTGGAACCACTCTGTTAGACACTAAGAGGTAATCTATCCGACTGTATCGGTTGTGGGGGTGGGAGAAAAAGTTATATTCTCTGGCGTCTGGGTGTTGTTCTCGCCAGGTGTCAACCAGCTGACAGTCGTGTAGGCCCTTATGTATTGTTAGTAGGTCCTGTTTGTGGGGAGTGTTAAGTCTCGTGCATCTGTCTAAGTCAGGGTCTAAGGTGCGGTTGAGGTCTCCGGCTAGGAAAATACTCCCCTCTGCAACACTATGTAATTTATCAAAGAGATGGGTAAAGAATGTTGTGTTTTGTTCGTATGGGGCGTATACCGAGGCTAACGTGAGTGGCTGGCCTTCTTTGTCTGGGTATTGTTTATCTATCGTTAGCGCTAACCTATTGTGTAGTATAATTGCTACTCCTCCTTTTTTAGCATTGGCAGAGGCCAAATAAACCGTTCTATAGCTTTTATCTAAAAATTTTGGATGATTAGTTTGTGAGAAGTGCGTTTCTTGTAAAAAGATAATGTCTGCTTTCTTGCGGCTGTATTCTTTGAATGAAATTCTACGCTTTGTGGGGCTATTGAACCCTTTAACATTATGAGAAATCATAACTAATTCGCTACTCATCTTGTATGTAGATGGTGGCTGCTCCGGGCTCGGGTGTAACTCTAACTCTTGCTCCTGTTCCTTTAGAGGTCTCATCCACGTCCGTGGTTATGCTGTAGTTCCTCTAACCCCGAGGGCTCTGCGTGCTGAAGTAGGGAAAGGTTGACACAACAGGGAGGTGGGGAGGGAGACATGTAGACAAACATAAACGAACCATATAAACTGTGATCACAAGGCCCTGGCACCTGTGCCCTGACCCAGAGATCATCGCCCCTGGGTGAACGGTGTAAGGGGCCAGATGCGACCCTCTCTGGCATCCCTCCCCCTCCCGCACCGTTATCCTCTCCCAAGGGACTTCGCCGGTGACCTGGAATGAAGTTCGAACTGGTCCCGACGTGAGGCTCATGCGGAAACCAGGGCAGGCTCGGACCTCGCCGCCCGTGTCCGCTCCAGCAGTTATCTAAAACAAAAAACTGAAAAACTTTTGGCGTGCATCTTTCCCCTTGGCCCGAGCATTAACCTGAGTGTCGGCCAAATACCACCCCTCTTCTCGATGAAGCCCTACTGCCTTCTTTCAATTGCTGTGTATGCGCCCTGTGGTTGTTGTGCCTTGTGTGGAGATCTACTCCGGTCGGTTACCTCTCCCGTAGTTTGTTTTATGTAGGCCTAGTTTTTTTAGACCTCCCCTGGGAGTAGTGTTTTGTGTTTGGTATACCTAGGCGAACTCAGGACTATGGGCCTGTGGGTGTGTAGCCCCTCGTTAGAATCTGCTCTACTCTCGGATCCCTTGGAGATGTTGTAGGGTTACCTACTCCCGCCTTTTCTTTGGCGCGAACCCCTATCTAAGCCCCTCCTCTGCTCACCTATCTCTTTGACCTAACCCCCATCTTCACATCCCCCATCCCTTTTCATCCTGTAACATACCTAATCCCGCTCTCCAGTACCCTTCCCCCTACCTTCTTGTCCACCTTCTTAATACACCTCTGCTCTGCCCTTGTCTGCCCTGGGACTATTCTCTTGCCTCCCTACTCTTTTCTTCTATCGCTCTAATGCATTCCTTTTTGCCTGGGCCTGGTAGTCCTTTCTCGGGGCTTTTATTGTACAGTAAAGGAAACGCTATTCTTTGTTGCTGTCCAAATGCATATTGGGCTCCGGTGCAATCTGCGCGGCGATCTCCTCCTATTCTGTCTTCTGGGGCTTTAAGGTGTCATCCTGTGTCTCTGCACGGGTGCAGGGATGCTCCGGCCGGCTGATGGTTATTTGAGTGCTGATGCTCCGTCACTGCGTAGGGTATGGTTGGCGGTGCTGCGCTCTCTGCTGATGCGTCCTGCCGTCGTGCCCCGTGACTTCTGCTACCTCCAAGATGGCCACCCTGTGGACCGCCCCTTCCTGTGATGTCCTTCCCCCACTGCCATTTTGAAGAGGGCGGCCCAGCAGAGAGGACGTGTTGGCGGCTGCTCCTCCTGTCTAGGTATTTTTCCCGCCCTGGCAGTTTTTCCCACCTACCTGCCTTCCTCGTTCTGCATTTCACGGTGGGGGCCTCCATGTCGCCATCTTAGCAGCCATTCAATAACCAAGAGGTAAGTTCTTGTAGATTTACAGGTGATTCTTATGCGTGACTTATAGCAAGCCGGATTCCGTCTTCCAGTTCCAACACTCCCGGGGTTGACAGTACATGGGCTCCTTTGTTAAATGTTCGGGGATTCAGTGCACTTTTTAATACTTTGAATGGCAAACTTTAAAACTTATAACAGCTTAGGAAATGCGATGTTGTTGGCGTGCTCTCATCCTTGGTCGGTCCCGGTTTTGGCCGCATTTCCTACTCTACTGTGGTCTACGCGGGGCCTGGGGCTATATCTCCTGCGTCTGTTTCTGTGGGGGCCGCCCGCAGCCCTAGTTTCCTTAGGAACCTGGGCCCTTCATCTGGGGAATTCATACTTATTGGGCGGCCATTGCGTACCACCAGGAGGCCGAATGAGAATGTCCAACAATAACGGATCGCATTATCCCGCGACGGGCCAGTGTGGACGGGGCTATATCCTGGAATACGGCGATTTTTGCCCCTTCGAACACCAAAAGGGGTACATTCCTGGCACGCTGCAGCACCTCCTCTCTAGTTTTGTAGTAGTGCAGGCGCACTATGATATCTCGCGGCTGCTCGGTCTGCTGCGGCCTGGAGCGCAGTGCCCGGTGGCACCGGTCCAAAAGCAGCCTGTCTTTTGGGGTTTCAGGGCATAGATGCTCGAACCACCGTGCCACGAATTCCTCGCAGTCGCTTATGCTTTCTGGGATCCCCCGGAGGCGTACGTTATTGTGGCGGTCTCTGTTTTCAGAGTCTTCTTGTCGCTCTCGTAGTTCGTTGATTTGGGATTGTAAGTCAGCTGTTTTTTTCGTATTCTTTTGTGAGGTTTTGGTGTTTGCGTCCACCTTCACCTCAAGTTCAGGTGTGCGGGCCCCCAGGTTCCCCACCTCTTTGCCCAGGGCTTTTATCTCGGCTTGTAGCATGGTCTTCAAGTCAATGTAAAGCTGTTCAAAATCGCAGCGACGTACCGGGAGCAGACCTTGATCTTCCCCTGCATCTCCCTCACCCTCCGACTTGGAGCCTGTGCGGGAGGCGGGTGCCATGACTGTGGCTGCTCTGCGCGATCTCCCGTCCCCGAAATATTCGGGTAATCCCTTCTTTCTGGGGGTCTTGGGTATATTTTTAGACATTTCTGTTGTGCTATCTTGCAGATGATATGTATTAAGCCGTTTTTAATCTAGTTTTTCGTTTTTTTTCTGTTATTGATTAGAGTGGGGCACGGAGCTACAGAGTTATGCTGCCATGCTCACTGCCCTTGCGCATGCGCCTCCTTATTACATTTTTTGATGGATTATACTTTATGTATAATATGTATTTTTCGTTTTTGGTTAATTTCTATGAATCAAGTTATGCTTTATATCATGTGTGTGTTTTTTACTGACATGACAACAAATGTGGTTATAATCAATTGCAATTACCCACAGCTGCCTTTTAGGTACACAGGAGGGGCTATATTAAGAAGCTTTACTCACAGTCCCAACCATACTCCTTGAGAAAGGGCTTTTAGAGCCTGAAACGCGTAGGAGGTTGTTTTTTTTGTATTTTGTTTGTCTTTTCATTGTTTTTATGTAGTTAAATAAACGTTTTTATTTGTTCCACATCTGGTGAGCTGAGGGTGCTTTATTCCTGGACGCTGCACTCTCATACCAATCCCTATTCTTCTTTATACTGCTTGCTGATTTGAGAGACGCACTGAGGCTGTGAGGGCACGTTAATGGGATTCTCTGCTACACCAACACTACTCGCGGAACCTGCAGAGTGAGGAGAGCGTTTCCGGACGGACCGGAAGTGGGTGCACACACCACCGGCACTCGGGAGCTCCACAGTCTTTGAGAGAAGGAGGTAGCAGCAGTTTCTGAGTCTACAACGCCTACGCCCAAGACCGGACAGATATGCAGTGGCAACGGAGTGCTACACTACGGGATCAATAGAGGTAATACAATTTTCTTCTGATATATGCTTATCCCAGGTAGCGTTGTCCATTGGAACTCCCTCTCTGCACATTTCTATCTTTGGTCACTTCTCCAAGCAACACATGCCGAATCCAACGTTTGAATTCTCCCTCACGTTCAACCACAGTTGTCCTACATATCATTGACTTTATATTACATATATCCCTTTGCTCTCCGTTTTGAGCTTTGAGCAGCCTTTTTTTGATATCTGTTCAGAGAACGTCTGGTCCATGAAATTTCCTCCTGCGCCGGAAACGATAAATGCCGCTGTGGAGGTGCGGAAGGTAGGGCCAGAGAGGGAGATGGGAATGGTCCATTTCTTGGGAAGTTCCTTCCTGGAAAGTTGACAAGGAGATTTAGCACCCAGGGAAGGCCCCTTCGTACTCACTGGGCTTGGTCATTTCCCAGAAGTAGTGGACATTCACGGATCAGATGCTCAGAGGATCCGCAGTAGTAACATGAGCCACAGGCTTGGCGAAACTGTCGCATCGATGCCCAGGAACTCTGGACTCCAAGTTGCATTGGCTCCGGAGCCTCCAGAGCGGGGAGACCGTAGGTCCCGTGGTAGAAGAGAATCTGGGAAAAGGAGCACAAAAAGGCATGAACGGGGGTGTTGGCGTTCAGCGCGGCGTATCTGAAGACGTTGATCCACTCGAGTGGCCTGGGAGATGAGTTCTTCCAGAAGTCCTGGCCTGGGTTGTGAGGCGAGATCGTCCTTCACAGAATTCGTTAATCCACGCCAGAAGACCGAGACTAAGGCCTCCTGGTCACATCGTGTCTTGACCGCTATGGTCCTGAACTACAAGGGGTACTGGGCCACGGACCGATGTCCCTGTGAAAGCTGAAGCAAAGAATCAGAAGCAGTTACTTGGCATGCGGGGGTGTCGAATACCTGTCGAAAGTCTCGTCTAAAGGCAGCATAATCTCGGGTGATATCGGGACATAGTTCCCAGATCGGGGAGGCCCATGCCAGCGCATTTCCAGTGAGCAGGCTGTAAACATATGCCACTTTCTTAACCAGTGGAATATTGCTGCGGGGCCATCTGAAACTGGATCTCGCATTGATTAAGAAATCCACGACAGGCGTGCGGATCCCCCGCGTACGGCTTGGCTGCCGGAATCTTCGGGCCTGTAGACGTGGCGGGCACCGGTTCTACCTGCGCCGGAGGTGCGGCCACAGGTTGTGTCTGAAATGAAAATTCCTGTACCTGTTGAGGGAGGAGAGCCATCTGATCAGTTAAGGCCTGGATTTGTTGATACATGGCCATAATCATAGAGGCCAGATCAGTCTGGTCTGCGTCTTGTGGGCTCGACATAATGTTATGCCGCTGCTGCAACAGACCAGACCCGTCCCTTATACTGAAGTGGGGACGTATAGATACACGCACCCGCAGCAGATGGAGCATCTCCGGAGTGTGGTGTTTTGGCCTTGCAAGGCCAGGTGAAAATAGCTGTAGCAATACTTGCCGATACCGGTGCAAGAAGAGACGTCGTGAAGCCGTTAGCCAAGGTCAGGGAGAGGAGAGATCCGTTAGGTCGGTGTCCAAGCTGCGGTCGAGGGACGTGAGAAGCAACGAGGTCAAGTGAGAGCCGAGGTCCTGAGCCAGAGAGTGAAGTCCGCCAAGCCGGGTCATAACCTGAATAACGAAGAGAGAGAGAGAGCCAGCATAGACATCCACTAGAAGAAACTATGTCGAGCAATGATTGAGTGGCAAGACAGGCAATATATACTGTGGCTGACCAATCGTGAGCGGGGGCAGGCCTGGAGGAGTGTGTGGAGCTGTCCTGGATAGGTCCCCTTGATTGACAGGCAGGTGAGCAAGTTTGGTCTGGGGAAATAGCCTGTACGTTAGTTGGGGGCGTTGTTTCACTGCTAGTGCAGTGAATAAATTATCTTCACCCGGCGCGCGCTGTCCACGCGCGTGCCCGGTACTAATGGTAGCCGCGTGAGAGGGAAGAGACTGTGGGACAGAGGTGGGCCGCCGGAGACGGCGGGGACACCCCAGGGCAACGGGAGCTGGCTGACGCCAGCGAGGGGGATGTCTTACAGCAACGGGAGCAGCAGGAGGTAAGGGAGATACGCGCTGCTGCTGCCGAGACTCCCTAGTCCTCACAATCTGTAATTATTTTTATCTTTTCTTTAATCTTCTATCTTCTTTTTTCAATCCTAAGCCCTATGGTAAATCCACAACAGGATATTGTCTCGTCGGCTTTTTGAGGTGAAATGAGATGTACAGGCCTTACTGTATATATGGCCTATATCATGAAAAAGGGAGAAGCAGAAAAACATATCATAGCATATAACTGTTAGGTATAACGGAATCTACACTAAGACAAACTCACTAAACTAACAAAACATATAGGACAACACCTAGTGATAGACTAGAGAATTATAAAAATATAGTAAAATATGACCATGTGACTGGTAGATGGAACAGCCGGTCGTCCAATGGGGGTAAAATTGAAATCCTACTTACAGAAAGGAGGATTACAGCAAGCCTGTAGGATAGTCTCTATCCAGATACAGTAGCAGCACAAGGACACTCCTCCGCGTTTTCAACTTGGCGCCGCTAATACACATAGCCAGGTCCCTCTCGTCTTATACACGTGGTTTGTAGCGGTGGGCGGAACGATCTGACTGGGTTGCTCACACCAGGAATGTAGAATAAATACATTCTGTATAGAATAAAAGATTATAACTTTTTATTTTGGGGGTTTCTTATGAGTCACAGTATGCCACCCACCACATACAGTACGTACTGTACATGACTAGTGTATAATTAAAAAGCTACAGTAGTGATTGAATCTCAGAATAGCCAAAATTGTTATGCAAGCCCATGTCGAGAAACGAAAATGTTTTTTTTTTCAGACTTGAATGAGAATTCATACATGCATGCACAAGGTTCCAATGAGACACACGCATGCGCATAAATGTGAGAACATGCATATGCGTTTCAACAAGGTTCCAATGAGACATACAAGCAAGCGCATAAAATAAAAACAGTAGGAAAAGAAGAGCAAGCCTAGCAAAAGTATTGATTAATAAATAATACATATAGAAATGTGATGACATGCATACAGTATGCGTTTCAACAAGGTTCCAATCCGCATGAGCGGAAAAAATATTTTGATTCTGAAGACGCGATGTTATAGTGTATTTTTGTAATACTGTACTGCTTTTCCCTTTAGTATCCTGTATACAGTACAGTATGTGTCCTCATATTTTTGTGTTTGGCTTAGGAGCCTCAGACCACTGAATACAGTATGAACTCGTAACATTAATCTCGGCTTCAAATATAAATCTTTAAATTACAATTACTGTACACACACACAGACTTGCAGAACTGAAAGGCTGTACTGTGTAGGTTGAATTGCTATTAGACTTTTAAGACAACAGCTCCTGATCGCCCACTTGAGTTTCTAGACGGTATTGCAGACAATCTAAAATGCAATTTTCAGCGCCCGATAAATAGATTCTGCACGCGATAGAAAACTGATAGAAACCAGAGTCAATTGCTATACGGTTGGAAAACATAGCGCGTCATGACCCGGTATTCAGAGCGGTATGGCGTGCAAGGCAATAGTGTATGTGTTAGTGTAGCCAATTGTGAGCATGTATAGTAGACATGTATGGGTTACAACTCACAATCAAATTGGCATACTACATAACCATGTCAACGATAACTGTATGTTATAAATTAAACAGTGTCTACAATGGTACCCCTGCTCCTGTGTGAAAAGGAGCTGCACTGAGACATATAATGACAATGTCGCATGGGGCTCAAAATGCCCAGTAACCGCTATACTGGCATATGGATGAAAGCTCAGGTCGCCACTCCCCTGGACATCAACGTTGTGACATCAAACTATTCCCCAACGCCATTTCACATGATGTGCATGCTTCATCAGGGGGAGGAATATTTGTAAATTGTAAAAATGGCTGCTATTGCTACATACTGTAAGTGAAAAAGCAAAAGTAAAAACAGTATTAGAATGGGCATAGCACCCACATAAGAAAAAAAAAAGCACAAGCTTACAATTCCAGAACTTCAGTGCAGTGTGTTCAACTGTATTAGTTTGTCTGTTTCTGTATCCGTGTATGATAGTGAATGTATGCAGTAGGATTAAAGAACATTACGTGTTGTCGGAGGCAGTGGATACATTAAAATTTGTGCAAAAATTTTTTTTTCAAAAATATTGTGTAGGGTGTGATTGGGATAATTTATTTAGTAACAATGTTATTAGAGTTTCATAAAAATGGATTCACTTTCCAATTTCATATAGAAGTTACAACTGAAAAATATTAAATTATTCACCATCCAAAGGTGGAGGGAAAAAACGAAAAGTTACTAAATGGTTTAAAGTAACTAACGCTCTATTTTAGTGGAGGTCAGTTTCTCAGCTGCATTCATTTTGCCCACATAATTTGAAGAAACGTGACAGTCATACAGAGATTGTTTTTCTTTACCTCAATATAAAAGTCACATTGGAATAGATTCTGGCAAATAATCACAACCTGCCAAGAGTCAGCTTTGAATGTAATTAAATGTATGGAGCTGAAGAGCATCTCCCTCCATGACTAAACTGTATATTTGTGTTTCAAAAAGGATATCAATCTAAGCCTTGCCTGTCATTTCAGGCAGCTAAAATCTTATTAGATGGAAACATGATCAAGTACAAATGAAATGGCCTCTTCTGATCCCTGAGGTAATCCAAGTTATTTCTTCACACCGTATATAGAACATGGCAAAATTGTTTCCCCTTTGAAGTACTGTTATCTTTTTACATCATTTAAAATTACAGGACTATCTCATTTGTTACAAATTCCCATTTCCCTGAAAGATGTTTAATTTTTTATTAATGTATATGATTATTTAAATGCGTTTTATATATATATATATGTATGTATATGTGTGTGTGTGTGTGTGTGTGTGTGTGTGTGTGTGTGTGTGTGTGTGTGTGTGTGTGTGTGTGTGTGTGTGTGTGTGTGTGTGTGTGTGTGCGTGTGTGCCAGTCATTAGGGCGCTATAGGGTTAATGCCTCAGTAAAAGTGGATATTGGTTGATCAATAGGATGTCTTAGCTAGTAAATTTATACTAGGCTGTAAATAGCAGTGTTTGTTCTGAGTTAATTCGGAATAACCTAGGAGGTAAACTGGAGGAATAGAGGTTCCTGAGTTAAGGGCCAGGAGGCAGCTAGGCCATAGGATATATGGTTGCCGGAGCTGAAGGATATAAGAGTACTAGACAAACAGCACTCCAACCCTGGGTTAGAGGTACTATGTACTAAGATCCTGGATGACATCCTAAACAACCTGAGGAATGTGCCTCTGGAATGCCAGACCCCAGGGCTGACATGACCAGTGATAGTGTTGCAGTTAATTAATTATGCAATAAACTCAAATGGTTTATTGATTAGTCAGAGTACAGTCATTCCGCATCTCATCCGGCTCTGAATCCTTAATAAGTAGCGGGGATGATACAATAGTATCTGCACTTATTCTTGACTTGGGGCAGAAACCCAAGACCTGGGTGCAAAAAGTAAAGACAGACGGTAATTGTTGAATTGTGAAGAGTTTTACTCTTTTTGTGGGCTTGATTCTGTGCTTTGGACTGTCTAGACAGTGGTAAATGCATTTCCACCATATCTACTGCATTTACAACCATTTCCCACCACTCTTGCAATGTTTGCAAAACTTTCCCACCTTGAGAAACATCTTTTGCAGAAAATTGCAAGGTTGGAAACGAGTGTAAACGTCGCAAAAATTAGGTGTCGTCAACATGTAGCCTGCCACCCAGAGTGTTTCAGGGAGTGTGTGTTCCTAAATGATGATAACGATAGGGGTGCCCCGCTGCAGCTAAATGAAATTGAGGGAAGGAATTGGGGGAGAGGTGCTGATGGGTAGGCTAAATATGATATATTGGAGAAGAAAAGAAACCCAACTAGTAGCACTCGTATTCTCTAAACTGAATGATTGGTTATAAAGTTAAAATTAATCTTCCAGGAGTGCTAACCAGCGGAGATTCACAGGGCATGAGTTTCAGGGATGATTTGTGGTAAAATGTTGTCAGGGTGTGCTTGGTAGAAGGGGGCCAGCTAGACTGCTGGTTACCCCAAACCATGTACCAAGGAATCCTACCAGATCCCTGGAGACATGAAGACACAGACCACCGGATAAAATCCTCCCTAGGAAGTAGTTAGCGACTCATTGCCAGATCTCCCTGCTTCAGCACAGACCAGAACAGTAAGACCGGGCAGGGGGAAATCACATTCCAGGGTCCCCCGGTATATGCCCAGAACTCAGTGTAGGGGTTCTGTGTCTTTCCAACCAGGTTTAAGGTGGCGAGAGTAAAAATGTTTTTAAGTTCATCGCTTGAGGAATAAAAGCGGCGGTGTGCTAACTTTGGTTAGAAATCTCCTAGCGCGCTGAAACTTGCTGTGCGCGTAGTTAAGGGAGAAACATGGAAAACACCCATAGCGTAATTTTTGTATGTTTGTATAAAAATTGATGAATGAAAGTCACCTCTCAAATAGTGTATTAAACATGTTAGGCACATTTGGGCTTTCATTCTGACCACCGGGACCAGGAAATACTCATTTATTGTAGCCCCCACTTAGTATGCGTCTAGTGACTCACTAAATGAGCTGAGAATGTGCAGCTCCGGACTTTCAAGGCATCCCGCTGGCTTGGTGCCACGATGTCTGTAAAAGCCCGGAGTTGAAAGGCCTCAGTGTCCCCAAGGTATTAGTTGAGGAAGGTTCCTCAAGTAACCCCATCATAGTGTAAAGTCCAGGAAGTTTGATAAATGGTGGCCAGCCCAGACTTAGTGTCGCCAAGTAGAGAGGCTGAGTCTCATGTGCTAAGGAGCAAAGGTGCTAGGTTGGCACATGCTCTTAGCTGAATGAGAAGCCCCCTCAGCCAGGTTTGTGAAGTATTGACAACTCCAGGATACTGTTGCGGCCCCTTTAATCCTCCTACATCCCCAAAAAAATTTGGGGATGTTTTCCGTTTGACACGGACTTTGCTGTGCATCAGCCGCATTCACCAGACAGCGCTAATAGCGCTAAACAATGAAAGCGCCCGCGGCGCCCAAACTGGCGGAAAACATGCCGCATCTGCTCGCGATTTCGAAAATCGCGGGGAAACGGCTGCAGGAGGCTAAAGGTGGCCGCCACTGTAGGTGGGAGAAATTATTCCCACTGAGGTATTGGCTGCACTGTTTAGGTATAGGGTTTTGAACTCTATAAAAAAAAAACTGCAGCCCATCGGGAATCAGAACCATCTTAAGATTCATCCAAGATTAACAAGATTCATGCAAGAACCCTCAAGGATTTCATAAGGGTTGAAGATTCCAATTAAGATGCCATTAGAGCGGTGACAGAACAAACAAAGCAGCTCCGTCGGAGTACACAGCAGTTGCAGTTAGCGCTGCTGACCGAGGACACTTCCAAGCAGTTTTGCGAGCAGCACCCGCTCCTGGGAAATTGCTCCTAAATACTTTGTTTTTCAAGATTTCGTTATGGAAACAATTTATTTCGTTTGCCCTCGTTATTTTATCTCCTTGCTTTGCTCAATCATATGATCCCAGGTATAAATGTGTTAAAAGTGCTGGTCTTCCATGACAGCAGAGCACCCCAATCAAGTTGTTACCATACTAATATTTATATTTAGGAAAATAATAAGTGAAAAAAAAAAGTGTAACATTACAGATGCAGCGGCCGTTAATCGAACATTTCCAGATCTCCCCGTGATCCGCACAAGTTTTGCCGGGGCAGACTATAATGGCCCATCGGATTAACACAGCAGGGGCCCCTGCTGTGTGAGTCCTACTGGGGTCTGTCTTTAATAGATGCACAGTAAGAGATAGGCTGAATCAGTCACTCTAACTGCACCTCTCACAGGCGATTGCGGAGGTTTATTTAATTTTAAACATTACAGTAATATAGCAGGGGGTTGTGTATTGGCTGGCAGGGGTCCCCGGGTGATCCCAACGGGTGTCCGCAGGCCCCACAGTGCACCCCGGGGGGGACCCACAAGTGTCTGGGGGCCTCCGGGTGATCCCCGCTAGGCTCTGTGGCCTCCATGTGGTCCCTGCGGGCCTCAATGGGCTCCACAGGTGGTCCCCAGCGGTGTCTGGTGGTCCTCGGGTCATGCCCATGGGTGTATGGGGGCCCTCGGGTGGTTCCCACAGGGGTCTGGGTTGCCCCCGGTTCTTTCCCGCAGGTGTCCCCCATGGGTCCTCAGGTAAAACCCATGGGCGTCCGGGGGTCCTCGGATGGGCCACGTGGGTCCCCGCAGTCCTGCGGTACCAATCCTGAATTTAAAAAAATAAACATGGCCTACATTTAAATCAATACACCCACCACCCCCACCACCCCCACCACCCCCACTACCCCCACTACCCCACCAAAACACATACAGTACAGTAATTAAGGGGTTAACCCACCCTGCCCCCCTATCCACCCGGGAGGCCTAACCACCCACCCCGGACCCACTGTACCCATTGATTGTTGTAGTAGTACATCATACCTATATAATATGGCATGATAAGCTACTATAGCAGTTAATGGTCACTATAATACAAAAGCCTGACTATCCAAAATACACAATAATAAATTCTACAGTATACAACAAGCATCTAAACCCCCAAACTGTAAAACTAAAAGCAATAGGCAATCAATCAATTACATAAATAAAGCCACTAGCCAACCAATCAATTAAAGAAATAAAATCACTAGCCAAACAATTAAATAATTCACACCACTAAACAAACAATACATTTCATATATAAAAGCAGTAGCCAAAACATCAATTAATTAATACATCCACTAGGCAACACATAAATGAAACCATTAGCCAACAAATTACATCATTAAATAAAAACGCCTAACAATCTGTAAAAAAAAATACAAATCAAAACAAGCCATTACAATTAAACACAATTTAATCAAAACAATTAACATACATAGAAAATTTTACAGGCAATAGAAGAAATTTATTTGCCAAACAGTGCATTGGCTATTACTGTATTCATCTGTACCATAAACAGGTACAGATTAATAAATTAGAAGTCAATGTGCATTGAAAAACATACAAATCGAAAAATCCAATCCAAAAACCAGTAAAAATAAAAGTACACAGACCCGTGGGAACCACCCGAGGGCCACCAGACCCCCATGGGAACCACCCGAGGGCCCCTAGACACCCGTGGGGACCACCCGTGGACCCTATTGTGTCCCGTGGGGACCACCTAGAGACCACAGAGCCAAGCGGGGACCACCCGGAGGCCCCCAGATACACGTGGGTACCCCGGGGTGCACTGTGGGGCCTGCAGACACCTGTCGGGACCACCCGGCGACCCCCACCAGCCTGGGGTATTAATCCTGTGTTTATAAAAATAAATATTGGTTTTACAGTATGTGGGGGCACGGGTTGGGTTGTGTATTGGTGCTTACTAGATATTTAAGGGTCTCTGGAGCTGAACCACATTGGTTTCAGGTCCAGGGACCCCCTACTTACCAAGATACAGGCCCCGTTATGGGGTGCCGTATCTCCTATGCATGGAAATATCTTGCATCACGTGATCGGTAGGACTCACACAGCAGGGATCCTTGCTGTGTTAATCCGATGGGCCATTATGTCTGCAGCGACAAAACTTGTGAATATATCGCAGCCTACACATGGCACAAGGATTATGTGGTAAATTGGTGCATCACAGAGTAAGATCACAGCAAGCATAAATCCATTCAGAATTAATCCAATATCCAGAAACAACTGTATTATAACAGAGATGATCACCCCAGGGCGAGGTGGGGACCTAGTGGTGCCCACACAGCTACCACCTAAGACAGTCCCTAGTGATATATCACTAACCCATGGGGTGTAGTAAATAAACAATCCAGCACTAGAAAGGTAATAACAGAAGGGCTACGCCCTTTACTTGACTGTGTGTTCCAGATAAGTTGAATTCCTCAGCGTGCAGTCCTCAGGAGTGTAGATCAGAGTATGTAGAAGAATGAAGGAGCACAGTCGGAGATCGGCGATATCCCATGCGTGAAAGCAAAAAGACAAGAGGATCCAAGACGCAACCAGTGATATTGTGATATACAACCATTCGGACTATTCTTTAACAGCGGCCGAAAAAAGTGTCCACAAAAGGGCTTATCCTTTGTGCCTAACCATATCCAAGATGCATTTAAGTGGGAGGTGGATATGTACAGATTGCATAGACATCTGAAATTGAAGGACTTCTTTTGCAAGAGTGGCACTACTGACCTGTCCAGTGATTCTGCGGTTAATCCATTTAAAACTAGAATTACTTTAGTTCCTCATTCCAATAATCCGAACATCGCCACATTTATTAACCTGTTGAATTAGGACTCTCGTGCTATTCTCAAAAACCGTAAGACCAGTTTTCACAATTTGTCCAGAGATGAGCGGTTAGCCCTCAAAACATTACGTGACAACAATGATATCATAGTGAGGGCAGCCGATAAAGGTGGGGGGATTGTTGTGCTTAATTATAAGTATAACAAGCAAGAGATTGAGCAACAACTCTCTGTGGAACACCATTACAGACGTTTGCCTGGTGATCCGACGGTAGCCTACAAGAGGGGAATTGATGGCATAATCCAGCTTGGTCTCAACAATGGCTGGATTTCTGAAGAAACAAGCAAGTTTCTGATGCAAGATCATCCTGTAATGCCGGTGTTGTACACTCTTCCTAAGGTGCATAAGTCCAGTGTCTCGCCTCTTTGTAGACCTATCATCTCAGCCCGGGGGTCTTTGTGCCACCCTCTCTCACAATATGTGGATTTCTACCTGCAGCCATTGGTGGCCAATATGGGCTCATACATAAAGGACACAATGGATTTCATGAGGCAGCTAATTAATCTACCTTTTGATAAGTCGGATTGCATATTTGTCACTCTAGATGTTTCCAGTTTGTACACAAACATCTCCCATGCTGAAGGATTAGAAGCAGTACGCACTAAGTTTGAAGAATTTGGGGTACATCAAGGCCCCCCTGTAGAATTTCTCATGTTACTGATTGAAGTCATTCTCCACAAAAAAAATGTAGATTCGAGAAACATCCTTATCTACAACTTACCGGGACGGCCATGGATTCTAACATGGCGCTGTCCTATGCAAATCTTTTTATGGACCTGTATGAGCGGATGCACATATTACACGATGTGCCACATGGGCAGCATATTATGAAGTATCTCCACTATATTGATGATGTCTTTATCTTGTGGGATGGCAGCAAAGAGGACTTATTGGCATTTGTGGCTTTTTTGAACAGCATTCCATCTACAATATGCTTCACCCTGAAACAATAATAGTGAAATTCCTTTCTTGGATACAATAGTATACAAAACAGGTGGCACGTTGGCTACCAAACTCTACTGGAAGAGTACGGACAAAAACTCGTTATTGTGTGCAGCAAGCCACCATCCCTTGCCACTAAAGAGGGGTCTCCCCTCCTCACAGCTCTTGAGAGTGAAGAGAATTACATCTGATCCGGAGGAGACTCAAAGGGCCCTTGTTTTGATGGCTGTGCGTTTCCTCGAGAGGGGTTACTTCTCAAAAGATATCCAAGATGCTTTACAGAAGGTTGGACGGATAGATAGAAATGTGTTGCTGACACCAGTGTCTACAAGACCAGTCACAAATAGATTTAACATCGTCAGCAATGTAGCAGAGAGTAGAGTAGTCGTACCCAAAGCTAAAGGTTAGCTCAGGAGCATATCACAAGGTAAGTTCCAGGCAGGGTCAGGCAGCAAGGTACAGGCAGACAGGCACAGAGTAGAGAATACAGCGTCACACAAACTGGAGTTAGGCTCGGCAATGACTGAGAGTTCTGAGAGCATACTTTGCGGTTCCGGATAGGCTGCTGGATCATGCAGGTGCATCCTATTGCACCACCAATTGCGACCGCATTAGAGCGGTCGCGCGCCATCATCACGAGCCACAAAACCCGCGCCAGTACGGGGGCAGAGACCAGAGGTGGGACCCGCGAGAACAGAGGCAAAACGAGGAGCACAACCGCGCTGCATAGTACCGATGTCAGGATGGGGGCGGGACCAAGAGGCGGAGACCGCAGACCGACGGGGAGACCGCACACTGCATGTCAAGACCGGAGGAACGGGAATGTGCCCTGCTCCCAGAGACAAAAGTGGCTAATGGGGCCGTGCGTAAGTACCACCGCCAGGTTGCCAATCTTGAATGCCATGGGGACCAGATGGGTGAGTAAGGGTTAAGGGGGCAGAAGAACCAGAATGGTGAATCCTCAAAAGAGGTATCTCAATTATCTGAGAATACAACAAAGGGACCAGCGGTGTGGTTGTTCAATGGACTAAAATCTGAGGATATGGGTAGCTGGGACTGCAAACATAACCAAACACAAGCTACATGAAACATACATATTCTAGTGAAGGATTCTCACACTTAATATTATGATACATCCATTCATAGCTTCATTATTGAAACGGTAGTAATGTTTGATAAACAATTTATACTTATATTGTAAATTGAAGTAATCTATTAGAATTACCAGAAGCCTTATTGCTAAAGCACACGGAACCCAGAAAAATAGCTAATTTTAAAGTTAAACACCATTATTGTTACACTGTTTCAATCACTGTACAGCTACTCTGTAGTTGCATTAGAGTTTACACTCTATCTGGCCATTATTACAAAATGTACAAATAGAACGTTAAACAAGAGATAGGGATGTTAGCAGAGCGAAGACAATCAATGTGAATGTTTTGCCACAGAGCCAGCACAAGAAAAAACAAATAATCAGTGTCTAAAATAATAAACTATATTGTATTGTACTGTATCTTTATTTATATAGTGGCATAAATGTACATAGCTCTTCACCAAGGAGCTATGACAATATGGAGGGGTGTTGGGACAAGTTGCATTTAATTATATTTTCTATTACTATTTGTATTAATGCTGTATAAACGTGTTGTTGTTTTTTTTAGCATTATTATATTAGATCTATGTCACTAACATTTTCATTACCAGAATCATAATTGCCGAATCACATGTCCCACAACAATCTTTATATTTATTATGGGGGGATTTGTAAATGGAATTAAAGTGATCCATGTTGTCTGTTTGTATCATTTTTTGTTACACAGACTCTATTCTGATGTTAGTTTGTAAGACTGTTAGAAATAATTATTTTGTAGAAACTTAGAACATGTGAATTGTTTAAAACCGGGCCAGCCCAATTGGGCGGCACAGCCTGTGAACGGGGGCCGTGGCCTCCCCGAACCGGGTTGGCCGCAGGAGCGGCCAGGGGAGGGGCCTGGGAGGTTGAACCGGTGGCCAGGAACAACTGATTTGGATTTCCCTCTCCTCCTGTAGAGTTAAGGTAAGCCCCCAAAGCACTCCCCACTCCCGTATTGCCACGCTGTTTGAAATGGCGGTGAGGTGGGAGGCGGGATGCAGGGAGGAGAGGCCCTCTGGGGCTGCCCCGTCCTCCATACACGCGCCGGTTCTTGTCTGTCTGCCCCCCGTCCTCCATCTGGGCCGGAGTGCTGGGTGGAGCGATCGGCGCGCGAGCGGGGGGGTGGGGGGCGGGGAGGAGGAGGAGAGGCTACGCAATCCGCCACGCTGACACTCGTGGAGGTCTGACAGCGTTACAGCGCTACAGAGACAGCCCCAGCGCGCGGGACTGGTTTCTGAGGATTGACACTGCCCCTGCATACCCTATTTGATGCCCTACCAAAGGAGTTACGAACGAGATCGGGGATTATTAAAGTTTTTATTCATATAAGTGGTTACTATTTTTTATTGTTTTGTAATACACTTCATTTCTCTTATTTTGGTGCGCTCTTGTGTTTTCTTTTTTTCTTTTAATTCAACATCTATCCTACCCAAAAGGATGGGATAGATAGGGAATTATGCACGGTGAGCTACGCCACTTTTGATCAAGCAGCGGCGCTGGTGGGACGAATGGAGCAGGGAGCACTAATGGAGAAGGCAGACATTAAGTCAGCTTCCAGGCTTTTGCCGGTAAACCCAGACTGTTTCCACCTATTGGGATGCAGGTTGGAAGGGAACTACTTTGTTGACCTCTGCTTACCAATGGGGTGTGCACTGTCATGTTTCTACTTCGAAACTTTCAGCACATTTCTGGATTGGGTGGTCCAGGAAAAAGTGCAGGCAGTGGGGATTATGCATTACCAAGACGATTTCCTGTTTGTGGGTCCCAAAGTGTCCGGTTTGTGCGCTAGATGGCTGGGTCAATTTTCAGTCCAGGTATATGAAGTAAATGCTGCACACCTTAAAAAATAGTTAGAATTATACAATTATCGGTGCTCCCATGCTTGAACGAAAGCCTGTTTCCAGTCCTAGATCAGTAGTAGAAGGAACACAGAGCACAACGGATTTCTGCAAATCTAAACTCATCTATTGAGTGTTGGCTCAATAAATGAGTTTAGATTTGCAGAAATCCGTTGTGCCCTGTGTTCCTTCTACTACTGATCTGGGTCAATTTTCAGCCATGGCGCATGAATTCAGGGTTCCGCTGGCAGCCGAGAAGACCGTGGCGCACACTACCACCCTGAGTTTCCTGGGCATAGAAATAGATTCTATCCAAAGGGAGTACAGGTTGCCTCCCGAGAAGCTGGTAGAGTTAGAAAAGATGATCAGGGAATTCATACTGCTAAGAAAGACCTCGCTATGGCATTTTAAGTCCTTAATGGGCCACCTGGTATTTGCAGCATGCATTATGCCGGTGGGCAGGGTGTTTTCCAGGCGTTTGTTGGCAGCCAAGGCAGGAGTAAAACACCCCAGCCATTTAATTCGAGTCACAGCGGAAATTCGGAGGGATTTGGCAGTGTGGCTCGAATTCTTGGAAAAATAGAACAGGAGGACGTTATGAAGGGGGCGGCCAGCTCGGAATTCCGAGATGCAGCTCTTCACTGACGCGTCTGGAGCAGTGGGTTTCAGCGGATATTTCAATGGGGCATGGTGCGCAGAGTCATGGCCAGTAGAGTGGAGAGGGACACACGTTTTAAAAACCTGACATTCCTGGAACTGTTCCCACTGCTAGTTGCCGTGCATTTATGGGGTCCAGGTTCGCAAACCGCGAGGTTACGTTCTGGTCAGATAACATGGGCGTGGTGGAGGCCGTGAACAACTTCGGGTCACGGTCCCCACCGGTGCTGGCACTACTGTGATGATTCAAGCTGCGGTGTCTGCTGTTAAGCATCGCATTCAGGGCCAAGCATGTACCAGGGTTGGAGAACACATTCGCAGATGGAGCTGTTTCGGAGATTGGCACCAGGGGAGGAGATTCATGGGGAGCGGTGCCTAGCGGCCTTGTGGGAGCTGGGGACGGAGGTGTAATGGATTTAGTCAGGGCTCCACTCGCCCCGGGTATGTGGGAGGCATACACTGGCGACACACTTTATTCGAGCTCGGCTAGTCCCACGAATTCGGGTATACCCGGGTGTATTGAGGTTTATGACTGTTTTCTGCCCGAGTGCATTGAGGTATTTTCCAAGCAGGGATTGAAGCATTTTATTCCCGCTGGCTGCAATACTGCACAGTATATATATATATACTGCATTACAATTCATGAATTTATGCCATCTGGTAGACACGCGAAGCATTGCAGCCTATTAAATCCTAATCATTATCATTTAACAGATCAGCCGCCCGTCAGCCAGGCATGAACCCTGGCTGGGAAGGCAAACGCAACGGGGCTTGTCAGAGGTGAGGAGCGGCGCATTCCAGGTATCTGCCAGGTACATACTGGGTATTTGCTCGAATAAAGTGTGTCGGTGCAGTACACAGCAGCATGGCGGGATTTTCTGGTATTCGAGGGGGCGGCGGGAGTAAGCTCCTCAGACGCGGACACACTGCTCAGACACATGATGGGCTTAAAAGACAGGGGTTTGGCGGGCGGGTCCATTGGTAGAAGGATGGCGGGCATATCCTTCTTCTTAAGGCTGAAGGCTGGGTAGACACTACCAAGAACTTTGTAGTGAAGAGGGCGCTGGCGGGCATGGTTAGGGGAGCGGCCACCAGAGATAGCAGAAGACCAGTGACACCGGCAATTTTAGGGGGCTTGGTGTGCGCCACGGATGTGGTATGCTCCTCCAGCTTTGAGGCCACGCTTTTTAGGGTCATATTCGTGTTGGCTTTCTTCGCAGCATTACCGGTGGGGGAAATAGTTAGCGCGTCCAAGCAGAGGGGGGGGGAGCTTGCAGCAGGTAGACGTAAGGCTAGCTGAAGGTGCACTGAGTCTACTAGTTCGTAAGTCAAAGAGAGATCAGGCAGGAAGGGGGGTATGGATCACGCTGAAGGGCTTACCAGGGAACCCGGTATGTCCAGTAAAAGCAGTAGGAGAATACCTGGCCCGCAGGCCAAAGTAAGGGGGGCCACTGCTGGTGCACGAGGCTTGGGGGGCAGTATCGAGATTCCAGTTCCTGCGCATCTTCCACATGTGCCTCAAGGAACTATGGTTGGAAGGGGGCAGTATGGAACACATTCGTTCCGCATTGGGGCAGCAACAGAGGCTGCGCGCGTAGAGCTCTCAATACCTAGGATACAGCGGATCGGGCGGTGCAGATCTGACACCTACCGGGTGTACATTAGACCAGAATCAGCAGGGAGCCAGGGCACGCTAGCCTAGAGCTCCTACCACCGGCTCTTTTCCCCTCTCCTCTGTGCTTCCTCAGATTCGGCGGAGACCTGGATTGTGGGGGATTCGCTGGTGCATTGGGCCGGGAAGAGGGCATTTGTGCGGCCGTACGGGGGGAATCTGGGGTTGTGCGTGGAACAGGCGAAGGTAACATGGTGGGGGATGAGAGGGTGTTAGGATCTCGGTGCCTCGGCACCATCAGCGCAACCCTCGGACCACCCAGGGTGCGCAGTGTAACTTCCCCCTACCTGCACTCACCCCCGTGGGCCGTCAGCTCGGCCGTCACCGCGGTCCCGCTCCCCTTGGTCGCTCTGGCGCTCCTCCTTCTCCTCTGCGGGAGAGACGGTCCTTCTGTCCCATGCGCGCGCGCGTGCTCCTCCCTCCGGCACGGCCTGCGTGCACTCCTTGCTTACAGGGCACGCGTATGAAGAGACCTAGCTGTCTCGAAACGCGTTGGATATTAGAACTCTAGCTGCTCTGAGAACTTTTTGGACTCTTGGACTCTATAACATCCTCCTGCGGGCCATAACGCTGTCTGGAAGGGCTACGACGCGCTGACGCTCCCGAGTGACGTCACCAACACGGAGGTACCGGACGGAGTGAAGGACAGCGTGGTTTGTGTTGCTGCAAAGATTGCCCTATCTGAGAACACTGCGTGTATTGTGAGCCCTGCTGAACTGCTATCTACAACAGGAGCTGGTTACCAGTCAAGACCCAGTCTGGGTGCAAGTGATCGTGACGCCAGGAGTGGTGTGTCTGCACACTGAAGACTTCTTCACTGTCGTCCCGAGTGGTGTATGGGTAACATTAACCCTCCAATGCCTGTTTTACTTATTTAAATGTACGCTTAATACTCACCTTTATTTGCATCACATTATATATTTTTAATGCACTATGAGCGCTGTGCGCTGTGTCTTTTCTTTATTCTGTCTCCTCTAGGGGTTATTTGAGCTATCCCCTGTGTCGCAGCTGCAGACGCTCCCTCCAAATTTTACAAAGGTCACATTATTTACTCTAGTACAGGCATACCCCGGTTTAAGGACACTCACTTTAAGTACACTCGCGAGTAAGTACATCTCGCTCAATAGGCAAACGGCAGCTCACGCATGCGCCTGTCAGTACGTCCTGAACAGCAACACCGGCTCCCTACCTGTACCAAAGCTGTGAGCAAGCGGGGAGACTATAGGGCCTGTTACACATGCGTTATTTACATCAGTTATGCACGTATATGATGATTGTAGTACAGTACATGCATCGATAAGTGAGGAAAAGGTAGTACTTCACTTTAAGTACATTTTCGCTTTACATACATGCTCCGGTCCCATTGCGTACGTTAATGCGGGGTATGCCTGTATATCACTTTATCACGTATTTATTGTTTGTTGTTGCGCACTTTATATTCACTTTTGTTCACTTACAGGGCACGCGCCTGCACCCCTGATTGGTCTCCCTTACCTTATCAGGCATCCCTGAGCCCTCACTCATCGCTCTACATACTTTTGCATGGAGCTAATGTGCGATTCTCTCAGTGATTCCACAGATTCAGAAACGGCTTGTACGACTACCCTCTTTGGCTCTCGACCTCGGCACGCCTCGGACTTCGTATTCTGTGGCACCCTTCGATCACGGCTTGGACCCCGACTCTTCTCCTCTCTCCGCTCCCTGACCTCGGCAAGGCTTCCACGATTCTACTCCAATACCCGGTACCGGCAAGTATTGTCTACGTTAAATATCTCAGGCCTGGCAACGCTTTACTCCACACTCTGGATGCGCTCTCTTTACTGCGGGTGCGTGAATCCTTGCTAACCCCTTCAGCACAGGGGATGGGTCTGGTCTGCGGGCAGCACCGGAGTAACAGAGGGATGCGGTGGGGACAGCTGTTCCAATTGCTCATTTCGCAGGTCAAGGATAGGAGGGCACCGGATATCATTGTTATCCACGCAGGGGGTAACGACATAGCGTCAGTGCGGTCCATGGAATTAGTCCAACAGATCAAACAGGATCTGGCACGGATCATGGCTTTCTGGCCAGGGATCCAAGTGGTATGGTCCGATATCATTTGCAGGCGGGTTTGGGGAGGGGCGCGGAACCCAGGGCGCGTGAACAAGACACGAATAAGGCTGAACAGAAAGGTGGGGAAGTTCGTGAAGCAATGCATTCATCACCCACAGTTCAGTTTCAAGGTAGGAGGTTGGTTCAGGGAGAATGGGGTATATTTGTCAGACATAGGGGCAGATATGTTGAACAACAACCTAGAGGAGGGATTGGAGGAGGTTATCAGGGGTATGGTGGTACTGGCCTGATTTAAGGGGTTTAAACAGTCCCGTCTGTGGCGGAGTTGGGGGGGGGTAGGTGCTCGTCCTGCCGGAAGGGGCTCGGGGCTGGTAAAGCGGGTTGAAGCGAGGGGGCAGGTCAACGGGACATACTTCCGGCCGCCCCCCATTGCGTTACCTAGCATCGAGCACTTCCGGCGTGGACTGGGACAGTAGCTATCTCCAGTTTGTCATTGTTAATAAAAGCCGCAGCCTTTATACCTCCAAAACAGTGTCCTCTCATCATTCGTTCATGACAGGTAATTAGCTTAAAGGGAGAGGGGGGGAAACTCGCACCTCCCTGGTCAACAGTGCATTTTGGGTTCAAGATGAAGTCTGCCCAAGGCCAAGATAAGGGTATAGGCTTTGTGCCCAGACTTTTCCAAGGATAGTTTATTGTATTGTTTCATGCTAACAAGCTATGCATAGGTTAAATTAGAAGCTAGAAAATGACTATATGATTCAAGTTTCTTATTAGATGAATCAGAACAGAACAGAAAACTGAGGACCAAGTCTGTTCTCCATAACCTGTAGATGCCTACAGTAACTGAAGTTTGGTATTGTAAAATGCCTCAAGAATAGATTATATTTTGAACTGCAAAAACCTGTATCCATCATAATTATTGGGTAAGAGTGGGTTAAAAAACACCAAAGACTGGTCTCAAAGACAACACAATAGAGAATAATGAAGCATACAGCAATTCCAAATGTCTTTAGTGTATCAATGGCAATCAATGAAGATGGAGGTGGTCCCGTGGTAACAATGTATTGTGACGTCTCAGTCCCAGCGTCGGATCTTTTGTCCAGATCAAAGGCAGGAAACACTGTACTTTCTAAGCAGGGGTTTATTTACAGGGTACAAAGCAGGTACAGGGTTAACTCATAACACAAAATAGAAACAAAAGACCTAACTCCTTCCAGGAGTACTGACTAATACTGCTTAGTCCCTAACTAATCGTGGGAGAACTAAACGCTTTCCCACTTTACCCAGTGTACCTGCAGGAGGTCCCCTTTCAGTTGCTCACAGGGCTGTCTGTGTGTGCCTTCCTAGATCAGTATAGCAGCAGCGTCTCTCACCCTCTCTGTATAACTCTCAACAGTGTGTGTCTTGCAGCATGGGGGGGGGGGGAGTGTGACGATAGCTTCCACAGGCTTATTAATATTACACAAAAATAACTGGGTTTGAACTGAACGAGGCTTAAGATATAATAAATTGTATTTATTCCTTTGAATAAAGGTGAACACAACAGATAATACAGTAACAAACAAGAAGTACACTTACTTAGGGGTTGGGGAATGAGAAGTATGATGTAGCATTTCTCTCAGCAATCAGGAAATCATTCAGGTGATATCAGGTAACCATATCAGCAAACGAATACAAAGGATATATGGGTGGACAGCAGTTTATAAACCTTTTGTCCCTCTATCTGTAACATTAAGCACCGGTGATTGGTTTTCAATTACCTCCAGCCAATCTTTAACATGGGAACACATTTCAACACATGCCCCCCTGCTAGCTGGCACAGGCGCAGTAGAACTCTGAGGTCTCATTTCTGTAGCCCCACATATGCAAAGGAAATGCCAGCCAGTCTACCCATTTGGCTTTCTGGCAGGAAAACCTTTGTTGGAAGGTGTTAAATGGAACACTTAAGAACTGCTCTGGTTTGAGCCTCGGATAAACAGTGAGGGTGACAAAACTCTTTGAACAATACTTAAGTCCTAGACATTCGGTCTCCTCTACGGCCATTTGCTATATTATGGCCAAAGAAATTTCCTCTGGAATTTATCCATACCTTAGAATACAGTATTAAGCATAAAACATAGACATATTAAAATATCCGGTTCCGTTGGGTTTAGCAGGTCCAAACTTCCCAGTTCGCATGGCCAGAACTGGGACACCATATGGTCCAAAAAGCGACTTGCTACGACCTAAGAAACCGGAGTTACACAAATGCACATTAAATCATTTTAATACAAAAATCTCCACTGAAAAAGAAATCTCAGCTTTTCACTAAATCCCCATTGAAAACAACGGGCAGCTCCGCCATAGACTTTCAATGGTAAATCGCCGCCATTGAGGTCAATGGGGTTTTTCTGCCATTGAAGTCTATGGGAAAAGTCCCGAACTTCAAGGGGGTCCATACTCCGTCGGGTTGGTCCAAGCGGGTCAAGGATGGTTCTGCAGCGATGCCGGAGCAGTGGCTACAGATACCCCAAACCCTGATCCGCTGGACCCTCCGGAACCGGAGCTATGGAATACCAAAATTCAGTTTTTTCCACTTAGTCATTTTTCAAAGCCGTTTTTGCCGCCGCCGGCAAAGCCTATGGCGCGACCCGTTCTATCTGGTTCGACCCTTATCGGGGGTCCAGGATTCGGGGACCCGGTGGTGGTCGAGTGGGGGGAAGCCCAGGAACTAGGGGCAAAAAGAATTTTATTCCTAGGTGCTCTAGAACTGTTTATTCCCACGCTAATTGACGTTGAACTTGACTCAAGTGATTTTAACTCTCTTAAAGACATTGTATCTGCTTTGCGGTTAGCGGTCTGGACGGCAGCCAACTTCTTCTTGGAAAGGTTACCTCGAGGCATCTCCATTGAAGTCAATGGGCCCATTGACTTTCAATGGGAAACCGCCGCTCTCCCTCTCGGACGCCACCTGCTTGTCTTTACAGGAAACAGGACTAAAACAGTACAATCTTCTATTAACTATTAACCCTTGTGCTCCCGGATGGATTCTAGTGTGTGTGTGATGCAGACACTGATTAACACAGACATTACAATGGAACAGGGGAACAGGGGAAAATACATTTACAGGTCATAACAAGGGTTAAATCACATTTCTGGACCTCAGTCCAGTTAACCCCTTGTCTCCCTGGTGCGGTCAGGGGTGGCCAAATGGGGTGCAACCCCTTTAATACCGGGCCACCCCCTTTCTCCCTCTACAGGGAGAATCTCTGTATCACATCCTGATTATTCAGGCTAGGCTAATTAGCTCATTAACTCACAGCTGAACAGACCTTTCCAGAATGATTAACTCGATGAGAGCTGTAAAGTCCCACAACTGCCCCATTCTAGCCCTTAGAGGGCAGTGACGGCATCACAGTGTGTGTGTATATACCAAATATATATATATACCAAATATTGTAACAACTGCACAAGGGAGGGAGACAGCTGCAGGTGTCCCGTAAGGACGGGATAACCAGCGCTGTCAACCACACCGCTGTGGAGAGAGTTGTGTACACTATAAAGATCAGCTGGCTTGTTCTAAAGCACAATGATGTTGATCAAGCGGGTAGTTCTCCATGACCGCTCCAGAAAACTCGGACCCCTCCAAGCAACTCCTGTCAAGCGTGCTCCCAGTCAAGGGTAAGTAGCAGGGAAAAGATCCATTCAGGAACAACGGTGGACAGCCGAATGAAGCATCAAGTATGTAGTGACCAAAAAATGTTTTTAATGAATAAAAAAAATGAAAAAGTGTAGTTCTGGATAATCTCTAATTCATTTCACACCTTGAGTGCTTTGTCAAAGAGGGTCACTCTGACAAAGCACTCTATGTGTGAGATGCATTAGAGATTAGCCAGCAATACTCTTTTTCATGTTTTTTTATTAATTAAAAAACTTTTTTGGTCACTACTTCCTTGTTGCTTCATTCGGCTGTCCACAGTTGTTCCTGATTGGATCTTTTCCCTGCATCATAATCATTGGAACAAAGAATTTGTAGACTCACCCACTGGATACATGTTTATTTTCACTACCCAGTGCCAGTTGTCATTTCATGAGGAGGAGGATCCTGAACAACAGGCTCTCAATCACTGAGTGTGCAAGGGCACCGACAGCACTCTCTGTACATTGCCCAGCAGTGAATCATCTATTTCTCCTCAGCATTGCAAACAGGAGTAGATGATGAACTTTCTCTACCTCTGATATATGCTCATATTAGTGTAAGGTTGGTGAAAATCACAAATATTTGTGGTGAACTAGCGAACATGTATAAACACAAATATTTTCAATCGTTTTACACGGATATGCAAATTTCCTTAAGTCACAACAAAATTCTAAAATTTAACTGTGACCAATGTGCGCATCTCTTATCTTACTGTTCATTCTTTTAGTCTCTGTATAAATGGTAATAATGCAGACACACTTACAGTATCTCTTTAAAAATAGTTTTCAAACAGCACCCTGCAATGTGACTATCCCTGTGTGTTACTCTCGACTTTGGTTGCTCCACACCAATGTTAAATGTAATCACATGTAATTATTTCTCCTTCTTATCAGTTGGGTTAAGACATCCTGTCTACGTTAGGCAGAATAAGATGCAATTTTTATAAACATTTTTAAAAATTACATAAATGACTTTACTTAATGTCTATATTTTATTGATTTTTTTCTCTAATTACGTATTTTTGACTGTTGAAACATTTCACTGTCATTAGATCAATTTGGTCATACTGTACATGACCATAGACCATTATTTACACAATACTTTAATTGAAGACCATTTCTCCAACACAGGAGGGATTAATATTGCCACTTGGTATTTTTGACCGGAAAAGATAAATGGCAGTAAGAGTAACTACCTACGTTTAGTATCTCCTATATTTTTTATCGTGCAACCCATTTATCACCCTGTCACATTTTGAGTTTTATAATTTATCTTTCTGTCTCTATCAGTGTTAAATTGGAAGTACTGAAAACCAATAAATCTCAAAACCAAAGTTGATATACAACTTTTGTGCAAAACACAGGTTACCGTCATTTGTGATCTGCCCTCGCCAATTTGCTATGAGATTTAACTAAGGATTTTAAAGGGATTGGACTAAACGAAAGGAGTCTGCCGCTCAACTTAGTGTAGAATAAATGGTATATGTATAGGTCAGAGTAAATGGTGGTGCATGAGGGAATAGTACTATATATGAACCAAAAACTTTGTGATACCCTCTCGGGTACACAAGAAAGAATCCCTCTCAAATTGCACTCTACCTGTATAGTGTAGTAATTGCAATGTTAACTGCAGAGTGTATTACTCAGAATGTCAGATGATGACTAAAGGGCCACTAAGGTCCCAAGAGACCCCACTAATACAAAAAAATAATAACATTTTATTAACATGTATACTTTTAAAAAAACAAACACAATGGTAATTTATATACAATGGGAATAAAATCCCCTCAGTGGTAGCGGACCAACTGAGCAGTGGATCAAAGTAAGGAATATGAGGTGAATGTTACCCATGAAATCACTGTGCTAAATGTTGCCTTGAATGTTAGCAATATTGTAATAAAAGGGCCACTGCACATGTGGCAGTTACTCGCAGCATAAATGTCATATCCCTAGAAATCCCACAGCACAGAAATAGAGTGGAGCTGACAAAAGTTGAGTGATAATAAGCCAGGGTATGGGTGATGAGAGGTATATACTTCAGTATGTTAGTATTGAGTGTAGTCATATGTTCTAAGGAAATGTTATTAAGATCCTCATAACACATAAAATAAATGATGAATTGGTATATTGACCTCTTAACATACAATGTCACTCACAATGCAAGATGTGTTCCCTGGTACTACGAATCGTCTATCACTGTGTGTGATGACGACGACCATCTTGTCCATAAATCAATAGATGATAATATCCTAGGATGAGTGAACAGAGGCTGCACTCATACTCTGTACAGTCCTATTTCAAACTGTAATCTACTGTCACTGCGATTTAACACCTTGCGTGGGGTTGTACGTATAGGGCGTATGATTGAATAGCAATATCTGATCCGTAAAAGGCACCGCTGTAATGGCGCATATGCATGTGACCACCTAATGGATGCAAATATATGAGCAGATTAATATACTCCTGCTACATATCCCTAGCCAGAACATCTATCAGCCAAATAGGCAACGTCAACATGATATAGTACGAATCAATGTCACTATGTATGGACAGATACCCCCTCTGTGGAGTGAACTCATGGCTAGTTACTATGTACACATATATACTGACTTGTTACTATTGCCAAAAATAACCATTTGGTGTCTGGCTACATATAAACCATGTGTACATGCAGCTAGAGTGTCCGTATGTTTACGGACAGACTTGTGCCACTACAGATGTAGTAAATGTATACCCGATAGGGTGTAATGACCAAAACAATCTGGTAGGCAATTGCCACATAAAAGTAAATACAGTATAACACAAAAGGCTGACGCCAACGCTATAAGACCCCTCTCCACGCCGCTCCTGCTCCTACTCCGCTGGTCCGCTCACTGTGGATGTCAACGTCATGACGTCACTGCTACCCGACGCACGTTTCCCGTGAGCTTGTCACGCTTCATCAGGGGGGAGAAGAGTCTCTATCTGGTTAAACCCCGGTCTTATATATCCTGGGATATTAATGTTACAATTGTTCAATTGTTGTCATTGATTAAATATAATGTCTTCAATGCATTGGGAGTATGTAACTACTTAATGAGTCACCTATACTTACAAAAGGTAGTAAACTATAGTGATACCAATGAGCTACACAGTAGCTGAACTGTTAGTGTGTGATTACATCATTGATGTGTAATCTGCCATACCCAGTTGTGCATCATGATGTACTAAATGCAAAGTATTCCAGTAAAAAGTATGTTTGTGGAAAATGCAGTGAATAAGGTGGTACAATTATTCAAAATTACAGGCTAATTGCATAGATCTGCAAATATTATCAGCAGTTGGGTATGTATGGAGAAGGACAATGGGACTGCCAGGGACACCCACTGTGTTAATCCGATGGGCCATTAGTCTGTTTGTAGAAATGTCGTAGAAATGTTGCAGCATTACGGGGAGATTACCCCAGATTTTTCAAGGCAAGTGTTCGGATACTCGTGGCTGCATCTGTATAAAGGATTCAACATTTCACTCTATAAGGCTAAAGTCAAAGACCTGCTTTCAAAGTCCTTTTGTTAAGAGAGATTTATTTAGCAGCTGTCATATAACCTTTTCAAACACTCTATTTTTTGGCGGGGTAGTGGGAGGCGAATAAGATTTCTTATGTTCCTTCTGATTTATGTTAAAGATAATAAAGTTCCTGCAACATTCACGCACCATTCGCATCACATTCAAAGAGTATAGAGACAGTATGCTGAAAGATAGCTCTAAAGTAGAGCATCTTTGCTAGAGAAATTTGATGCATTGTTTCATTTTCTTTCTAATATTCCCTTCAATACCTTTTCTCCTTGGGTTATTTTTTATTTTTTACCAGTGTATACATTATTTTCATAATACATATTAAAAAATAGTTGAAAAACAATACATAATAAATCTACACACAGTACAATGATAAAAGGAGGAATACAAAAATCTCACAGACAATCCTAAAGAAGATTTTGACAACATTGATACCGATTCCTTAAACTGCCCCCACCACGCAGATCCTGACATTACTAACCATTCATGTTCTATGTCTTTCAATTTACCCTGTTCATGTTGAAAAATCATTTCTGCTTGTTTTAGTTTTCTGTAAAACTTGACCTGAACCTTCATCTTTCTTCATTTCTTCAGTCCATTGTATAATATTGGAATTATACTTACATCTTGCGAGAGAATCTGTGACATATTGACCTAGATCTCATGTAAATATATTCCTATTGGATTTTTTTCAATGAAACACAATCCCTTTAATAAAATCTTGGAATGTGTACAAAAAGTTGTCACTCTTTCTTTTGCTATCATTACCTATACACATACACATACACATAACTTTCTTTACTCAACAGTAGTAACAAGATCATAAAATCATAAAAATCATAAAAGTTTGCAATGAAATCCAGTGTGGAATGGAACGGGGACAACTCCTACGGGTGCAATATTCCTAGATTTTGCAAAGGCTTTTGATACTGTTGATCATGCTATCCTGCTTAACAAACTCCAGAGCTCTGGAATAGGGGAACATGCTTTAAACTGGTTGCAGTCCTACTTATCTGGTAGATCCCAACATGTGTCCATCTCAGGCTCTAACTCCAACCCCCTGGATAACACCTGTTGTGTCCCAGAAGGCTCTGTTCTGGGGCCCCTACTCTTCTCAGTGTTCATCAATGATCTTCCAACAGCTTGTCAGGAAGCTTCAATACACATGTACAGTATGCAGATGACACAATCCTATATGCACACAGCAATAGCCTCTCCGACCTTGAATACATATTTCAGTCTGACATTTTGAGACTCGAAAACTGGATTTCCCAAAACAAACTGTTTTTAAACACTGACAAGACTGTAACAATGGTATTTGGGACCAAGACTACATTTTTAAAGCCTCCAGTGACTGAGCTCCAAATCAGAACCAATGCTAACACCACCCTAACTCCTGTTACTAGTTTTAAATACCTGGGCATGTGGTTTGACTCCCACTTAACATTCGGGATGCACATTGATACCCTGACATCCAAAATCTATGCCAAACTAGGTGTACTTTACAGGAACAAAACCTCTCTAAGTCTGCTGGTCAGAAAGTGTATCGCACAGCAGATGCTAATGCCAATTATCGACTATGGAGACATAGTATATGGCTCAGCACCCCAAACCCACCGTAGGAAACTTCACACCCTCTACAATTTAATATGCTGTTTTTTTCTCCAATGCAACTACAACAAACATCACTGTGCAATGCTCAAAGAACTAGATTGGTCATCACTTGAGTCTAGGCGCAATGTTCACCTTTCCTGTCTTGCCTTCAAATACTTTCTGGGCAAGCTATCCATTTATCTGAACACGCTCCACACCTCTACCACATGCAGCACTTATCATCTGAGATCAGACTCCAAAAGACTGTTCATGGTCCCAAGGCTCACCAAAGTATCCGGCCGCTCCTCTTTCTCTTATCGTGCACCCCAAAACTGGAACAACCTACCAGAGACTCTCATATCCACCACTAGTTTAAGTTCTTTCAAATCTAAGGCTGTCTCACATTTTAATCTGGTCTGTAACTGTTACATAAGCCTATAATATATCATTTCTTTAACTGTGCATGTCCTGTTCATTTATGTAACTGTATTTGTAACCATGTATTATTTGTTTTACTCTGTGCCCAGGGCATACTTGAAAACGAGAGGTAACTCTCAATGTATTACTTCCTGGTAAAACATTTTATAAATAAAAAATAAAAATAAAATCTTTTTACTGTCTCAGTGCGACCAGAACATGAAGTATCATTATAAAAACACAAATGATAAATAGTCTTGAACATACATTATATTTACATCCCAACCACTTATTTACCCATAAATTTGCATTATTTAGAGCAAACTTCATTGTATTCCTAGAGATGTAGCACCACCTTTAAAATTCTGTGCCATTAGTTTAAAATCAGTTGAATATCAATCTGTACCTCCAAGCTTGCTCTTGCTACTTGATTTTTTTCTTCGCTGTTTATAAGAGCCAAAGTTGATCTTGGAGAAACAGAATAGAAGGTCCTATTATTGAGACAGTTTTTATTATCATACCTTCTACAATTTGATTAAGACCTCACTGTAACGGAGTTCTCACAACAAACAAGGCGTGACCGCGAGGCTGAGGTGGGGGTTTGATATAACACAACCCACACCCACTTGGGCGCGTCTTGAGTGTAGATTGGTTGAGGTAGCCGGGTCGGGGTAGGAGAGGTCTGGATGGTCAGTGATACTTGCTGAGGTCGGTGTTGAGGGTATGTTCAACACTTTAAGAGACTCAGGGAATCTGCCTCAATATATGTCTGAAGCACATATAACGGTTATTCCAAGCCAGGGAAAGATAAATTAAATTACGCAAGCTATTGTCCAATATCGCTTATAAACGTGGATATCAAAATTATCGCCAAAATATTAGCGGATAGACTTAATGAATATTTGCCAGAACTGGTAAATATAGATCAAACCGGATTTATAACAAAAAGAGAAGCCAAAGACAACACTAGGTGAATTATAAATATACTAAACCAGATTAATAAAATGCAGACCCCAACTATGATATTATCTATCGATGCAGAAAAAGCATTCAATAGAGTACAATGGAATTTTATGTTTAAAATGCTAGAATAGATAGGAATGGGTGATATGTTCAGACAATATATTAAGGCATTATATAGTAACCCATCTGCAATGGTCTAGGTGAACGGACAGGTCTCGAACTCCTTCAGAATATTTAATGACACGAGACAAGGTTGCCCACTGTCTCCGTTGATTTTCGCGGAGCGCCCCCACGTCACTGCCTTTTGACGCGAAACATTAGATCTGAATATTATGTATATAATGGCTTCATATGTGTGTATGAATGACTCCTTGATAAAGTGCTGATTGCATGAAACGTGTAGGAGGGTGTGTACCTCCATTTTTTAACTATGGATTAATAAAAAATACAATTTTTATCCACTTTGGTTGGTGACCCACTCTATTGGCTGTGCGTCAAAAAAAATATTTTTGTGATATTCGCTACGCTATCTGGCTGCACGCCTATCAAGAGACACAGGACTGGGGTATTTCATATGTGAGTACATTATCTACAATAATCAAGTGTATTTTATGCCTTCATGCTATTAGTCCTGGGACTATCCCAATGAGGATTAGACTGGGGGGGGCCTATTTTAGAGCAAGAAGCCGAGGAGGACGGATCTCCTTCAGCAAGAAGAGGACCAGGGCATGTCGGAAGAAGATACAGATGAAGAGGAAAAAACAGATGAAGACCCCAAAGACCCCAGAAGACCCCCAAAGACTGACGGTATGGATTACAAATGAAAATAAAGAAAAAAAGACTTGGGTTTATATTTTTTTTACCTTGTTCCTGTGCGTGGATTAGTTTGTGAGTATGCAGTGTCCCTGGGATTCGGTGGGTGAGGTCATCTAAAGGTAAGTAAACATAATAAATGTATGTTATTTTATCTTTACAGGTTTTACATTTTTTTTTATGTGTTATTTTTTTTTTTAAGGCAAAGTTATTGTCCCTGTATTTATGTATGACCCTATGGCTATACATACATACATACATACATACATACATACATACATACATGGACAATATATTGTTGTTATGTATTTTAATTTTTCATGTCATTTAATTGTTTTTTATGACCATTTATTTCCCCTGTATTTATGTATCCCCATATACTGTTAGAAATATTAATAATCATGCCAGTGTGAATGATCTGAAAACTTCTCTGTTCAGCCATGATTAGTGAATGCCTGGAAAAGTCTGGAGTTAAAAAGGTTCTGACATCTTAAGGTGTACCCTCATCATAGCAGATGTCCGGGTGAAATAGGCAAAATGTCGCCAGGGAAGGGGGCTTGGTTTGGTACGCTAAGCGGCGAAGGTACAAAGTTTGCGCATGCCCTTGGCATACTATGAAGCCCCTGCCCTGGGCTGGGCATTACTGGCAAGACCTGGGGATAAGTGGGGTGGTTAGTTCACACGCAACGATTGGCTGCAGAGCATAGAGATAGGGGTTTTAAGTGTTTAAAAATCCTTGCAGCCGATCGGGAGATGAGATTCATCCAAGATTCATCGTGCGGTACAAAAATTATAACATCGTAACCAAGATTTGTATCCAGCTCAAGAGTTCATAAGAACTAAAGATTTCCAAACCAATTCTACAGTGGTAGAACGAAGAAAGCTGTACCGGCGGGGTTGCGAGCGGTTCCCCTATCCAAAGACTGTTTTTGTAGCTTTGCGTTTGCACAACTTCCGCCCTGGGAAATTGTGCTTAAAGACTCTATTTCTGAAGATTTAATTCTGGAAGTAGAGAAATTTGTTTTGCCCCATCCCAGTAAGTGTATTTTCGTAATATTTTGTAAATCAAGCGGTGTATGTTCATTGTGTAAATAAAGTTCAATTTATTTTATCTCTTGCTTTGCTCAATCAAAGGATCCAGGTAATTTTGGTGTTAAAAGTTCTGGTCTCCCATAAGCAACACACCTGGCAACAGAAGCAACACACCTGGGTTTAAATGATGCAATTGGGTGCTGAGAGTCATAGCGTTATAGGTCTTATATAAGACCCAATTTAGTGCTGGAATAATCACAACGTTCATATTTTTCAGACGTGAGGAAGGTGATTTAGTTAATAGGACATTTCATTGCCCAATGAGCAGCTATGCGAGCAAGTTAGCTGAGAGATGCATGGCAGTTGGATTGTCTGACAGTTGGATCCAGGACAGAGAAAGGGAAGGTAGGGTCTGGGTGTCAGTGGCACCCAGACTAGGTCAGATTAACCCCCTTATGTCCAAGATAGTCCCCACTCACCACATAAGATTATGGCTGCTACATGAAAACCCCTTGCTGTAGCTGTACACTGTTAGTGATAGTACCAGTGAAGACACAGTTTAATTAATTATTTGTTTTGTTGCATACTGGTTTAAATTAATTTAATGATTTGTTGGCTACTGGTTTTATTATTTTAATTAATTGATGGGATGGATGTTTATTTATTTGTATTCTTATGTTTTGAAATGCAATAATTGGAATTGTGTTGCTGTTTAGTGATAGATTAATGTAATTGATGTGTAGTTGAGGCTTTTTAGTTTTTTTTTTTATTGTTGGGGTGTTTAGGTGCTTGTGTATATCTTTGATTATTGTATATTTTTGGCCTTAATTATTTTTATTAGGTTGACCATTGAGTGATATAGTAGATTATCATGCCCATATTATATGGGTATGATATACCACTGTGCCAGTCAATGGGTACAGAGTGAGTATAGTGGGTCCAGGGTGGGTGGTTAGGCTTCCCGGGTGGGTAGCGGGGGATAGGGTTAACCCCTTAGTTACTACAGCGGTTATTAACCAGTAATGTGATTAAGGGGTTAGGGGCCATTAGATTGTATTTTCTCTTGTATTCTTACTGGCATCGGAGGACATGGATCTGCATTATTCTGACGAGGACACCCTTTATGATGGCAGGAGTAAATTGAACATTTTATTTACTTTATTAATGCTGGCTGGCTAATGTTTGATATTATAATGGGAAAATGCACTATTATCCATATCTTGATAGTAGTAATTTTGCCCATTACTGTACCTCATGTGTTTGGGGGGGGAGTGGGTTGTTGGGGGTAGAGGAGGTGGGCAGTAGGGTTGTTGTGTTTTAAAATATTTTTTGTGGGTAGCAAGGATTGGTGAAGTTAGCATTTGGCCGCTAAGGTAAAGAAGTTGCCTGTAAATGCATTTTTATTGCATAGGATTCATGCTGGGGGTCTTCGGTGCGTGTTATTAATGGGTATCAGCTCTGGAGTCTCTCGGCACGAATCAAATGAAGGAAAAATGCATTTTTTTCTAAGTTCTCTATCGCCTCCTCTCAGCAGCTTCTCACCAGCCTCACGCCAACTTTTCCTGGTGTGAGGATTTTGGGAGAAACTCGCCATTCTAGAGCCGCGATTAACCTTGATAAGCTAATCGAGGCAACTAGAATTGCACGAGTTTCAGAAGCTGTCAATAAGTGGCTTATCGCCGCTCAACCGGCAATCTTTTTTGACACCTGAAAAAATTGTCGATTCATGCCTTTATCGCCCTCTTATCGAGGCTTACTGAATAGCAGTAGGCATTTTGATCGATAAGTGCTCGATAAGTGGCTTATCAAGGCTTATAGAATAGGCCCCATAATATGTTTAGTAGCAAGTTCATTTTAACTGAATTAATTCTTCCTATCCAATATATTAGACCATTGAGCCAGACTGTTCTTGAGCTTTCTAATGAGGCTGGGATAGTTAGCCTTGTATATTGTATTTATCTTGTTTGTATAGCTGATTCCTAGGTATTTCAATGAGGATTTTTGTCATTTTAGATCCTGATTTGGAGCTATTAATTTTGAAGCCAGAGAGTTCCCCGAATTGAGTGATAATATGGAAGAGGTTTGGGAGTGACCTCATTGGTTTTGTGATGGACAATATTATGTCATCTGTGAATAGGGCTATTTTGTGGGATTGGGAGTTAAGATTAATTCCATGTATATTGGAGTCTTATCTAATCATAATGGCCAGGGGTTCTATATATAATGTGAATAGGAGAGGTGAACCCTAGCCACCGGAGAACTGTAAAGGCTTTTGATCGAGTTGAGAAACTTTCCCTGGATGCCAAAACGACATAGAGTGGCACCCAGAAAGTTCCAGTCCACCCTATCAAACACATTTTCTGCGTCCAGTGCGAGAACCACGATAGGGATCTCCTTTTAGTTAGCTTTGTGGATCAAAGTTTGCATTATCCTCATATTATCAGATGCCTGACATTGAGGTATAAATCCTACCTGGTCTGGGTGTATTAATTTAGGGATGTGCTGGTTCAGTCTATTTACTAGAATTTTAGTAAACATTTTGAGGTCCGTATTCAGTTAGGAAATTGGTATATAATTGTCACATAGTTGGGGGTCTTTACCTTCTTTGTGGATAAGTATCAGATTGGCCTGAAGCATCTCTGGGAGGATCGGGCTGCCTTTAAGAAATTAATTGCATAATCTTATTAGACGATTGGCGATTAAGTTGCTAAATTCTCTAAAGTAAAATTTGGTGTACCCGTCAGGCCCAAGGGCTTTTGCCGTCTTTAAATTTTTAATTACCTCCCAAACCTCTTCCAGTGTGATCTCATTGTTGAGAGAACTACAGGCAGCTTTGCTTACCTTGGGAATTTTGCACTTGGATAGAATATGTTATATTTCAATATTATGATCTAAGCCTGAATTTGTCTTATTTCTGTCATATAAATCTTGATAATATGCATGGAATTCTGCTACAATGTTTGAGGGATTATATGCGAAGCGTCCTGATCTTTTCTTAATAGCATAAAAATTCTGGGACCTCATTTGGTTTCTCAATTTAGAGGCTAACATTGTGTCTGCTTTGTTCCCTTTTTCGTAAAACTTCTGATTGGTCCATCTAAGAACTCTCCCGAGACTTCGGACAGGCATAAATTCAATTCTCCTCTTGTTAACACAATTTGTTTCTATATCTTATTAGATTGCTGGTGCTTATGTTTATTTTCTAACTCTATAAGTTTTCTGGAGAGTTGATCTTTTCATTTCTCAGTCTCTTCCTTCTTGCTGCTGTTTTAATTAGGATTCTTCTTATTACTGCTTTATGATCTACCCATAGTGTGACAGATATTTTTTGGTTTTTATTGGTTGTAAAATAAGACAAAATCTCCCCCCCCCCCCACCTCATCTATAATTTCTGGGATAGACAGGAGGGCATTATTAAGTACCAGGTAGGCGGTAATCTAGATTTACATAACACCTTGAGGGTCACCTCCCTGGCCGCATGGTCTGACCATATTATGTTGTGTATAACAGCATCTGACACTTGTGAGACCAATGATGAGCTTATAAATAAAAACGTGATCCTTGAGTATGAGCGATGTGGGGCAGAGTAATATGTGTAATCACATGTTGTGGGATATAATCCCCTCCACATGTCCACCAGAGACTCAGCCTCCAACCTCTCAGACAACACTCTGGAATCATATGGAATTTTTGCAGAGGTTATATTTCCTCCTGGGGCATTTGATCTGTCCATTATTGGGTTTAGGGTTGTGTTAAAATCCCTTCCCAGGAGTACCTCTCCTTGTCTAATGGAGTTTAATACCTCGAAAAAGGATGTAAAGAATTGAGTTATGGATTCGTTCGGGCATAAACACATGCCAATGTGACCTTAGTATATCACATGTTGCCTATTATGATGATAAATCTACCTGTGAGATCTTTATTAATCTTCTGATGAACCAATGGTAGGTTCTTATGTATTAGAATGGCGCTGAGGCTAAAAACACGTCTGGGTATGCCTTGTCCCAAAAATTTGGGTGTGAATCGTGTTTAAAGTGGATCTCCTGCAAAAACACCAGGTCAGCTCTTAGTTTTTTAAAGTAATTTACAGTATAGATGTCCTCCATTTGTTGGGACTGTTCAGCCCTTTCACATTATGCGTAATGCATTTTAGATTGGCCATGGGGAACCTATTTGGGAAATTGTGCCCTGTGGTGTTCTGATGATACTGTCACGGCCCCTTTTATTCTCCAACATCTCCGATTTTGTTTGGGTATTTTTTTCGAATGCCACGCACTTCACTGCGTTCATGCCGCATTCATGCAGAGACAGCGCTAATACAATGCACGGGCCGCGGCTTTAAATACCGGAACATGCCGCATCAAACACTGTATCTGCCCGCGGTTTTCAGAGTTGCGCTGAAACGGCCGCACGAGGCTAAAGGCGGACGCCACTGTAGGTACTTTCGAGATATGTGTTAAAAGAGGATTTTGCATACCTTGCCTGGCTTGGATCCCACCTGGATAAGACCTCTCTTCCATGCCTGACATTAGTTCTCTGTACCATTGAGAGGATTCCATTATTGTGACGTTTCAGACCCCTGTCGCTCAAACTATGCGCAAAGATTCTTCCAAGAAATAGACAAAAATGTACCAGCATATAGCACAGAAATAAACACAAATGTACCAACATATATCCAAAACATAGTGTAATACTGCAAAATACAACAAAATAAAATAACATGTAGACACTACACTATTAGCTGGGAGCTGAGACGCACAACAGGTGTACTTCAAAAGTAAAAACACATTTATTAAAACAACAACACTAATAATAAGAAATAATGCAATGTTCTCCCTATAGAAATGTCCCACAGATGATTCCACGGAACGGCTGAATTGACCACTTACCAGATGGTAGTGGGTCACAGGCAGTGGACAGATCTGTGAGTGTCCCCTCTCTTCTGTGGCGCTGGTATTCAAATCAGGTCAGCTTAGCTGTTAAGCTATGTCTTTGCAGACGCAGGCTGCACCGTGCAGGTCCCCGCGTAGGGCACTCCGAATGGACTCAGGATACCAGGGATTACGGAGCTCGCTCTCTCTCCTATAGCCAGGGGAAACATGTAAGCTCCTGCTACCACGTGAACACCAGAGTTGGAGCCGAAATGGTAGAACTGCAACAGCAGATTCGCCTCAAAGAGGGGAAGGCAATACTAGGCACAGACAGTGGAAACTGTGGGACCACCCTACGCGTTTCGAAAGGCAACGCTTTTTCGTCAGGGGTATATGGGAAATAGCTGTAGTGAGTCCGTTTTATATTAATCCTTAATTAGGTAATGATGTAGAAATGTTAAAAAGTCCCGGACATACGCAGCTCCACCATATGTAGAGCTGTGATGGCGAATCTGCTCCCAGCAAATTAGAAATACACAATAAAAAATAAAAAATAAACAATACAAATATATCAAAACAAGCACTTTAAAGACGTATAAGACATAAACATTAATATAATCATGACACATGGAAATATCATTTAGCCATACAGTAGTGAACAAGCAACTGGGCTCTAACCAGATATAAAACATACAAAGAATGTATATCTACAAAATATACATATAATTACATATAAACAATAAATGTGATGAATAATAAATGTGATGGTGCTTAATTATCGTGCATAGTGTTAATATTTAATAAAAACAAACCCTGTTGAATATATAAAGAAATGTATCACTAGAATAATAAAAATATATATATTCCCTAATGTGATGGAGTTGGTAATTTGTACATAAATTTTATAAGTGTAAACTATTTCTATATAGTGATCATACAATGAAAGGAATTCTCATAGATTGTAATACTCCCACAACATGGATATATTTGACAATGTAGAGAAAATCACAGTGTGAGAGATCCCAGAATTGAGGAAATCAAGAAATGTATATACCGAAATAGTGACATGTTCTATAGTCGCTCTACTATTTATCACCCAAAAATGCTTTTATATCAAATTCAATGTTTAGTCCTAGTGGTGCTAGAGTTTGTAGTTCATAAATCCAATAGGATTCCCTCCTTCCAAGAAAACCTACAGCATCGCTACTTCGCCAATGAAAAATAGGAGCTTCTATAGCCATACAGGTAAGTCCCTTAGGATTCTTATCATGCGCCTGAAGAAAATGACTCGATACGCTATGTGTCATGAGACCTTTCTTGATGTTATATATATGTTCATATAGCCGACGTTTAATAGGCCTAGTGGTCATACCCACATACTGCAGACCGCAGGGACACTCCAGGAGATAAATAATAACAAACAAAAATGTACAAACATACAGTATAGATGGGGAATTGAACTTGTAATGGGAATGGATGGGGGATCCTTGGGTGTCCCCATGTCCCCGAAGTGATATTTTTCCCCTCTAGAAGGGAGTGAAGTGGGTTAACAAACTAACACTTTAACAGGAAAGGGGACCAACATATGTACTTGCACGTCTCTGAGCCATGTGATAGCGTGTTATCCTGAGTTAAGGGAGGTAAACATATTTTTATATCTAAATATTCAACAAATTCAAACCGGTTAATGTCCAACATTCATACACTTATTGGAGCTTATTAACTTAATAATACAATACCGAATGAAGCCGATATAGTCTTTGACAGTCAGAACCACTGGTCTTGCTACCCATTTCATATCCAACTTAGCCCAACCTTGGTTGGGATGTGTTCCTGACTGATCTATGGATCTGTTCTGTTGTCCCTTACATATTGCCGAAGGACCAGTTGGTATCCTGCTGCTCCCTTCGGAAGATCCGAGGACCTGCCTACAGAAAAACCTCAGGAGCCTTAACTGAAGTCCTGTGAGTTATTCTTTTGACCTGTTTTAGATGTGGTCACACCCTTGAGATCTTGATTGTGAATACTTGTTTGGAGTTTTGGAGTTCACCTTACTCCAAATTGGCCTCTGTTCCTGGGGCGAGCCAGGTCTTGTTTTGTATGCCCCATTTTTCCCGCAGACCATCACCTTCGGCCGGATCTCTAATGGATATTTGTGATCCTTTGTATAAGATAATCAGTCTAAATGGAAATCGCCATTTATATTTGATCTCATGTTTCCGTAGTAGTTCTGTAACTTTACGTAGATCCCTACGTTTTGGGGGATATATCTGCATACAGTAGATCTGAATGCATGGCCCCTCAAATTTGATGGATGGGTGATTCCTCATGGCCACCATTATGATTTCTTTGACTGTAAGTAATGTAGACTGGTAATTATATTCATCTGGCTTCCTTGTATCGTGGGTCTCACCCTCAGGGCCCTATGTGCTCTATCAAGTTGAAAGCGGGATTTATCCAGGTCCGGAGCCAAGGACTGAAATAGTCTTAGGAGATATGCTTCCATATTGGTGGTGGACTCTGGTACCTCCCTCACTCTAATGTTCCTCCTCCTATTCTTAAGGTAATATTTACATAGTTATTTTGCTGTGCTTATTTCCACTGTTTAGTCAATATGCTAAACATATACAGTATAAGCCAAATATAATAAAATGGAAATTATTTTCTCTGACCGGCGTGGAACAAATGTAACACTTAAAGCATGATATAAAAAATAATTTAACTTAAAAAACACTCTCTTGCTTAATGCCAATAACTTTAAATATTATACAGATGAAAGGGTGAACGCTTTAATTAAATGGGTGACAGAAATTAATTCTGTAATGTTACTGGGAACCCAAGTTAATTTAAACAACAGGAGTTAGCCATGAAATGTGCTACTTCAGCAAATATTCTGTATTACACTTGTGTAAGACTAATCTTTATCTCCTAGATGGGAGAGAACCCCTGAGCTTTACAATGCAAACTTTGCAATTCTTCCAACAAGATAATAGATTAAAAAAGAAATAAACAAAACATGTAAGAGCAAACTATTGTACTTCTGTTTATATTGCAAGCATGAAAAATTCAAAGCATTTTTCCTGCAAATGTATAGAATAAAAACGGCAACAAACTTTGATTTGTAGAAACAATTCCCATGTCAAGTCATTTCTGTCAGAATGAATGACACATTGAGGCAGAACAACTAAACTTGTAATTTCAACTCCTTTTAGTGCCACGCTGAGTGATAGGAAAACTAATACATTACAGCTTTGATACTTTTTAAATAACATATTTAATGATTTATTTTTGAAAGCACCACCATGCTCAGCAACATATATTCCAGTTACAGAAATCGAAGGGCACTCAACCATGTAAAAGCTCCTTTATATAATTTGACTTATAACTAAACACTTTGTTTAGATTTAGGCTTACATTATGTGGAAAGCCCAATAAAAAGTATCACTAACAGAATCCATGCTGCAGTATTTCACTTAATAGATGTTTGCAGCCTAGTTGTAGAAAACATGCAATGTGAGTTCTAAGTTTCACTAATCATGGCTGAACAGAGAAGTTTTCAGATCATTCACACTGGCATGATTATTAATATTTCTATAATATAGGAAACTGTAAGTGAATGTCTGTGCAAAGTGCAAATACTGTATGTGATCTGAATACAAAAAAAATGAAACAGCATTAATTTATTGAGATATCTGGAATTTAAGCTTCTGTTCTCCAGTGTAATAGTAACAGTGCTAATTTTAATATCCTACATTCAAATCGCATCACTTGGGTACTTTACATGCTTTCCCAATATACTAAGAAACTATAATTACCTATACAATTGCCCCTGAATCATTTAGTAATACTATAAATATATAATCTTATTGTTTTCTGCTGTTAAAGACATTTACATTTCAAATCTGATGCAGCAAAAATCTATTTTTCCTAATGGAAACAATGTAAGGTAAGCTCCCCTTAAATGTGATTTACTGTATGATAACAATGGGTGACTTTTCATTGATATACATTTTGAATTGTTCGGCTATGGTTTACCCCGATGGGCACTACATAAAATGTCAGAATTGATAGATGGACATTAAAAAAAACTAAGTGTGAGCAGAAATTCCACATAAAATAAGCAATAAATTTTAACATACCTTCTTAATACAACTGAAATGTGATGCCTTCTCAGTTCTTGTGTCCTTGACCATTTTTCCTGTGCATATGCAGTTCATAAAAGTTTCATGATTCATTCACATCAGTATGATTCATTTGCCTTCAACACATTTTTATGTTTGATTCTTTTGAACTTGCATACTTATCAAAGCCTTGAAGAGGCATAATTATTACAGGTATTTAATTTTGTTTTTCATGTTTTGTAACACTTTCAGACTCAATGTCACAGTTGAATCAAAATGTATATCTAACTGAACCTATGAAAATATGTTTCATTATTAAAAACTGTTACTTATTAAATGCTGGTTCTGTGCAAACTCAAATACTATATTGCATAAAACTCCTATTTGGTACTAATAAGGAATGCATTTACCAGCCTTCTGCTTTGCTAGCCATATAATGTACAAAATAATTGCACGGTGCCAAATGCAAATAGCTATGAAACACATTGTCAATTAATAAATGCAATTAAACTCAGTCATGCAAAACACTTGGAATGTGTAAAATTAATGGCTTACTAATAATTAAGAAATGTGACAATAGTTTGAAATCTATCACCTACAGTACAACAGTAGCATATAAACCTAATTAAGAAGGAATCTTGTAAATCACATAATATATGACCTAATTTCAAATACAACACAAATGGTTTGAAAGAAATGAAATAAAAACTCCCTGAGATTGGAAACACTTTGATTTACAGTTTGGTAAAAAAAAAAAAACATACAATATGAATAATAATCTTTGCGGTGTTTGTTACAGATTTACTAACACAATATTATCCTTTGCATTCTTCCCTGTCTTAATAATTGGAGTGTAGTGGAATGTGGAGGTCTAGGCCACATTTGATCCCCGGACACAACAGCAGGTTTTTGAATGTTTACGCTACAAAGGAGCAGAGCAATAAATAACTGAGATCTTAAATCATTCTCTGCTACTGTGGACAATGCTTTAATGAAACTTAAATATATTAAACTCAACCGAAACCTTGAAATATATTGTAAATACAAACTAAGGTTCCAGCACTAACTGACTAGAGAATAATAGATTCAACACGGTAAAGGCCAAAGTAAATAATTTAATGTAGGCACAAGATAATAAAGTTAAACCTGGAGTGATGTGGCATTAGTAGGTAGACAAAAAAACCCTACAGTGAGGGTGGTAGGGGACAGGGAACACTGGGATAGGGAATGAACAATAAACAAAGACAGTGGGGGAAAAAAATAAAACCAATAAGGGGAGGGTAATAAGGGTGGCAACGTTTCGTGGAATAACCCCTTCCTCAGGCCTGTTCCCTCGGGTCTAAAGGACCACAAGGTACTTCCCTGGTCAATAGTCTCCCAACCACCAGAGCAGCACCCAGCAATCACTATACAGAGTTTAAGCTCAAAATGTCAGAGTCCTGCAAACAGCCAGAGAGAATGCATGAAAGCTCAGGGTCCAAACCAACAGGTCAAAAAGTCTCTTATCTCACGTCTCTTCCTCTAACTCCTGCTGCCTCCATGTGTAGCTGCTGTGTGTCAACAGTTGACTCAACTTTCCATAAAACCGTGTGTACATCTAGTACGGCATAAAATGAATTGCATTTAAGAAATACAGAAATAATATTAAATGAATATAATATTAAACCATCTTTCAAACTAACTTAAAATTTTATATAATTCCATGCAGAATAGCATAGGCTTGTCATTGTAAATGCTGACTCCAATCCTATAATGTTATATAGTATCTGTATAACATTCGCCTGTGCAGCAGCCATCATCTGTCTCTAGAAAAGTAACAAACAGAAAGTGATTTTTTTTTCTTTCATTTTTTTTTACTGTGCACAGTAAAACCACACATACAGCGTGTTAGGCAGAAGATACAGCAATTTGGGGAAATCAAGACAGGTTTGAATGACTCTTCAAAAATTGCATGTTGCTAATTAAACAAAACAAGAATAAACAAAACTGGTATTTTTCAATCCTGTGTTACATCGTGAATTGATAGCCAGTTGAAAATAGTTGATTGTAAAAGTTATTAATCAGGAAAAACTGAGTGCAAATTTGTTTAATTATTTTAACTGAATAAAGTAATATAACTTATGTGCACATTACAGAGCATATGTTTTCTTCCATTGTGATCATAGAAAGTGCAGTTTATTATAAACCTAATTAGAGTTAAAAAAATAAAAGATGTCATAGTTTTGTCATTGGTATGTGAAGATTGTTCCAAGGTCCCATCCACAGCTCTTCTTCATCTGATTGTATCTGGTCGCTGTGGTATTCCAGTGACTCTTTGACGTCTTCATTATCAATAACTGACTCTTGTTCATCTGTGCTTTTTATTTTACTGTCCCCTGACTTCATTGTTATGTTTTTTGTCACTGTAGTGCTAGAGGTCAAGGATATACTAGATGGTCTTGTGTTAAGTTTTACAGAGGCCCCTTTAGACAAAGTGTTCAACTGGATATTCTCCTCGTGTGTCACCCCCAGCTTGTCTAGTTTCTTGAAGTGCTTTCCAAGCCTCGAGGTTGGTGACATTTTTAAATTATTAGCGAGGCAAGAACGTCGGGTTCTAACCACAGACCCATTTTGAGCAATGTAAATATTTCCATTGACATTGTTTTGAATGTTTGTGTGGCTTAGACAGTTCCTTTGAGTTTCAGGAGCACTCTCTTCTCCAGTTGAACTAGTTTCATATTCCTGATCCACAACTAACTTGATCCTCTTTTTTTGGGCCATCTGGATGACAAAGAAAAAAAAGAAGTCAGCAGCTAAAACTAAAATAATGTAATCTTTGTTAGTTTGAGTAAAAGATGATTGATCATAGCAAACGTTATTTTGGTTGATTAGGTAAAGTAGATTTCAGTAATTCATTCTTTTTTTATTTTAAGTGCCTCTACATGGACAATTAAAATGCATTACAAAAAAAGGAGCAAACAGGTTCATAACAGATCATGAAATCATAGGTATCACACAGCAAAACATGCTTTACAAAATCAAACTAGATTCTTAATCTAAAAAAAAGTCGCAAACATACAGTAGTTTTTTATACGCTAAAGTGGCTACTGTATACTGTAATCTGTTAAATTTATAGAAAATATTTTCAAATGCATTTTTTTTTCCAAACTCACACACACACACACACACACACAGAATATTTAAACATCATACTGTTTAAAAGTATTACGTGTTGTGTTAACTCCCCCGTCCCACCCCCCAAAAAAAGAATGTGAGCAGTGGATGGAACACAAATGAGTAAATTGGGTTTAATAAACTTAGTAAACATCCAATGTCCTATTTAAAAGTGAAACTTTTAATAGCTCGCAAAATATAAGTAACCAAAATGATTAATTTTCTACTATTTGTATATTTACCCAATGAAAAAAACAAAGGGAGTAAATTAGTCCTCTCAGGTCTGTAAATTAAATTTAATAATAAACAAAATTATTACTGTATGTTATCATTTTCTTGCTAATAAAAGTTATTTCTTCCAAAGAATGAATTTGAAAATTATTATATGTTTAATTCAGTTTTATTTGTTGTAATGTTCAATTAAAGTATTCTTATTTATTCTGTTTATACTTTTTAGCATTAGTTGACAAATCTCAGCTACAGATTAAACCTCATTTTTGGTGGAACAAATACTTTATTAATATAATGCATCATTGAATGATTAACTAGATGAAGAGATACTTAGCATTCATATCACCCTGTGTGATTCATAGATGCGGATAGATACATAACTTAGCTGTAAACCCATAAAAGCTATCAAAACTTCCAGATGGTGACTTTTTTTTATATAAAATAACAAATTGACCATTCTCCATGGAGATGCTGCATCCCTCCAAAAAATATTAAATCAAATGCAAGTAAACATCAGATGTCAGTGAAATCATATTCAAGGACTGCAGACAGAGAAGAGTTTGGAGAAAAAAGCAATACTCTCCACAGCACATGTAATTTAAACAGCCGATAACTGAGAGTCACACTCATGCTTTCCATAGTGCTGGATCAAAGCAAACATGTATCCCATCAATGTCATGCAGCTCACAGGTGAAAAAGGAATGCTCTGAAACTACTGTATGCTCTGAAAATGAAGTGGTCTAGAACATGAGCAGATTAGAGTAGTTGAAACATTGCTTCGGAGAAGTGGTAGGATTGGTAGCTAAGTGGAAGAGGAAATAGAAGGAAGGAAAGGGAGAGAATGAAGGAAGAGGTTTAAAATTTGATTTTTTTTGTTCTTTTCTCTAGCAATTATATGTGATCAATATACAGTAAAGAAGCAAAAAGGGCATGTAATAAAAGGAGACATTGGACTGCAGCTTTAAATTTATAGAAGGACTTTTTTTTACTACAGTGATGTGATAACTGCAATTACAGAATGAAACAACATGAAGTATAGGTATTAAAGCTGTATCAATCCTTATTTTATGTAGAAAGGAGAAATTTAGTTAGTACGATACCTTTTATTTATTCAAATTAAAACACAAGTGTTATATTGTACTTTTTGAGATGCAGGGGATCCCAGTTACAATTGAATGAGTGCATATTGATGACAGGGTTGTTGCTGTTAGAGATATACATTAAAATATATATCATGTATAAAACAAAAAATATAACAATCTAATTGTTTTTATACAATGCTGTAAATAGTGCCATATGGGAGCAGTACTGTATGTAATATAGTAACTATTCATGTGTTTTATGCTTATGGATCTAAACATGAAAAGAGACTGTAGTAACTTCTTGAACTGTTAAACTAATATTAAACTTGATAATACCGAACATACAGTAGGCTCTATATTGCAATTCTGAATTCAAAGTGGCACTGCATTTGAAGGCTTTGGGATGATGTGATTATACAGCAGCAGGAAAATCCATCAGTTTCATAAAAAGTGTAGGTAACATATTGTATGTAAATCTCACAGTAAAGAAAGATGGAAAGAATGTGTAAAGATCAAAAATTGTATTATAAGAATATACTGTAATATAAAAGGATAAAAAGTTAGGTAGGAGACGAACAAATGCAGAAGAATAGAAAAGAAACTGGGGTATCAATGGAAGTCTGGTGTAAAATTTGACATAGGAAAATGTATCAATCTAAATTACTTAATGTAAAACATTGTTGATACTTTTTACCTACATCAATGGTGTGGGGTGTAGAACAAATGCTTTCTTCCAACCAATTGTTTTTTTTAACATGACATGTTTCTATAAACTTTTGGAACACTACATTAATGCAAATATAAGAAAATTACTTCCCTGATAGTGTCGGTATGGAATAGCAGCATAATCATACGATTGAGGAAACTTTGGTTATAGAATAAAAAAATAAGCCAAATATATAAAAGGAAATATAGGGATTATAAATAAGAAAATAGAACCAATAATCACACAATATTTGCATAAACATTAATATTTTTGTCGTATGATCTCAAAATCAATATATATTGCCATGCAGTTGTGCTTTATCAAGGTCATATTCTGGGATTCTTATACTTTATGAGTCATTGACTACTCACAAACAGTTTGAGATCCAGCAAAGGGGGGAGGGGGTAGATAAAGAGATATATAATCAGCCTGAAATGTTCAGAGTTTGTATTGGCATACTGTACACCCACTCTGAGATACAATACTGTAGGAAGGCAAACTTCATCATATTTGTATCAATAGCCAGATTTTAACTATTGAAAGTTTAAATTCACAAATCCAAGGACGTACAAAAAATGCTGTTACAGTATATCTAATTATACTGTTACAAAACACTATTAACACCTAAAATATATAACTAAAACTGAAGTTGATAATATTGATGGCATTCAAAACGTCATTATAATTGAGGTGGCAGCAAAAAACAAAATGTACATCTGTTTAACCTTCCGTGGATACTATCTGGAAATAAAGGGAAAACCTTCTAATAATGTAAGGCAATAATATATTGTACTTGTATCATCATATGAAAACTATTGTTAGATGATAGGAACACACAGAAGGCACTACAAACAAGACCATTCCTCACTGCAAAACATCTACCTACTATTGTCTTCTTAAAATGATGTGGAGTCACCAGCAGCTTCTGAGTCTGACACTTCTGAATTAGAACTGGAACCATGACCAGTGTCATGTGCATCTGATTGTTCAGAGGATATTTTTTTACTAATGCTTTTACTTTTTACACTTCCATTAGAGGTCTGCATATCAGAGTCCATGGAGGCCTCTGATGCATCATCTTCTCCTTGTCTGGCAGTGATGGTCATACTTTGCTTACGAATGCTATCTGTTTCATGGCTAACAATAGAATGATGTGATGCATTTCCATGACTGATGTCATCCTCATCTTCTTCATCATCGTCATCACTGCCTCCCACATTGTTTTGGCTATCAGTTTGCTGACTGTTCATACTCTTACTCACTTGACTATTAATAGATGTTCTAGACATAGATGCTTCACTTATGTTGTCGTCTGTTTCCACATGGCTACCATGATCACTTGCTTCAATAACATTGTCATTTTCTTCATTTTTCTCTTCTGAACCTGACTGGTCGTCCTCGTCTGAGCCTTCTTGTATTGTACTTTGTATTTCACTGTCAACAATTGACTTCTTGGACATGTAGCTTGATTTCGAGTTGCTTTTTGTACTTGCTTCCAAGGATTCATTGCTCCTGCTCACATCGCTTTTACCACTTAACACACTGGAACTATCACTAGCTTGTCTGCTGCTAGCAGATTTTCTATCAGAACTTCTCATAGATGATTGTGAGTCTTCAGTATCAGTGTCAGATACTCCACCATGGCAGCTAGATTTTTCTGAAGAAACTATTTTAGATTTTGTATCATCTTCCTCTTCAGAATTCTCATCTCCTGATTCATCCTGCCTACTATCTACTGATTTAGAAGAGGACTTTGTTTCATTTCCTGATTCATCCTGCCTACTATCTGCTGATTTAGAAGTGGACTTTGTTTCATCTCCTGATTCATCCTGCATACTATCTACTGATTTAGAAGTGGACTTTGTTTCATCTCCTGATTCATCCTGCATACTATCTACTGATTTAGAAGTGGACTTTGTTTCATCTTCTGATTCATCAATGTCTTCATCTTTTTCTTCGTCTGAGTCTACAGTACTTTCATTAGTTTCATCCTGATCCAATGTTACTTTCAAATAATCTTTATCATCTACTTGAGATGGAGAAATACTACTTCTAAGAGATGCTTCATCAAACAATTTTGATTTTCTCTTCTCTTTATCATCTTCTTCATCATCATCATCATCATCTGAACTCTCTTCAGGTTCACTTTCTGCTGTGACACTAATTGAGACTGCAGATTTTGTCTCGTCTCTTTCAGACTCACTTATATCTTGAGTTTCAGAGTCTTCTTCGTCTTTTTCACTTTCAGCTATAGACGTTTTGCTGGCAGAACTCTGTGATTTACGCCTTTCTTGAAATTTTCTGGCAACATTTATGCGTTTAAGGGCACGGTCAAATCTTCTTGAGGCTGTTGGCTTATCAGCAGATTTCTGGAAATAACTTCCTTTTATAATCATACTGTCATCGCCATCCACTTGACGTGCAGAGACTAGTTTAGCATAAGCAGAATCTTTTCCACTGCTTTTTACTTTTTGAAGTATCATTGGAAATATTCTTGCTTTTTTCCATGGAGAACGATGTAAAGGATCTGTAGCTTCAGAAGCCTTTTGGGCACTAACTGCAACTCGACTTAGTTGTATAACTGTTTTTAATTTTTTCCTTCCCTGACTTGTATGAACTACACCTTCCATGCTACTTCTGGATGGTCCAGGTCTACCTGCTATACTTCTACCTATGGAATATCCTGGTCCCTGACCTCTACCTCTCCTTGAAGAACCTCTGCCTTGAATTCTTCCCTGAAATTATGGAAATGGATCTTAATTAACAATTATAAATTAATTAACTCTACATCGCAAAATACCTGAACATATTTCTAAGGGTATGTATTTTTAGATACAATATTTCTAAGCATATTGCCATTACACTGACATTGGTTAAAAGCATAATCTGTAAATTAATTATATAAAGAATTGAACTCATTGGGATCAATTCATCTAACATTTTTCTAATTAAGATTAGATGTTTCAATTTACATTTTAAACTATACTTATATTGCAGTGAAGAGAACAATTAGTGGTACTTATTTCTGGAGACTTTTCTGCGTGTATTTTACCATAAAGTATATTGCTAATTAGTTTTTCATTTGAAATATAAATTGCAGCGGTAATATAACAGAGTTAAATATCTAATTTGAAACACAAAAATCTATATAATATTAATCTGCTTTGATTTTGTTTTCACACATAAGATGTATACATTGTTTTATTTCAATTGTGTTATAATTTTATGTCACGTATATTGTAAAGCGCTATGTACAGTATCTGGATGGCACCATATAAATAAAGATATACATATATACTGTACAAATCTGAAAAAAATACACATACTTATTCTACATTTTATTTAACACCTATTTTTTATATTTATCTATTTGCATAAAATGCTTAATAGTGCATACAAGTAAAGACAACAAAAAATACACACATTCCTCAAAATGTAGGTCTCCTCTAGGACAGAGGTACAAAGTACATCTCTACTCACAAGTTCAGAATGCAATTCTTAATTTATTGTAACAGCCAAGAACAGAAGAGAAACAGTGTTTCAGGTCCTATATGGGGGACCTAATGAAAGGTGTTAACAAACATGATTTTTAAGCTCTAGATTCTGAGTCTACCATGGTGATTATCATAGAAAGCTGCTTTAATGCATGAAAAGTGCTGCACAGAGTATTATATACTTACGTCTCCCTCTGCTGTAGATCCTTGTGGGCTGTAATAGTAACCCCCATCATTCTCAACAACAACCTCACCATACTCTTCATACATTCCAGATGGGGATAGCAACCTTCGTCGGCTTCCATACTGTGGCAGTTCATACCTACGGTAACAATGATACTATTAAAGCAGCAATACTACTCCCCCCCTTTTGTTTTTCTTTTGTCTTTTTCACTGCTTGGGCAGGTGGGCTAAAGCCTGCTACAGAAAAAAAAGGATGCTTTAAAACTCTATCAAATGGCATAAAGAGTTGAATAAAATAAACAAATAAAAAACAGTCACTATTGTCTAACACTACAGAACCGATTTATTTAAAAAAAAAAAAACAACATATAATATTTCACATGTTTTGCTGTTTTACGTGACTGTCTATACAGTCATAGATATTTACAAAGTTTAGCAACTTTATTATACATTTATTATACATTTATTATATATGTTTTATAAAAAAAAAGCAGTTTCATACCCATGTTCATAGTTGTAGTAGTCTTGCCCGTAATACTCTTGGCCAGGGTCGATGCCAGACTCCATAGATAATTCCTTCAGAATAGAACATGATGTTACAAAAATATATCAGGTTTAGAGATGATTTATAGATATTTTTACTCAAACCATTATGATTATACATTTAATAGAGTTGCTCAAAAAGTAGTCCCACGTTTCATCTTTGTCCAATATCTAATTATGAAATCAATATAGAGTTTTTGGTTAAGGAAAATATTGATGTGATTTTCTGCGGGAGCATTTAAAAATGGTAGGTACTGGTCACTACCTGACTGCATTGAGTAGAAATGTTGTGGGCTCATGACATTTCTGTATGTACACTTGTATATGAACGTGTCCAATAAAAAAACTGTTACAAAAAAAAAATGGTAGGTACAGTAATTTCATAAAAAAATTATTCTGCCCTTGTCACTGTATATTTGGAATTTGCCAGTCCAATAAAGTACAGAATAAAATACTAATTTGAGATTAACAAAAGAAGCATGGTTTAAATGCTTTGTATGGGCTTCCATGTACAAGCTTACACAATTGTCTCTTAAATTATAAATCAATAACAATGGTAGAAAATGTATTATAATGGCTGACAACTTTCGTTATGTTGCAGATTTAGAATAAGTAGTTAAGCAGGATTTCTATATTAAACAATTGGTTGATACCTCTTATTTTTAGAATAACCATCTTCAAATTAAATTTTTTTAATCCAAAGAAAAAACTTATCATTCACTATCTCTAAAGTCCCTGACTGAAATCACCCAGTTTTTTGGCTCCATTTCCTCTCTGAATGAGAAGAGTGAACTACTAGTTATTGGGGATTTCAACAACAATTGTCCCGACCCTAAAAACAACAAAATCCAGATACAACTCATGTTGTACAACTAATGTACTCTTGTACTCTCAATGTATAACTTCCTGGTAAAACATTTTTATAAATAAATAAATGCAACTCATTTCCCAACCCACAAGGACAAACCTGAAATCTAACAACCATTCCTTGCTAAACTGGATTCTCTCCTATAATTCCAGCAGTATCCAATCCTCTGGTATCCTTCCAGACATTTTAAGTAACCATGCAATAGTGTACTGTGTAAGGAATATCAAACCACCCCAATCAAGTCCTAAAGTTCTCCTCACTAGAACATTTTGAAACTTTAACCCACAACAGTTTCAGGCTGACCTTACCAGCTGCCCTTGGTACAGAATCGACTTAATTCTCAACCCCGATTCTGCGCTTCACTATTTCCAATCCAAGTTCTTAAAACTCTATGATACCCATGCTCCACTACGCAGAATAAGAGTACGGGGGGCCCACCTTCCCTGGATTACAACTGACCTTATAGCGCTCTACCATTTTACCTCTTTTGAAATCCTAGTTGGCAGAATATGCCTCTCCTTTTCTAAGCCCATCTTGCTAGCTGGCATCTACCGCCCCCCTAAAGCCCCTCTACAATCTCTGACTGATATCACCCAGTTTCTTGGCTCCATTTCCTCTCTGAATGAGAAGAGTGAGCTGCTAGTTCTTGGGGATTTCAACTTCAATTGGCTTGACCCTAAAAACCACAAAATCCACACACAAATTAAATCGCTTAACCTATCGCAACTCATTTCCCAACCCACACGGACAAACCTGAAATCACACAACCATTCCTTGCTTGACTGGATTCTCTCCTCAAATCCCAGCAGAATCCAATCCTCTAGCATCCTTCCTGACATTTTCAGTGATCATGCAATAGTGTACTGTGTAAGGAAAATTAAACCGCCCCAATCAAGCCCTAAAGTTCTCCTCACTAGAACATTCAGAAACTTTAACCCACAACAGTTTCTGGCTGACCTTACCAACTGCCCTTGGCACAGAATCGATTTAATTCCTGACCCTGATTCTACGCTCGACTATTTCCAATCCGAGTTCTTAAAACTCTGTGATACCCATGCTCCACTACGCAGAATAAGGGTACGGGGTGCCCACCTTCCATGGGTTACAACTGACCTTATAGCACTCTACCAGTTCAGGGATGCCTTGTGGAAAAGCCACAAAGTAACTGGCACTACTAAGGATCTCAATCACTACAGATGCCTGCTGAACATGTGCACAAGGCAAACAAGGCATGCAAAAGCACAATATTACTCTGACAATCTCCACCAGAACACATCAAACCCAGCTAACTTCTGGAAGGTTATCAACAACATATTCCAGCCTTCTAACCATCAACAGCCAAGTAACATCACTAAGGGCGATCTTACTCTGACAAACCCCACCGACATTGCAAATGCATTCAATGATTACTTTGTGGGGTATGCTACTAACTTATTAGCAAAACGCAGCCCAAACCACAAACCTGAATCTCATCCTGGGAGTACCCCTAAAGCCCCACCCCCTCCCAACACTGCCCACAATTTTCAATTTGGTCCAGTATCCAAAGAGGAGATTATACAAGCGCTTCTCAAATTAAAACTAAGCAGCCAATGTGGACCTGACTTACTACAATTTAGGTTCCTAAGACTTGGTGCCCCAGCAATTGCCAAACCAATTGCTTCCATAGTCAACTCTATCCTGTCTGCAGGCCATATCCCTAAGACCTGGAAAGCTGCCAGAGTTGTCCCAATCTTCAAAAGTGGGGACAAAAACACTGTCTCAAACTACAGGCCAATCTCCCTTCTCCCAATCCTATCCAAAGTCATGGAAAAATGTGTCCACTCCCAAATATGCGATTACTATAACAATACAAATTTCCATAGCCAAATCCAATCTGGCTTTCGCCCCAAACACTCTACCGTAACTACCCTGCTAAAAGTTTGCAATGAAATCCAGTGTGGAATGGATTCAACTCACTGGGGTCAACTCACTGGGGCAGTATTCCTAGATTTTGCAAAGGCTTTTGATACTGTGATCATGCTATCCTGCTTAACAAACTCCAGAGCTCTGGAATAGGGAAGCATGCTTTAAACTGGTTTCAGTCCTATCTACTGTATCAGGTAGATTCCAACATGTGTCCATCTCTGGCTCTAACTCTAACCCTCTGGATATCACCTGTGGCGTCCCGCAAGGCTCTGTTCTGGGGCCCCTACTCTTCTCAGTGTTCATCAATGATCTCCCCACAGCTTGTAAGGAAGCCTCAATACACATGTATGCAGATGACACAATCCTATATCCACACAGCCATAGCCTCTCTGACCTTCAACACATACTTCAGTCTGACTTTTTGAGTCTCGAAAACTGGATTTCCCAAAACAAACTGGTTTTAAACACTGACAAGACTGTAACAATGGTATTTGGGACCAAGACTAAATTTTTAAAGCTTCCAGCGACTGAGCTCCACATTAGAACCAACACTAACACCAGCCTAACTCCTGTCACTAGTTTTAAATACCTGGGCATATGGCTTGACTCCCACTTAACATTCGGGATGCACATTGATACCCTGACAACCAAGACCTATGCCAAACTAGGGATACTTTACAGGAACAAATCCTCCATAAGTCTCCTGGTCAGAAAACGTATCACACAGCAGATGCTAATGCCAATTATTGACTATGGAGACATAGTTTATGGCTCAGCAACTCAATCCCACCTTGGCAAACTTGACACCCTCTACAATTCAATTTGTCGTTTTGTTCTCCAATGCAACTATAACACACATCACTGCGAAATGCTCAAAGAACTAGATTGGTCATCACTCGAGTCTAGGCGCAAAGTTCACCTTTCCTGTCTTGCCTTCAAATTCTTTATGGGCAAGCTACCCAGCTATCTGAACAAGCTCCTCACCTCTACCACATGCAGCACCTATCACCTGAGATCAGACTCCAAAAGACTGTTCACAGTCCCAAAGCTCAACAAAGTATCCGGCCGCTCCTCCTTCTCTTACCGTGCACCCCAAAACTGGAACAACCTACCAGAGTCTCTTACATCTACCACCAGTTTAAGTTCTTTCAAATCTAAGGCTGTCACACATTTTAATCTGGTCTGTAACTGTTTCATACGCCCATAATATATTATCTTTAACTGTGCATACAATGTCTTGTATATAATGTATACCCTGCTCATTTATGTAACTGTATTTGTAAACATGTATTTGTCATCATAACTCTGTGCCCAGGACATACTTGAAAACGAGAGGTAACTCTCAATGTATTACTTCAGGGTTTCCCAAACTTTTTTTTCCGTGACCCGGTTATTTTTTAACTTCTTTTTCGTGACTCACTAAAAATTTTATCGCCTATACTGGCCTATAGGGCCTGCACAGACACACACACAGCCACTGATATACACACACACACACACACACACACACACAGACACTGATACACACACAGACACACACACAGCCGCTGATACACACACACACACAGCCACTGATACACACACATACACAGCCACTGACACACGCAGCCACTGACACACACACTGATACACACACAGAGCCACTGATACACACACACGCAGCCACTGACACACACACCCAGCCACTGACAAACACTGACACACACACACACACACACACACACACACACACACACACACACACACACACACACACACACACACACACACACACACACACACACTGATACACTCACAGAGACACTGCTACACACACACAGACACTGCTACACACACACAGACACTGATACACACACACAGACACTGATACACACACACAGACACTGATACACACACACTTACACTGATACTGATACACACAGACACTGATTCACACACAGACACACACACACACACTGATACAGATACACACAGATACACACACACACTCACTCTCCCCTATACGCACACAGACATAAACAGTGAATTACAAGCAACGACGGATGTGAGTGACTGGAGGGGGGGCCAGGGACACTTGGGTGGGTGGGAGGGAGGGGGCCAGGGACACTTGGGTGGGTGGGAGGGAGGGGGCCAGGGACACTTGGGTGGGTGGGAGGGAGGGGGCCAGGGACACTTGGGTGGGTGGGAGGGAGGGGGCCAGGGACACTTGGGTGAGTGGGAGTGAGGGGGCCAGGGACACTTGGATGGGTGGGTGGGAGGGGGCCAGGGACACTTGGGTGGGTGGGAGGGGGCCAGAGACACTTTAGGGGGCCAGAGACACTTGGGTGGGTGGGAGGGAGGGGGCCAGGGACACTTTGGTGGGTGGGAGAGAGGGGGCCAGGGACACTTGGGTTGGCCAGGGACACTTGGGTGGGTGGGAGGGACTTTTGCCAGGGACACTTGGGTGGGTGGGAGGGTCGGGGCCAGGGACACTTGGGTGGGTGGGAAGGGGCAAGGGACACTTGGGTGTGGTGACTTACCTTGCCGCCGGACACTTTCCCCTGCTGCCCCCGATATCCCCTGCTGCCCGGGATGGGAGGTGGGCTTGGGGGCACGAGAGGTGGGCTCGGGAGGGGGTGCCACGGGAGGTGGGCTCGGGAAGCTGGCCGCGGGGGGAAGCGGGCCGCAGTAGGAGCTTGTACTTCCACCCTCCCCCATGTAACGTGCGGGCCGCAGAGGAGCTGGTACTTCCTCCTCCGTCCCACGTTGGGAGCGGGGGGGAGGAAGGGAGTGGGCCCTGCAAACGCATGGGGCTGCAGGGGGAATCGCCACCATTTTTTTTTAACTTGAGCGGGGGGGACGGGAGACACCGCTCGGCCAGCCTCGTTGCGACCCAGCAATTTTGGTGCCGTGGCCCGGTGCCGGGTCGCGACCCACCATTTGGGAAACGCTGTATTACTTCCTGGTAAAATATTTTATAAATAAATAAATAAATTTCAGGGATGCTTTGTGGAAAAGCTACAAAGTAACTGGCACTAACAAGGATCTTAATCACTACAGATGCCTGGGGAATATGTGCACAAGGCAAACAAGGCACGCAAAAGCACATTATTACTCTGACAATCTTTGCCAAAATACATCAAACCCAGCTAACTTCTGGAAGGCAAACAATATATTCCATCCTTCTAGCCATCAACAACCAAGTAATATCACTAAGGAGGAAATTACTCTAACAAATCCCACTGACATTGCAAATGCATTCAATTAATCCTTTGTGGGGTGTGCAACAATCTTATTAGCAAAACGCAACCCAACCCACAAACATGAACCACATTCTGAGAGTACCCCTATAGCCCCACCGCTCCCAACACTTCCCACGATTTTCATTTTGACCCAATATCTGAAGAGGAGATTAGACAAGAGCTCCTCAAATTAAAACTAAGCAGCCAATGTGGACCTGACTTACTGCATTCTAAGTTCCTAAGACTTGGTGCCCCAGCCATTGCCAAACCGATTGCTTCCATATTCAACTCTATCCTGTCTGCAGGCCATATCCCTAAGACCTGGAAACCTGCTAGAGTTGTCCCTATCTTCAAAAGTGGGGACAAAAACACTGTCTCAAACTACAGGCCAATCTCTCTTCTCCCAATACTATCCAAAGTCATGGGAAAATGTGTTCACTCCTGTGACAGGGTGAAGTCAACCCCTATCAGTTATGCCTGGGAAACATATGTCTGAGTGCTTCATCCAGCACTCATAAGGGTTAACTCAGGTGGAAGCTAGCTAATCAGGATGTAAGCTGACACCTGAGAGCCAGCAAGGTAGATAAGGATCTTTTTACCAGCAGTAGCTGGCTGTCTGAGATGAGAGCACATGGATAGATGTGCTGCTAGACAGAAGGATACAGCACACTACTTACTGCAGCCAAAGTAAGATTTCTTTCATTTGTTTGCATGACTGCTTAAAAAGACTCCTACGGTTTGGGTATGGTTTAGCCAGCCAGCCTGCTAGCTAGGACTGCTGTGTTATTCAGTTTTCTCCCAACGTGGAGCAGGATTTATTTGCTTAAAGGGACAGTGTACCCGCATGTTATGTTGCTGTGGTGAAATAAAGCCACTGAACATTTTCATTTATCCTGAAACTACACGTGTGGACTGTTCCCTGACCTCGGCTACAGGCCGTCCTGCCACAACTCCCAATTAAGTAATTACTATACCAAGACAAATTTCCCTAGCCAATTCCAATCTGGCCCTCGCCCCAAACACTCCAAGGTAACTACCCTACTAAAAGTTTGCAATGAGATCCAGTGTGGTATGGAACTGGGACAACTTACTTGTGCATTATTCCTAGATCTTGCAAAGGCTTTTGATACTTTTGATCATGTTATCTTGCTTAAACTACAGTGCTCTGGAATAGGGAAGAATGCATTAAACTGGTTTCATTCCTGCCTATCAGGTAGATCCCAACATGTGTCTATCTAAGGCTCTAACTCCAACCCCTTGGATATCACCTGTGGTGTCCCACAAGGCTCTGTTCTGGGACCCATGCTCTTCTCAGTGTTCAATGATTTTCAAACGGTTTGTAAGGGAGCTTTAATACACATGTATGCAGATGACACAGTCTTATATGCACACAGCCATAGACTCTCCGACCTTGAACACGTACTTCAATCTGACTTTTTGAGACTTGAAAATTGGATTTCCCAAAATAAACTGTTTTTAAACACTGCCAAGCTTGGAACAATGGTATTTGGAACCAAGACTACATTTTTAAGCTTTCAATGACTGAGCTCCAGAACAGAACCAACGCTAATACCATCGTAGCACCTGTTACTAGTTTTAAATACTTGGGCATATGGTTTGAGTCCCATTTAACATTTGGGATGCACATTGATACCCTGATATCCAAAACCTATGCTAAACTAGGTATACTTTATAGGAACAAATCCTCTCTAAATCTGCTGGTTAGAAAGCGTATCACACAGCAGATGCTAATGCCAATTGTAGACTATGGGGACATAGTATATGGCTCTGCACCTCAAGCCCCCCTTAACAAACTTGATACCCTCTACATTTTAATGTGCCACTTTGTTGTCCAATGCAACTACAACACACATCGCTGCGAAATGCTCAAAGAACTAGATTGGTCATCACTTGAGTCTAGGCGCAAAGTTAATCTTTCCTGTCTTGCCTTCAAATACTTTCTGGGCAAGCTACCCATCTCTCTGAACATGCTCCTCACCCCCACCACATACACAACGTATCCTATGAGATCTGACACCAAAAGACTGTTCATGGTCCCAGAGGTTCAGCAAAGTATCCGGCCGCTCCTCCTTCTCTTACCGTGTACCCCAAAACTGGAACAATATACCAGAGACTCTCACAGCTGCCATCAGTCTAAGTTATTTAAAAACTAAAGCTGTCTCACATTTTAATCTGGACTGTAACTGTTACATACGCATATAGTATATATTATCTCTAACTGTGCATGCAATGTCTGGTATATAATGTATTCCCTGTTCACTTATTTAACAATGTATTTGTCAATATATATATTATTTGTCATCTTAACTTTATGCCCAGGGCATAATTGAAAACGAGAGGTAACTCTCAATGTATTACTTCCTGGTAACACATTTTATTAATAAAAATAAAATAAATATCTAAGAAATCCTATGGCATTTTTTAGTGCAAAAGTAACTGGTGATAAACTCAAAATGTTGCGGGGTTTTTTTTGCGTTTTTTTCCATCGTATAACCCTACTGATGCAGATCTAAAGTAATGTTAAACTCTGCTCCTAAAAGATAGGTGTTAAATGTATGAGGTACAACTAGACTAACAATATCCTGGATAGACTTGTGGGAAATTATGCTGTTGAAACAATAATATGAATTCTGACAGTATACATAGGGCCTTATTTACTAAGTGGTGTCATTTCGATGTTGGATGACACCTTATGGCTTATTCACTTTATTGGGCAGTAGGGTGTATTGTGGCATAGCCATAGTCTTAGGCATAGCGTCACTTAACATACTGTATATGGGTCTTAATCCCTAACATGTGATAAGTCTGACACGTAGTTTGACAAAAATCATAATATACTAGATATCAACCTTCAAAGACCAAAAATTAGGGAGATTTGAGGGATTTTGAACAACCAACATTTTAATGGAAAGGTAATAACTTTGAAGTCTATGAGACAGCTTATGATAAAACGAGAGTCAGTGAGATGGATTTCATATTAGTGAAAAATGTTGTCAGTTGACAAGTCTGCAAATTTATCCAAAAGTAAAGTTTAAAGTTTAAATTCAACATTCATCCCTGGCAGGAGTGCCTCCTTTATCAATATATAATACCTGCTATAAATTAACACAATCCAAAGTAGACTGTATTTCAAGTTTAAATCTGAAAACTATCGACCAGTTAAAAGAAAAATCGGCATATATTCATACTGATTTTTATGAAAATATTATGAAATAAAACTAAGTTCTGCAACATCTATTTCATGAACAAATCCCAACATATCGCAACTGATGATCCATGAATGGTCCATGGATGAAAAAGATATGCATTAAGCACAGAACGACACGTTAAATAAATACGCACACTCATTTACATACAGTAGATTATTAGAAGGCAGGATAGTTGAAGAAAAAAAGGGTAGTACCTCAGGTTTAAGAAGAGAGGGTCTCAGTAATTGTTGTTGCTGCCAATGAAAATACAGAAGTAGAAGAGGAGCAGGCATTGAAAGGAAGGGAGAAAATGAAATTTGAAATACAGTAGTTGTGTATTGCTTCTATCAACTAACAAAAGCATTTTCAATTGCTAAACCAATACCTTCAGAAGATGTTAACCCCTTTAGTTATGGATGGTCCTGCAACATCCTTGGCCATGGACTATTCAACACTACCACTTAATTCATGTTCTGCGCTCCTGATCCCAAATGCCTTAGTACATAAGTGATATTTGGGGAATTATCTTTTCAATATCATTAGTACTAACGGGCAGAAAAAAACTAACCATACATTATTTAAGGAGTAGCGCTGGGTTAACGCTTTTTATTTGCATTAGTCCATAGGAATTATAATGAGCCTAACTCTAGTTAATGTTAAATACGCTGATAGAGCTTTGTGGATCTTCTCCAAGAATTTAAAAACCTATTTGCATATATTGGCTTGTTTATGGTATGTTGCTCTATCTTAATTTATCTTAATATTCAAATCCACATTTGATATACTAAATTGTATTAGAATATTTCTCATTATTTTTATACCCAGAGGAAAAAAACCAATATTTTTCTGTTTTTGTAGTTTTAATATATTTGAAACCTGCTTTTTGTATTTTGCTTCATTATTTAGAAAATAATTTTACACAAAATGCACGGAAATAGTACTTCCTAAAAGTACATCAAGCAATGCTTTTACATAGAAATTACATATTTATTCACCATTTTTGTTAGCACGTATTTCTGTTGATATTACTTAGATAAATAATTTATTAAAGAATATACCGCTCGGACCCTAAAGTAGCACTGTAGTATTTTGTAATGTAATCATAACAGCAATAGTTACTAAACAAAGAATGACATTATGGGAACTATATCAAAAACGGTCTCATTGTGCTCTAACAGATTAAAATGCACTTTAATCACTTTTATAAAACAAAATATTATTCCTACCTCCTGATGTGCATATCCTCGCCTGCAATGGAGATAAAAAGATTATTAATATATGAAAAAAAGTCATGTGAGTTAAAACTAAACATAATTTGTTTTGTTGAATATACCAAAAATTTAGTTTGAAATAGAGAACAGTTTATTGCTTTATAACATTGTAAAAGTGTATCTCTGGAGATAATTGTATGTGTGCTTGTATAGTGCAGAATGACACTGCTAGGCTTATCATAATTATGTAATGCAAATGAAACACTATATAAAATGGGTACCTGACTGTAACAATGGTAATCATGTAAAGTGTTTCAGAAGACAACGTAACCTACAGCATCAGTTATTAAGTATACACATTATTCATACTGAACGACATGAACCTTAAAAGTATCCCCATAGGTCCTTCATTCCTTCTCAGGCCGCCACTGAAATCAGGCAGAATGCATAACATCACTTTGTCTTAGAATTGCTTAGTACTGGGTAGGGTAGGTGACATTCCAATAGAATGAACAATAACCAGAAGAAAAATAGAGAAAGAGATGACAGCTGTATTTTTCTCAGACATAGAGCAAATGGCTTCACAGCATACTATAATGGGTGCATATACTCAGGAGTCATAAAACACATATTACATGTGTATTACATACAGGATTATTTTATAGATAGCTAACCCAGTACAAAACATATATTCTCACGCTCATCATAAAAACAAAACAGTATTATATATTCTCTCAAAAGCCTTCATAACAACTGTATATGCATTTTAATCAACAAGCATGTGTCTTGGTTCAATAAAATCATGCTGCCCGACAGTTTCACAACAATCACATCAAAAGAAAAAGCATCTTTAGGGCTCATATTGCTAAATGGGTCTCTGTCAGAAGGCAACTTATGGCCTGTTCAAAGTTCCACATGGCTTAGCACTTCTTAGTAAAACTAGTCTTTAATGTCCATATACCTATCCAGTCAAACTGTACATCATTTAAATGAACACTACGATGACAGCCCAAAAAGATGTTGATCATGCATACTTTATCCATTCATTCTTATAAATATTAAATATTACAAATATAGTGAATTGCAGTCATAAGGTAGATATATGATTCTGGAAAGAAAGACATAAATGTGCCATGTTTTCTAAAATAAATGGCAGTTTTTCTTTTCAATTTCCCATAACTGGCTCATTTTACAGTTACGTTTTTGGATACATAAGTAATTTGTAGAAACTGAATGAATTATGCTCTGGGTTTTTGGAAGTTATACAAGTTTTAAATTGAATGCTTTACTTAAATCCCTTGGGGGTCTATATATATAAAATAAAGAGAAAAGTGTGTTCAGATGTACGGTTTCTTTTTTAGGAGCACAGCTGCGGCATTTTTAAGTACTGTTTTTTTTTAGCTCTATTGCAGTATGGTTCTCGCCAACTCCTCATACTGACACACTCCATGAAGCAAGCTAGGGCAGGTGGGGCAAAATTGGAGATAAAATGCTTTGATACATAAGGGCAGGGTGAAAATGCCCCGGATGTTCTCCAAAATGGCCATAGACGCCTGGTAATTACTGGACTTCAGAGGTAAAGCTTCTGAAATGTTCAGTCACAGGTTGTTTTCCATTGCTAGTCAGGTAAAGGGGAGGAAAAGCATTGGCACACTGAACCTTCCAGGATAAAGAGTAGTGTATTTGTGAAATAGTGAGGTACTGAGAGCTACAAATAGTATACTGCCAAATATTCAAGTACTTAACAGTCTGACTAAATGTATGATGTATAATGATTTGCACAATTAGAAAGCTACAATGTCAGTGACAATGAGTGCCAGTAACTATCCATGTATTTTGGCAATGACGACTAGAAAACCCCACTGTGTGATGGCACGAGACAGCCATGTTAGTAGAATTGCGATGCAGAGATCAGGCAGTCATATTGAGTAGCTTATTTATCCTGCAGAATATACTGCACATTCTCCTATCTTCACACAGTTTCCACTGCTTTATGGAGGATCATGGTTTCAGTGAATAAAGGGACCATAGTCTCCTGTGCTCCGCTCAGTGCAATTCATTCTGAGCTATAGATTGTTTCTTTTGCCATTACAATCAGTTTAAAAATATTGGTAAAAATATGTGATGATGAGGGGGAGGGACAAAAGGAGAGCACTTAAAAATTTGTCTAGAAGAAAAGAAGCACCCTCAAAATGCATAGGTGTGACTCAACCGGCAAGCAGTGCAGACAAGTGGCAGTGGAGTAGGTGGGCAGTTCTAGCATGACTGAACTGCATGGTGTCTATGCATGGAGGAGAAAATACTGGGAATTCCATCCAAGTGCAGCCCAAACGAAGGAGGACGCCACTGGAATAAGCTGCATACATTCAAAGCATCTTTGCATATTGTGTTTGTGAGTGCAATATCTTTGTATATACTACTCTATGGAGTTTGCGCTCTCTCTTTATCACAAGAATGAGGGACCTACAATTGCTGGGAAATAGTGTGTCAGTTTTGAAGCAGGATAGCACTATGCTAGGTCACAATGAAATCCCTGAGAGAAGTTGGCAGCATATTTGATGCTAAAATGATCAGAAAGCTAAAACATATCCTGTAGAACAAAAACTCTTCAAGGGGAGGCCTGTTACTACATCACGGACTTAAACAAACAATGTCTCTACTGCTACGAGTTGTACACCATCAGTTATGTGACACTCATATGATCATTTTGAATGGGATGCTTAATATTCTGTATCTCAGTCAATCATCTTTCTCTCCATTTTCTTAGTATCAAAAAAAATCTGACAGGTCTGAAGAGGAGTAATTATCTTGTGTTAATGATCTGTGTCAAATTTAGGAAACATGATTAAGTGGTTTCTAAAACTTAACTTAGCCACAAACAGTAAATAAAAAAGTAAATTGCCAAATGTGGAAAAAAACTTGTCTTTGCCTTTACAAGAAACTTTATTATTTAACAAAATTGAAAACAGGTGGTCAACGGAAAAAAGGACCATGAAATGACGAGATGAAAATTTAGAAGCCAATCTTGTATTTTGTTTTGTTTTGTTTTTTACTCTCAACACAGAAAATTTGCAGAAATAAATTCCTCCATCTATTACTAATACATCAGTAAGTAGTGTATCAGTTTCCGTTCAAAAAGGTAAAAATGTATATTCTTAGAATGTATTACAGTATATATGTGAAACTACCTTACAGGCCAATGCTAACTGTCTTAGGAGCACTTACAGGTGGTCGAAGATTTACGTAGTGTCAAAGTACACAAATGAAATCCTTCTGATGGGTGAGGAGAAGGAAAGTGGAAACCAGACTTGGCATAAAGAGGCACAAAACTGAAATGCCCTCACATGGACTAGGGGAGATTAAACAAATCTGCTTGACTTCATCTGATTGCCTTTAGTAATGTATCTTTCCTCGGACAAATACAGTAGAAAGGAAGGAAGAGATATTTTCCATGACATCACCTACTGTAGCTGGAGATATACAGGGTTGGGGCTCACCAGCGAGTGCAATAATATATGCTTCACCTATGTTTATAGTGCTCTCAAAAAGAGGGGGAGCCTCAAGTACAGATTGGAGAATATATTATTGTGGTCCTACCAGGTTTTTCACTAGTTGCCTCCCCAAATTCCTTTTCTTTTCCTTTTAGTCACTTTCTTGGTACTTACCACAATTGACAATCAGCATGTGAAAAGAAATGAAAACTACTGTAAATGGGTACCAACTCTTTATCATCACATTTTTTTTTGTTTCGCTACATTAATATTTTTATATCAACACAAGTGTGTGAATTACAAGGCCATGAACTGTACATAAAATAAATTACAAACAGCATTAATTTCTGTAAAGTGTATACCCAACAGCGCTATTTACTTTACCTCTGGATACACAGCAAACATGAGAAGTATATGTAACACACCATTTAGAATTAGAAATTATAGAATTACTCAATGATAGTTTGTGAGCTTGGCATATACTGTACTTTTTTCTAGTGTTCAAGCAATATTTCTGTAACTTGATGATAATGTATGATATTTGATTGTATTGTACTCCTGTGCAGGTATGTGCCATATTATTGACCAGGAAAACACCTTTTTTGGAAATATGTATGTTTTGAAAATCAGGAAATCTTTAGCAAGCAATGAAGCGCAATTAATACAAACACATTTTACAACAAAAAGTAAATGTAACCAATTTGACGTTATTTGGGGATTACCAGCCACTCTCAAACTACTGCCCATTGTGTCATATACCACAAACCTTTCACATACTGTACATCATTTTTAAGCTTACGGTAGAATCCAGAATACAAAGGGAGCAAACTTAGAAGAAGTGCATTACCAAGATGTCAGCAGATGGCAGATTCCAAGCATTCTGTGGCTGTAACAAGCTCACTGCTGGCCTGCCTGGGCGTATGTGTTATACACGTTAGACGGCATAGACATTGGCAGTAATACTGGCCACTTCTCTATCTGTTTTAACCTTTTAAATAGCCCCATTTGGGAAACAAACAGTTTATTTGCAGCCAGTGAAAGATTGATGAAGAAGGGGGAGGAGGAAACCAAATGTCCCCATTCATTTAGAAGATAAGATAAGGTACAGATGTGTAATATTTCTGGAATATTTTACTACATGTCAAAACTGAAGTTTTGTCAACTGTGTAATTCCATTAAGGCTGTTTAGCTAAATGATTCCAAACCAGTTCCAGAACAGTTAACACATCTTTAAAAAATATATTTTCTATTGATAGTAATTTAATCCAAAACTAACCTTTGTGTCAGCACTACTGCACCGACACACTTTATTCGAGCAAATACCCGGTATGTACCTGGCAGATACCTGGAATGCGCCGCTCCTCACCTCTGACAAGCCCCATTGCATTTGCCTTCCCAGCCTGGGTTCATGCCTGGCTGACGGGCGGCTGATCTGTTAAATGATAATGATTAGGATTTAATAGGCTGCAATGCTTCGCGTGTCTACCAGATGGCATAAATTCATGAATTGTAATGCAGTATATATATATATACTGTGCAGTATTGCAGCCAGCGGGAATAAAATGCTTAAATCCCTGCCTGGAAAATAACTCAATGCACTCGGGCAGAAAACAGTCACAAACCTCAATACACCCGGGTATACCCGAATTCGTGGGACTAGCCGAGCTCGAATAAAGTGTGTCGCCAGTGTATATACATTTGCTTTTCTTGATTGTTTGTTTAACGTTTTTGGCCATTGGTAATACCTAATATCTTTCATCAAAGTACAGTATGGAAAAATGTGGTAAATTGTGACTTCAAAACACAGCAGTGTGCTCGATTATTAGTAATACACACATATAGAAAACAGCCTAAATAATATTGTAAATCAGAATAATGTACAGATCCAGCGGCCGTTATTCGAACAAATCACGGCGCCATTTTCATGTGCGCTGCTGTACTCCACGCGGCATTAACGCGGCCAATTGCCCCAGGGACACGTGTTTATCGCGGTTGCTTTGTTTGAATTTCATGGATTGAGTGCAATTAAATGCAATAAAATGAATGAATTGTAATGTGTACAGTACTGTGCACTTGTACTGTCTCAATTTCAGGTGTTTAAAAGCCAGAATAATAAAATGCCATTTTCTGCACTCGCGTCTTAAGACGTAAAGGTTGGAAGAAATCCCGTGCCATGACATGGGTATTCCGAGGTATACACTGCGTGAAGTGTTCGAAAAACGGCCGCTGCATCTGTACATCAGAGCTACAAAAACCTTAACTTTTGCACATTCGAATGGCAATAATGACATGCTTTGTGCAAGGAAGGGACCAATAAGCACAGTAAGTTCATGAATATCTATGATTAATTTGAATGTCAATATACTGTAGTGGCTGGTAGAAAAAAACTTTGTCAAATACTGTACTGTATGTTTAGTACTAAAATAGCTTTCTATAGTTATTACCATGTGGAAAATAGATCTGTACCTGACAAGCAACTAGGTATAATTGTAACATTGGTGCAAGGAATGAAATTGGAATGTACAGTACTGGGCCAATTTTTCTTTCACAAATCAGCAATATTTGATTCTATTCAAACTTTACATTTTTAACCTCATTTCTTTTAAAAAGAAATGCCTGTGGCACATTTTGCCTACCAGATAAGTCAATGTAAATGTTATTAGCATACTTTTCTGACACCTAATAGACCATATCTTAATAACTTTGTTGAAAACACTTTATTAAATCTGAAAGTCATGTCAAATTATATTGATGTATAGTATTTATCAAACATTATTATTGAAAACCCTGAATTAGTCTTTACATAAATGAAAATGCCCTTTTAATGTGTTTGAGCAACTGATTGGTTTAATACAGTAAGAGAATTCTATCATACCATTATTCTAAAAAGGAATGAAGGATATAAAGTATAAAAATCTAATCTGAATTATATGATAATACACCGTTTTAGAATGCTCTATTAGTGCACATATTTTTCATGCGAAATATTTTAATTACTTCAATTATAATGAAATATGATTTCTATGTAGAATAGTAAAGGTATTATTATCTAATTATTTACAACAACATCCCATTACAAAATAAGATTGTCAAACATAAAATGTTATACTGTACCCCCATTTATTTACACAAAAAGTGTTCTCATTAAATGTGGCCATTGTTTTATATGGAAACAGTCATATTATTTCACATTATTAAAAACTGTAATTAATACAGTAATAAAAAAAATAAGCAAAACGTTAGTCAGAGCTAGACACAGTTACATTTAGACAGTATTTTCACAGGAGTAAGTAAATCTATGCACATTGAATATAGATATGACTGTGTATAAAAATTCTTGTCTGTAGTATTCAAAAATTTCAAAATATCTCTTAACAGTGCAGGAGAATAGTTTAAACCTGTTTTCAAGTTTCACCCAACATATTGTTTCTTACACTCAGAGTTTCTGCACGTGGCACTGCAAAAAGACTTTAATTGGATGCATATTTTATAAAACATTGTTTTTGCCTGTCTGACAATACAGGGGTTGGCTACAGTCTTTTCCAATCTCTGCATATTTCGAATAATGAGGTGAGAGTACAGCAAAGTCAACATCTAATTTTACAGTGCTGTGGATTGAGAAGGAAATCGTTTTTCTAGCTCTTCAGCAACACAACCCAAGATTCCATTGGGTTTTTCATGATGAGATACAGTTTCTGCACTTTGAATGTCTGCTACAGCAAGAGGTGTTGCTTTTGATGTTTGCTTTGCTGTAGCACTGTTTTTGTCAATTTGGCTATACATGTTGGCTACAGATTTTTCAATGTCTGCCAAGTTGTGGATATTTTTGAGAATGCCCTTCAGCTCCCGGCGTGGACCAGTATCTGGGTGTGAGGCTTCTGATGTTGGCAGTTTTAAAGGGGACAGCTTGTCCTTTGCAGTGAACAAAGGAATGGGGCATAAAGAAGATAAAGAGTGCTGGGAATGGCTAGGAGTAAGAAGTTGTTGAGGAAGTGGTGGTGTAAGTGGTGGAGGAAGTGGAGTTGGTGGAGGTGGTGGAGCTGGAAGAGAAGGAGGAGGCGGGTGTGGAGCTAGAAAAGAAGGTGGAGGTGGTAACTGAGTTGGAAGAGAAGGTGGTGGAAGAGGGGGGAGAATCCGTGGTGGATCTGGAATATGGTCTTTCAGTATCTGGTCACTTTCAACAGTGAGAAATGTTTGGTCAGGTGCAACATTTTTCCTAACTGAAGGGGGTGTGGGTTTACGAGTTGGTGGAGGAGAAATATCATCGGAGAAGTCTGAAGGAGTGATTGTAATGGAAGGAAAGGCAGAAGATTCAAGCTCAGCCACTTGTTGTGATGCTGGGAGAGGACAGTTGTAGTATGAAGGAGTAATCAGATGCTCAGGGATTTTCTCTATGTAATCTTGATTATAAACTGTGTGTAATGGTGAATGTGATTCTTTAATTTCACAAGATTTTCCTTGCTTGACTTCTTGTAAGGCATTTTGTTCAAACTGTCTTGCCTGTTCTTTCACAGTTAATTTGCTATTTTTAGTCTTCTCCAACATTGACCTAGCATAATCTGCACATTGGGTAATTTCAATTGTTTCACGTTCAAAAGTTGTACTTTTCTGCTGCCACTGGATCGGATCCATAATCACTGGACTGTTAAGAACATCATAAACGTGTCTCTTAGCAAAACTTGTTGGAAGAGTCCAAGCACGCTGCATGCCCTCTGAGTTTAATTTCAACAGCGAGTCTTCCAATGGTAATCTTGTAGGTGAAGGCTTATCAAGCATCAATTTACTTTTCCATGTTAACCCATAGTTTACAGGACCTTGACCTACACCTTCCATATACAGAGGGTTTTGTGTGGTGAGCGGGTTGGCATCAGAGAGAAAGGTAATGTTACTTGCAGACTTAGGAAGATTATTGTTCATACATCCACTGACACTAGATAGTCTGTGGGCCTCAATGGCACGTGATGCCAAATTGCTTATAAGCCTTTGTCGGTCGCCTTCTTGTAAAACTGACTTTTTTCCCCTGCTTTGTTGGAAATGGTAGAGAAGAAAAAGACTTGAAAGAAAAGAAGATAACCGAAAGTAAGGAAAAGGGGTGAAACCAAAAAGACATCTAGAGCTAGGCAACAAATAAATTACTTAAAGTAACAATCCCACTGAATTAACCATTTTTTTTTTCAAATGTAGAGCATTGTAACTGGGGGGTTCTCCAAAGAGGAACTGCATACTGTCAGGGATATCCCTGACATCCTTTAAAGCTCTCGCTTTGTCTGCAGTTCACCTGCTTGTCCACTGGGATTGCTGCTCCACACAGTGCTGCCAGGAGACCTTCTCTGCACCCTTTCCTTTGTCTTCTGCCTATACTATTTAAATCGTCTCTTTCTTGCCTTGCCCCTCTTTCCTTGCCTATATTTTATTGCTTCTGACCCTTACCTGCCCCTTGCCTGTCTTTTGCTTGTTCTATGTTTTTTGATTGTTTTGGGGTTGTATTTAGTTAGTATTATTAAAGGTCCTTGCATTATATATTGGCTTGCCCCTTCTGTTTCCTGAGTCCTGTTACTTAGTACAGTCCCTGTCCCAGTCCAGCTATTGTTCCTGATCCTGCATTGTGACCCCGACAATGCCTCTTCGCTTCCTGCCCTGACTCCTGCTTGTGACCATGTTTACGCCTTTTCTCCTCACCTCACTGTACCAGCCACTGAGATCCACTCCTACATGAGACACCCTGGGCTCGTGACACCCATTTTATCTCAAAGGGTTCCCCAGATCCTGAGATACTTGCCAGTGTATCTGTGTTCTATCTGGGCATTTAAGTGGCTGTTCGCAAGAGAACACTCATAACTACACTGATAAGTATCTCGGGAACAGGGAGCTCACAGAAGCTAAAAATAATGAAGTCGGGCTCTAGAGAATCCCCTAGTACCAATGCTTTAGATAAATAAATAAAAAAAAACAAAAACAGCAGCCAGGATTGCTGCTTTGGATTAAAAATTACTTTGAGGTGTATAGCTATCAATTTATATACTAACCACAACAGCTAGAAGAGAACGATGTGACAAAGATCGTCTACTGTACATACCCAAGTTTTACACTTTAACAAGTACATTTGCTTTCTGATAACATTTAGTCATTATAGAGGTTTAGAATTTTGAGATAATTATCATATACAATGTTAACTGAAAAGGATAAGTAAAAATGTGCTGTGCCTCTTGGAGAACATTGTAATTTGTATTATATATAAGCATATACCGTAGATTATTTTTAAATGATCTGAAATCTGAGCAATGCATCCAGGTGGTATTAAACGTGCACATCAATCTAATGAAACCTCTGAGATCTGAAACTGATATCAAATGTATGCGTTTGCTCACAGTTTCTGGTCAAATTGAAACAGCCCATTCTGTTTTTTTCTGAGAACTCCATTGCACAGGAAGACATGGCAATGGATACAATATCTGTACAATGCCATGGAGAACAATGTGTATTATTGTATTTATTTATTTATACAATATTTTACCAGGAAGTAATACATTGAGAGTTACCTCTCGTTTTCAAGTATGTCCTGTTTTCAATGCAAACATATGTTATAGATGTATGGCTTTGTTAGTGCAAGAATCCGTTTTACCAATGTTTCCATGGATACATTTTTTTACAACATAGATCACTGAAGATCTTTATCAAGCTTTTAAATCAAAACGTTGGGCAAAAAGTCACAATTACATCTGATCAGTAACATTTTTTTTTCCATTGAAGGCAGAAAGCAAATGACTGTGTAAAAGTTAGATACACGAATATGCAGATACCTGAAAGATCTATATGCAAGTTGCTTTGAAAGGAGACATACTGTACATATTAAAGTCACAATCACACTTAATAGTTATAATATATCTTGTTTAACAAATCATTTTTATGTAAAAACAAATATTCACAATAATCCAGAGTTATGGACAAATACTCTGGCTAAATATTTGTAGGGTCTGCTAAAAATTCCTACCAATTTAGATTTTTAAGTAACTGCCTTAGAAATTGCCTGCCCTGATCACTGCAACATTGAAACCACTGTTGCATTATTTTCTAGATTAGCTATGCTTTCCTAAAAAGCCTGTAAAAAAAATATGTATTGCATAATCCAGTGGTTTCCAACCTTTTAACATTGTACATGTCCTGCGAGAATATTTGTTGCACAAACACCTAATTAATAAATCTTATTGCCTACTCATTAGACTGTTGACGACATAAGTGTTTGCCCGACACCAGGCAGAATAGTGTCCTGAGCTCGTGGTGAGAACTCGCGTTCTACCTCATTGTGTGCTGATAGCATGGGTGGTATAACTGTCAATTACAGATGGAGCTTCCAAAGTCATGCCCCATAATACCTTGCAACTGAAGATGCAAAGCACTGTAGGAAGCAACTTGGGAAGCTCCTGCTGTAATTGGCAACTATAAGGTCCATGCTAAGGTGCAGTTTGGGGGCTTACTAAGGGGTTATACACTAATAGTGATAAGTGGGTTTTCTGGGTGCTCTTCACAAAGCAGTGATAAGTGCTTTTAAGTGAGATAACTGCCTTTATAGCGTGATACTGCCTGCTGTGAGATTCACAAAGCAGTGTGCAGTGCAGTGACCTGCTATAATGGCTACTTAAAAGCACTTATCACTGCTTTGTGAATCTCACAGAACGCAGTATCGCGCTATAAAGGCATTTATCTCACTTAAAAGACTTATCACTGCTTTGTGAATCTCACAGAAGGCAGTATCACGCTATAATGGCTTTTTATCTCACTTAAAAGCACTTATCACTGCTTAGTGCATAACCCCTTATGTGTGCAATCCACACACGGGCTCAGGAACCTACTATACTGCTTGAGATCTACCATTACATTTCTTTAGGGGGCAAGCTCTTGGGGACAGATCACGAACCACCAGGCGTTCGTGAACCCCAAGTTAGGAATCACTGGTATAGTCTATGATATATGTTAATATGCTTTTAAAATAAGTATTTTTAAGCTACATTTGCTTAGCAATTAGAAATATCCTATATTAAGAATATAACATGAAAATGGCTGACAAGGTGCTACACACCTATGAGACCTAATTGTGGCCTAATATACTGTACTTATATTGGTTATGAAGTGGGATTGTCCCTTTAATACTGTACATAGAGGTACTAAAATAATGTTATGAAAGCAGACACACATTTACTTACCTGATGGAAAATACATGATGTGTATAATAGTACTACATGTAATGTCTAAATGCAGGACACCGTACCTAAATTTTATATTACAATCTTATATTCTGCTTTTTTAAATAGCTGTTTTTAATTGGCCATCCTACAGTATTACTCTCTATTATCTCACAGCTTTAAAATGCTCTACTTTTTTATGAGATCAATTAAACATTGTCAGCAAAACCAAGAGAGCTTTTTGCTTCTCCAAATTCCTTAAAGGGGCAGTCCCATGTAGCGGATAAAAAAATATGAAGACAACTTATCAGTGTAACTTATTACCTTCGAAAAATGAAATCACCTTAAGATAACATGTATTTAAAAAATGAGTATTCTACACAGTGCTCCAAAGGGATGCTAATGCTTATATACTTTGTGAATACAGGTACGTATCTCCCTTGTTACTCATACAAATAGCAGTACACAAAAATGGTCCCCCCAGCACACTAAATTAAGTAGCAGAGAATAATCATTCCAAACAGACGTTGTCAAAGAAAAAATATCTTGTTTTTATCTGCGTTAAAAGGTCATATATAACAAAAAAAGTTCACAGTCTGTACAAGAAAAGTCACTTCTGGGTAACTAATACTGTAGGTATTTCTAAAAAAAGAGATATCTGCAGATGAATGTCTATCGGTGGGTCAATAATAGGCATCGTTTCAGCCCAGTCTTGGCTCTTTTTCGAGCCTAATACCAGTGAAGAACAGTCCGATGTGAGGTCCGTTTATATTATATAAGGGACCTCAGATGTTCAGGATTAATTTATTTCTTTGTAATCCTTTTTAGGTGGCATTGTAGCGTGACAAGCACAGGCCCTATTTCTGGGTATAAAATTATCTCACTCTGGCAAGTCCGAACTACGGATAGCCTGAGTAATCAAATCAGTTACTAGGTAACATGATGCTGGGATGTAAACTTTCAGTACAGATGCAAGTTCCAACATACCTTGAACATGACGTAATTGCGCCCTTTGTGTATATGGCCTACATTATTACTGCAGATATTTATTTTTTTTACATAAATCACATACATTTTTATATTGTTTTTTTTAAGTTAGTAAAATTGGTGAGATGATTTCCTCTGACTTCCCCCATTTCATTGATGTCACTGTGTGTGTTCAAGTAAAGATAGCACAAGAAGATCCTGTCCCTCCACCCTCTTTATTGGCTCTCTGATAAGGACAAAGAAGGCTAAGGGTAAAAGAACCACTAGTCCGAGAAACTTGCCCTATTTTCTGTCTCCTGGTTAAAGGAGATCCAAGGAAATCAAAGCATCCACATCTTTGCTTTAAAAATAGTTATATATTTTTTGTGGAGGCTAAATACACTGTTCATTTCTTCACACAATGTTTTTTTGTATGCTACCAAGGATTGCACCTTTAAGCATCAGAGACAAATCAAAAACAAATAGCATTGATTTGCATCATAAATAGCATATAATCAACTAATATAAAGTAACAATTTAAAAAAAAGCACATAGCTATGATCTAAAGCTCTAAGTCAAAGCTGTAAAATGAAAGCAGAAAATAAGCCATTGGTGTTATCTATACACTACAATTAAAATCTATTCTATAATTGGTTTACTTACTGATACCTACATGCATCCAAAATTGAAAGAAAGAAAATGAAAATGAGTGAAAACAATAATTGCAGAACAAAAAAAACATACAAGGGAAACATGATTTCAGGAAAATGACAGAACATGCAAAGAAAAGCATTTTACAACTAAACAGAAACAAACAAATAGTGACACAGTATACAGCATACTGTGCGACAGTAATGGGTCTTTCCATGTAAAAAGAAAGAGGGATTATAAATGTAACTCCCTAGGTGTGTGAAGAAATGTATGCAGTCACATAACAAATATAGCAGTATCCACATATTCTGCTACTTCTCCTAAATGAAAGCCACCAATCAGCAAATATAACACCAGTACTGTATATAATGAACTATTCCTGTTAGATTGGTCACTTACCGGGAACACTGGACCCAGACGGACGCTGGTTGTTTTGCTACAGAAAAAGTTATAGTTGCAGTGAATGCCTTACTTTTAGACTGACATGCTAGGATTGAATATTTTTCTCTTCAGACGAGTCAAAGGACACTTATGGGGGAAGTAACACTTAGAGGTGGGAATGGGCTTGAAGAAGGGCCATAATGCCCGAAACATAGCCCCCCTTTATTGGACTTTCGTTTTCTCATATCCTTAGATCAGTCCTGGCATTCATGTGTATATTTATGTTTGTAGCAGTGTTTCCATTAGGGATTCAGTACTTGTTTTACTGGTAAGTGTTTTGTGTTCCTTTCTCCCACAATATTGGCTTAAATATAAGCGTGGGGTCTGTGGGACGCAGTGTTTTCAGTATCACCCGTGGTATATTTATCACTTACAAATAGAGTAACAAAGGAGGGAGAGGGTGGTATGGTATCTTTTATTGGACCAACAAGTAGTTTAAATTGTACAAGCTTTCGACCCCTCAGGGTCCTTCATTGGGTATGGCAGAAATACAGAATGACAACATAATATACACATATAAAAAGTTGCAAATCTCTAGTTACAATTAGGGTTGCCACCTTCTACTGAAGGCCAACCCAGAGAAAAATTTAAAAAATAAATTCTCTTACTTGGTCCGGCAGGGTGCCGCGGTGTCTCCTGGCATCCTCTTGCAATTCCCCTTCCAACTGCAGTGAGAATGACACCATGTTGCCATGACAAAGGGATGCTACGTAACATCATGATGCTACGCGGTGTCACATTGCCATGGCAACGATGATGTATTGTAGTGTCCCGTTGTCAAGGCAACGATGCCGCGTAGCCATGTTCACTGCAGTTGGAGGGGGAATTGCAGGACAATGACGGAGGATGCCAGAGAAGCCGCCGCACCCCGCCGCCACCCGGAGATTGACAGGTTAAACCCATAGCCCGGAGGTAAGTGCCAAAAACCCGGAGTCTCCGGGTCAAACCCAGAGAGGTGGCAACCCTGGTTACAATGGATGTAGACAGTCAGTGTGAAGTAAAATGAGGTACTGTAGAAGAAGAAAACAAGGGGAGGATTGGGGAGTGATCACAGGGCCACACTAATTGAGTAAAGTGAAAAAGTATATAATAATAATGGTAATTGTAAATGTGGGTGCAAACTGTGAACTGATAAGTGAATCAGGCAAAAGGAGGGGGAAGGGGAACACAAAATGAATGAGTCCCCTAAAGAATTCACTAACTGCACACCTTCATAATGTAAAATCTAACTTTTAATAAATTTACTTAAAACATATATTACCAAACGTAGTGTACTATGTGTTTTTAAAAAATGAATTAAATATTCAATAGCGTGCAACCATGTCAATAAATGTATGATTGTACAAACCCAAATACAATATTCCTGGGTTTGACAGGACAGTGGATGCTGAAAGTCAGGGTATTAACCCCTCTGGAGTATGTATGCAGACTGTAGGAAACCGTATCCTACTCAGTGAGCCTTTAACTGGTCAAAGACACAGCAATCCTGCAATGATATATATAGCAGCGAACACCTATGGTTGTATTAAATGCATATGCTTGAGAAGTGACGCTGACACAGGCGCAATCAATCCACAATAACCCTCAGTATAGTTGAGCTGGTACTCACAGTACCATTGACATAGAGTTACCCAGCAGAAAGGCTCAGATTGTGTATATATCATGTATTGTATATAGCAGGGAGGCAGACTCACTGTCTGTTGTTGTATTTATCAAGCTAATGCCGTCTGCATAAATAGAGCCAGGAGACTTAAGGCACTACATTAAAACAGCTCCAAGTAGGAGACTGACACAACTGCGCGTCCAACACGCGTTTCCCTCCAGCAAAGGAGCTTCTTCAGGGACAAATTATTATTACTGGGGGAGAGGGGACTGAAACCTTTTATACCCCAGCAGTACCTTAATTAGTCATTAATGGTTAACAGCTGTTGCACATGCACAATGCATCATATACCTAAGAACACCTCCAAAGCACACATATGGCCATAGTAAGCAATAAAAACAAATAACTACACATTTAGATGATAAAGTGTCTTTTTATTATGTTTATACAATTGTTTTTTAGTTCTTAAGACTCACCTATATGATCGGCGTGTAGAGCTGTACTGCGCATGTGCAGGGAGTTGGTGAACAAAGCAGATCCCACCTAGTCCTAATGCGCATGCGTCGGCACTTAGAAAATATTTGCCATGTTGCTAGCAACGTAATGGGGGCATGCGCAGGGACTTAGAAGCCGCTGATCGTCAGCCTCCAAGCTGCGCATGCCTGGGGACATAGAAATATCCTCCTGCGTTCACACTACCTTACTGTGCATGCGTGGGCTGTCTAGATTCTCCCACCTGACCACAGCGCCCCGCGCACACGCAGGAACTTGGCAACTTGCCAGTTGAGCCGCAGGAGCTAAGTGAGCGTGCGCCGGGACTCTGAGAATTTCACAGCTTGTACATCCAATCTCGCATCGCACAGCGCATGCGTGAGGACTTGGAGATGAAAACAAATGTCCTTCACTGCAAGCGCATGTGCGCTGAGTCAGTTAACAGTGTCTGATCGCATTCACATCACGCATGCGCAGACAGGTAGAGAGGGTTGCTTTAGCTTTATTTCTATCAGTGTGATACTTATTTAAAGTGACATGATATTTGTACCATGCCACCAGACATAGGTACTGTATGTAACAGGGGTAGAGAAGGAACAGCAGGACCTTAGTCCACTGTATTTTAAGGAGTGGTTACTAGTGTATAGTTCTTTCTTTATGGTCCCCCAATGTTATTTACTCCACAGTGTGTCATAATGTAATGTAGTGATAAAAATGAAAATAAAACAATTTTTGAAAAAACAAATAAGTGTATATATGCGTGAAGTTATTGTCTGTACCAAGTTAGTTATACGCATATACACATGTACACAATGACCAAACACCACTGATGGGTATTTAGAGCTCTGGTATTATAGTCAATAATATAATAAATAATATTAGTAGTCCTATAATTTATATCAATACCTACAGCTGAGAACCAACACCATGAGCATGGGAAATAGCCTGGCTGTTCGTGAAGTTTTCGCATATGTAAATTGTGTATTCACGTCTAACCTACAAAAAATGAAGGATAAATATGAATATGAAGGTCCAACCAGGGAGCGCTCTCGGGTCAAATAAAGGGTGTGAAAGTAAACCCCTCATTGAGTCCATTAGGGCTCCGGGTTTTAAGTTTGTAGATCCATTCTGCTTCGATACGAAGCAGAGATTGGTCAATATAACCCCCTCTCATGGGACATTTCAACTGATAAATGCCCATGAACTTAATTACACTAATATCGCCGTTGTGATATTGTGTGACGTGTCTGGCGACTGTAGTCTCGGCAGAGTGCTTGATGGAATTAATGTGTTCAAGAACATGTCTGCGGAGTTGTCTTGTCGTTTTTCCAACGTATCTCTTACCACAGTTACATGTGATAAGATAGATAACGTTGGGAGTCCGACAGTTGATAAAGCTGTCCACACAAAATTGAGATGTATGGTCATGATTTGTGAACACTTTGCCAACGTCAATATGTCTGCATGCTTTACACCCTTGACAGCGATACATGCCCTTCACGGGGCTCAGCCAAGTTGTAGTTCTTGGACGCTGAAAATTACTATTCACTAGTGAGTCTCGTAGGTTCTTAGACCGTCTGCTGGTAATAGTGGGTTTAGAGCCTATAACCTTCACCAAGTCATCATCTGCTTGAAGGAGATGCCAGTGTCTAGCGAAAATCTTTTTAATGGCCCACCATCTTTTATTGTAGGTGCCAATGACTCTGATAATTTTGTCCTTAGATTTAACCTTGTTATTGGACAAGAGTGAACACCTATCACTATGTAGTGCCCGATGGTAAGCCTTGTTCAGTGTCTTGATGTTATAGCCACGATTAAGAAACCTAGATCTAAGTTCTTTAGATTGATTTGTGAATTCTTCAATGGTAGAGCAGTTCCGCCGAAGTCGGAGATATTGCCCTATAGGGATGCCTGTAATGAGGCTACTGTGGTGCTGGCTTTGAGCAAGCAGCAGACTATTAGTCGCTGTGCTTTTTCTATAGACCTTGGTTTGAATATTACGGTCAGAGTCCACATAGATGTTAAGGTCTAGGAATGTTATTGACGTGGTACTCAGCACAGTCGTGAGCCTCAAGTTGAGAGTATTGGTGTTTAGTTTCTCAACAAATTCATGAAGAAGTTGGATAGGACCTTCCCATAGGAGCAAAATGTCATCTACTGTATGTACCTGATCCACATGGAAATGTGGTCAGTGTACATAGAGAGAGCCTCATTGAAAATGTGGCTATGCTCCCACCAGCCCAGGTACAAGTTGGCATACGTGGGGGCGCAAGCTGTGCCCATAGCGGTACCCTGGGTCTGGTGGTAATACAGCCCATCAAAGACAAAGTAATTATGTGTTAGAACATAATTGAGTAGTTCCAACACAAATGAGTTATGTCTATTAAACCTACAGTCCCTCGTCGATAAAAAGTATTTAACAGCAGTGAGACCATTCTTGTGAACTATGGAGGTGTACAATGACTCAACGTCTAAACTTACAAGAATGGTCTGTGGTGTAACATGGATCCCATCAAGTCTCTTCAGTGTGTCTTTCGTATCTTGAACGTACGATGGGAGACTGATAACGAAATCCCTTAGGACCTTGTCCAAGTAAATACTGCTGCCTTCGGACAAGCAATTGTTGCCCGAAAATATTGGACGACCTGGAGGTGACTGTAACTTTTTATGTACCTTCGGCAGAGTATAGAATGTCGCCACCGTAGGTGGGTACATAAAGTCAAACTCACTTCGGCTTATCATGTTAGTGTCGAGGGCATTCTGTAAGATGTCTAACAGTTCTGTTTTGTATTGAGATGTTGGACTGCGATCAAGAGTCTCATAGCAGTCTTTATCGCTGAGAAGCCTCATGTTTTCACTAACATAGTCTTCAGTGTTTTGAATCACGATGTTACCACCTTTATCAGATGGTTTAATGGTATAGCCTTTGTTAGACATCAGGTCTCTTAAGCGAGTTCTTTCATCAGCTGTCAGGTTATTATCAGACTTATAGTGTTTTGGCTCTGTTTCTAAATCCTTGGTAACGCAAGCGACAAATAATTCAACGGCTGGACATATGGTAATTGGTGGGGTAAAGTGACTCCTGGATTTCAGATGTGTAAAGGGACCTATTATGTCACTATCCGGTGTGGTGTTTTGGTCAAATAATTGACATAGGTCCTCAACATCATGTTTTTCTTGTAAACTCAGATCATCAGTGAGTGCGTTCGGGTTAGCCGCTGCACGCTTAGAGTAGAATTTGTGTAGCAGTAGCCGTCTCCCGAACAGATTTAAATTCTTTACCCACTCAAATAAATTAAAATCTGAAGTGGGTGAAAAGGATAAACCTTTCTTTAACAGATTCAATTGAACCTCACTGAAAGAATGGCTGGAACTGTTAAAATCTTGCAGGGCATCATTAGCAGTATCATGGTCAGTTATTGGTTGGGTATGTCTTAGCTTTTCTTTGCTCTTAAGTTTCTTTTTTCCTCTCCTGGTTTTACGTTTTGGAGGGCCTGAGCTAAAAAAACCCACCTGAGTGTCTTTGTTACCCTTATTGCCTCTGCCTTTATTTTGGCCCTTTTGTCTGGAGCCCATCTGTTCTCCAACTGAGACATCTGTCTCTGATGATGAATAATCAGAATAATTTCCCCTTCTCCTAGATCTAGTAGTGTGTCTATAGACTACGCCCTGCTCATAATCGTTGGCATCGCGTACATATTTCGTATGTTTTCTATCCTTTAGTTCTTGCCTGAACTTAGTCATATTTGTTTCCAACTTTTTCTCCATTTCCTCAAATTCCTTTAGTTGGTTAAATTTGCTCAGGTCCTTGAGATTAGCGTCAAGGTCTTTATTGGTCGCATCTAACCTTGTTTTTTCATGTTCAATCAGGAGACTCATAAGTTCATTAGAACATCTGGTTAGAGTGTCTTCCCATTGTTTAATAAAATCCTGGGATGTAATGTAATATGCGGGGCTCAATTTTAGTCTAAGTCCACGTGGGATCATATTTGAATCAAGATAACTCTGCAAGCTCGTAATCTCCCACCATACTTGGGACTGAGTGCGCAGTAATTGTGAGATGTTGCGGAAATAATTTACAATATCTTGACCTGCACCAGATGTACCATGTAAAGTTGTAGTAAAAACATTTCTAGCCTCATCTTGCCAGCCAGACATGTCCATGCCACTTGTGAGGTAACCAGCCATGGTATGTGTGGAAAATGGATCCACTCCCTAGAAGGGGTTAATCAGAGTACCCCAGAAGGTTGCTCTTAGAAAACAAGGGGAGGATTGGGGAGTGATCACAGGGCCACACTAATTGAGTAAAGTGAAAAAGTATATAATAATAATGGTAATTGTAAATGTGGGTGCAAACTGTGAACTGATAAGTGAATCAGGCAAAAGGAGGGGGAAGGGGAACACAAAATGAATGAGTCCCCTAAAGAATTCACTAACTGCACACCTACATAATGTAAAATCTAACTTTTAATAAAGAAGAAGGTAGCCTTGTGTAAAAATGAACAGTAGAGACATACTGGGGGAAAGCTATTCTCTTTTTAAAATGCAAAGGCAGCCTAGGCATTTAGAAATAGAAAATCTTCAGTACTTTTGTGTGCTAGTCTTTGATTAGAGTGCTGATAGTACCTCTATGTCCCCATATATTTTTGAGAATCAGGGGAGATTCTCCTACCTCCATGCACTGTTTCTAATGTAGTGATAGCAGCTTACTGTTGCACTATCTGATCCTAGATATTGCTATTCCTGTTTGACTGTGTGACTGTAATTTTGTGATGTGACAAAAAAAGCCAGAAGGACTGAGATTGATGCAGAAAAGAGCAGGGCGAAAGTCAGCCAAATATACAGGGCTTTATTTACTGAGATGTTCAATTGCATAAGACACCTGCCATCCTGGAAGACACCTTACGGCTCCATTCAAGCAAAAGTAACTTAAAGTGCCATACAGTATTTACTAAGAAATGTTACTCTATAAGACACCTTCAGTGCTCATTCACTTGAATTGTTTGTAAAGGGCCATATTAACTGTGCTGGAAGGAGTACAGCAGCACTGCTTGGTGGTAAATACTGTATGGTCAATAATGTCAGTCAGGGTCTGGGGAATCCTGAAAGCCTGATTCCAGGGGAGCAATGAGAAAATAGGTACATTATAGACTTGTAACCTAAAAAGTCCACATTTTGGTTACTGTCGAATATGACATAGATACCTCAGAAAAATACAGCATGTTATACTGTACAGTATATTTTAATTTGGTAGGGTTGTCATGTTATTTGCACTTTTAAAACTAAGAGTTTCCTAGAGTTATGTTACACTTCTAAATATATTGCTGTGCAATTCAGCTCTTATCTCTCTGATTTTCCTTTTTCATTTCTCCACATTCACAAAGCCACGTACAATTGTATTCTTGACCCTTTGTATTCATGGTCAGGATTTCTAAAGACTCCAGGGCGAATCAGAGTGGTAGATAAAAAACAGATATATTTTAGTTCTGTTTAAGTCGGGTGAAGATCCAAATATTACACTTCAAGTACCAGATGAAAAAGAATGTACTGTCATTTCATTAGTTCTGTCAAAAGTGTTTGCTTTATAAAAAAAAAGGGACATTTTTGCTTGTCTTCTCTATTAGTAAACTTGATTTGAAAGGAAGCCTGTAGGCCTATTTTATATGAAATCCATGGGACTTTTCATTTGATTCCCCTTGATGCCTGGGAACCACAGAGTGAGAAACCGCATTCTGAATTTGATGATGTACACATTTGAACTTTTAAAGTTAATTCAAATCAATTGCTTCAAAGTTGTGCAATTTAATAGCACCCAATGTCCAGCATAGATATTTAATTACCAAGCAAACTGAACTACCTACAGGAAAAGCTTCACACTGTAAAGCAGTTATAACTCATGCTGGGTCAACTTCTCATAAGTAGCCAAGTACATTTAGTAGTAGTAGAAAAAAACCTTCAACATGATTGTTAAGCACTTACTGCCAACCCATACAACAAAAGTTTCCATGTCAATTTCTCTGATGGGTCTACTATGATTAGCACCCTCTATAAAAATGGCTAATTACAGCCATAGAAATCTAACAACCTAAACTAAAATAATCCCTGATCTCTTTTCATTGACACAGTGCCAATTTTGTTGAAGGTCAAATGATTTTAGAGAAAAATGCTACATTGTTTCCCATTCTCACCATGGCTGCCATCCTGAAAAAAAGTCATGGTGATTGAAATCTAAATATTATAAAGGTCAGGCTGGCTGAAGATTTATTACGGTTTCTCAAAATGATATGCAATCCATGTAACTGTAGGAAACCATACAAGGGCACAGGTGTACAAGACAGAGAAGGAGTAATTCCATTAGCCTGCAATTTAGGGCCCCATACAATGTAACTCACATACAAGTTAAACAAATGAATCAGCTTTTCCCGTGCTGTTTTATCCTTCTCCACTTAAAACTTATATGGTCATTAAATATGCCAAACATTAACTTCAAAACTGCACACGTTATTTTTTAGTAACTTGTCATTTGTTTCAAGCAGGCGTTTTTAGTCTTTTTTTCCTATGCAGCCACACATTCATTTATTGAACTATAAATATTTTTTATATTATCTCATCAATAGACATGAACCAGAAAATAGGCAAAATTCTTTGTAACAAATGTTTTTCTATTTTAAATTATTAAGAACTACACTCAAATCTAACAGTCTGACTCACTCCTATTAGACCACCTATTAAACATAAGGCTGAACAGGAAACTACCGCACGTAAAATCCCATTCTCCCATTGATCGGCATTATTGCAGTTTATTTCATTTTGCCCAAAGACTTTCTACGCTTCTCCAAGCTTTCTGATAAACCAACTGACCATCAGCAATTATATATATATATATATACTTTCTAACTGTGATTTTCTTCAAAATGTTGTGACGTTCTCTTCACCTTGCTCATGAAGATATGACGCAGCAGTCCCCCACTAACAAACCCCCTCTTTTCTTGTTAGAGCATGGAAACCAAGGGGTCCTCCGGAGATAAACCACACTATATTCAGGTTCAGCGTCACCCTGGTTCCCGGAATAATACTTGCAGGTGAAGTTGCTGGTATTACTTCTTGTTTTTGAAAGGGATTTAAATGGCAATCGCAAGTTATGACATTGCGGCTTCATATTGTTCAACGAGACCCACAAAATTTGGTAACCATTTTGTTTTCTCTGGGAGGAACAGAAACCAATAATTATCTTAGGAACTGGAGGGTCCCCAGAGATGAAAAAAAGTGGTTCAAGTCCCTGGTTCCAATGCTATAAAAAACAATATATAAAAAAAATTAAATTGGCAAGTTGGAACTGTTGCTTTAGTGTAAAATGATTTGAAAGTACACTAAATAGGGACCCATGAGATAAATACATACAGTAGATGCAGATAAATACCACAATGTATGTACCTCATCTCCCATACCACTACCATAGAAATGCAGGGATTTATCGGCCCAGATCCACAAAGCTCCATAAATGAAACAACAAGGTGTTACTTTAAGTTATCACTTTGCAAAGTGCTAATGAGTAGTTTTAGTGCTCACTAACGCAGTGTTAACTGCGGTATTCAGGTGGTTAAGGGCCCTTGCGTTGCTATAACGAACATTAGAGCTAATGATATGATGGAAGGAACTTTTTGCTGAAGTTAGACCCAAGTTCTGGTCTTGGGCGGCCAGGGCCTTCAAAGCTCTTACTACAACTAGTAGTATATTTATAAAGTACATTTATTTGATACCAACTAGTGGAGTAAAACATGGTGGGTTTGGGCCTTGTGACTTGAGCTGTGGCTAAGGACGTGAGGAGAACTGTGCTGTTACCAGAAGCCAGTGAAAGACAGGCAAGTAGAGTTTAGTTGTGGTCGTTGTGATGGTGGTGATGAATCGTAAAAGGTTAAATCAATGAAAGGTGGTGCTGCTGGTGAAGCTCCGTTAGTGAGTGAAACCCATAGGGCCCAGATTGACGTCAATCCAGAAGCGTTTGGTATAGAGACAAGGAGAGGGCTAGATTTGCTGAATGGCGAGGGTCAGTGCACAAATAATATAAGTTACTATTATGCTGATATATACTTGTGGCCAGGGCCAGGTGGGGACTGCCGATGTTGGCGTCCCGGGCCCCGTGGATCAGGGGGCCCGGCCCCCTGTGCGGCCGTAAAAAAAAAAAAAAAACGCATTGCGGCTGCCCCCGGCACCGGGCCTCTCTGACGGCAGCACCGGAAGTCAGCTGGGCTAAGCTTCCGGCGCGCCGACGTGAGAGGGAGGCCCAGCACGCACATGAAGCAGACAGGTGCCTGCAGTGGTGCCAGCGGCAACTGCTGTTGCCCCCGCAGCACTGCCACCCCCTGCGGCTGTCCCCCTGTAGTACCGCCAGGACCCCACAGTACCGCCAGCTACCACTCCCCCCGCAGCATCGTCACCCCCAGCATCCCCCCACCCCCCGCAGCCACCGGCCTGACCTGTGCCCATCCTCAAGGTAAGTCTGATTTTTATGTGTATTATGGGTGGGTTGGGGTATTTTTATATGTATTTAGGGGTTGTTTTGTGTTTTGTGTTTTGTGCCTGCTTCACTAATACAATTCTTTTTGCTAACAAGTGTGCTGTCTCTTCCTTGCTGTGCCTGCTTTGGATTCCCTGGATTCTCTGGTCTGCCTGGTAAGGAGCCTTTGATTATATTCATTCATATGGGACTAAGCACCTGTCTTCATCTGTATTTGTGTGCCATCTGCTCTGTTACCTATATTTAGGGGTTGGGATATTTTTTATATGTATTGGGGGGGTTGGGGTATTTTTTATATGTATTGGGGGGGTTGGGGTATTTTTATATGTATTTGGTGGGGTTGGGCTATTTTTATATGTACAGTATTGGGGGGTTTGGGTATATTTTATATGTTTTGGGGGGTCAGGTACTTTTTATATATATTGCGGGGGTCGGGGTATTTTTTATATGTATTGGGGGGGTCAGGTACTTTTTATATGTATTGGGGGGGTCGGGGTATTTTTTATATGTATTGGGGGATGGGGTATATTTGTATATGTATTGGGGGTTGGGGTATATTTCTATATGTATTGGGGGATTTGGATATATTTTATATGTATTGGAGGGCAGTACTTTTTATATGTATTGGGGGGATGGGGTATTTGTATATGTATTGGGGGTTTGGGGTATATTTGTATATATATTGGGGGGGTTGGGGTATATTTCTATATGTATTGGGGGTTGGGGTAATTTTTTATATGTATTGGGGGGGTCGGGGTATTATTTATATGTATTGGGGAGTCGGGGTATTTTTTATATGTATTGGGGGTATGGGGTATATTTATTTATTTATAAAATGTTTTACTAAGAAGTAATACATTGAGAGTTACCTCTCGTTTTCAAGTATGTCCTGGGCAAAGAGTTAAGACAAATAATACATGGTTACAAATACAGTTACATAAATGAACAGGGTATACATTATATACAAGACATTGCATGCACAGTCAAAAAAATATATATTATAGGCGAATGAAAGAGTTACAGACCAGATTAAAATGTGAGACAGCCTTAGATTTGAAAGAACTTAAACTGGTGGTGGATGTGAGAGTCTCTGGTAGGTTGTTCCAGTTTTGGGGTGCACGGTAAGAGAAGGAGGAATGGCTGGATACTTTGTTGAGCCTTTGGACCATGAACAGTCTTTTGGAGTCTGATCTTTGTATATGTATTGGGGGGATGGGGTATATTTGTATATGTATTGGGGGGTTGGGTATATTTTTTATATGTATTGGGGGGTCGGGTACTTTTTATATGTATTGGGGGGGTCGGGTATTATTTATATTTATTGGGGGGTCGGGTACTTTTTATATGTATTGGGGAGGTGGGGGTATTTTTTATATGTATTGTGAGGGTCTCACATATTTTAGCAGTGTGTCAAGTATTTTTGGACATGCCACCTCGCAACCCTACCCGCCATCCCCCCCAGCCATCCTGCAGCAACCGGCCTAATGACCCCCCCACCCTGTAGCAACGGCACCCCCTTCGCAGCCACTGGTCCTCCCGCAGCCACTGCCCCCATTAGCAGCCAACGGCCCACCGACCCCTCCTATTAGCAGCCACCGGCCCCCCATTAGCTGCCACAGCCACCGCCCCCCCCCCCACCAGTAGCATCCCACCACACCCCTCCCCCACCAGCCCTCCCACAGCCACCGGCCCACCCCGCAGCCACCGGGTCTGACCTGAGATCATCCACAAGGTAAGTCTGATTTTTATTTGTATTGGGGGTGTATTTTTTATATGTATTGGGGGGGTGGGTGGGGTATATTTTTATATGTATTTGGGGGGTGAGGGTATTTTTTTATATATATTGGGGGGGGGGTGTATTTTTATATGTATTGGAGGGATGGGGGGTGTATTTTTATATGTATTGGAGGGATGGGGGGTGTATTTTTATATGTATTGGGGGGGTGGGGGGTTTATTTTTATATGTATTGGGGGTGTGGGGGTGTATTTTTATATGTATTGAGGGGGTTAAGTAAAAGTTACGCGCAAAAAAATCTTTTTTCCTTGGCCAGTGCGCTAAGGATGTGGGGGGCCTTGCTCCTTTGATGTGTCCTGGGCCCCATGATTTCTGTTGGCGGCCCTGCTTTTGGCTGCTATTAGATTGACTAATGTGTTACTAAGATACACAAATATTGCTGATCTACATTAGTACACTGCCCAATCGGCAACTCAGCAGGCTAAGGATTCCTAGCTTTTGTCAGGGCTTGCATTTCAAGAGCAAATACTGCTTACTGTGTATCTATATGTTTCAATGACTGCTCAGACACTCTTACTTTGGGCACCTACTATTAGGCTATACTTTATTGCCTCTAGTTAAACAATTTGTGTGCTCACTTTAAGATAAGGAGATATTTTTTTTAACCATTCTAGCCTCCACCCTATCTATCAGAGGTATTAAACTCTTAATTAGGTTTTATTTACACCCGTTTTTCCCTTGTCACACTCCTGTACTTTTAGCAATTATCTAGGGATTATTTTGATATGTCAATGACCACATTTTCATTTGAGCTCATTCCATTTGAGTTTTCAACCTATCTACTATATATTTGTGAAAGCACTGTATGTTTGTCTGCATGGCCTGTGTCCCTAGGGGAAAATTGGTCCCTTGGGCCGCCCGCCCCCGCACACCTCTCATTGGCCTGAGGCGGAGTGACGGCCCAAAACACACACACACACACAACCACCCCCCCCCCTCGCTCTCTGCGGCTCTCCCTTCACATAGACCGCTCCCCCAACTGACCATCCCCGAGAGCGCTCCCCACGGCTCTCACCACCCATAGGCCACTCCCTCACCCGGCGCTCTCCCTCACCCGCTCACCCCCCGCTCAACCCCCTTCCCCCCGCTCACCTCCCCCCCCCCCACACACACACTCAGCACGCTCTCTGCGGCTCTCCCCTCACACAGGCCGCTCCCTAGTTTGTAAATAAAAGTCAAGTGGTATGTCCCATGGTGTGCTCCACAACAGTGTTCTGACTATGGAGGACTTCTGTTAGTTCTCTAATGTTCATTTCTTGCACCTAGCACTCATAGCAAGTATAAGCAGAAAAATAATTACACTGTCCCTAAACCTCTATCTCACTGCAGAAGGTCCACCCCCCACCCCCCCTGCCTAGACAACAATCCTCCAGTTAAGAGATTTAAAGTGGGAACCGGAAGTTCAAATCAGTTTAGGGCCTCATCCACTAGTCCTAGTAGTGCTTCTAAAACCAAAATGGCTAATGTGGAGAAGCATATTATTTTGAATGTTAATTAAACTATCAGTTATACGGAATATAGAAAAAATGCAGGCACTTCAGTGGGATTGACAAATTAAATAAAGTGTGCTTTATTCAGGGATCAACGGGTTGGTCCTCACATACTGTAGACCAGGCCTGCACAACTCGTAAAGTGCGAAGGGCCGAACTGCTCCAAGGAAAAATAAATTGGGCCGCACGGGTAAAATCATCATCATCATCATCATCATCATCATCATCATCTCTCCTCCAGCACCCATCATCATCCTCATATCTCCCCCCTCACCCAACACTATCAACCATTGCGATACTCCCCATCTATCTCTCATACCCCCATCTCTCCCCCTCACCCACACACAATACACCCCTCCACATCAAACACACAATACCCCCCTACACCCCACACACATCCCACCACCCCCTGCAGCTCACATCCCTCCCCCCTGCAGCTCACATCCCTCCCCCCTGCAGCTCACATCCCTCTGCCCCCTTGCACCTCACATCCCTCTGCCCCCTTGCACCTCACATCCCTCCCCCCTGCAGCTCACATCCCTCTGCCCCCTTGCACCTCACATCCCTCTCCCCCCTTGCACCTCACATCCCTCTCCCCCCTTGCACCTCACATCCCTCTCCCCCCTTGCACCTCACATCCCTCTCCCCACTTGCACCTCACATCCCTCTCCCCCTTGCACCTCACATCCCTCTCCCCCTTGCACCTCACATCCCTCTCCCCCCTTGAACCTCACATCCCTCTCCCCCCTTGCACCTCACATCCCTCTCCCCCTTGCACCTCACATCCCTCTCCCCCCTTGAACCTCACATCCCTCTCCCCCCCTGAACCTCACATCCCTCTCCCCCCCTGAACCTCACATCCCTCTCCCCCCTTGCACCTCACATCCCTCTCCCCCCCTTGCACCTCACATCCCTCTCCCCCCTTGCACCTCACATCCCTCTCCCCCCTTGCACCTCACATCCCTCTCCCCCCTTGCACCTCACATCCCTCTCCCCACTTGCACCTCACATCCCTCTCCCCCCCTGAACCTCACATCCCTCTCCCCCCTTGCACCTCACATCCCTCTCCCCCCTTGCACCTCACATCCCTCTCCCCCATGCACCTCACATCCCTCTCCCCCCTTGAACCTCACATCCCTCTCCCCCCTTGCACCTCACATCCCTCTCCCCCTTGCACCTCACATCCCTCTCCCCCCTTGAACCTCACATCCCTCTCCCCCCCTGAACCTCACATCCCTCTCCCCCCCTGAACCTCACATCCCTCTCCCCCCTTGCACCTCACATCCCTCTCCCCCCCTTGCACCTCACATCCCTCTCCCCCCCTTGCATCTCACATCCCTCTCCCCCCCTTGCACCTCACATCCCTCTCCCCCCCCTTGCACCTCACATCACTCTCCCCCCCTTGCACCTCACATCACTCTCCCCCTTGGGTGGGTGACAGTGACTGGGTGACAGTGACTGGGTGGGACACAGTGACTGGGTGGGTGACAGTGACTGGGTGGGTGGGTGACAGTGACTGGGTGGGTGACAGTGACTGGGTGGGTGACAGTGACTGGGTGGATAGGTGGGTGACAGTGACTGGGTGGGTGACAGTGACTGGGTGGGTGACAGTGACTGGGTGGGTGACAGTGACTGGGTGGGTGACAGTGACTGGGTGGGTGACAGTGACTATGACAGTGACTGGGTGGGTGGGTGACAGTGACTGGGTGGGTGACAGTGACTGGGTGGGAAGAGTGACTGGGTGGGACACAGTGACTGGGTGGGACACAGTGACTGGGTGGGTGACTGGGTGGGTGGGTGACAGTGACACTGACAGTGACTGGGTGGGTGGGTGACAGTGACTGGGTGGGTGGGTGACAGTGACTGGGTGACAGGGTGACAGTGACTGGGTGACAGTGACTGGGTGGGTGGGTGACAGTGACCTTGACAGTGACTGGGTGGGTGGGTGACAGTGACTTGACAGTGACTGGGTGGGTGGGTGACAGTGGGTGGGTGGGTGACAGTGACTGGGTGGGTGACAGTGACTTGACAGTGACTGGGTGGGTGGGTGATAGTGACTCGGTGGGTGACAGTGACTGGGTGGGTGACAGTGACTGGGTGGATAGGTGGGTGACAGTGACTGGGTGGGTGACAGTGACTGGGTGGGTGACAGTGACTGGGTGGGTGACAGTGACTGGGTGGGTGACAGTGACTGGGTGGGTGACAGTGACTATGACAGTGACTGGGTGGGTGACAGTGACTGGGTGGGTGACAGTGACTGGGTGGGTGACAGTGACGGGGTGGGACACAGTGACTGGGTGGGAAGAGTGACAGGGTGGGAAGAGTGACAGGGTGGGACAGTGACTGGGTGGGTGGGACAGTGACTGGGTGGGTGGGTGGATGACTGGGTGGGTGGGTGACAGTGACACTGACAGTGGGTGGGTGGGTGACAGTGACTGGGTGGGTGGGTGACAGTGACTGGGTGACAGGGTGACAGTGACTGGGTGACAGGGTGACAGTGACTGGGTGGGTGACAGTGACTGGGTGGGTGACAGTGACTGGGTGGGTGGGTGGGTGACAGTGACTGGGTGGGTGGGTGACAGTGACTTGAGAGTGACTGGGTGACAGTGACTGGGTGGGTGACAGTGACTTGACAGTGACTGGGTGACAGTGACTGGGTGGGTGGGTGACAGTGGGTGGGTAGGTGACAGTGACTGGGTGGGTGACAGTGACTTGGGTGACAGTGACTTGGGTGACAGTGACTAACAGTGACAGTGACTTACCTTGACCCGGGTGGGTGCAGGTTGCCGCCGGACGCTTGCTCCTCCTGCCCCCGATATCCCTGCGGCAGCTGCCTGGGACGGGAGGTGGGCTTGGGGGCGCGGGTTGGGGGAAGGGGGGGGAGGAGGGCACGGGAGGTGAGCTCGTGGGGGACGCGAGAAGCTGGCCGCGGAGGGAAGCGGTGAGAAGCAGGCCGCTGGAGGAGCTGAATTATTTAATTATTACTTCCCCCTCCGGCCCACGTTGGGAGCAGGGGGGGGGAGCGGGCCCGCAGAGGAGCTGCATGTTGCTTCCCCTTCCGCCCCGCGTTGGGAGCAGGGAAGGGGGAGGGGAGCGGGCCCGCAGAGGAGCTGCGTGTTGCTTCCCCCTCCGGCCCACGTTGGGAGCAGGGGGGGGGAGCGGGCCCGCAGAGGAGCTGCATGTTGCTTCCCCTTCCGCCCCGCGTTGGGAGCAGGGAAGGGGGGGGGGGGACGGAGCGGGCCTAGCGCATGCGCGCCGGGACCGCAGGGAATTGGCGCCATTTTTTTTTCAAAGTTTTTTTTTTTTTCAAAGTTTTTTTTTTTTCAAAGTTTTTTTTTTTTTCAAAAAAAATTTTTTTCAAAGTATTTTTTTTTTTTTTTAAATCTCATCGAGGGCCACACAGAGAGGCCAGGCGGGCCGCATGCGGCCCGCGGGCCGCGTGTTGTGCAGCCCTGCTGTAGACCTTAGTCAAGATAAACTAAACATAACAAGAAAGTGCAATATATACAGTAAACTCACAGTCTCCTGTGTCAATGGACTCTAAATTTTAATTGGCTCCAGGTGTATGTGTGGAATGATACTGTAGATAATCAACAATACCTCAAACAGCAACGTGCAGAAAGTGTAGTTAAAGTTCATAAAGACTTTTGTCTGTGTCAAATTAAATGAACTTGAATAAAGCTGTGAACTCCAATAATATGTAAAAAGGGAGGCTTCCGGTGATGTCATCCGACATGGAGGTGTAATATGGGAGCTCTGCGGACTCTCCTGCATAATAACAATAATAAGAACCCTTCCACCCAAAAATCCAGGCTAATCTTCAGCTCCCCGGCAGGGGTAAGAGCCCAGGAATGTCCAGGCAGCAGAGAAGACCCGTGGCACAAGCGGTATCAAAATATTTCTCCCCGCAAACAAAAAAGCCCCGAGCCCCAGCTAGAAAAGCAAGATGGCGGCGGCGCACGTGGAGACCGGGCCGAGCAGAGCAAAACGGCCGGCCCCAAGGGAACTCCCGTTCCTGAAGAACCACTCACAAGAGCATACATGGAGGAGGTAATGGCATCCATGCACGCAAAGCTATATACCTCACTGCAAGCGGACATAAATTCGGCGGTCAGTAACTTAACACAAGAAATTAACAGCCTGACAGAAAAAAACACCACCCTGGAGAATAAAATGGAGGAGTCCCTCTTACGCCACACCAGAGCAGAGGAGGAGATCTTCAGATTAAAAGAAGAACTGCACCGGATCAAAGACAGATTGGAGGACCAGGATAGGAGACAAAACTTACGTGTCAGAAATATCCCTGAAACGGTACTGCCTGGCCTCCTCTGCCCGTATGTGATCGAGTTATTCAAAACAATCTGTGACTCTCTAGATGACAGAGACTTGGAAATAAATTGGGCCCACAGGGCTCTGGGGCCCAGATCTGAAGACCCTAACAGGCGACGGGATGTCATTGTGCGCCTGCACAGCCAAACCACTAAGGAAAACATACTAGTAGCATGCAGGGGAAAGGGCTCACTAACCTTCCAAGAGGAACAGATACAAATCTTCAGTGACTTGTCCAGGACGACCGTGATCCGCAGAAAAGAAATGAAACCCCTGACTACCTTCCTACGTGAGAATGATATCAGGTACCCTTGGGGGTTTCCGTTCAAACTCACTGCAAACCGCAATGGCAAGTACCTAACAATCCGGTTGCCAGAGGACATGGACGCCTATGTGCGAGCCCTGTGTCTGACCCCCCCCCAGCCGAATGGGCTGTTGAAAACCAGCGGGGCTCCACACAACAAGAAGGAGCAGGAGATATTGTCACCGAGCAAGAAAGAAGAGGGGCCTCAGCACACCCGTCGACAAGCAAGCGCTGAGGAACCACCTAATCTACATGTCACTTACCCTGCTAAGCTGCCCGACATCCACCGCAGACATCGCTGAACCTGTGGGAGTGCAGACAAGGAAATCTGGAAAGAAATCCACCACGGGACCGGAGAAGCTACCCAGCAGCTGAGGTAGACCCCCAAGGAGGGAGAGCACATTTTCGTTGTTGCTCACAAGTTATTTTAACGGCCTATGGTTCCTGGGCTGCAGTTTTGTTGGAAGAGAGGCCCTTACGGCTGGAGAAGCCTGGGCTTTGCTTGGTGGGTGGGGGGGAGTGGCGGATGCGAAGCAGAAAGCATTATAACTGTGAGTACGTTCTCCTCTCCCCCCACGCATGTCCCCCCCCCCCGATTGTGTCCCCGAGCCGTTTTGGGGTAAGAGAGATCTGACTCAGAAACTGTGCACCCCAGCCAGCTCTCGGAGCGGGCACGACATCCAAAAAGAGGGATTGACCCTAAGCGGCATAAATATCTGATTCTACATTGAGCTGTTGGACAACTGCAGCGCGCACCCCCCTGCCCCCCCCCATACCTCATACCCCCCACCCGCACCCCCCCACACCCGCCTATCCACCCCCAGCTGACTGTGGTAGCATCGTACCAGGACTATGTGAAACACCGCCGAAATGTTATTATAATGCACGGTGTGTGGGTAGCATAGCAAGCAGTCCACAACATGAAGAAGCGGGCACCCCCCCCCAACAACCTCCCATCCCCACCATTCCCATCCACCCCCCCTCCCAACTCACCCCCCTCCATCCCCCCTCCCAACTCACCCCCCCAACTCACCCCCCTTTATCCTCCCCCCTTCCGCCTCCCCATTCACCCTACCCCATCCCCTCCCCCCTCCACCACCCCCCATACCCTGAGAAACCTTGTGACACTGCAAACCCTGAATGACGGTTAGCACAATCACAATACTAAACCGTTACTACTGTCAGAGAGCTTATATGACCATGGAACACATGATATGCAACATGTCGGAGTAGAATTCTAATTTTTTTATTGTTATATATGTTGAGAAGGGTTAATGGTTGTTGAACCCACAAATATCACGGAGCACCACCTAAGACAGATATGTATCAGAATACAATGGGAATAACTTTGCACCTTCCCCATCTTCCCACTACCCCCCACCACCCTCCCCCCCCCCTTTTCATTCATAACGCAACAGCTACCTATTTACGATGTCCCCCCACCCGCCCCCCCCTTGAGAAATAAGACTACACTCCCCACAAACTACCTAAGGAAGGATATAACCTATAAAGTTCTTTTGAGTCCGCGACCCCCCCTATTTGTTACACCTCCATCAAGGAACCAACGGATTCCTCCCTTTGGGCCTCAAGCCCAAATGTCGGTCAGTACATCCGGTAAAGACCACGAGAGACCACTATTAGGTCTCCTTTCACACTACCTCCACCAGTCGGTTCTGTCCCGACTGGTTCCCCTGCACCCCCCCATGCCCCCCCTACCCCTTGGAGCAGCAACTCAGACCTCTCAAATAAGAAGTACCTTTCCCCCGTAAAGAACATGGCCCCACATAGGGCTCAATACACTCTCCCTAGTGGGAAGGGAGTCAGACCTAGAGAGACCACACAACCCCATTATAATGGCTAGCCAAACCCCAATAAACCTAATATCACTCAACGTGAAAGGCCTCAACACCAACAAGAAAAGAAGATTAGCTCTTCAAGAGATAAAAAGGTCTAAAAGTGACATTATATTTCTCCAAGAGACACACTTTACATCGCAGGAGCTGCCCAAATTATTCAGTAAGGCCTTCCCCACAGGTTATTTTCCATCGTTTAACAGTAAAAAGAGAGGCGTTGCAATTTTAATCCGTCAGGGAACACCATTCAATCATATCAAAACAACCACAGACCTAGATGGTAGATTTCTGATGGTATACGGCTCGCTAGCTGGTTCACGCATAGCCTTGATCAACATATATACACCCAATGACAATTAGACAGAATTCCTGGGAGCACTAATGGACAAGATTGATCCGAGCTATCTGTCCTCAATGGTAGTGGGCGGTGACTTTAACATGGCCCTAAACCCCCTAGAAGATAAATCAACCCTACTAAACAGACCCCATGCAAAAGCCTCTCAAAGTCTGGGGAAGAAGTTTAAAGAAATCATGGAGGAATACTCTTTGGTAGACATATGGAGAACACAGCATCGGGGCCAGAGGGATTATACTTTTTTCTCCTCACCTCACCAGACCTACTTGCGTATAGATTACTATTTCGCAACCAAAACAATCCTAGAAGCCTCAACGGCCTTGAATATAGGCCCGATTACATGGTCGGTTCACGCCCCAATAACAGTGTCCCTCTCAACGCCTTTCGTTAAATCCAGATCTTTCAATTGGAAACTTAATGACTCATTATTGAACTACCCCGAGGTCGAAAAAGAAATAAAAAGCGCAATCAAAGAATACTTCACCCATAATACTGAGTCGGTCACCTCCCCGGCAGTACTGTGGGAAGCCCATAAGGCAACAATCAGAGGCACCATCATTTCTATTGCATCTCACAGGAAAAAAACAAAATAAAATCCCTTAGAGATTTGACAGACAAAATTTTAAAACTAGAACATCAACATAAAATAAACCCATCTAAAAAAATATACAAAACGCTAACTTCGGCCAGGGAGGACCTTAAAAAATTACAACTAGAGGACGTAGAAAAATCACTACGTTGGACCAACCAAAAATACTACGACAAGGGTAATAAGGCTGACAGACTTCTGGCCAGTAAATTAAGAGGCGTACAGAAGAGATCGCAAATCACAGTCATCAAGAGTAGGTCTGGTGAGACCATATATAATAATAAAAGAATCACAGAGGAGTTCACGGCATATTACAATGAACTTTACAACCTAAAAACCCAGGGAGATAAATCACCTGACACAAACTCTAGAACAAATAATGATTACCTCGCTAAATGTCAACTTCCTAAGCTCACAGAAGAAGAAAACGAAATACTGAACGCAAAAATAACTAAAAAGGAGTTGACAGACGCAGTAAAAGCGTCTAAGATCTCTAAATCTCCTAGCCCAGATGGTTTCTCCAATGCCTATTACAAACGATTCCTCCCGATTCTATCAACCCACCTCCTGACATTATTCAATTCCTTCAAGGACGGCTCTCCAATCCCACCCTCCATGGCCAACGCCAACTTAGCTATAATACATAAGGATGGCAGGTACCCACTACAGTGTGGTAGCTACCACCCTATCTCATTATTGAATAATGATCTGAAACTGTATAGCAAGATCCTCGCTAATCGACTGAACCCAATTCTACCACGACTGATAAATATCGACCAGGTAGGATTCATCCAAAACCGTCAGGCTGCCGACAACACACGCAAAATCATAGACATAATTGATCATGCCCGCATCACAGACTCCAAAGCAGTCGTATTAAGCCTCGATGCAGAGAAGGCATTTGACAGAATTGATTGGCAATTTCTGGATCATACAATGCTTAGATTTGGCTTTAACAGCACATTTTTAGAAGGAGTCCGAGCACTCTACATCAGCCCCTCAGCGATGGTCAAACTCCCAGGAGGCCCAGTAAAGGCCTTCGAGATAAAAAACGGCACAAGACAGGGGTGCCCCCTGTCCCCTCTTCTTTTCGCCCTGACAATAGAACCACTGGCGGAAAGAATACGGGACAATGCCGACATCCAAGGCATATTAATTGGCAATACCAACTATAAAATGTCCTTGTTCGCATATGACGTTATCCTCCCACTATCTCGCCCCCATCTCTCTCTACCCAACCTACAAAAAGAGCTATCCGATTTCGGCAAGATCTCGGGCTACAAAATTAATAGTGATAAATCAGAGGCCTTGAATCTCAATCTGTCAGAATCAGAGATACAATTACTAAAGCTAAATTTCAACTACCGATGGAGCCCTTTATACATGAAATATCTGGGAGTCAATGTATCAAAGGACTACCGTTCCCTATATCAATGTAACTATCCACCTCTCTTTGACAAAATCAGAAGGGATTTGGATAAGTGGGAAGAATATCAAATTTCCTGGATTGGAAGAATGATCTCAGTTAAAATGAATGTACTCCCGAGATTATTATATTTTTTCCAGACACTTCCGGTCCGGGTCCCGGGGTCAGAATAGAAAGATATCCAAAACAGAATATTCAAATTCATTTGGCTAGGAAAAAGACCCAGGGTGGCAAGATCGGTTCTAACAACGCCAAGGAGTAAGGGAGGTATGGGGGTGCCAGATATCTCAAGGTATTACCGAGCAGCGCAACTGAAACCAATGGTAGAGTGGAACTCGGATCCAGACCAGCTATGCTGGTTAAAAATCGAGTCTCTCTATGCTAAAACGCTTTCTCTGCAAGCGAGTCTGTGGGCAACACACAGAAACGAAAAGGGGGCCAGCAAATTCAAACTAGGAGCCATGGACCATACATGGAACATATGGAAGAAGTCCAAAATTAAATATGCACTTTCAACTACTGGCTCACAACTTACTCCACTATACAACAATCCTGAGTTCTCCCAGGGTGTGACACCAGGCCATTCGAGCGTTATATGAATAGTGGAATTAGGACGACACATGACCTACTAAGTGACAGGAAGTTCCTGAGCTTCCAAGAGCTACGAAACAAATTTAAAGCCCCTGACCTAGACACGTTCAAGTTCCTCCAAATCCGACATTTCATACAAAAATTGGCCCCCACATTAGAATTTCCACCACTCACACAATTTGAAAAACTATGCCAGGACAACGTACCTCAAAAGGGTCTCATATCACAAATCTATGCAATTTTAGAAAAGCAAGCGAGCCCCACAAAACATGATTACATGCTCAAATGGGCAGCGGAACTAAATACAGAAATAGACAGTGAGGACTGGGAAGACATATGGGAAGCGGCATCAGGAACATCCGTTTGCACTAGCATTAAAGAAAACATATACAAGATAATGTTCCACTGGTACCTCATGCCAGTAAGACTGAAGCAAATCTACCCTCTGGCCTCTGATCTATGCTGGAGATGCTGTGGACACAGAGGAGACATGGCCCATATTTGGTGGCTATGTCCAGAAATTCAGAAACATTGGCACACGATTAAAAATCTAATAAAAGAGGTCACAGACCTCACAATCCCCCTAGATCCACTGACCTACGTACTGGGCAGGCCAATAGATGAGATTGACCGCCCAGTATGGAAATTAATCTCCTTCATTCTAACCGCAGCCAGATGCTCAGTGGCGCTCTCGTGGAAGAAAATCCCCCCCCCATGATACAAATGGTCAGGAAGAGGGTAAGCGAGGTCATGCTAATGGAAAAACTGACAGCATTCCTCTATCACTCAACAGAGCGGTTCTATAACATTTGGGAACCATGGCTGACCCACTAAAAATAGCAACTAAATCCCCCCCTGCTCTCCAATACCGGCAATTAGGAAGGACAAAAAGAAGGGTGCTCCAGGGGGATGGGGAAGACCCCAGGACCCTTCCCCTCCCTCCCTTTGTCCCCCCCCCTCCCTCATTACCCTCCTCCTTATCTCTCCACTCTTTCTTCTCTTTTTCGGGAGCCTAGTCACTGGGAACACTGAAGGGCCCGAGTGAGCAACCACACCCTTAGGTGGTTATCCAGTGTCCCCTCCCCTCTGTCAACCCCCCCCCCCCCCGTTACAAAAAAGGGAAAGAAAAATACTTATTACGGCAGTGTGTTAAGGGAATGGTTCTCCAATATACCTGTAATGTGATGTATCAACGACTAATAAAAAATGTTTGGAAAAATAAAATAATATGTAAAAAACTAACAAAAATAAATCATTAAAAACTGTTACAAAACTGGTATATTAACTATAACATACTACCTGTGTCACAGATATAAAATCAGGATGCACAAATCAACAAAAATGGACCTGTACAGCATACATAGAGACCAATCAAGAAGAATAGGTACTGCAGTACTGTATGTCTAACTAAGACCAAGAATTGCACTGTATCATATGGTCACAGAATGCATATACTGTAGATACAGACATGTTGAGTAATCTATATCACACCATCTAGTCAGTCAACAAAAGAAAAATCAAAGGTGAACAGCACACTAACAAAACTTTACAAGGCTATAGGAAACTATGCACAGATCACTACTTTCAAATGGAGCCCACCGCAACTGTTGCAGTATGTAAATCACACCAATGTGAACGGCATAGAGTAATTAAGTAACTAATAGCTATAACAAGTATACTGTAATATAAAGTTAGAAATTCAACCTCAAAAGGGATACATCTGATTTCATCTGAACGTGGTTACTTTGGGCCGCTTAGAGGTATCCCTTTTTGAGGTTAAATGTAAATAGCCTGCAAATCCTGCAGCCTACCTACACTTATAGTGCCGGCGACGCAACAGCGACGTCAGGCTACAGTCGCTTACGGCGGCAATGCATTTGTTTTGATGTTGCGTCGTTGTCACTATAAGCGCAGCCTAAGGCTAAGATTATAGTGGTGCATGCCTGCCGCCCGAGCGATGGGTAAACTGCGCTGGAGGCGATTGGGGAGGCGTAGTGGATGCATCACCAGGCTGGTGTCCTGTCATTGGCTGAACCATTCATGTTACGCGGCTGCTGCGCAAAAAAAAAAGAAGTTTGTCTTTTGAAAAATCTGCTGCGCGCCCGCTCTGCAACGCGCCCGCTCTGCAACGCGCCCATGCACACTATGGTGGCCCGGAACAGCGGCTGCACTTTGTTTTCGCAGCGCGTGAAGTCGCACGCACTGTCGCTCCTACTATAATCGCAGCATAAAGCAGAGCACCTGACAACACAACCAGTTCCTCTGACACAGGCTGAAAGGCAGTAGGAGCAGCAAGTTGCTGAGCCATGATCACATCCAGGGTTGCAGCAGCGACAGTACTACGGCTGCTCCTACCAGCAAGACCCTTGTGTTCCGCCTTCCCTGCTACAGTAATTAAGCCTGTGGCAGAATAATTCCTCCTCAGTCTCACAGGAAAGGTATAGGCAGAGCCCCTCCTGCCCTGGCTGCCAACACTCATAAGAAAAAAAGAAAAACTAAGTATAACAAAATAATACAAACAAAACAAATCTCTCACTCTTTCTCTCTAATTTTTGTTTATTAGCATTTTCTCTCTTTATAAACTCTCTCTATCTCTATTACTAACCACTTTCCCCCCGTGTGACTGAGTACTGTGTCACCCACTATTAGATTATTAATATATATATATATTTTTTTTTTTTTTTTTTATGTTCTTTTGACTGAAAAATTCTGATAAAAAAAGTTAGGCTTTTACAATATGGCTCAGCACACTCTGGGATTAAAGCAATTCATCAGTATTCAAATATACTGTCTGAAGGCACTTAACTATAGTACCTAAAACCATATAAACAAGCTTATGAAAACCTTTTCATGGGGGACAATTTGAAACAATTCATCATTTTTCTTCCATTGAGTTAAACCGCTGAAAAAATATGTTCCGACAATTTAAGGATATTTCTTCAAGGGGAGTTGTATGGTTTTTCTAGGGCATTTCTGTAAAATGCAACTCATAAGATACAGCATTAAATGATTGGCTACATACATATTTGACAAAGACCTTTGAGCAGTGTACTGTGCATGTTGCAGAACATGGCACCAAGATACATTTCAAACTGTTTCTGTGATAACTGATACCCAGCAGCTCCCACGATTGAAATGATTCATGGAATTCTTCATAAAACAATTTACATTCAGTACTTACATTGTGTTGTCACCCAGCTCTTCGTACAGATTATTGGCAGCAGGAGTTGATGGTTTGCCTGCTGGCAATGCCATCTGGATCCTTGCTGTCTTTGCACATTCAGCTTGCCTCCTTTTGAAGGGAAAAAAAGAATTAGAGGACATACAGTATAAATTATATTGCAATTATCTTTCCACTAAATTAATGTATGGTTTCAGGTGTGAAAAGTACTAAACACGGGTAGATCGCTCATCTATATTTAATTACGATGGTTAAGCGCTATGCGTCTTTAGATACAAAAGTAACACAATTTATTTTCATTCAACTTTGCACTCTAACCTTGAGTAGGAAACAAGAGCGAATTATAAATAGAGACCTACGGTATCCTAGAAACTAAGCCTCCTACCTCACATTGCCAAAAAAGATGAGATACTTTGTCCTACCCTAACTACAATACTTCCCAGTTCCTACAACTTCCTCTTAATCAACTTTCCATCTCTTGAGTATCAAGTGATGGAACTTAATTCAACTGCTTCTACCTTCTGAGACTTTCTCTTTATATCTTACCAACAGTATAATGCAGAATTAGAAACTATTTCCAGCCATTGGGGTTCAATCCTTGAACCTTTGCTGTTTGCTATAAAAAAAATTGATCAGGATAGTGCATTGTAGATATACTATTAATGTAAAAAATATAATAATCTGAGGGTTTTCCAATACACAGAGTAGTTTATACAGTAGGTGCAACTGATTCATTTATTTCATTTAAGCTATGACAGACTGCAGAAATCTAGAAGATTGTATGTTGTGTAAAGAATTAAAATGTGTTCTATATTTTAACACATTTTAAACCATTTTTAGTTTATATCTTTATTCGAATAATCAGATATTAAAATCTGCACATGCACTAGTTTAAAACAATATTATGTGTATATTTCTCTATCTCTTCTGTCTTAAACATCACACCTCATTTTCACCCTGCAGTGAGTTCATAGAAAATAATAGTCTAATGGGAGTGACATCATGATAAATCAAAAAGCAGATCACATCCCCTTAAGGATGGACATAAAACCTTACATGCATGTGTTCTAATATTTTGATATACACATATATTTTAATTAAAGGGAGAAATAATACAAATATGAATGCACAGATAATAGTTCTAAGGAAATGCATGTATTGCATAAATGTATAGATCTCAAACTTTCTAATGGACTCTTCAGACAAAAGATTTCCAAATGCATATGCAAAATTTATAGATTATCAATTGAGACTGTCTAAGGATATCTAAGCAGAGATTATTTGACATCTGTAAAACCGTAGCAGAGGTACGATTATTAATAGAAAATACTGGAAAAAAACTGCCATAACAATACCCACACAGATTTGCAAATATATAATTGTGCAAACATGCAACTGGCAAGAAATGGGAACACTTGCAAAAGTGGCAGAGGGAAAACCGTTTTTGCTCAAATGGGCTGCTTTGTTGATCCGGGCCTTATTGTTTTATATTGTTATTTATTGAAGTGATAACATTGAGCTTCTTTATAAGGGCAAGTGTTTTTGAAAGAAGGTATGTGATGTAGTAGACAAGGTTGTGTCTTTACTAGGATATAAACAAGCCTTAATTACAACAATGTATCATTCTTTTTGCTCCTGTTGGTCCAGGAAATTAATAGTGATGACAAGGCCAACAAATAATTCAGAATGCATTGTATCAGTTGTTTCCATTATTATTTGGGTCTCCGGCAGAGATATTGCAGGATGCCAAGTTATCTTTCTATCTATGTTAGTAGACCATAAGTGCACATCAGCTAATCCAGGGACTTGCATGGTTTGCTATATTCTAAAATGATGTTTGTGCTCATTTTCTCCACATTTTGTTGATTTATATATTGCTTGCTGCTGTAAAAATAAGACTAGATGATGCCTGTGTTTTACTTTTCTTTGCAGCAATAATTGGAGATGGCATACTATGAGTATTTTGATGAATGACTTGTAAACTGTACTGCACCTGTTTACCTGTATTCTTCTCTGTTAAAAATGAACCAGTAATAGTGTAACTAAGTTGATGGAATCCAGTGGAGTTGGAAAAAGCCTAACACAGGCAGTTTTTTTTTCACTTAGTATGCAGTTTTTTAAAGCATCCTGCTAAGACTTTCTCTGGCTTAATTTAAAGTTCATATTTATATACAGTACATCGCAGTTTTACAAAGGTAACCTCTCTATTAGTCATATTGGCTGATGGAAATAGCACAGTTAGATTCATTAACATTTGTTGACACTATGCTGTACTTTATTACAAATATATAGATATTTGAGTATCAGGCGTCATATCACTGCTTTTCAAGTGGTTGAACCCGGTTCCAATTCCTGAGTCATCTCTCCGTGTGACCTTGGGCGTAATTTTATCTCGCTGTGCTTCTGGCCCCAAAATTAGCTCTACAGGGCAGAGACTCATTGTGCCTGCAAAAGTCTATGAACTGTGCTGCTTATATTATCAGTACAGGCATACCTCGCATTAACGTACGCAATGGGACCGGAGCATGTATGTAAAGCGAAAATGTACTTAAAGTGAAGCACTACCTTTTTCCACTTATCGATGCATGTTCTGTACTGCAATCGTCATATACGTGCATAACTGATGTAAATAACGCATTTTTAACAGGCTCTATAGTCTCCCCGCTTGTGCACAGCTTCGGTACAGGTAGGGAGCCGGTATTGTTGTTCAAGACGTGCTGACAGGCGCATGCGCGAGATGCCGTTTGCCTATTGGGCGACATGTACTTACTCGTGAGTGTACTTAAAGCGAGTGTCCTTAAAGCGGGGTATGCCTGTACTATAAAGAAAAAACTATAAGGTATAGAGAAATATTAATATTGTTATTTAACTATATCTGTAACCGGGTAGCTATCCCAGCTTTAGCCATCACACATGCCTGAAAGCTCTTTTCATACACATAGAATGGTTTAAAATAACTGGCTAACTAATGATATTGTGACATGCAAGTAACTAATTGGTGCATTAATTGCATAATATATATATAGACAACTCACAGACAACACCTACTACAAGAAACTCATGCATGATCCAACCCAAGAATATATACAAAGCAACTCATGAATCTCATCAAGTCATTCCCTAACCACCTGCAACCACAATTGAAGCAACTAATACCTGATAAGTGAACAAAAGGGTGAAAGTGCGCAGCTAAAATATGATTAAACAGTGTATATAGAAACAGTGCAGTGTGAAAGTTTAAATAAACAATAAATTGACCTTGTGGGAAATAACACTAATGTGACGTCTGCAGCCTTTCTTGAGGTGTGGCTCGACACCCCTAGGGCTATAGAAAAAACAAAAAGACAGGGCGCACAACGCACATAGTGAAGTACAATTAAAAGATAATTTTACTAAAAGATTAAAGGTTCTGCGTACATCAATAAAATGAAAATCAAGCAGTGGGTTAGTGGGGTTACCACACGGAAGAAATGATCACAGCTCTCCACTGGAACGGACGCGAGGCACTGGATACCAGCAGACTATATCCAAGGCAGCAGCTTCCGTGAGACCTTCAGTCAGGGTAACCAGATGTTGGGGACCGGTGAAGAGTGGGGGTCCTCGTGGGGGTCCTCGCGGGCTCCCTGATATGTAATTTCTTTCCCTCTAGCTTCGGAACACTCTCCAAGATGGACGCCGAGTAAGGGAACTCCACACTCTCCTGCTTGCCAGCACAGCAGCCTCAATGATGCTGCTTCCTGCTTCACTTGATTGACACTTCTCACAACCAGTATAACTCCAAGGCGCCATGACCTCTGACCCTACGCATTTCGTGACTGACGTCACTACCTCGAGGGACCCCCACTGCTGCCGGCGTCTGCCCCACTTGGTCACACATGCTTGTTTATTCCAGTCCTGCTGTAAGTAGGGTTTTGGGTTTTAACCCTTGATGACCCGCTGCAGCAGGCTCCATTTGTTTTATTAAATAGTTATTTTTCTTTCAGCTTGATTGTTTTATGTTTGTCTTCTGTTAAGTGTTTCATGTTTTTTGTCCCATTTTAACATTATGTATTACACTATTATTTTTCTTTGTTTCTGTCCCTATGTCACGGACCCCAGGATTGGAGATCTTCCAGTGATTGGACCATCTGGATTATCTTCCCTTCCATCTGTTTGAACTCTATTAGGGACTTTGGACTCTTTTTTGGGCGCTGGTCTGTATATGTTCTTTATCTTTTAATTGTGCTTCACTATGTGCGTTGTGCGCCCTGTCTTTTTGTTTTTTCTAATACCTGATAACCCAGGAGTTGGGATCTTCTACATGCTTCCCAAAATCCACAAACCAGGAAACCCCGGCAGACCTAATATAACAGGTATGGATACACTCACTGAAAAATATATCAGGCTTAGTTGAGAATATCTTCAAACCTTTAGTCAGAAGCACCAACAGCTTCATACAAGATACCACAGATTTTCTCAATAACCTTAACAACATCAACCAACTACCATCCAACACACTGCTAGTTACCATGGATGTAGAATCCCTTTACAGCAACATCCCCCACAATGATGGTATTGAGGCATGCTTGCAATTCCTTACAACATCTCCCCTGGATCAGAAATACAGCGCTGATGTAATTACCAAACTGATAGAATACATCCTCACACACAACTACTTCAGCTTCAACAAGGAAATGTACCTACAACTAATGGGTACTGCAATGGGTACCAAGATGGCACCGCAAAATGCCAATCTTTTCATGGCAAATCTTGAACAAAGATTCCCAACTACATGCCCCCACAAACCCTACAAATACTACAGATACATTCATGACCTGTTTATAACATGGACAGAGGGTGAAGGAAACCTAAAACAATTTCAAGAGTCCCTTCATTCAATCCATCAATTAAACTCAAAATGGATTATTCTGCAAACCTAGTAAACTTTCTAGACACAACAGTAACACTGAAAAATGGCAAACTGCACACATCTGTATACAAGAAACCAACAGACAGATGCAGTTACCTCCACATCTCCAGCTTCCATCCCACTCATACCAAACAAGGTTTCATACACAGCCAGGCTATAAGATACCACATCAAATGCTCTGACACTGAAGACAGAAACAGGCACCTCACAACCCTGATTCATTCAGACAGAAGAGATACAAACCAAAGACCATTGCCAGAACTATTACATCTGCACTAAAAGCCCCACACGAGAACACCTACTACAATACAGACAGAGAGAACCTACCACATGCATACCACTAGTGGCCACATACAACCCTACCCTAAAGGGTATACGAAAAATAATCAAAGATCTGCAACCCATGATGGAAGAGGATGTGACATTAAAAGAAATCTTTCCGAAACCTCCCATTCTTGCGTTCCGGCAACCACCAAACCTCAAACAGAAATTAGTCAACAGAAAACTTCACAACGAACTTATTAAAGACACTGATAATGGCACAAAACCATGCAACAACACACATTGCAAACTCTGCAAACATATATGCCAAGATCCCACAGCCAGTCACAAAAATAGAACAATCAATGTTAAAGGATCATACAGCTGCACATCCAGGAATGTAGTGTATATGATTCAGTGCAACAAGTGTGACCAAGGATGATACATTGGGGAAACCAGACAAAAACATCAAGGCAGAATGAATAAGCACAGACACTCTATACTATTCCACGAAGAAGGAAGATACTGCTCTCCAGTGGGACATAATTTCTCACAACCAGATCATCCCATAAATCATTTAAAAATCAAAATCCTCAATGGAATGTTCAGACGCACACAAGAACGTAAAATATTTGAGCACAGAATGATAAGACTGTTTGACACCAAAACAAGTGGACTTAATGCAGACATGGGGTTTCTCACACACTATCATAATAACAAGATATCCTCACGGAAAGAACAGAGCACAGCAATTGCAGTAAGAAGGGGGCTAGATACCGCTATTAAAAATCCTTTATTCCATGGTAGACATCATGGCATGGGATATGTTAAAAGTCTCGAACGCGTTTCGGGCCGTTGCCCTTTGTCAACGAGAATATTTAACAGACTGCGGCTGCCGCAGCTGATATAGGAGTTCCCCTGCCTCCAGCTGATTGATGACGTCACCTGCCATTGGCGCGGGATCGTCAAGGTCGTAGCTACGCGCCTGATATAGGTGTCACTCCCCTTTTCCTCCCCGGCACCAGCGATGAATTCGCAACCTAAAGAGCTCATTGGTTCAGGGTGTGGACCAACCAGATCATACCTTGACGATCCCGCGCCAATGGCAGGTGACGTCATCAATCAGCTGGAGGCAGGGGAACTCCTATATCAGCTGCGGCAGCCGCAGTCTGTTAAATATTCTCGTTGACAAAGGGCGACGGCCCGAAACGCGTTCGAGACTTTTAACATATCCCATGCCATGATGTCTACCATGGAATAAAGGATTTTTAATAGCGGTATCTAGCCCCCTTCTTACTGCAATTGCTGTGCTCCGTTCTTTCCGTGAGGATATCTTGTTGCTGCTTTTCCCAACGTGATGCACGCCGTGGGACTCACTAAACAGGATCTCTCTCTACTGTGAGTACACCCATCCGTTTATTACGGTTTGGGTATTCATTCATTGTTGTCCTTTCTCCAGGGGGATACTACATATTGTGTTACTGGGAGGTCAGAGATTTTTTACTGACACTCACCAATATAACACAGTTCCCCCACATCTTAGGAGATACATTTAGAGACACCTTTACACATATATCTTGCAGAGAGTGGTGTTTCCCTGCTTTCCTCAATTAGAGGCATTATTCTAAATGGACATTTAAAGATTTCCTGCAGCTGAGCACGGTACACTGGGAACGCTGTATCCTAGTATTTACAAACACTATCATAATAAGTTGTAATGGTCCTCCCTGCCATTGTTCCATCCTATACCTTCCCCCAGCATCCCGTTCTCCCTCTGTGCTACTGTGGATGTACAGCCCCCCCCCCACCCCCCATCCCTAATTCTCACCTTCCTTATCTCTGTTTTAACACCCTTCCAGTGCCTCTCTGTTATTTATTCTTCCTTATTCCCCCCCCCATTCCCTGTCTAAGTCGTAGAAACCTTTGTAAATAAGTATTGCTCGACCTGAGGAAGAGAGGAAAACTCTCGAAAGCTTGTCCTATGACATAAATTGTTAGTCCAAATAAAAAATGTATCACCTAATACTGAAGAACTCATTTATTCTGCACTATAGCAACTGGACACTAACATGGCTATATATATATATATATTGTGACATAGTCCAAAGATGTTAGGCAGCTTTCTGCCCCATTTTAGAGCAGAAAGTGCAGGAATAGCTAAAAATGATCCGTTCCACAGCTTCCCATTAACTCAGGCAGCTGGATGGAAAATCCAGAGCACAGATTACAATGGCTCTAGTTCTCCCTCACCTGCTCTTCTAATCACATGCACAGGTATTTAGAGCAGAGATGTTTTGCATTTCACTCTCTCTCCTTGGAGCCTGGGGGCTGGGGGTGTCGCTACTCTCCTGCATCCAGTATCGAGGTTGACGGCCTCTCCACGTATCACAGTACCAGAGGATTTGCCTGGACACCCCAAACAGATAAGACAAACAAATGGTTACTGCTGTTGCTAAAAGACTGTGCTGTATCTTGTGACCCTAAATGAGAGAGCATTGTTTTAAGCTGGGGAACCAGTTTAGTTGGCCAGCAGCTGTTAGAGAGACTGATTTTGATGTGTAGTTAGATCCCTGAAAGGGATAGGATTTTGTTTATATAGTTTGGTTTCTTTTTACTTGAAATAACAGTGTGGGAAATACTGTAACAATGAAATGAGTGAACTGCTGAATGAAAGTATCTGAGTACCTCTAACCTACACATGTTAAAGCTGCAGTACCTTACTTGGATGAAAATAAAGCAGGCAGAAGCCTGAGTTAAGCAGCTTAATACTTTGCATGATCCTGTTTTTGTATTAAATAACCCTAGAAGACTGTGTCGGGAAGAACCCAGACAGACGTCAGCACTACAAAAGAGGGGCGTTTGTCACATATGGTGGAGAATGCGGGCAGACACTAAAGTCTGTGGGTTTGCAAATAAATGCGGGGGTTTAAAATGGCCACCCAGCTGAAGTAAAATACAGATGCTATGAGTGAAGTCTGTTCCACTGTGTATATCAGTTGTGCTTCTAGCGTACACAGAGAATGTGCGAAGTGTGGATGCAATAGCACCCTGAACCCAAACAGAAAACCAAAATGTTTTGCTGAAGATAAAAAAAAAAAAAATTTTTGCATCTAGCAAGTGCTGTTTGTAAAGCTAATGCCTTTTCCTGAAGTGAGTGAATTTGCAGCTAGCAAGTGCTGTATGTAAGTTGCTGAAGTGAGTGAAATTGCAGCTAGCAATTGTCCCTGCCGGGTTTCTAAAATGGCCGACGTGAAATGTTTGTTGTGTAATGTACGTAACCATACAAAACAGTGTCCCTTCAGGCCATACTATGATCACGACCCTGGAGGAGAGCCGTACCTACAGATGAATTTAGTATGCTGGGCCTGTCGTGAAGTAGGTCACATGGAAGATGTGTGCCCCAAAATTTTCAAAGACAAACAGCTGCAAAAGCAAGCAACGCCCTGTGAGTGCAAGCAAGATGTGGAAGCTGATAACAGTGAGTGTGTGCCCAGGACCACTGATATCTCTGGAGCTAATAAAGCAAAAAGAAAGAAAACTGTTCCTCAAGTCACTTGGGAAGTGACCGAGCCACTTGAACCTGCGCTGTCAGGACATGCGTCAGAAAGGCGCCGAGATGAGCAACAGCCCATAGGGCCTGGCGCAATCGTCCCAGGAATGACGACACGCCTAGAGATGACAAAGGCTACTGCTACCACCATAGGCAGAGAGCCAAGCGAATCAAAGAAAACAAGAACTGACTGGAAACTATGCTATGAGATGTCCCAGAAAGATGTGCAAAACTTCATCACAGAGTTGGGGGTTTCTCGGCAAGAGGCTAGCGCGCTTAAAGCAGAGCTGGAACTCTCACGCCATGAGGTCTACTCTCGCAGCACAGAGCTGTGTACATTGAAGAAAACCTATGAGAATACCCTGAGTAATTTAGAGACTGTAAAAAGAGAGAATGTAAGTCTGACACAGAAAAATTCAGACTTGACTGACCAGATCAGTGAAAGTGATGAGAAGCTTCACCAAGCAGAAAAAGTGGAGAAGCAATTGATTCAGGAAAAGTTAGAAATGCAGGAAGCACTGCAGAATACAGAATCAGCGGCGATCCAGGCGACACAAACTGCAGAGCTCCAAAAAATGGAGGCGCTGATGCAAACCCAGAGCAAGCACCAGAAAGAGGTGAAGACCCTGAGGGAGGTCTGGCACGATCAGGTTGAAGAGCTGCAGAAGCAGATGGCTGAGCACGAGATACAGTGCGCCAAGAGAGAGGAGGTGTCCGTCCGTCAGGTGGTTTGCCTGACACTGCGCTATAAAAGCGAGATGGCCGATATCTACAAGCAGCTGGACCACACGGCAAATGAGGGGGCCCGGCTGCAGCTGGAGCTGGACAAGACCCGGAAGGAGCACCTGCAGCTGCAGGTCAAGAATAGAGAAAATGAAACAGAGTTAAACCTCGCTCTGAAACAGATGACGGACATGGGAGAAGCGGCTAAAGTGGTTCAGTCGGGCTATCAATCCTACCTCCTAACCAAGCAAGCTGTACGTTCCTATACGTGTATCTTCAATGCTGTTGCAATATTACGATTTGCTATAAAGATGAAGTTGGAGAAACAGATTCCAAGGCTAAAAGAGACACGGTCACAAAAGGAGACCAGGGAAAGTAAACTCAATGTCCTCACTGATGACAAAGAGGAAGGAGAAAGAATTGACTTTGATTGTGCTGCTGTTATTCCAGAAACAGATAGGCACCCTCCTGAGAATATACTCCCTGATCTGGAATTCAAAAATCCAGATCCTCAATTTCATTTACGTTGTCCAGAAGATTATCAAACTAGTGGACACACCCAGGACAACACAGAAGATGTTTTAGCCAAGTGGGTGGCAGTTCCTGAAAACACAAACTTGTTGACAGATCCTGATGACATGGTTAATATGGACTACGTTTGTACAGAGGCAACTAGGTCTCCAAAACCCAAAGGCCTGGTAATGGCCACAAAAGGGAAATCAAAGATTGAAAAGAAAAAACAACGAAGGTTAACATGGCGCCTGAATAGTTCCATATCTCACCAATCTGGACCACACTGTGGAGCCAAGGAGAATCTGGTCCAAGGGTCTCATCAGAAGCTAAAGAAACAGTCCAGTCATTTGCAGGTTGCAGCGGGCTATGAAATAAAGTCAAAGGATGCAATAGACTGGAAGTCAAAAAAAAAAAAAAAAATGTTTGGGGGAACTGACCGATTTATTTTTTTTATTACACGTGTGGACTATGTCACGGACACTTAACTATGCAAATAAGCATTTTGTCAATATTACAATGTTATATTGGTTCTCTGTGTTGAAAATGTAGCTAAACTACAAATTAATATACAGGGTTGATGGCCCTTAAGATTACAAGGCTGTAGTATAATAGAAAAAATATTGGTAGCTTACAAAAGGGAAAAAAAAAATGCCCTTTTCGGTTGGTAAATTTATAATGAAGTTCATATTCGTATCATGTGAATACTTAATATTGTACTGAGGAGTTAGCTCAAGTATTTCAGGTAGGACGCTCACCCCAGTGAGGTCCATGGCCGCTCACCCCAGTAGGTGTGAGCTGGGGAGGGGGGATATGTGACATAGTCCAAAGATGTTAGGCAGCTTTCTGCCCCATTTTAGAGCAGAAAGTGCAGGAATAGCTAAAAATGATCCGTTCCACAGCTTCCCATTAACTCAGGCAGCTGGATGGAAAATCCAGAGCACAGATTACAATGGCTCTAGTTCTCCCTCACCTGCTCTTCTAATCACATGCACAGGTATTTAGAGCAGAGAGGTTTTGCATTTCACTCTCTCTCCTTGGAGCCTGGGGGCTGGGGGTGTCGCTACTCTCCTGCATCCAGTATCGAGGTTGACGGCCTCTCCACGTATCACAGTACCAGAGGATTTGCCTGGACACCCCAAACAGATAAGACAAACAAATGGTTACTGCTGTTGCTAAAAGACTGTGCTGTATCTTGTGACCCTAAATGAGAGAGCATTGTTTTAAGCTGGGGAACCAGTTTAGTTGGCCAGCAGCTGTTAGAGAGACTGATTTTGATGTGTAGTTAGATCCCTGAAAGGGATAGGATTTTGTTTATATAGTTTGGTTTCTTTTTACTTGAAATAACAGTGTGGGAAATACTGTAACAATGAAATGAGTGAACTGCTGAATGAAAGTATCTGAGTACCTCTAACCTACACATGTTAAAGCTGCAGTACCTTACTTGGATGAAAATAAAGCAGGCAGAAGCCTGAGTTAAGCAGCTTAATACTTTGCATGATCCTGTTTTTGTATTAAATAACCCTAGAAGACTGTGTCGGGAAGAACCCAGACAGACGTCAGCACTACAAAAGAGGGGCGTTTGTCACATATGGTGGAGAATGCGGGCAGACACTAAAGTCTGTGGGTTTGCAAATAAATGCGGGGGTTTAAAATGGCCGCCCAGCTGAAGTAAAATACAGATGCTATGAGTGAAGTCTGTTCCACTGTGTATATCAGTTGTGCTTCTAGCGTACACAGAGAATGTGCGAAGTGTGGATGCAATAGCACCCTGAACCCAAACAGAAAACCAAAATGTTTTGCTGAAGATAAAAAAAAAAAAAATTTTTGCATCTAGCAAGTGCTGTTTGTAAAGCTAATGCCTTTTCCTGAAGTGAGTGAATTTGCAGCTAGCAAGTGCTGTATGTAAGTTGCTGAAGTGAGTGAAATTGCAGCTAGCAATTGTCCCTGCCGGGTTTCTAAAATGGCCGACGTGAAATGTTTGTTGTGTAATGTACGTAACCATACAAAACAGTGTCCCTTCAGGCCATACTATGATCACGACCCTGGAGGAGAGCCGTACCTACAGATGAATTTAGTATGCTGGGCCTGTCGTGAAGTAGGTCACATGGAAGATGTGTGCCCCAAAATTTTCAAAGACAAACAGCTGCAAAAGCAAGCAACGCCCTGTGAGTGCAAGCAAGATGTGGAAGCTGATAACAGTGAGTGTGTGCCCAGGACCACTGATATCTCTGGAGCTAATAAAGCAAAAAGAAAGAAAACTGTTCCTCAAGTCACTTGGGAAGTGACCGAGCCACTTGAACCTGCGCTGTCAGGACATGCGTCAGAAAGGCGCCGAGATGAGCAACAGCCCATAGGGCCTGGCGCAATCGTCCCAGGAATGACGACACGCCTAGAGATGACAAAGGCTACTGCTACCACCATAGGCAGAGAGCCAAGCGAATCAAAGAAAACAAGAACTGACTGGAAACTATGCTATGAGATGTCCCAGAAAGATGTGCAAAACTTCATCACAGAGTTGGGGGTTTCTCGGCAAGAGGCTAGCGCGCTTAAAGCAGAGCTGGAACTCTCACGCCATGAGGTCTACTCTCGCAGCACAGAGCTGTGTACATTGAAGAAAACCTATGAGAATACCCTGAGTAATTTAGAGACTGTAAAAAGAGAGAATGTAAGTCTGACACAGAAAAATTCAGACTTGACTGACCAGATCAGTGAAAGTGATGAGAAGCTTCACCAAGCAGAAAAAGTGGAGAAGCAATTGATTCAGGAAAAGTTAGAAATGCAGGAAGCACTGCAGAATACAGAATCAGCGGCGATCCAGGCGACACAAACTGCAGAGCTCCAAAAAATGGAGGCGCTGATGCAAACCCAGAGCAAGCACCAGAAAGAGGTGAAGACCCTGAGGGAGGTCTGGCACGATCAGGTTGAAGAGCTGCAGAAGCAGATGGCTGAGCGCGAGATACAGTGCGCCAAGAGAGAGGAGGTGTCCGTCCGTCAGGTGGTTTGCCTGACACTGCGCTATAAAAGCGAGATGGCCGATATCTACAAGCAGCTGGACCACACGGCAAATGAGGGGGCCCGGCTGCAGCTGGAGCTGGACAAGACCCGGAAGGAGCACCTGCAGCTGCAGGTCAAGAATAGAGAAAATGAAACAGAGTTAAACCTCGCTCTGAAACAGATGACGGACATGGGAGAAGCGGCTAAAGTGGTTCAGTCGGGCTATCAATCCTACCTCCTAACCAAGCAAGCTGTACGTTCCTATACGTGTATCTTCAATGCTGTTGCAATATTACGATTTGCTATAAAGATGAAGTTGGAGAAAGAGATTCCAAGGCTAAAAGAGACACGGTCACAAAAGGAGACCAGGGAAAGTAAACTCAATGTCCTCACTGATGACAAAGAGGAAGGAGAAAGAATTGACTTTGATTGTGCTGCTGTTTTTCCAGAAACAGATAGGCACCCTCCTGAGAATATACTCCCTGATCTGGAATTCAAAAATCCAGATCCTCAATTTCATTTACGTTGTCCAGAAGATTATCAAACTAGTGGACACACCCAGGACAACACAGAAGATGTTTTAGCCAAGTGGGTGGCAGTTCCTGAAAACACAAACTTGTTGACAGATCCTGATGACATGGTTAATATGGACTACGTTTGTACAGAGGCAACTAGGTCTCCAAAACCCAAAGGCCTGGTAATGGCCACAAAAGGGAAATCAAAGATTGAAAAGAAAAAACAACGAAGGTTAACATGGCGCCTGAATAGTTCCATATCTCACCAATCTGGACCACACTGTGGAGCCAAGGAGAATCTGGTCCAAGGGTCTCATCAGAAGCTAAAGAAACAGTCCAGTCATTTGCAGGTTGCAGCGGGCTATGAAATAAAGTCAAAGGATGCAATAGACTGGAAGTCAAAAAAAAAAAAAAAAAAAAAAATGTTTGGGGGAACTGACCGATTTATTTTTTTTATTACACGTGTGGACTATGTCACGGACACTTAACTATGCAAATAAGCATTTTGTCAATATTACAATGTTATATTGGTTCTCTGTGTTGAAAATGTAGCTAAACTACAAATTAATATACAGGGTTGATGGCCCTTAAGATTACAAGGCTGTAGTATAATAGAAAAAATATTGGTAGCTTACAAAAGGGAAAAAAAAAATGCCCTTTTCGGTTGGTAAATTTATAATGAAGTTCATATTCGTATCATGTGAATACTTAATATTGTACTGAGGAGTTAGCTCAAGTATTTCAGGTAGGACGCTCACCCCAGTGAGGTCCATGGCCGCTCACCCCAGTAGGTGTGAGCTGGGGAGGGGGGATATGTGACATAGTCCAAAGATGTTAGGCAGCTTTCTGCCCCATTTTAGAGCAGAAAGTGCAGGAATAGCTAAAAATGATCCGTTCCACAGCTTCCCATTAACTCAGGCAGCTGGATGGAAAATCCAGAGCACAGATTACAATGGCTCTAGTTCTCCCTCACCTGCTCTTCTAATCACATGCACAGGTATTTAGAGCAGAGAGGTTTTGCATTTCACTCTCTCTCCTTGGAGCCTGGGGGCTGGGGGTGTCGCTACTCTCCTGCATCCAGTATCGAGGTTGACGGCCTCTCCACGTATCACAGTACCAGAGGATTTGCCTGGACACCCCAAACAGATAAGACAAACAAATGGTTACTGCTGTTGCTAAAAGACTGTGCTGTATCTTGTGACCCTAAATGAGAGAGCATTGTTTTAAGCTGGGGAACCAGTTTAGTTGGCCAGCAGCTGTTAGAGAGACTGATTTTGATGTGTAGTTAGATCCCTGAAAGGGATAGGATTTTGTTTATATAGTTTGGTTTCTTTTTACTTGAAATAACAGTGTGGGAAATACTGTAACAATGAAATGAGTGAACTGCTGAATGAAAGTATCTGAGTACCTCTAACCTACACATGTTAAAGCTGCAGTACCTTACTTGGATGAAAATAAAGCAGGCAGAAGCCTGAGTTAAGCAGCTTAATACTTTGCATGATCCTGTTTTTGTATTAAATAACCCTAGAAGACTGTGTCGGGAAGAACCCAGACAGACGTCAGCACTACAAAAGAGGGGCGTTTGTCACAATATATATATATATATATATATATATATATATATATATATATATATATATATATATATATATATATACATTGGGGAAACCAGCCAAAAATTACAAGGAAGAATGAATATTCACAGACACTCTATACTCCATCACGAAGAAGGAAGATACTGCTCACCTGTGGGACATCACTTCTCACAACCAGATCATTCCATAAATGATTTAAAAATCAAAATCCTCAATGGAATGTTTAAAAGCACCCAAGAACGGAAAACATTTGAGCTCAGAATGATAAGACTCTTTGACACCAAAACCAAAGGACTTAATGTGGACATGGGTTTTCTCACACCCTACCAAAATTGTCTGTAATTATCCTGCTTGCCTCTATTCTTATCCACACTTTCTCTCCCCCCCCCCCCCCAGCATCCCTTCCCCTCCCCACCTTTCTTTGACACGGTCCCCTGGCTTCAAACACTTAACACCCGACCTTATCTACAGTAAATATCTGTTTTTTTTTTTTTTTCCTCTCTACACTGTTTTAGCATTGATTCCTGTGTAAATCAGTATTGCTGACCTGAAGAAGAGAGGAGAACTCTCGAAAGCTTGTCCTATGACATAAATTGTTAGTCCAATAAAAAAGGTATCACCTAATACTGAAGAACTCATTTATTCTGCACTATATATATATATATATATATATATATATATATATATATATATATATATATATATATATATATATATATATATATATATATATATATAATGTAACTATATATAAAAGGGACAGCTTTTTTATGGTTAACCAGTAATGCAAAGTTATCTTGGTACAGCTCAGCCCCCTTATAACTCTGTGCTTGGGGTCCAAAGAATCATATTGCGTTATAAGCTGATCGCGTTAGAAATAATGTACAATTTTATGCATTGTACAATAAAGTATTTAAGATACCAACAATCGTGTTGTAAATTATTCATAAATACGAAAATTGGGAGCCACGCTTGCATCGCGTTATAAGCGCATTTGCGTTGTAACGGATCGCGTTATAACGGGGTTGAGCTGTATTTTGCAACACATGCAGCCACCTCAAACTTATCTGAGGAAACCTCAAACATAAATACTTACTCTTTAAACCTGTGTCGCAGATAGTTGGGAGAAAAAGAAAAAAATATATGGTTTAGTAACGTTACTTATACTGTCATTGACATTAACATGACTTTTACCTTTCCTTCAAAATTATTCTGTTAATGAGATTCTAAAAGCCGGAATGTTTAAATGAATACAATTCATGTAATACGCTTTACAAAACCATTAACACTATTGTAGAAGCTACTGTAGTAATAAATTACATTGAAGAAAAGATGTCATTGGATAAGCAGAGTTACTGTAAGTACTGTATAGTGTAGAGCTCAGGCATCTACCAGTGTATGACTTATACTCAAAAAGTCAGTTATTAAGGATAAAGTAATGTTTTTTTTATAATTAGCTGTATGATTCAGCCTACTTGAAGAAAATTAAAGGAGCATTGCTTAACACAAAGTACAATTACATTATTGCTACGTTTTGCATGTGATGTATTTCCATGTTGTATTCATAATACAGGGCATATTCTTTATAATCAGGACTTTGCTTTTACTTGTGCCGTGATTATTATGTTTTAAGCCACTTCCATCCATAAAAGAGTTATTGTCCTTTCCTGTCTTATCAAAGCAGTGCATTCAGCTGTTAATGGCAAATATGCTACATTGAAAAAATATCAAGTGAAAATACAATTAAACCAGCTATTTAATGAAATACATTGCTTACATTTGAACGGAGGGATTGAGCTGGACCGGATTAATGAAAGTATAATCAAAAGAATATAAGCTTTAACTTGTTTTTGTCTTTGATAAAAATCTAATTACATTTTTGAAACCAAAAGTACTGTATTTAGCTGTACAGTATGTCTTGAAATTCCATTAGTATAGCATACCAATTTTTTAAAGATATTCCTGGAATGAACAGATGTTATAAAGTTAAATAATCGGTGATTGGATCACAGTGTACTGTAGCTCTACATACATTTTAATTATAAGATTTAGGATTTGGGGGCATACATTGTTTCTTTCAGACCCATGGTTCTTCATGATAAAACTGAACCACACTAAGGGCATTATATTATTCAATACAGTAGTGTCTAAAATGGCCATTAAGGCAGTTATGACCTTAAAGTCCAACTAAAGTGCTTCAAACAATATAGAATTATTATTAATTTTGACAACTGCACTTTTTGACTTATTTGCATAATTTTTGCAAATATTTAGTTATGACATGAAAGAAATATGTTACTTACTGTCTGTAGCTGACCATAACAATTAAAATTGCAGGCACGCAGCAAAGGATTATAATAATAGCCAGTGCAAGTAGTGCTCCTTCCGTGTATCCTACTGCTTGTGCCTGCTTCTTTACATTAGCCACCACATCTGGGGTACGGATTTCCAAAATACGTCCTCCTTGACCAATGTAATCCTGAAATTCTTTATTAATATCAAGCACTTTCCCATCCACAAATCTGTGTGTACAGAAACAAAAACAATTAGTAACGTGATGCGTCTTATATTATTCAAACTATTTCTCATTTTAATAAAGTACAGTAGACTCTCAAATGAACCAAATATGTTAAACAGAAATTATGGTGTGCATACCTGCTTTGAAACCAATGCAAATAGTTGGGTACTTCCTTAAATAGATTTTGAAAGGCAAAGGGATACATATGAAGACAATAAAAATATAGATTTAGGCACAGACACGGGAGCAGGCATTCCGCACATCTCTTGCCAAGAATTTCCCACCAAACCTTATCCTTTGTTAAATGTTTGTGTTTGAGGTTGTACTTCCAAAAAAAAGAATGAAATATAATTTGTATTGGAGTGTGTGTTCAGGCAGTTTTGTTGCTTCTGTCATGGTGGCTGTTTGATGGGTAAGTGTGGGCTATCCTTGCCCGACACGTCTCCTTGGGTACATTAATTGCCGAGCGGTGGCACTTATTGATGAGTAGACTTGGCTCATTGTCCTATGGGTAACCGGGGCCCATTATCACAGCTGATGATGAGTCATCTGAGCAGCTGGGGCTGTGCGGTGCTTGTGAGTTTTGCGAGCCATGGTTTGAACGTCATTGGCGTTACTGGTTGATGGAGCACTCTGGCAGGTTTTTGGTACTTACTGTTCTGTTAATGGTATTTTAATGAATGCTGTGGCCTTTTCTTGTGTGCAAATTTTATTTGCAGAAATGTTGCAGGAAGGGGTGTCGGGGTTGGGGGGGGATACATAGAAAGCTCTGAGGTCAAGCATTATTCACATAAATGGGGCATAAGGGCCCACAAATCTAAGCAGCCTTTTGTCATAAAACACATTCCGGCGCTGGAAGACACCAAACAGCCCATTGACTTTAAGGTATCTTCCAGCGCTGGGAGGTTCCTTCTACATAATAAATATGGTCCAATGTGTCTTACTGTGATGTAAGGTGTCTTGTAGCTTAGTACTACCCAATAAGTATGGACAAATGTTTCATCAACCAGATGAAATCCAAAGTGATTTTGCTCAATTATTTTCTTTTACAAATGGAATTGGTTTTGAAACACCTTTAATCAAAATCCTACTTGTTCTGTGTCCCAATAAATATTTTAAGATGATAAGTGTTGCTTATTCTAAGTACTGTAGTTATACTGGGTCAATTTGGGAAAGGCCCCTATCATGATAGATAGGGTTTGGCCCGGGATTAAATGGGTTACACCCCATTTGGCCCCCCTCTACTCTCACCTGGGAAGCAAGGGGTTAACTGGACTGTGGTCCAGTAATGTGTTTTTACCTTGCTTCAGCATCCTAATGTATATTCCCCTGTAAAAATTTATTGTTTCTGTTCTAGTGTTGCACCAACACATACACTGGGATTGATGCGGGAGGGCAAGGGTTAATAGTTGAATAGTGATTATAGCCCTTTGTTTAAGTTACCCTCAAAGATGCCTGCCTACTAAGGACTGCAAATGGTCAGGAGAGCGACCAAATGTTTAGGAAGCAGACCCCTGATCAAAGGCTCAGCCACTCTACCTGTTTTCATGAAGCTGGAGTGGTTTGTGAGTATTATAACTCACACTTACAAACCATAGTATCCTGCCAGACACCCCATTTGGTAGACTGGCCGACGCCCCTGATTTAGGAGTGGGGCTACAGAAATGAGTGACCTTATTAAATATAAGAATATTATGAGATGTCCTCGGCTGAACGTGCTAAAAATTACATATGTGTAACCGGTGGACCGAGCCGCAAATAACGATTACTGACACATGATGTCTAGCAGGTCCTAAGAGACAGATATTAATATCTCTCTTAATTTTAGTATTACACGGTAATATTTAGTCTTATTGGGAGCGTCATGCGTGCCGGAATGTATTAATATTTCTCGCGTGCCAGTAAGTATTACTGAACTGAAGTTATGAAGTTATTTAGATAGGAAAAGCAGTTTTTAAACGTCCTTGGGTGGGAGGAAATTTACTCTGAGGGAAACTGTCAACCTCACCACTGATTTATAAGAGGGGCTGGGTTTAGGTTGTGTTCAATGGGAAATAATTGTATAAGAACCAGGCTCAGCCTATGGCTATTGTCTTTCGTGATTTTCAAGATTGCTGTATGAACTGCTAGTCACGATTTCTGACTATTTCATCATTTCCATCTTAAGTGAGTGTCCATATTTTGTCTGTTATTTGTATAATCTGTTGTGTTCACCTTTTTCAAGGAATAAATTACATTTTATCATATCTAAGCCTCGTTCAGTTCAACCCAGTGATATTTGGTGTGTATTATTAATAGCCTGTTACAAAGCTATCGTCACAGCCCCTTTTCTATACTTGCTATTTTTCTGGCTAATACTGTGATACTGAAATGTATGATACATATTCAAATAAAAAATAATTTTGTCAATATATTATACTATTTTACACGCTTTTTGTGACAGAGGATTGTGTTTGAGTTCAGCAGATTTCGTGCTGATTTGTTTTGCACCCTGCGCTGAGGGTGTGGGACCTCAGCACCTACAGAGAACTACATTTCCAAGACTGGTGAGTGCATGTTCTAAATAACTTTTTTATATAGATTATCATTATGGACATAATAGGATAGCAATCTATTTAACCCATTTAGTCCTGGAGGGGCCTGCAATGAAATTCAATCTCCATGGATATAAATCAAATTGAAGGGATTAATCTCATCACGCTATATTAAAATTCAATTTGGCAGTGTCGATTGCCTGCTACTTTCTGAATGCTCTTTGTCTTAACACCAAATTGTAAATTAAAGAGAACATAGATGAAAATTGCATCCCATTGTGTGCCAAATTACCTCATATATTCTATTCCAATACAAATGAGCTCTTATTTAAATTTAGATATATTTTTTCTTATTTCTATATCTTTTAAAGTACTGTCTATATATTAAGTAAATGGGCAAAAATAATATCTGGTGTGTCTACTTGGCATAGAAAATTAATACATATTACGTAATACAGTCAGATACAATTTTATTATACTGTGTTCTTATAATTATTATAATATAATATAACTGTTCCCCTCACCAAATTAATTTTGTAGACTGCATTAGCACATACAGTACATAAACACACACATGTGCTAATTGAATTTGCCATATGCAAAATTATATTTTGTAATATTCCTAATAATACTAATAATGTATGCTGCAGCAATAAATATTAATATACAATATTAATAATATTTTACCTCACACTAGATGTCACTGCGGTGCAGCCAGATATACATAATCCAAAATGTTGATCATGCAGCTTTCTGCAATTACTTCTAATTGCTAAATTACACAATTATGTAAATTGCATTAATACTGAGACACTATAGTATGCAATATATATTGGACATATGTGAACATGCGCAGTCTGATAAATCATAATTACATTTATATATACTAAAAATTACACTACTATTTAAACACTAATAATTACGCACTAATAATAACACTATTTTTGGGGGTATAGAGTCATAATATAATTATTGCCTACATAAAATCTAAACAATTGATCAAATCTCTACCCAAAGAGAAGAATTTAAGATTAGTTTTTATCAGTTTGCTTATTTCCGTGCCCAATGATATTCTGTATTTTTGTAATTTTATTCAACAATATTTCTTGTGTAAATGCACTTGCACTAAGTTAAAAAAAACACTTTCAAGCAAACAAAACATGAATTTTTAGACTATTTCTTGCTTGCATTTCATATAGAATATCTACTATACATGTAGATGCACCGACCATGCTTATCTATTGTATTATATTTCCACCTGGTATATAACATTATTATATGTTTTGTAATATTGTTTTTATTTATTTATGTTCTCTATTATTGGTTTTGTTATTGTTTGTTTTTTCGGAGTGATTAAAGTTAGCGTTGTTCAATGTTATGTCAGCTGACCTTGCCGACCAATAGGAACGGCGCTTCGCCAATGCGACCCGTTTTCTGGACGCATGTTGATGACCTCATTTCAGGCCGATTTGGCGCGATGCTTATGTTTGTTTCCCAACACCTTGATAAAGTCCTATTGGATGAAATGCATACGCTTCCACTACTTAGCTGATAACACAATTTTATTGAATTTTGAGTTGGACCATCTATTTTTGCTCTACTGATGTGGAGGCTGTGCTTCTTTGCTTTAACATATCCAGTTTGCTTCAACACAGCTTTTATTTCACCTGATTTGTACTATTGCAGATGACTAACTGTTTCCATTACTGCAAGCGCACAGGAGAACTACCACTGATCTTACCACGATAAACTGCACTCAGAGGTAAGTCTTACCGTGGTTTCGGATCAATACAATACAGTGAGAAAGAGACATGTGTGTTGAGGTCACTGACACAAGAAGAGAAAATTTGGCTTCATCTACTGTATACAGTATGTCTGTTTTTAACACAAGGCTGTTTATTGTAAAGGATTTTCCTCCCCTAGTCCTAACTACACGTAGCAGCAAAACTTTAAACAAAGTTCTAGTACAGGGATAAAAATTTCAAGCTGTTTTTAACTTATAGAAGTCACTTTATCTTTTTGTTATTAAGTTCTTCAGTGCCTGTAGGGATTAAAATATATTGAGACTCGATGTCCTCTGCCACTGCAAAGCTATGGGGTAAATTCTCTTAAGCCCCAAACTGCTATTTAGGCTGTTTCGATCAAACATCTCTGTTGACGTCAAAGGGGATTTGGGGCCCAAAATTTCCCAAATGGCTGCTTTGGGATATATAGATTTATATACCCCATGAGATAACAAAATAGTTCAGAAATTATTTAAGGAAAGGGTTAATTGTTTGTATTAGTATACTATGTGTTTACCAGACATGACAGAATCATTCTAACAGGTACTTACTTAAAAAGTTCATTTCGTGATATAGCTCGGTTGGTTAGGGGGTCAATAGCATAAATCATTAGGTCACTTTGAGAATAATCCTCTTCTGAGAAACCATCCCCATACCTACGGGCACCGATTGATTCCACCACAACTGCTGCACCAGGGATTTGATCCTGTACGTAACGCTCTAGAATACTGAAATAAAACATATGCTGTATTAAAAAAAATTACATTCACTGTCTTAGAACTAAAAACGTGCAACTTTTTGACCTTCTCATTTAGTAATGTTTTATCTCGAAAGTAGACCATTTCTATTCAACATGCTGTTAATAATTATACACATTATCATACAGAAAGTTTTTTTCCGTGTGGTAATGTCCTAAGCACCATTGTACTTTAATAAATAGCTTCCATAGAATTCACACGCCTATACAAACAATGATATTATTAAACATTTCTAGTTTCAAGGTGGAAAACTATTTTTGAAGAAACCACTTTGTCTTTGACTTTCTTCATATTAAACCTGCTTTAAATTAAACTCAGCAATGCATCTCTTCTTAATTGAAATATGAATCACTAAGTAGCTCCTAATGAAAAAAGTAAAGTTCATGGGTCAAAGTTATTAAGCACTGCTCTGCTACAAGGCGCCTTCAGGCTGTGGAACACACCCTAACGCCCACTCAAGTCAATGAGCTGTAAGGTGTCTTCATTTGCTAAAATGTGTCTTAAGAGTTATATTATTTTTTTGCAGTAATGCTATCAGACCTACAGTATATTCCAAAAAAGATATGACAACATTGACTATTCTTTTAAATTGTAATATACTGTAGTGCAAATTCCTAAGTGTCACTAGTGAAGACAGGCCCTATCTATATTCATAGAAGTAAATAGGAACCGGTGCTTCAAAGGTTAATTAATCCTTGTAATCAATTTAAGCATCCCATGCAACAATTCCAGTGAGTGATCAGCATCCCATAGCAAGGGTTGAGGAACTAGTACCTAGTGCTAACTAGCACATATTTATAGTACACACTGTGTCCCATTCAAAGCTGACATAAAGCATGAATATTGAAATAACTCACTCAGTGAAGTCCATGGTATTCTTCATGAAGTCCAGGATGCAGGTTTCCAACAGAATGCTGATTCTACCCATGAAGTGGACAAGCAAAAATAGAAACGAGGGCAGAGCACTGCCAACAAATTGTAGGAGGCCGGTATAGAAAATATGAAATTATTTATTAATCAAACAGATCATAACAGACCCCTAGATAGCTACACAATGCACCTATGCGTTTCGGCAACACGCCCTTTCTCAACCTTGAGAAAGGGCGTGGTGCCCAAAACGCATAGATGCGTTGTGTAGCTATCTAGGGGTCTCTTATGATCCGTTTGATGAATAAATAATTTCATATTTTTCTATACTGGCCTCCTCCATTGGTTGGCAGTGCTCTGCCCCTGTTTCTATTTTTGCCTATCTATATTCAGTATGCTATCACTTCAGCATACAAAAGGATAATTTGAGTTACAAGTTAAATCTTAAAAATACATGTTTTAGATTTTATAACTTGAAACTATTTTGGGGGTCAGATCAGAATGACCCTGGACTGCTTTATGTGTTGTCTAAAACTGGAGTTGTCTAAGTGCACTTTGAACTTTAAATTGTCAATCAGAGTACTAGAGCTTGACCTGGGGTTATCATTGATGGCCCACTAAAATTAAATGAGTGTACAGTAGCCATGTCTGGTTTTGGCTACTACCCTGCCCTGCCTAACATGTAAATCCTGGTATCAGTGCAGGCAGTATTAGGCCCAATCCAGGTTTTCCCCAGCAGTGAGCAGCTCCCTTGAGTGACAGGGGGGCAGGACAAGGCCTGTGTTCTGCCCAATCCTAGGCTCAGACCTTGGACCCTCCCCCAGGGTACTTAGGGGGCTGTACTTCATAAATTTAGTTAGTGTTGTCTCTCCCCTGAGAGAGACTGGTCCCACATAAGAGGTGTGCAGGTTCGGTGAGGGCTAGAGGACTGGGATTCGGCTACCAGGTAGTCACCCTTCCTGGATGGTTGCATGGCCATTCCCAGCCCTCTCAGGCTAACTGAACGGAGTAGGGTTAACTGTGTAAAGTCTGGTTGCTGCCATTGACTCCAATGGAGGAGAAATGCAGTCTGTATAACATGTGGTTTTAAAATCCAATATTGTTATCTCCGGTTCGGTGGGTCGCAGCGAGCTGAAAATTGGCCACAATGGAGAGTCCCCTCTGGCATGAGAGCATGGCAATTTTTAGCACGCTCGGCCCAACCGAACGGAATATTTTTATATATATATAAAATGTTGTAGGTTTACTATATTTCATGCCTACAGTAAAGCCAGCGAATGTTACAGGCCCATAAGGTATGTTAATGGCCAGAGGGTGACAGTATGTCTACAGGGAAAACCCTGATCAAAGGCTCATCCCCCCAGATTGTATATACAGTACAGGGTGGAGATAGAGCAGGAAATGGCCATTCACATGATGTGCCAGAATTCACACCTCTAGTCGGAGTTTCCCAGTACAGAATCACAAATGGCAGACCTGGAGGCGCCAACCTTTTAGAGTGAGGCTAAGGAAATGGGCCTCTAACTAGAGGAATGTGCACATTTGCTAAACACCTTTCATTAGCACTAACATCCATAATAGCTAACAGAAACAGGGCTGCCGACATGGAGGGATAGTGAGGGAAAGTGCCCCCTGCCTTGCAGCTTTGGGGGCCCCTGGCCACCCTAGACCAGACGTTGGCACTATGTTCTGCAAAAGTTCCCTCCGACACGTGGGTGGGCCTGCATCCCTCCACCTGTCCTACAGGGACTCGTGCTGCATGCTGTCCAACGCAGCTAGAACTACAGGTACTCCAGGCCCTCCCTCCCTGCTGAACTAAATTTCTCACTGACACACCCGGCCATTAGCAGTGGGCACAGGTCAGTAATCTTTCCTAGGCCCCATAAATCCTGTCATTGGTCCTGAACTCATGGGCCCATTATGGCTAAAAAAGCATTTAACACTGTCTTAGTGAGCTTTGATGGTACCCATCAGCACTTAACGATGCGTTAACTTCAGTTAATGCCTTATTAAGTCAATAACAGAGCTTTGTGGGCCTTGGAGTGTATGTTTGCTTCTCAGGCTTATTATCCCAAAATATACAGTACATTTAAAAGAACTTAACTTACTTGTTACACTTATTAGTACTCTAAGCCAGGGGTCTTCAATTATTTTCCAGTAATGTACAATTGGAACAGCTTCTTATTACTGATGAAAACACATAGGGCCTATGCAGTAAGCATTCATAAGCCACTTATCAAGCACGTATCGCCCAAAATGCCTACTGCTATTCAATAAGCGCCGTTAAATGAGCGAAAAAAGGCTGAATCCCCCCAAAAAATTGCTCAAAAAAAAAAACCGCAGAGGGAGTGGTGATAAGCAACTTTTCACCGCTTTTCAGCATGTTCATAAACTCGTGCAATTCTAGTAGCAAAGGTTATCAACGCCTATCGCCGCTCTAGAATGGTGATTTTCTCCCCAAATCCTCACGCCAGAAAAAGTTGACGTGAAGGTGTTGGAAACCTGCTAAGAAGCAGCGAGATGGCACTTAGAAAAAAAAATGCTTTTTTTCTCCGGACCTGATGCTCATTAATATCACCAACTGAGACCCCTGGACACCCGTGGGAACCACCCGAGGGACCCCAGAACCTCGTGGTGACCACCGGGTCTCCCAGATACCCACAGGGACCACCCAGGGAACCCTTATGGGGCTCCCAGACACCGGACACCTGCGAGGACAAACCGGGGACCCCTGCCAGCCTATAGTATCAATCCTGTGTATAAACAATAAAATATGGTTTTATGTGGGGGTACAGGGGGTGGGTTGTGTTTTGGTGGTTATCACTTATTTTAATAAACATTTTATTACTAGTGTATTGTAGCAGGGGGTCCCTGGACCGAAAATCAACGTGGTTCTGCTCCGGAGACCCCCTGCTTATCTACACGAGTTATAAAATGTAAATAAAAAAAATATAAATATATGAGATTTTCACAGGGTCTCTCTCTGAGCAGCTCTCTCAGCAACAACAGATATAACTTGCCTTTTCAGGGAGGCATTCATCACATCGCCAGAAACTGGGCCGTTTTGTGAATTTTGTGAATTTTGCTATCGCAGGTAATCAACGCATTCTGAATACCGTGACAGCAACGCTCATAAAAACGTCAATTTAAATAGCCCGGCGATTTTTTTTAAGAACCTTTAGTGCATAGGCCCCATAATGCTTTAATTTCTTAATAGTATAGTGCACATTGGACAGAGGAAAGCAACCTAGATTCCCCAAATAGTTGACAAAATTAAACTCAAAAGATCCACAGCAATCATTAATGTACTGTATTAAAAAACTCACATTTGGCACATATACCAATCAAGAGTGGGACAGTCCACAGAGCCCTTTGAACTCCCCCCCTCCTACTCTCCATCTCTCTCTCAAGCCTCAGGCCCCAACGACTCCATTGTCTTTCTCCAGGCATTTAAAAGAGTATTTGACGCCCCTGATCGTGTCTCCGCTTCAGCCCTTCGAATTCGACAAGGAATTCGTACCGGTGGGCCAGTATGCCATCGAATTCTGAACCCTTGCTGCAGAGACGGGCTGGAACAATGAAGCTTTGCTGGCAGCATTTTGGCAGGGGCTTTCTGATGGGTTAAAGGATGAGCTAACTTGCCGGGACACTGGAGGAATTAATTAATCTTTGCATCAGAATGGATCTCCGGATGCGATAACTACAGACCGAGCGAAACCGGTTCTCAAGGACCCCTAAATCCGGCTTACCCCCCACTTTCAGACTCCTCTATCTATACCTCTCCCTGAGGAGGAACTGATGCAATTGGATGATACCAAATTACCTGAGCAGGAGAAACCAGGAGATGTGCCAGGGGGCAGTATCTGTATTGCGGGCTCAAAGGTCACCTTGCCTGAAATTTTCCAAAATCGGGAAACGCCAGTGCCCAGTGAAGATCGAGGAATACTCTGTGGGCATTGCTTCAATTCCTCCTCCATCACAACCTTAAAGGCTGCTCCTTCCGGTTTCACCCTCCTGGGGGCCAGCCTCAATTTTCAATCAGGCTTTCGTGGTTTCAGGAGACGCAGGGAAATTAATTGACCCCGCATTCGCGGAACGTCACTCCCTTCCTCTCCGTACTAGGGAGATTCCGTTAACAGTAGTGGCTATTGAAGACCTTTGATACCTGGAATCATCACTCGAGAATAATCTTTTGCAGGTTACGGTTGGGCACTTCACAAAGATTCACTATTTTTCTACATCGTTCGCTCTCCCTTGACCCAAGTGGTTATAGGACTTCCTTGGCTGCAGCACCACAAGACCAAGATCGATTGGGCGACCAATCAAGTGACAGCCTGGGACAGTATTGCCATGGATCTTGTCTTCTGGTGTCTCGCACCATCTCCGCAGTTCGGCTACCTATGGAGACTTCCTTTTCATGCCTTCCAGTTAATTACCAGGAGTTTGCCAATGTACAGTATTTGACAAGAAACAGGAAGATGAGTTTCCACCATACCGACCTTATGACTGTGCTGTCAATCTACTCCCAGGGTCCATCCCTCCTCGAGGCCGCACCCATACCCTTTCGGAACCAGAAACCGAGGGAATACATTTCGGAGAACATTCAGCGTAGGTTTATTCGTAAATCAAGTTCTCCCGCTGGTGCGGATTTCTTCTTCTTGTCCAAAAAAAGATGGTTCTCTCAGGCCATGCATCGACTACAGAGGCCTAAAAAAAATCACCATAAAGAACCGATATATGCTACCCCTCATTCCTGAACTGTTCGACCTCCTACGCAAGGCTACAATATTCACCAAGCTTCGAGGACCCTACAATTTGATCTGAATCAGAGAGGGTGATGAATGGAAACAGCCTTTAATACTTGTGACAGGCATTGTATTGTATTGTATGTCTTTATTAATATAGCGCCATTAATGTACATAGCGCTTCACAGTAGTAATACATGTGGTAATCAAATAAATAACAGATAATATAAATAACAGATCATGGGAATAAGTGCTTTAGACATAAACGTAACATTAAGGAAGAGGAGTCCCTGCCCCGAGGAGCTTACAGTCTAATTGGTAGGTAGGGAGAATGTACAGAGACAGTAGGAGGGAGTTCTGGTAAGTGCGTCTGCAGGGGGCCAAGCTTTATGTATCATGTGTTCAGAATATTCACAGTGCTATTCATATGCTTCTTTATGCAAGTGTGTCTTAAGGTGGGTCTTAAAGGTGGATAGAGAGGGTGCTAGTCGGGTACTGAGGGGAAGGGCATTCCAGAGGTGTGGGGCAGTCAGTGAAAAAGGTTTAAGGCGGGAGAGGGCTTTAGATACAAAGGGGGTAGAAAGAAGACATCCTTGAGCAGAACGCAAGAGTCGGGATGGTGCATAGCGAGAAATTAGGGCTGAGATGTAAGGAGGGGCAGAAGAGTATAAAGCTTTAAAAGTGAGGAGAAGAATGGAGTGTGAGATGAGGGATTTGATCGGAAGCCAGGAGAGGGATTTCATGAGGGGAGATGCTGAGACAGATCTAGGAAAGAGTAGAGTGATTGTGGCAGCAGCATTTAGGATAGATTGTAGGGGAGACAGGTGAGAGGCAGGAAGGCCGGACAGCAGGAGGTTACAGTAATCAAGACGGGAGAGAATGAGGGCCTGAGTCAGAGTTTCAGCACTCGAGCAACAGAGCAAAGGGCGTATCTTTGTTATATTGCGGAGGAAAAAGCGACAAGTTTTAGAAATGTTTTGAATGTGAGGGGTGAATGTGAGAGAGGAGTCGAGTGTGAGATCTAGGCAGCGTGCTTGGGCTACTGGGTGAATGATCGTAGTTCCAACAGTAATGTGGAAGGAGGTAGCAGGGCCAGGTTTGGGAGAAAGTATGAGGAGCTCTGTTTTAGCCATGTTGAGTTTAAGGCGGCGGAGGGCCATCCAGGATGATATAGTAGAGAGACATTCAGAAACTTTGGTTTGTACAGCAGGTGTAAGGTCGGGTGTTGAAAAGTATATTTGTGTGTCGTCAGCATAGAGGTGATATTTAAACCCAAAAGATGTTATTAGGTCACCTAGAGAGAGTGTGTACAGAGAAAAGAGAAGAGGTCCCAGGACAGAGCCATGGGGTACCCCCACAGAGAGATCAATAGAGGAGGAGGAGGTGTTAGCAGAAGAGACACTGAAAGTACGAAGGGAGAGGTAGGATGAGATCCAGGATAGAGCTTTGTTCCGAATACCAAGAGTATGGAGAATATGAAGGAGAAGAGGGTGGTCCACGGTGTCAAATGCTGCAGAGAGGTCGAGTAATATGAGCAGAGTGTAATGACCTCTGTCTTTGGCAGCATGGAGGTCGTCAGTTATTTTAGTGAGGGCTGTTTCCGTGGAGTGAGCAGTGCGGAATTCAGATTGTAGAGGGTCTAGGAGAGAATAGGTGTTGAGAAAAAGGAGCAAGCGAGAGAATACAAGACGTTCAAGGAGTTTAGAGGCAAAAGTCAGGAGGGAGTCAGGAGGGAGGTAGGTCAAGCTTGCTGTTTTTGAGTAATGGTATGACTGTTGCATGTTTGAAGGAGGATGGACAGGTTCCAGAGCAGAGGGAGGAGTAAAAAATGTGTGTGAGCGTAGGGATTATAGTAGGAGCAAGAGGTTTTAGGAGATGGGAGGGAATGGGTGTCTTATGCTCAATATTTGCAATAGGCACAGACTAGCTGTTTTACACCTTTGCCAGTTCTGCCACTTTATTGTTCAGAGTTTAGAGTAGAGAAATGTATGATCATTCTAAAGGATACTTTTTTGCAACTACTGTGTACTCTACTTGAAGAGACTGAGAGTTGTCTGTTACTTAGGGATTGATTTGTGTGAAACTTTTAGAATTACAGTACCAAGCCATAGATAGGTTCACTAATTATTAGTACCTACTAGTATTAGGCACTTAGAGGTAATAGCAACAAGTATATCAAGGTCTCTATTCTCTGCCTGTGAGTGGATTTCCAGACATTACCTCGATTGGCATTTAGCAAGTTAAGTTTAAATATAAAATAATAATAGCCCATGTTCTTGTATAGCTCTACTAGTTTTACATAGCGCTTTACAGACATTTTGCAGGCACAGGTCCTTGCCCCATGGAGCTTACAATCTATGTTTTTTGACGCCTGAGGCACAGGGAGATAAAGTGACTTACCCAAGGTCACAAGGAGTTGACACCGGCAATTGAACCATGTTCCCCTGCTTCATACTCTCAATGCCAGTCAGTGTCTTTACTCACTGAGCCACTCCTTCTCCCATTCATACATTCATTGTCATTAGGGTTTATATTAGCCATGTTACACCTTACTGTAACCCTCACATTTTTAATAGGTTTTTTTAAAGTTTGAGTGCAATAATTATTTGATGTATTAAAATTATTTTTATTTTTATGTGATCTCACCAATATCCTATACATCCAGATATTGGAGTCCAAAACTGTAGACATCATTAACTAGTTTCAACTTTGGTAGTTCTAGGGATACTGGTTAACTGTACAAAGTGATACCTTAGCTGGGACGCTTATTGTTAGCCCACCAGTTCAAATTTGGGTAATTTTAGGAGTGCCCCCATCCAAAGGATATTTCTCTCCTTCCCCTGCCCCATTTCCCCAGAGTTTCTGTTATAACCTTGATTTGTATCAAGATTGATGTTATGAGCGGTAGTGCTGGAGTCACATGTGGACCGCTGTGATGTGCCCAGAACTGCCATAGCGAAAATCTAATAGCAGGATATAACGGGGGTACCAGAGATAGTTAACTCAGTGGTTCAATAATACACCCAAGTGGGTGGTGAACAGCCGATAATACGTGGCTCTATATAAATCAGTGCCTTAGTTGGGATCAAGTGATTGCCAGTATGCAAACACAGTGTCCCTGCAGAGTAACCCGCGGTTGCTTAACGGGAAGAGACTGGGTCAGCACAGGGCTTGTTTTCTCAATAGCTGTGTTATTTTAGCCTCCTGATGGGGCAAAAATGACTTCCAAGTATGGTAATCGGAATGACTAGTGTTCATGCAATACATGTACTTTGGGCCATTTAATACCATGTAACCTATTAAACTCCTAGCTGGGCTAGATCGGGACTAAGAGATTGCCTGAGTATGGCAATCAAAATGTCCCTGCACAGCAAACCAGGAGCAATAGGTAAACTATTTCAACGGCTGTTTGTAAATCGAGAACTAGTCGGAATCGGGTGATTGCCAGTTTTTTCAATCAGTGTCCCTTTATACAGCTCCTTGTCGAGTAGTAAAGGAGGTAACTGAATACGCTTATTGATAGGCAAATTTCATAATAGTATAAGCACCTTAGATTGGGGCAAAATGACTCCCTGGTGTGGTCTACAGATTCCCTATCAATCGAGTCCTATAAGCGATCTGATCGACTAATGTCTAATATAATCTAAAGCTCCTTGCTGTATATAATCAGGACAGGGTTATAGCCTTTGTATGGCCATCACAGTGTCCCTGCACAGCAGACTTGGAGCAACAGAATCAAACTGTTTTGGATACCATTACACTTTGAAGCACGGTGAAAGCCTCATGCTGCATTCACAGGGCTTCTCACATAGAGCTGTGTTTACGGACGCCAGTGTAGGCTGCCTGGTGCAGCTTTTGCATAGTAAAACAGGGTAAGTGGCTATTATTTATCAGAGCGTAAGAGTTTAGCTAGTATATTATGCCACAATCCAATGAAACTCCCAAAAATAGCACAAAATTAAAAGTCTGCAATGTATTAAAAGAACATTGCTTAACATGGACAATAGTTAAAAAAAAGGGTGTGATCTAATCATGATCTCAGATTACTCCCTTATGATGTCATTACGTCAACTGCCGATGTACGTTTTCGCTCTCTTGCTTTGTCAAGGCTGGAAAACAGGTCCAGGTGCAGACTGTCCAGGGGCCACATCAAGGCCCTTCATGGGCTTCATTTGGTCCATGAGGAACCAGTTGAGGAGCTCTGCTCTAAGCCTAAGAGTCAGGTTGTGTGCTCTGTGCGTGTGATCTAGCCATGTCTGAAGTGGTGTTGAACAGACACTCTTGAGACCTCTGTTAACAGCGGTTAGACAAGAGTGATCTGTATGTTAAAACAAAAAAATATAAAGAAATATGGCAAACAAAGCATTCATTTTGTGGAAAGAATTACAAACAACTACAGGACAGTGTAGTAGTAATTAGACCATATAAGGCAAATCATTTCTCATTATCCAGTAGCATGTACAGTATTAATCCTTTTGACATTTATTTAGTTTAGAAAGATTGACAAAAATCATGTCGCTAATGAATGTTTTAGACATCATCATAACGAAAATTAAAGTATTGTATCATAAATAATAGTGATGATTCGCTTGAATCCTATTATTTAATTAGTTTTTTTTTCTTCTGTTCATGAAAAACAGGCAATACATTAGAATTCAATGTGCAGCTAACTGGTTCAGCAATAAAGGGGTTAAAAGCAGTTTACAGACATCAACGGTATAACTACTACAGTACATTTCGTCAATGAATAAAATGAACTCTGTACTAGTAGTCATAGCAATCTTGATGGCCTGTTGGTAAAAATACATTTTGTTCAGATCAATTCAGAAAGAAAAAATGCCTCTGTGGGTTTTGGTCTGTACTTCAGTTTCAGTGGATTTCTTCTTGTAAGTATAATCAGAGAAAGGATGCTTTTATCCAATGATCCTGTATAGCCACTGGAAACCTGGACAACTGGCTAAATAAATAGTAGCACAGCATCAAAAAAAATTGTTTGCGTAATTATTTAAATCATGCTTTAATCGACTGTGTCCCTTGGATTGCGATATTTTCAACCTTCTGTATATTGAAATTTGTAGTAAAAATCATATATAACCTTGCAGTTCACAATTAAGCTTTCTCCCGAGGGGTATGTGGTTCTAGCGCCCTCATCAGCTGTTCCAGAGCCCTCACCATCTCATCCAGCGCCCTCACCAGCTATAGCAGCACTATAACATGCTCTTCCAGCTTTGAGACTGCCTTCTCCACCACCGAGACCTCCTGCTCCAGCACTGAGACCTGCTCTGCCAGATGACCACTATGATGTGGCCATTCTGGCGTATAGCAGCAGCTCCTCAGGATGTAGATGTCAAAATTTGGCACGCACCATCAGTTCTTTTTTATCTCATTCTTCTTTTTATTGATTTTCCAACATTGCCAGTTACATTGACAGATTTCAACACATCGTTAAATTTTTCATATTTAAATTATACTTGAAAGTAAGTCATTTTAGTTTAATATGTATTGCTGAAGTTAAGTTCAGATATACTGTTCTCTTATCTTGAGAACCTGTTTTCTTTCTATTTCCCCACAGGTTGCATCATCTTTGACTGTGCAATCTGCTGCAAGAGACTCGGGGATATATGCACGAAAGCATGACATTCTGTATGTTTTCTGTTCTTCATTTGTCTCAGTTTCAATATTATCTAGGGTCATTAGCTGTTTGAAAAATGTTTTAACCATTTCCAAGTTTGGAGGGTCCCTTTTAACCCTTTATACCATTGTAGCCTTTCTAGCTGCCTGGAGCATAATTTCAGCATCTTTGTGATTCCTGGGTCCCCAGTAATTTATTTCCAACTGTCCATGTTCCCATATAAATCTTAGAGAGGTTCCTCCATGCTTACCACTTTTGTTATGAATATATATATATATATATATATATATATATATATATATATATATATTATATATATATATTTATATATATATATATATATATATTATATATATATTTATATATATATATATTAGCATGTTCTTGTATAGCGCTGCTAGTTGTACGCAGTATATATATATATATATATATATATATATATATATATATATATATATATATATATATATATATATATATATATATATATAGTATATTGATCCAGAGGAAGGCCAACAAACCCCAGTGACATTGTCCAATGTCTCATAAGAGAAACAAAATAAATTCCTTCCTGCCTCCAATAATGGCAATCAGATTTCTTCCTGAATCAACATCGTTCCCATGTTTAGTTATTTGGTATATCCCTGTATATCTTTCCTTTCTAAAAAGATGTCCAACATTTTTTTTTAGATTTCTATTGTATCTGCCATCACAGTCTCCATGGTAATTAATTCCACTTGTTAACTGCCCTTACTGTAAATATTCCTTTCCTTTGTTCCTGGTGAAATCTCGTTTCCTCCCACCTAAAGGTATGACCAGGTGCCACTTGTATTGCTCTTGGGATAAATATTGATTTGTAAAGCTCCTTGTATTGACCCCGAATATATTTGTATAAATGTATTATATCCCCCAAGGGTAGCTTGGAAAGTGGTACATACAGTATATACTATAATAACCCCTTTACCCCTTTGTAGCGCCTAGTGGCCAGCTAGCCATGGGTTGCCACTTAAGCTTCTAAGCGCTTGGCAAATGTCCTTTATCTTTTCAATAGATTACAATAGCATCAGAACTAAACTTTTCGGGTTTAGCACACAAAAAGAAACATTTATTCTTGAAGATAAATACTCCCATTCAAAAATAGTACAAAAATGGCAGTGACATCAAATAAGTTCTAATATCTTCAAACATGGTTGAATCATTATTCTTTTCCTGGTGTTAACACTCTGTCTGATCTTGCTAGTGTGATGTTAAACCTGGCTCCTCCTCTCTCCTGGTGTAATCCTCCTCTTTGCTTCTTGGTGCAATCACTCTCTTGCAATCACTCTCTTCTAACTAACTACTCTTCTAACTAACTAAACACTGCCAGATATTTATCCAGACAAAATTACCTAGTCAGTCTTCCTATTACTAATTATATTACCAGATAAGGTATCTACATGTGTCCTACAGCTTAAAACTAATATCATAGCTGATAAGGAACTGCCCATCCTCCATAAAAGGAAAATAATCTTATATTTGTCTGAAATGATTACCTCAGAGTATCATTCGTTATCAATAGCAACTGTCTTTCCATGGTCATTCAAATGTTACCTGCAGGGCCCTTCTTGCTCAAACAACCCAACACAGCTGCAATCCCATTATAACTTTTAACCCATCCTAATGTAACTGAATCTACAGAGAACACCAATTCACCACAAGAACAATTCAAGTATGTATTAGAAAACAATTGTTGTAAATGTGAACAATATCATATGTGTGGCATCCTGTTTTTACACACCGGATTCAAACCTAATTACAATATAATAATGTTACTGAACTGGAGTTCTTACAGGGCTACTAAAGGGAACATTTACAGGTACAGATGTAGCCAGCCTCACTGTTCGTGGTGCCATTGGAACCCAAGTTCCAGATCCCCTGACTTCCCCAAGAGGCGAGAAATCCTGTCTGGGGCTATATTCGACAGAACGGAACCCCGTGCAACCATGGCTTTTACTGTCCCCGGAGCCCTGGGCTTTGCTTCCCGCGGTTCTGGGGACAGTAAGTCTAGCTACATGCAAAGGAACTTTTATGTAATATTGTAGGTATTTCCTGTCTTATACAGTAAGTGATACAGTACTTTACACTAAGTTTAGGTATGATAAGGTACAGTTATTTTCCAGTATTAATCTTAACAGAGCTTAGCGAAAGGGTATGTTTATGATAATGGATCATTTGCATATCATTTTTAGTAACGTCCATAATAATTAATGAGGTTAACCGGAGTAAAATTGTGATAACATTATGTTATTCAGTTTAGTGGATACAAAGTTACTATTAACATAACAATAACATAGGTTAATGTCATGTTAAATAGCCTAAAGGAGCTTAGTGAATCTGGGCATTAGTCATACATTACCACTGTGTCTCCATACTATGTAATGTTATATTTGCACAATATTTAACAATATATCTTAGCATGTCACACCACTATGGCAATGCAGCAGGCCACATCTGTACATTACTACTCTGTAAATAAAACAAATGATGCTTTAAAAGATTCAGTATTATATGTTAGGGCCCAGGCTGCACCTTAACTACAGTATTCTGCTTGTAAAGCATTGTCATTTTTAACAATCCCCCAAAACATTGCTGATATTAATAATAGGCTTAGGGGCAAGGGACTTATTGCAGAAAGCCACTATTCTGCCAGTAACAGAGCTGCATTAATTAATTAATTATGGTTAGCCACTCTGATTAATTTATTTTTAAGATCAAACATTACAATTTGAACATTACCATTTCCTAAAACATGGAAATATTTTCACAATCCTTAGTGTATTAGATTTATGGTTAGCCACTCTGATTAATTTATTTTTAAGATCAAACATTTTGTCATAAATATTTTAATCCAAATGGTGCTGATATTAGAGCAGTGGTTTTCAGGCTACATGGGGATTAATAGGCATTAATTTCCTTAAATCTTAAGTCTCCGTCTTACCCAATCCTGCATACCTTATTGATTGGGTTTCTGACAACCTTATCAAGGTTGAAAATGCTGCTAATAGTACTGTATTAAGCATTGTTTTTTCCCATTCTACAGCAAGTGCTTAAATTTACCGCGTGTCACAATTCCACAGAGAACCTCTTTGTTGAAATCATTATTTGAGTTGAAGAATAAATAATGTCAATTGCATGTGACTATGACAAATAGCTTCACTGGATGTATCTGACTTTGATTGATGTTCTAAGAAATTATTAGATATAGGTGACAATAATAGATTTTCCTGTATAATAAAACAAGCAATAAATATAACATGGTTACTATAGTTTGTCTTGACACTTATTCAGTGCTAAAACATAAAAAGCAAGAGGAAGAAAAAAATGAAGTCATTGTCACTAGCTACAATTTCCTAAAACATGGAAATATTTTCACAATCCTTAGTGTATTAGATTTGGGGAGTAAATGTAACCTAGTAAATGGCATCACATGGATGCATGATATTTTGATTAAACTCATCAAAACTTGTCATTTGTGATTAAATCACATTTGTTTTCTATGACAGGTAATGTAACGTGTTTTTCTGTTGCTTTCTAGAAGCTCCAGAAGCTCCTACAGCAGGTATTATCTATTAGATGCAAAGATGACTTTAGTCAGTTTTATTAGTAGTTAAGGATTACCAAACCATTGTTCTTCAATTTGTAAACGACATTCCTTTACTGAGGTTTAACTTTTAATTTTACAGATTGCTATAGTGAAGGCAATAGACTAAAATGTGCCATGAAGGAGGTAAGATTTTGATTATGTTAAGGTATTTTCACTGGGAAAATCTATATTGATTGACTTTTTACCATGCCATTCCTAATATACTTTAACTATGTACGTTTGAATACTCTTCTGAATAAGATTTTCTTTAATAGGCTTCATAATTGTAATTTATGTTTCACCAAGGGAAGCCATGAAAAGTTTGGTGCTCCTTGAATCCTGGCAAAATCAATAATGTGGTTAAAGAACATATCATTGAGAATATAAATGGAGGGTAGGAGCTGTAAAGAAAGTTATATGAAAGATTTGTCTTTCTTTCTACCATACCTACTTAAGCTAGCATTATGTACTGTATATGAAGTTCATTGCTTATACTTCTTATTGTATTATATACTGTGTTAGTCCTAAAAAAATTAAGTGCTGAACTCTATTTTCCCCACATCCTGCTCCTTCCTAACATGCTACACACCTCACCTGCTTCTTCCTAACATGCTACACGCCTCACCTGCTCCTTCCTAACATGCTACACGCCTCACCTGCTTCTTCCTAACATGCTACACGCCTCATCTGCTTCTTCCTAACATGCTACACTACTCACCTGCTTCTTCTTAACATGCTACACGCCTCATCTGCTTCTTCCTAACATGCTACACTACTCACCTGCTTCTTCCTAACATGCTACATGGCTCATCTGCTTCTTCCTAACATGCTACACGCCTCACCTGCATCTTCCTACCATGCTCCCCTCTCGCCCGTCACTTTTACTCTCCCACCCTCCTCTCTTTTTCTCACGTCCTCTTACTTTCTTACCTCACCCTCCCTCCCACCTCCTCTGTTACTCCCTCCCTCTTTTAGCCTCCACCCACCTCCACCCCTCCATTTTAACTCTCTAACACCCCCTGTCATTTTTAACTCTCTTACACCCTGCCTTTATTTTACTCTCTTTCACTCCCCCTGTTTTTACTCTCTCACACCCCCACAGTGGCCGATATCGGAAGTTGAGCCTGAATTTCAGCTTGCCCTACTTTGCGGGTTCAGACTGCCGGGGCAGGCCCCTATGCCGGTGAGCAGGTCACTGACAAGGTCATCCCCACGTTCCCCAGGTAGTGCCTGAGAAAGGATTCAGCTGCAGAACTGCTGGAACACTGGTCCAGCTGTTAAAATAAGTGCCAGAACAGCGTTTTGTTGCGTTCCTGCTCCACTATAGCATAGTTTATATACAACTTTAGTGTGTAATATATTAATTAAAGGAAAACAGAAGGTATGATAGGTGTAAAGCATTGAACAAACTATGATGTGTGGTTATTGAGAATTGCCTGTGGGGACCATCCTGCTTTCAGCCGGATCCTCATGGGATGGAGGCGCTGCACCATGAGAAGGAGAAAGCCTGCCCTGTTGCTGCTCCCATACAACAACCTCAGAGCAACTCAGACCTCCTGTACCAAGCAGGTGAGCTACAGCACTGGGGAAACACCCATGTAGTGGTCAGATCTCCGGTGGCAGCAGGGTATAGGTGCTACATTTGGAGGCGCTGATGATATTGAGCAACAGGGGCAGTAAAGTATGGCTGGGCAACATGCTGCAAGAGAAGTGAATGGGGGTACTCACTGTATCCAGGCCAGAGCATTCCCAGTTGTTTGCTAGTGGGGTACCCTCATAAGGTACCCGCTCAAGATGCAAACCACACCCTCTCCCGAATGAGAGGTGTCTGACCAACACTGTATCAAGGCCATCCATTTACTTTGTCCAGGACATTATGCAGAATCTGAGAGGTGTCTGAACCACTCTTTATCAGTGCCAGGTCCCTTCCACTTCCAAAGGCAGAGGTGCATGAAAAACAATGTATTATGCCAGGTGCCGCAGATGAGTATGCTTCTCGGTTATATGACTTGCACGATAGCACCCAACTTTGGACTATCTATCGGGTACCTTTACTGTTCTACGTACAAAGGCTGAGATGTGACTGACCATCAAGATATCAGCCGACGGCATACTGCAGCACATGCCCGAGGGCGATATGACTGGCAAGACGCCCCCCCCCCTCCTGTGATGGGACTGCAGTGTGTGCGCCAATACTATGGGCTAGATCCACAAGTGGGATAGGATTCTCAACCGGGGATATGTCTTGAAAGATAGCACCCCCACATTGGGACTATTCGCTAGCAGTTGGGGAGGATTATTGTGCCTGTGGAGTATGCAAGCCGGTGCGGGCACTTGAAAATGTGCTGCCCCCCCCCAAGATGGAACTAGTTGCAGGCACTGAGGAGGAGAGTTCAGTGTCCCTGAGGAGGATCCTGGAGTCTAACCGCGGTTCGTGGCGAACACCAGAGGGACCACGTGGTGAGTTGCAAGATGCAAGCTCATAATTGCAAAATATCTGGAATTGGCGCCAAAGTCCGTAGTCGTTGCACCCCTCTATTCTGACTGGGACTCTTGATTTTCACCAGAGGCAGGAGAAGAAGAGCCAATGGCTCAGTGAGGGGTGTGACCGGATGTGAAGCCCAACAAAGCTCAGATGCACGTGTTGCTCAGTGCAGAGAGACTTACCTAAACTGTCCCCACTTCTACCATCATGGATAAGCTCCCCTTCCAGCGATGTGCGCTGCGCAGAGGCATCCTAATGCTTCATTACTATTACAAGATCCATGTGATAAAACCGAGATTAAATAAATGAAAGTTCTGCAGAGAATCCTCTTTGAATGTATAGAGGCAGTGATAGTGTATTCATTAGACTGCAACTAATTGGTCTGCAGATACTTTCAAAAGTGCAACAATTAAATAAGAGTTGCAAAGGCAACTTATGTAAAAAATGTGAATCTTATAATGATCACTCTCCTTAAGTAAGAGAGTGACTGTGTTCGTGATCTCCAAAAAGTATTTTATCTCTCTGCCAGTGGCTGCCTCTGTGGGCCCACAACTTCATTAGCTTGCTAGACTGTTATCAAATATTAAGGTTGTTGCTGGAGCTGTTGTATTTAGACTACAACCTGGGTTGAAGTTACGCCACTAGACTGATGACCATGACATCATCATCACCCGACATACATTTCGTTCTACACGAACATCTTCTGGTCAACCAGAATTCGAATATGATTATAGCGACACGTTATTTCCATAGGAAAGGATAATCGGTATCCACTGGTCAAAATCGCAAATACATTTATTTTGCAGCCCCACATGGTTATTTCTAATTACTACAGAGAAGTTAATATTTACTGATCTTGTAAGAAACTCAAAATGGTAGCTTAGGCAGTTTTTTAGTGTTTGTTCCTCCATTTCTAAATTCAGAACAGTATTTCATTGCAGTTTGATACCTAGCGGGCTTTCTCTCTGCCAAATCAACAGTGAAACAACAATGACAGTTTCTGTATGAGCTTCAGGTAATGCAAGTCTAAATCATAACATTCCACAATCTCATATTTTCACCTCTATAGAATTGTAAAATTGAACCCAATGAGCGCCAATACCAAAATACAAAAAAATATTATGTCACATGCATTAAGGGCTATAGTTAATATGCAATATTATGCCATAAGACACCTTGAGACATATTTACTAATCAGTCTTGTGCCACAAATAACTTCCTAGCACTGGAAGACGCCTTACTGGAAGACTGCTTAGCAAATATGGGCCCTTATGTCTCCTTCGCTTGAATGGGTCATACAATGTCTTACAATGCCAGAAGTTGCACTACTTACTAACATGTCTCTAAATCTTTAGGCATCAGAACAATTATTTATTACTAGAGAGCCCATATATATATTTTAATTTCTTATGTCTGTTCTCATGCTGGAAGTACAAGGATGTTTCTTGCTTCTGTCTCCTTGCTCTCTCTTTTTTCTCCCTTCTTCACCTGCCACTTATAACAGGAGTAGTGTACAGTAGGTTGCATTATGCTTTTGCAAAAGAAATGCAAGGCAGAGGATTTTGAATGAACTCTCTAAAATTACCAGTAATTACAAATGATACAACAAATGATTTTCAATAGCCAAAGGAAAAAACAATACAGTGTATCTTAATATTTTTTTCAAGTTTGTATAGTTTCTATAGGGTTCATACTGTATGCATTGTTTTCATTCAGGAAAAAAGGGTTCCAAATACGCAGTCTCATCAGGGTATACAGGGAAAAAGGAAAAAGGCACACAATAGTGTAATACTGTATGATGCAATTTGAGCAAAGAAGGTATTGCTATGAAGTCAAGCAGGCATTTCGGTTACAAAGTTTAACCACACTGATGTTGTAGATTCTCCGTTAACAGGACACCTCTGGCAATGCACACCGTCTCCAGCAGTAGGACTCGCAGTATTGTACAGGGTCACCGGTAACAGGATATTCTCAATGGAACAGATAAAAACCACAGATAGTGTTTACTGTATAGATGGGTATTAATAGAGTGGTAAAGCAGAATATGCACTCACATTTTATGTGAAAGTGTAAAGACTTATGGTTGTTAAAGTAACCAATTTATAAGGGTGGTTCTGGAATAACAGGATAATCCCAAAAAAGGAAAAGGATGCAGGAAAAAAGGAAAAAATCTTTATAATATAAAAACAAAAAGCAGTAAAGCAATCAGATATCCAAAGGGAGCCACACTAAAGCAGCTGTGGTTAAACTTAGTAACCGAAATGCCCGCTTGACTTCATAAAATGTGAGTGCAATTCCTTCTTTGCTCAAATTGCATCATACAGTATTACACTATTGTGTGCCTTTTTCCTTTTTCCCTATATACCCTGATGAGACTGTGCGCATTTGGAACCCTTTTTTCCTCAACTACTCAAGTGGCCTAGAACGAACCCATTTGTTATCCGGTGCGGCACCCATCAAAGAAACCCCTAATTCTGAACTATATCGTATCCTTTTAACTCACAGTTCTTTTTGCGCTTGTTTCTTTCCCATTGTTTTCATTCATAATTTATAAAATATTTTACCAGGAATAATACATTTTCATGTATGTCGTGGCTGGGCGGAAAGTAACTTTGAGAACATTACAATTTACAGTAACAGAGATGTTTAGAGTAGGAAACAGACAGGAATCGGGTTTGAGGGACTTGGGTAAATTGTTCCAGCAGGGGGGTAAGCGATATGAGAAGGAAAAGCGACCAGATTCTTTATTGAACCTTGTGATTATAAGCAGGTTTCTGGAGACTGATCTAAGGAGATAAGTACCATGTGCAGTGGCGGTGAGAAGCCATCTTAGTTAATTGAGTAATTTGTCCAGAAAGTACTTGAAGGTGAGACAGGAAAGATGTATGTTGGGTCTGGACTCAATTGACACCCAACCTAGTTCAGTTAACATATCATAATGGTGGGTGATGAAGTTACATAATAAAACAAAATATGCATATTGAGTTGTGAAAGAATGTCAAGTTTGCTGAGGTAAATATGTAGTGCTGTACCATACACGATATCCTCATAGATAATAATTGGCATTAGTATCTGTTGTGCCATGCACTTTTTGACCAAGGGGCTTAGGCAGGATTTATTTCTATTTCCAATTTGGAACAGATTTCGAATGTCAATTTGGCAATATTCAAACCAAATGTTAAACAGCAGTCAAGCTACATACCTATAGTAAATATTGAAAGCTAGTAAATGAGGCAAGATTAGTGTTAGAGTTCGTTCTAATCAGCAATTCCATCGTGGGAAGCTTACAAAATGTAGCCTTAGTCCCCAGTACCAATAATTACTGTTTTGTCAGTGTTTCAAAATATATTATGGAGAACACATTTAAAATATTGATGAGATGGTATCTAACCAATTCTCAGATGAGGAGGATATTAGCTGCAGCCTCAGGTCGGTGTCGAAGTTACGGAGGATTCTCAGACATAATGATGCACATTTGGTGCTCATGCCCTGTAATTACCAACTATTGGATTGAAGTCTAAATACTTTTTCAGATGTTCTGGTGATACCAGTCCCCTTAGAACCTTATCTTTCTTTACTTAGTAAACCTCTCCTGGGAATTACCACATCTATTACATTTAGGCTTCTTATACACTTTTAAACAGCTGCCAGATGTATAGTATACTACAGGGGAGCACAATCGTTTTCCCTGTACCTCCCTGCCGGCTGTTCCCCTCTCTCCGTGCCCCCCCCCCCTTACCTTGGCTCCGGCATCTGAGCATCCTGACATCAGTTTGTAGAGGCCTTTGCCACTTCTCTGGCACTTATTTTAAGTGCCTTCGGGAAGTGCACGTGGCCTCTGTAAACCCCGCCCCCTGCAGACAATCTTGCTTCACCCAGTTTGCGCACCACTGGTATTCTAGATGCTTTCTGGAAGAAATCAGATGCTCGTCACCCCACCCCCTACCTCCCGATGCCCTCTTACAATGTATATGGTAGGGGTGCACAAACTTTGCTTGCTGCGCCCCCTGCCTGCTCTCTTCCAATCTCGCACACCCCTTAACTCAGTGCGGCAACACATGACATTGCGGGGTCGTGTGACATCATATCACGTGACCCGCAGCATAATTTGACGTCATGTTCCCATGGCAACACGGAACAAATGACGCTGTGGGGTCATGTGGCGTGATGTCACATGACCTTGCAACATCATTTGATGCTACGTTGCCATGTGGACGTTTCCTGAGCTGGCTGAATCTCGGTAAGTAGAGGTTACAGAGGCCTCGTGTGGTCCCCCGGCATTTAATTTAATTGCCTTGGGGAAGAGCGCGGTACCTCTGAAACTGCCCGCGCACCCACCCTAAAAAAATTGGCACCCCCAGTTTGCACACCCCTGGTATATGGGACCTTATGCGGATACAAAAGCTTATGCATTCAAGTACTAATTCAATGGAAAACAGATGTCTAATCTGGGCTCCATGGATAGAATTTCTTAAAAATTAATACACTTCTTAACTAATAAGGTATATTTGATGTTCATTCTCCTTTGTTTGAACTCTGACCTGGAAAAGAATAAGGGTTTGCTTAGTTTGTACTCAGTTGTTTATCTTCTTTTTGTATTTCTGTGTCTCTCTTCTTTCCTTTCCTCTTTCCAATGTATTTCTCTAGATGTCTATTCCCAATGTATATTATGATGCTTATGTATTGAATGAATTGGAATGCCTTTCCTTAATCCTATTGCATAATACCTTGTGTCTGTAAAAATCTTATATTAACAATATTATTGAAAACCAATGGAAAAAAAAGAGTTTGTTCTGGGTGAACCAGTTTTCAACCTTTGAAAAATCAGATTGCAGTACATTTTCAAGGTCAGAGTCACGATTTCCTTCCACATTACTCATCATAGACCTGTAGGGGTACACGCAGGAGTTAAGTTCAGAACCAGGACCAGTAAGAACTACAAAAGTCCATGAGGCCAGCGGCCATCTTAGGTTCGGTATAAAACCCCACCAAATCTACACCTAACATTTAGTGCTTGGTCTTTCCCTGTTCTCTTTCATCAGGCTTTTAGTTCTGCAGATCTTCAGGTACCTACAGTATTTGTTTTTTGTCTTGTATTTCTATTGCACTTATTGCCCCCTGCTTTTTTGTATGTCCCCTGCTACCATTGCTTTCACATGTAGCACTGCAGTCCTAGCAGCTAACTTAAGTTTGACTTGTATTCCCTGTGCACTTATTGCCACCTGCGTACCTTTGCACATTTTGTAGACTCCATTTTGTTTTACCACAGTCATTACTTTAGTACCCTATCAGTTTTTACTTATTTCAGTCCCCTTTTATGGGTTTCCATATTACTTCTGAGGGTTCCATACATCCTGGTTGTCGTGATTCTGGGGCTGCATGCATATACAGTAGGATTATATCCACAGCATAAAGATGCAGCGGCCGTTATCCGACCATTTCTCAAATTGGTTTTCGAGATCTCCCCAAAATCCTTTCAACATTTATCGCTGCAGACGAATGGTCCATTGAATTAACACAGCAGGGTTCACTGCTGTGTTAATCCTACCGTGGTCTACTGGCCTGTAAGAGACGCACAGTAAGAGGCTGAATCAGTCACTGTAACTGCGCGTCTATAACAGGCGATCGCGGGAGTTTTATTTAATTTTAAACACTACAATATTGTAGCAGGGGTCTCCGGAGCTGAACCGCATTGATTTCAGGTCCAGGGACCCCCTACTTCCCGAATTACAGGCCCCGTTATGGGGTGCCGGTATACCCTCCATTTTAAAATCCTGTGAGTCACGTGACCGAGGGATCTCAACAAAGAACAGTGATACCGGCAGTCGGATAATGGCCGCTGCATCTGTACATATGCAAAGAGAAGTTATCTTACAAACTGTGGGCTGGTAATTTATAAAGACAGAACATTTAAGGGCCCAAGAACAAAGCATTGGGCACCCCACAGGCAATATCCAATTGGTTAGAGTTGAAACCTGAGATAGACACACATTGGGATCTTCCTCATAAATAAGAGTTAAACCAGTTTAGAGCATGTGTTTCAATACCAGAGTAATTTAGCTTATTTAACATAGAAGTGTGGTCAACAGTATCAAAAGCCTTGGCATAATCTAGGAATAATGCACCAATCAACCGACCATACAAAAAGTATGTATGTTAGGTAGCACTCAACACTATAGTGAACATATAAATTTGTTGATTCGTAGGACTATTGCAGACCAGCCCAGGAGAGCCACATATGTTTACCAGAGCAGAGGATTCGTATTTTGCCGTATTTGCTTTTCTTTTCTTCATTTATTTACTTAAATCTGTCTGATGCTTAGTCATGCCTCTACTAGATATAGTGCAGTTTACACTATCTGTTAACTAGCCACTAACCTTTTAGAAATGATTGTGCAGTGTTGTCCACCTACTTAAAGTCAAATAGGATAGGTTGACTTTTGTGCCTAGATCAGGTCTATCTGAACAGTATATTACACTCTCTCGGTGTTGTCTATTGAGAGATATTTGGTTGGAGGTGTATAAATTAGGGAAGTACCACAGACTGATTTCATCTGTGGGAAAGGGGCTTGAAGAAGGGGTGTCTGAGGCCCCGAAACGTTGCTACCCTATTATTGTATCGCCCTAGTCTTTACGTGTATTGTACGTTTTCCCCCCCCCTTTTTTTGTCTTTTATTGTTATTCATCCCCCTTTTCCCCTCAACCCCTCCTTTCCCTCCATGTTGTTTTTTTCTCTCCATGAGATGTAGTCTCTAGACCCTGCATTTTGGTTCATTGTACATCTGCTAATATTTTTTTCAAATATATCTTTGACTTATTCAAACTGACATTTGTCCATTGTTTCTATTTGCGTGCTGGGGCCCTATGTATATATTTCAATCAACTGATCATGTTCCATTCCACATTGAATCTCATTGCAAATTGTTAAAAGGTCGTTATTGTAGAGTGACTTGGTCAGAAGCCTGTTTGGATTTGAGAGGTAGAAGAGAGATACCAGAATGTCTATAGACAATGGAGCATATTCTAGTAGCTGCAAGTTGTGCAAATCCATGCGGAAAGAGTCCTTTCTAGCATGTCCAAACCATGCAGAAAAGGGCTACAATACACACAAAACAAAAAATAAAAATTTAAATACCTTCTTAACAACCCCTGTGACCCTGCAGGTGAAACCCATCCCATCTCCGTACCTCTCTTTCTTACCTACTGGCAAATCACGTTCTAACATAATGACGCACTGACATAATAATGCCAGTCATCCATAACCTGACAACAGGACAACAAACCGACTGATGGAGTTCCCAGTATTGTGGTGTCTAATGGAGAATGGATATAACCACATCCTAGTGAGTTCCCGGGTGCAGAAAATTGCTCTTAGATATCCACCTCTAGTTCCCCTAGTTTCCCTAGAGAGTTGGGATGCAGCAAAATATGAGAAAGGATTAGGTACCGCAAAACCACTTGGTTTGATAGATATTTGCAGGATGGACTGTTTAACTCTCTGACATGATCGGAGACTGAAACTGACAGAGTTCGGAATAAATACCTATTCCTGGTAGGACATTCATTTTAATTTAGATAATTTTCACAATCCAAGAAATATTGTATTTGCTCCATGCCTCTAAATCGTTTTGAGCATTTTAATGAGCTGAGGCAAGATGGATTGGTACATTGACAAGAATGTCTTTGTCATAGCAAACCCCTAGACTGATTTCCAGACACACTCTAGTTACCTAGGGAGGTTCGTAATGAAGGCAATGGATTTTTAATGGTTAATTTTGAAGCCTGATATTTTCCCAAATTTTCCAAGGACCTGAAAAAAGTTTGGCAAGGACATAATTGGTCTTGTGAGGGTTAACATTAGGGCCTCATTCAGAGAGGGTTGATAAAAAATATTGCCAGGGAATTTAAAATGACTGTTTTTTGGGCGTTGCTATCACGGTATTCAGAAAGGCTTGATTACCAGTGATAGCAAAATTCCCAAACCGGACGAGTTGCTGCCAGCGATAGCATCAACCCTCTGAAAAGGCCTAAACCGGCGATTCATTTCTGCTGCAGAGAGAGCGGCTCTGAGAGAGCCGCCTCTCCCAGCTGAAATGTCGCCCGAAAATTATTTATTTAAATATACATTTCTTTAATAGTGTAGAGGGGCAGGGGGTCTCCGGAGCTGAACCACGTTGGTTTTATGTCCGGGTACCCCCTGCTTCCCGAGATACAGGCACCTTTATGGGGTGCAGGTATCTCCTATGCAAGGAAATGTCCCGGTCACGTGACATGAGACATTTCAATGCAGAGGGATACCGGCACCCCATAAAGGGGCCTGTATCTCGGGAAGCAGGGGGTCCCTGGACCTGAGACCAACTTGGTTCAGCTCCGGAGACCCCGGGCACATCTAAACTATTAAAGAAATGTATATCAATAAATATTTTAATAAACATCAATCATCAATACACGCCCCCCCCCCCCCTCCGCCCAAACCCATACAGTACAGTAATGGGCCAAATAACTATTATCCAGATATTGGATAATAGATTATTTGCCCATTATTAATCACTGCATTAGCATACAAATATAAAGTAAATAAATTCAGTTATACTTACCACAACGGCAGGTCCCTCTGTCCTCCGTAGCAAGAAAGCATATACAGTATATACATAATAAAGACATTCTAATGGCCCCTAACCCCTTTATCACCTGAGCAGTTACTAACCGCTGTAGTCATTAAGGGGTTAACCCACCCAGACCCGATACCAACCCGGGAGGCCTAAGCACCCACCCCTGACTGACTATACCCACCCTATACCCATTGAGTAGTATAGTGGTACATCATACCCATATAAAAATAATATGGGCATGATAAGCCTCTATAGCACTCAATGGGCACCCTAATTACAATACATTAATACACAAGACACACAAAAATAAATTAAAACTATCTCTGAAGTAACCATAAAACACATTAGCTAACATAATATAACATTAAGTACAAGCGAACACCAATCGCAAACCTTTTATGACATTAAGCATGAACAAACAAACAATCACATCCACATAATAAACTGCAATGAAATAAAGCAAATGCAATAACAAGCGAGAAATGCCCCCCAAATATTGTCATAATAATGTATTAATCTGTACCTTAAAGAGGTACCGATTAATATATTATCAGTCAATGTGCCTTCCCCAAAAAAATAAAAAAACACATCCAAAGAATATACCTGTAAAAAGAGACATTTACAAACATTCAATATATTACTTACCATTAGAAGCGGTGGCCCTCCGACTCCCGGGGTAACAGGAAGCTCACGTACCTTGAAGCCCACCAACAGCATCCGATGCCATCCTCCATGAAGATCCGGATCAGGTGCCCAAATCTTCTTTTTTCTTTCTTTAATCACCTTCTTCTATCTTCATCTGTAACCATTTCTTGTTCTTCTTTATCTTCTTTCTTCATCTGTCAATCCAAAATATCCCATGTTAAATCCCAACCGATGTTGACTCGTCAGCTTCTTGGGCTCAAATGAGGCGTCACGGCCTTAAATAGGACTTGTGACAACACATTTAGCCTCAAAATGATTAACAGCCACCTGATTGGCTATTAAAACCATGTTCTGACTAAAAAAAATTTTTTTTGACATGACGTCACTTAAAGGGAATGATGCCAGCCAATCAGAATGGCTGTGCTTCATTTGCCTTTAAGATGACGGCATGAAGCCACATGGTATTTCAGTCAATCAGATCGTGGGAACCAATTCCATACTCTGGCTGACATACCTTGTGACACAGCGGCCCTCTTGGATTTAGTGACGTCTTTTATTTCTTTGTCTTTTAATGGGTACATTCATTAATGTTGTAGTAATTCATTGTTTGGATTGGTTAGTGTTACTATTCATTTTGAGTTGGTTTAGGAATTAATTGGTTTGATTGGGTAATGGTTTAATTAATTAATTGTTGATGTTGTTAATGCTTGTATTGATTGGATTAGCTGGCTACTGTTTATATTTAGTGAAGTGTGTTTTTTTGGGGTTTACTTATGTTTTATTATTGTGTGTCTTGTGTATTAATGTATTGTAATTAGGGTGCCCATTGAGTGCTATAGAGGCTTATCATGCCCATATTATTATTATACAGTATGGGTATGATGTACCACTATACTACTCAATGGTACAGGGTGGTATAGTCAGTCAGGGGTGGGTGCTTAGGCCTCACAGACGGGTGAAGGGGGTATTAGCCCTCAGGATGGGTGTTTAGACCTTGCGGGGGGGTAAGGGTTGGGTTAACCTCTTTATTATCTTAGCGGTATTAACGCTAAGGTAATGAAGGGGTTAAGTCCCCCCGCAACCCCCCGCAAGGCCTATACAGCCACTAAGGGCCGAATTCCCCCTTCACCCACCCTTGCTAGCCACAGTATTGTATGTCTTTACAGTAAGCCTGGCACGGGTGTTTAACCCCTTCATTGCCTTAGCGGTTAGCCGCTAAGCTAATGAAGTTGCTCTACATGCATTTTTCCTGCCTCGGATGCATGCCGGGGGGGTCAGGAGCTGCTATTAATGGCTATCAACTCCGGAGACCCCCGGCATCAATCCGAGGCAGGAAAAGGGCCTGATTTTTTCTAAGTCCTGACACATCGCAGCTCATCGAGGCCATCTCCCCACCAATTTACCAAAAGTTTGAGGTGAATTGGATTTGGGGAGAAGAACGCCTTTTAGGGCTGCGATGGGCTGCGATAGGCCGTGACAGCCGACTCGCGGGTATCTGAATCCCGCGAGTTTATGATCCTTAAGAAAATGGTTGATAAGTGGCTGATCGCCGCTCAATTGGCGAATTTCTGTTGGTGATAAAATTTTGTGTCGATATAGGCCGTTATCGAGCACTTATCGAGGCTTTCTGAATACGAGTAGCCATTTTGGTCGATAAGTGCTCGATAAGGGCCTTATCAAGGCTTTCTGACTGAGGCCCTAAGAGTTTAACATTATTGTTCCTGGATATATCTGTTTTTTTTCTGATATGCTGTGATCGGTTTAATAGAAAGATCAAATTATAATGGGGAGAAGGTGAAGCCTTAGCTGGTGCCATTCGCTATACAAATCGAGTCAGAAAAACGAACAGAGCAACACATTCTGGCTGAGGTGGAGTTGTATAAGGTTTGTGTGGCAGAGACAAATGGGCCAGAGTAGCCAGTTGTCTCAAAAGACTTATTCTGCATTGAAAAAAGACAGCATAGTAGGCTCCTTTGAGCTATTGGCATTGTGAATCAAGTCTACCGTCCATCAGATATTGTCTAGAGCTTGTCTTGTGGGAACAAATCCCACCGGGTCAAAGTAGATAAGTTCTGTGAGAAAGGCGTTAAGCCAGTTGGGCAGGATTTTAAAGAATATTTTAATATCCGTTTTTATAAGAAAAATGGGTCAACCGCTGGGACAATTAGTAGGGTCTTTGCCTTTTTTTTAAATGATGGTTACATTGGCTGAGGACATGGATGATGGTATTTTGGTTGCTTGCAAGAACGTGTTGAATATCTATTTCATCTGGGGAGTACTGTAAGTATGTTTGAAAACTTCTTATAGTTGCTGTTAGAGAAGCCATCAGGATAGGGGGCTTTTATAATATATATATATATATATATATATATATATATATATATATATATATATATATATATATATATATATAGGTTTGTCGAACACTGTATATATATATATATATATATATATATGTATGTATGTATGTATATATATATATATATATATATATATATATATATATATATATATATATATATATATATATATACATGTAGAGGTATCAGTACCGTGTTAGCCGAGCTTCAATAATTTTTTTTAATAAACAGTGCCACTTTCTTGCTGCAAACTGGAAGGTTGAGCATAAACATATCTGGTGTGGCTGTAATTTGGGAGAGTTCGGAATCAATGAGAAAAGGTGATAGATTAGATTGGTGGTCCGTTTTAGGCTTGGTTTACTTGCCGTCATATAGTTTTTGGAAGTATTTATGGAACTCTTTTAAAATTAGTCGGTGTCTTTGGTGAGAGAGCTGTTTTCCTACTAAATTGTGTGGATATTATAAATGGATTGAATGTTTTTAAGTTTTCTGGCTTGTTTTCAAGCTTGTCTGTTATCCCGCCGAGGTGATGGACCTCGGTTTCAACAAAATGTATGGTCTTTAATTACTCCAGTTGGAAGGTAGCTTTCATTCTGTTGTATAGATCATATACACATGCAGCGTCCATTATTCAAACAAATCACGGAGCCGTTTTCGTGTGCTCTGCTGTATTCCACGCTGCATTAACGTGGCCAATCGCCCCAGGCACCCATATTTATAGCGGTTGCTTTGTTTGAATTTCATGGATTGTGTGCAATAAAATGCAATGAAATGAATAAATTGTAATGTGTACAATACTGTGCTACTGTGTCAATTTCAAGTGTTTAAAAACCGGAACATTAAAATGCCATTTTCTGCACTCGCGTCTTAAGGCGGTAAGGTTGGAAGAAATCACGCGCTATGACATGGGTATTCCGAGGTATACAATGCGTGAAGTGTTCGAATAATGGCAGCTGCATCTGTATGTCCTGTTTCAGGCTGTATTAGGAACTTGGATTCTCCTCCATTTCCGAATTTGATGTGGCATGCTGGGATCTGCCATCCTGTAAGAAGCAAAATGGTCCATGGCATCTTTTTAAAAAGTCAGGTACGTCTCGTAGGGGGTCCTTTTTGCTTTAGGCATCATATACAGGTTTTTCAGATGTTGCAATCACTTGTGGGGTGATTTTCTGCACAGAGTGAGCTGTTTGGGATATAATATGATAGTAGGTTCCGTATATCAGAAAAACAATGAGAAAGTTAAAAGTCGGAATACTGGAGCACATACGGATTATTAAGCATATTCCGAAAACTTTGGAGAAGAATCAACCACTAACTCATTTGCTTAAACATGATTGCGACCCAACTAAAATACCTTGTATAAAGAGGAGTAGAGACCTCCAGCGTGAAACGTGAACAATTTTGGATATATACTGTATATTCAAGTACAAATTACCCGGAGGTCTGAATGACTACATTGAGTTAATACCATTCCTCAAAAAGAAGTCTTGAATTCTGAAATTTAGTAGAAAATCGCTTTCTTGATTGTTAAAACTTCTTTTTGTTAAATTCTTTTCTTGCTGAATCTTTTTTGCCAACAACTTCCACTTTTTGCTAACAAGTTTTCTTTATTGTTAATATATTCTTTTATTGTTAATGACTTTATAGTTGTAGTTTTGTCATTGCTTATGGGCAATTACTGGGCAACTTTTATATATTTTTAGACATACTAATAGATTTTATTGTGTAATTCCTGCCAATTTTAGTATTTATAATATCAACTATGTTTTATCGTGAATGGAACTATTTGTATTTATTATTTTTTATTGTTTGTTATCCCAAGCACATGCAGAACTCTGGGGGCAATTAAATACTTAAATATATATACCTAATAAGTTTTTTCCCTTTAGCACAAATGTAATACTTGTTTTTAGTATTCTTAACTTAAAGCACTTAAATATTATAATTATACACATCTGTACACATTTCTTTTTATGTTTCACTTATCACGGAATAAATTAGTACATAAATATGTTACACATTTTGATTTCAATATCACATTGTCTTTAGTTACTCACGTGCACACCAAGTTTCATTAAGTTGAACCCTGCTGCGGCCTAGGAGGGACCTTTGTGTCCACTTTTTATGTAATAAATCTATTTTTTGTTGCTAAAAACCGTGAGCCTCCTTCTGTTACTTTGGGCAGTGCACTGCCTTATTTTTCTACTTGTTCCTGCCATCACTTGGGAGATTGCACGCCTATGAAGATTCTGAGATTGGATACTCCAGGAGAAACTGAGTGAGTTCACTTTGTGGGTCGCTGTACCCCTTTTTTCTCTGATATATGGGACATTGGTCTGTACTATTTATTTATGGTGCCGCTGGCATTAGGTACTAGTCCCCTAAGCCTATTAGGATTTCGTTATGCTTTATATGCTGACATTGAAGGAGTTTATCCTAGACCTCAGTTTATTATGCCAAACAGGACTTTTTTTTTCTGATGCACTGGCTTTCTACACTACTCTGTTTCACATCATGCTGCACATGCACTCTTGATGCCTTCATTTTTATTAAAAATAAAATACAAACTGAATTTTTTAGTGACTTTTGAATGGGGTAGTTTTTTTTTTCAACCTTAGCCCAGTGAATATCACTCAAAAGTTGGCAGAAATCTTTCAAGTCTCAGCTCGCCATGTTTACAACTTAACTTTGAAAAAATATTATAGGTGTTATATTTGAGTTAAAAAAGCATCAGTCATCCAGATGTAACCTTGTAAACATATTCCAGTCTTTAGTATACTTTAATTTGCTCCTTTAATGGATGGATTTATTCAGATGGGACTAGGCTTCCATAATGAAGTGTAAGAGTTGAAAGGTAAGGATTGCCTAATATCACCTCATGTCATGATACGCACAGTGTATTATTAATACTAGAATTAAGTGCTTAAGTCCCTGTTATTGTCCATTGTGGAATAATTTGTATGTGGCTGAGTCTTCACGGTACAGAATGAAGGACAAAAGTTATTATCAGGTTAGGGAAAAAGAAACTTGGAGATGTTTTACTTCTAAGGAAATGCCAAAAATGAGGTACAAAGAAGTAAAAGTGAATTAATCTAAAGCAAGGTTGCATGCTTCTTGCAAAACTATTAATCACTTTTGTTTAAGCTACATAATTAAAAAGGTCAACGTGTGTGTGATAATTATCTACAAGTCTCATTTTCATGTTAATGCCAATTTAGGTCACTAATTTTAATTCATCATCCTCCTGTCCCACTCACTGTATTCAGCCAATAATTCAACATTAACAGCTACAGTACAATCACAGCATATTCCCTAACTCTAGTAGAAAGACACATTAGCTTGTTTGCAATGTGAAACTGCAAGAGACTAATGAGGTTATGGTTTAAAAAAGTGACACAAACGGTCATATTCTGTAGTTTATCCCCAAGCTTTGAAAAAATCATCAACTGAGGATGCTATTATTATTTATTTTTATATAGCATCATCCATATATGCATTTCTTTACAGTGGAAGCATATGGAAAACATACGGTATAGAGGATTAAACATGAGCCTAAACACAAGAAACGAGTATTATACCAGTAACAAAACTACCAGAGATGCAGCCACTAGTTCCACCCCTGGATATACAGTTAATTTTACTAACAAGTAACTTAGTTTACATTATACACGTTTAAAAACCTCATATTATTTATTTTTATTAGACAATGTATATGGGATGTACATTAAACCACTTCTTTACCTTAAAAGGGTATACAACTACTAATATTTATTTCAGCTTCCTTCTTACATTAAAAAGTGACAAATGTAATCTAATTCGACTAGCATGTGGTTCATTTTAGTTACAGCATGCTATTGACATGAGTGCTATGCCTCAAACTGTTTTAAGGTACACAAACAAGTTATGGTGAGTGAAAAAGGTGACAACCCCTTGTACAGTAATGATAAACAACACTTAGAAGCACATTCACATGTTTTAGACAGGCCCTCAAACCTGCTTTACTCCATAATCACACAGCATGCAGTGCCTTCATTGCAGCCATGGATTCTGTGTAATTACATGCAAATGATCACTCACAGTGTGTCACTTTTTCCTTCTTATCACAACATTATTCACAATGCAATGGCAGCAACCACCCTTGGACTGATGCGACATAAAGGACAAAACAGCTGTCTGTAAGTAGGTTTTTTGGCAATGTCCTTCTTTAACCAAGGCTTTGTTTTAAAATCTGTGTAAAAACAGCACGTACTGTATGAGCTTAGATCCAAATAGGGAAGAACCAAAAAGTAACACGCCACTTCTTTTCCCCAGTGGAGAGGAGGCCGCAGTAGGTGTTTAGAGTGGGGATTGCAGGCTTTTCCTGTACTGTGCAAAAAAGAGACTGAGAAGAGCTCTATTAACAGATAGTAGAATTGAACCCTAAAACCTAATATATATAATTAGGTGGTGCACCCATGAGCAAAGACAATGCAAAAAAACAAAGAAATACAGCACCAAAAGACGGATACTGTGAACGCTCAAAAACGAGGCACTCGAAGCGTTAATGACTTGACTGTTAATGGTTTAATGTGTGGTCAAAGAAATCAAGAGGTGAACAAACACTAAAATCAATTAAAATTACACATAATGCCTCTGCAAGTGATCGCTGTAAAATATTAATCTAATATATTTGAACAGTAGTGTGGGAAACCTGGATGAATGTGTCCATAAATAACAGATGTACTTTCCTGTACTGCCCCTTGATATCACAAAGTTGTATGTGTAAATAAGGTTTTTGCTTAGTTTATTCTTTTGATTTAGGCTCATATCTGCACCACCGTTCTGGCCGACCCAAACCACAGGTGTTTGGAGTGGTTCTTTTTTTGCCTCTCCAAACTTGCCCATTATTGTTTGAAATAGTAATTATTTGATAATAGCATTATAAAATGCAACTTACAAATGTCCCTCTTTTTGTCAACTTTGTTGAGACATCTCCACTTTACTGATACATTATGTAGGTGTGTGTCGTAGCTACAGGTGCTGTTGCATAGGGCCCCATACTTTCCGAGGCCTCGCGCTAAAGCACAGATGCTTCAAACTCAGAGGTTTTTTTTTCTTTAGAGAAAGGCCAATCAGAGAAGGAGAAAAACAGGACATAAGCAAATAGGACCATCAGAGGAGGTGGGTGGGACACAGGATCAAAGAAGATTAATTAGAGGAGGAACAGGGAGAGACAGAGGAGAGATAGAGAAAAATAAAAGACAAGTGCAAAGATAGAGCCAGAATAGAGGTACTGATAGGGCAAGACAGACTGAAGCAAGAGGGAAAGAGAGATAGAGACAGACAAGAGGGAGTTAGAGATGGAGAGTGAGACAGGGGGAACTGAGGGATAGACAAAAAAAGACAAGGGTGCACAAAGGTAGAGACAAAGACATTGGGGAGAGAGAGAGAGAGAGAGAGAGAGAGAGAAAGAGAGAGAGAAAGAGAAAGAGAAAGAGAGAGAGAGAGAGAGAGAGAGAGAGAGAGAGAGAGAGAGAGAGAGAGAGAGAGAGAGAGAGAGAGAGAGAGAGAGAGAGAGAGAGAGAGAGAGAGAGAGAGAGAGAGGAGACATGGGGGAACAAAGTTAGGGACAGACATGAGGGGCAAAGACATGGGGGGACAACAGAAATTGACAGACATGGGGGGCACTGACATTGGACACAGTGGTAGAGTCAAGGGCACAGAGGTAGGCACAAAGACATAGGTGACAGAGAGGGAAGGAGAGACAGACATGCAGAGCACAGTGGGAGAGATAGATGGGGCACAGAGGAGAGACAGACATTGGGAAAAGTAGTAGAGACAAAGACATAGGGTGCATAGAGGTACATACCAGGACACAGAGGAAATAGAGGGAGAGACAAACATGGGATGTAGAGGGAGAGACAGACAGAAATGCACAGTGTAGAGACAGAAATAGGGGGTAGGCATAGAGACAGACATGGAGCACAGGGGTATATAAAGAAATGGGGCACAGAGGGAGAGAAAGACATGGGAGGTGGAGGGAGACAGATTGGGGGCACAGAGAAGGAGACAAATGGGATAGAAAGGGAGACACAAATAGACATTGAGAGCACAGAGAGAGAGAGACAAAAAGACATGAGGCATAGAGGGAGAAAAAAAACAGCACCCTTTTTAGCATAGAGAACAACTGTTTTACCTGTATGAGATTTTATATATGTATATGCATACATTGGTCTTTTACAGAAAGATCTGTTTTAAAATTAAGCAAAAAAATGTATCAAAATATAAAATAATAATTAATAAAGAAAAGAAGTAGAAAAAATATTGATCTTTCCCATTCCTAATAATTTTATAAGCACAATACAGGCATACCCCGCATTAACGTACGCAATGGGACCGGAGCATGTATGTAAAGCGAAAATGTACTTAAAGTGAAGCACTCCCTTTTTCCTACTTATCGATGCATGTACTGTACTGCAATCGTCATATACGTGCATAAGTGATGTAATAAACGCATGTGTAACATGCTCTATAGTCCCCCTGCTTGCACACAGCTTCGGTACAGGTAGGGAGACAGTATTGCTGTTCAGGACGTGATGACAGGCGCATGCGTGAGCTGCCGTTTGCCTATTGGACGATATGTACTTACTCGCGAGTGTACTTAAAGTGAGTGTACTTAAAGCGGGGTATGCCTGTATATAGTTTCTTGTTAATCCATTAAAAGAAGGCACCAGAATTGCCTGAGTTTGTTATGTATATGCTAGGATATACATATACACAGATCCCTGATGAAGTCACATTAAGTTCACGTGATGAAACGCGTAGGGTCTCTCTCTGCTGGAGGTCTGTTTGCCAGGTATAGTTTGAGGCTGTAAATCAAGAGAGCTGTGGGACCGTGGTAATTACAGTACTAGTTTCCTGGTGGAAGTTTGATGCGTACTCGGAAGCGGAACTGCGTCACTAGCAGTTCCACGAGAACACGGTATTCATCCATACTGTGATCTAAGAGTGAAGGACTGAAATTAACCTGAGCATCAGTTTCTGGGGGAACCTCGACGCGCCCCCGGAAGTGGAACTACGTCACCAACAGTTCCACGAGGACCTGGTAGCAGCACACAAACAGTGACTTCTACATCTACCCACGAACCAGGCTACAGTTTCTTCAATGCACAAATTCAAGCATACCTTGTGAGATGCATTTTTATATTGTTCACTAATAAACCTATTTTACGGATTTACATATATACACACATACTGTATACATATACATACACATACATATGTGTGTATATATATATATATATATATATATATATATATATATATATATATATATATATATATATATACACATGTAGAGGTATCAGTACCGTGTTAGCCGAGCTTCAATAATCAAAAAATAAATAGATGATACCGTTCTGTGGCTAACGAAATGCTTTTATTTGTGCGAGCTTTCGAGATACACTGATCTCTTCTTCCGGCGATGTTACAATGAATGAAGCAAGGATAACTTGAAAACAGTGTCTCTTGGAATGTTATCTGTGCTTGTCCTTCCCCCGGTGTGGATGTGTTTTATGGCTAGAGGTGTCAAAGGGTAACTGAAAGCAAGTGAAGAAAGAGTGTGTATGTGTATCAGTGTGAATAAAAATGAATGGAGAGCCCACAGTATAAACAGTGCTCTACACAAGGTGTGTGTGGAGTGAGAGGGATATAAATGGTGTGGGTGGGTGTGGAAATGTGAGAGTTTGTAGCACAACTAAAAGTGTGTGTGGATACTATGTGGTCCCTATTGGTGTATATGGATGGAGAAATAAGGAGTATTAGTATGTGTGAGAGACAGCTGTGTGTGCATACATATAGCACAGTATGTACAGACATGGCCTTTAGCGCTCATGGGAAGAGAGTTCGCTAGTGTCAGTAATGACTCATAAAATTTCGATCTCTGTTTAGGCCACTGCTAAGTGTCCCGAACAGTTGCATAAATTTGTATTCATGCAACCGTCTCTCTTTCGGGGTAATCTTCAAAGGTAATCTTAAAACCCCGAAAGAGAGACGGTTGCATGAATACAAATTTATGCAACTGTTCGGGACACTTAGCAGTGGCCTAAACAGAGATCGAAATTTTATGAGTCATTACTGACACTAGCGAACTCTCTTCCCATGAGCGCTAAAGGCCATGTCTGTACATACTGTGCTATATGTATGCACACACAGCTGTCTCTCACACATACTAATACTCCTTATTTCTCCATCCATATACACCAATAGGGACCACATAGTATCCACACACACTTTTAGTTGTGCTACAAACTCTCACATTTCCACACCCACCAACACCATTTATATCCCTCTCACTCCACACACACCTTGTGTAGAGCACTGTTTATACTGTGGGCTCTCCATTCATTTTTATTCACACTGATACACATACACACTCTTTCTTCACTTGCTTTCAGTTACCCTTTGACACCTCTAGCCATAAAACACATCCACACCGGGGGAAGGACAAGCACAGATAACATTCCAAGAGACACTGTTTTCAAGTTATCCTTGCTTCATTCATTGTAACATCGCCGGAAGAAGAGATCAGTGTATCTCGAAAGCTCGCACAAATAAAAGCATTTCGTTAGCCACAGAACGGTATCATCTATTTATTTTTTGATTATATATATATATATATATATATATATATATATATACAAAAACAAAAGAAAAACAGGCGCACTCCTAGTGTATTAAAGTATAAAAGATTTTATAGGACTGTAACATAAAAAAAACGCACTCACAAACAGAGTAGAATTAAGAGCTTGTATGAGATATACACAATCGCCTGAGAACTGCAGGGGTCCACGCCAAGCTTCCCGTTGGTGCCACCTCTGGTGTATCCGGTGATCTACCAGGATGTGTGAGTACTCCAGGAACTGGATGAAATCATACTCAGTGTCCCATGCAGAGACATATATATATATATATATATATATATATATATATATATATATATATATAGCAGAAAATAGCCGTGTTAGTCCAGTTGCGATAGTGCAGAATAAATGAGTTCTTCAGTATTAGTATAAAAATGGTATCACCTAATACTGAAGAACTCATTTATTCTGCACTACTGTATATATATATATATATACACCGTAAATGCAGTTGGTATAATCAAGGCAAACCAGACACAGTACCAAAAAGAGACTGTTAGTATGGGATCAACAATGGTTAACAGTTCACATCAGTTACCATAGTCCATGAGACCATCCATGCCACACTGTGATAGTAAAATTCCCCCTGATGAAGCGGAGGTGAAACACGTGTTGGGGCGTTTGTTTTTCCCTGACTCCCCTGCGGATGGACCCCTCAATTGGAAGATCATTACCCTTTGGACATTTTACTATCACAGTGTGGCATATGGACCATGGATGGTCTCATGGACTATGGTAACTGATGTGAACTGTTAACCATTGTTGATCCCATACTAACAGTCTCTTTTTGGTACTGTGCTTGGTTTGCCTTGATCATACCAATTGCATTTATGGTGTATGTATATAATATATGTATTTGACATCAGCATGTATTAGGCAATTTGGTGCATGTGTTATCTATGCTTGCTGTGTGGTTTTATATTTTATAGGGGTGAGGCTGGCCTTGTAGGTTCAAGGGGTTATTGTTAACCCCTTGTTGTACATATATTTTGTGCTTATAGGCTTTTTTTCCCCCTTGCCTTGGGTATTAGGGGTCCATTAGTATATTCATAGGGGATTTCCCCAGTCTGATACATATTCTATCACAGGAGGATGTCAGGGTTTGTTTTAATATTTTTTGTATTTTATGTTTGATTATTTATGCTGTTAAATAAATCATAATTTTCTTTGATATTTGTTCTGAGTATACTTGAGTGCTGAGTTGGGACGCTTTTCTTTTTCTTTTCATTGTTATATTACTTCTAGTCCCTAATACCGTTAGTGGTATTATATTACTAATTTAAGTACTCATTATTTGCTTAGTCTGTTGCAGGCAGTTTGTCTTGTTGTAATATATATATAGATATATATATATATATATATACATATATGTATATATGTATATGTATATATGTATATATGAATATATATGTATCTATGTATGTATTTGTGTATATATATATATGTATATGTATATATGTGTATATATGTGTATATATGTATATATATATATATATATATATATATATATATATATATATATGTGTGTGTGTGTATATATGTGTATATATGTGTATATATGTGTATATATATGTCTTAGACAGGTCTGCAACCCTGCCTTTCAACCATTATCACCTCGCATACAGTGTTCCCACTGCAGCAAGGGATTCTGGGAAATTACATGCAAATGAGCACACAATGTGTCACCTTTTGCCTGTATATATACTGGGATGTGTTCAAGCAGAAACTATTTGAGGGGAGGAACATAGAACATACTGTAAGACCCAGCACCTGCCTGAGGGTGTATCCTTCCCTTCACCTGAGCCCTAATTAATGGGCTGCACTTTAAAAGGCTGCAAAGACATCTTTCTGTGCTGCTTTGCTGCTCTGAAGGCATATACACATTTGTGCCAAATATGGTGAATATAGAAGGCGCTAACACCATAAACAGTGCTTACTAATCAAATAATTGAATTGTGACTTATAGTGATAATAGTGCAAAATATATAAATAGCAAGTGGAAGATCAATATTAAAGTGTCACCCCCTGCTTCTACCCTCCGGTGGGGTTGTCTTCACTCTTCCCCAAAATGTAGAACTGTTATCTCATGATCCAGGGGGAGCATGTGGGATAAAAACACACAAAAAGGAAAATCTAATTGCAGATGTACAAAATAAAAGGGAATAATCCCTTGTGAATCTTGGCTCCTATGTACAGCCTACTCACAGGAAGGTAATGGTTTTCAAGCAGAAATGACAGTAGGTGGACTGTGGGCATCAGTATAGCAGAACAGCTTCATCACTTGGGAAATACGAACTCAGCAAGAAGAAAGAGTACGCACATAGCACAGATCAGATAGTACAAACAATTTCTAAAATTCTTAAAAATGCACACTTACAGTGTTGCCAAATAAAAACAGCATGTAAGCTATAAATAGCATATGTGTGACCATCGGGAGATAAATGCCGCCTCTCACCGCACCGACTCCGACGGGAACTCCTGAGGAAGCCGAATTACCGATTGACAAAACGCGTAGAGTGGTACCGCCCATTCGTGACGTGACTGTGGAGGAAGAAGCCCCTATACACAACGCAACAGTCGAGCCGGAAGTGACGTCAACATCCGGGGACGGGCGACGGAGCGGCGTCTCCAACATACACACGTGGGGTCCAGCCGAAGTTCCCGTCGGAGCCGGTGCGGTGAGAGGTGGCATTTATCTCCCAGTGGTCACACATAAGCTATTTATAGCTTACATGCTGTTTTTATTTGGCAACACTGAAAGCCTTGAAGAGTTGGTTAAATCGTGCGGGGAAGGTATTTTTTTGCGATTTCTGGCACCTGGCAAAATCCAAATAGTGCCATTTTGATAAAAATCACGCTATTCTAGTAGCCTCAATAAATCGAGGCTCTGGAATTGCGAGTTCATCAAAGATTTATCTCACCAGCCCAACGCTGGCACGATCGGATCTGAGAGCTGGACTTAGACAAAAAAATATCCTGCATCGGATTGAAGCAGAGAGTCTCTGGAGCTGATGCACATTAATATTAGCTCCGGAGAACCCGGCAATAGAAATACATTTACAAGCAACTTCATTAACTTTGCAGCTAACCGCTAAGGCAATGAAGGGGTTAACTACCAGTTCCAGGTTTATTGTGGGTAGCAGGGCTTGGTGCAGGTGGTATTTGGCCCGTGGTGGTTGTTTAGGCTTTGCAGGGCGGTTGCGGGAGGAGTTAACCCCTTCATTACCTTAGCGGTTAGTACAGCTAAGGTAATGAAGGAGTTAATCCATTCCGCTACCCCCCCGGTAGGCATAAATACCCACCAGAGGCCAAATACCACCTTCACCCATCCCCACTACCCACACTAAACATTACAACAAAACACAAACACAATACTAAACAATACACCCATTCATTTCAAGTGTGGTTACCTATGCCCTGAATGGGAGAAAAGATAACCCCAATGGAGGTGAATGGGCTCCCCGTCTACCCCCAACAACCATAGCATTAAAGTACAATAATAGGCAAAATTACTATTATCCAGATCTGGATAATAGTGCATTTTCCCATTCAAAATAAGACATTATCCAGCCTGCATAAAGTAAATAAAATTCTACTTACCCCTGCCAGGATAAAGGTAATCCTCATCACCATCCTCCACCTCTGCCCTTGGCAGAAAAACATCAATAAAAATACAATCTAAAGGCCCCGAAACCCTTAATCACCCTATATATTAGTAACCGCTATAGTAATTAATGGATTAACCCTCTCCCCCGCTACTTGCCCTGGCGGCCTAACCACCCACCCCAGGACAACTACCCCCACCCTTTACCCAATTATTGGCACAGTGGTACATCATGCCCATATAATATGGGCATGATTAGCCACTATATCAGTCAATGGGCAACCTAAAAAAAAACAACTGCACCACAAAGACACAACAATACAAAATACCCAAGCACCTAAACACCAGAACAATAAAATAAATCAAACCTCTAACAAAGCAACATTAAAAGAAATTAAAACTTTAAACAACACAACATTTAAAAAAAGCAAACGCTTAAACACCAGAAGAATAAAAGAAATACAAATCCTAAACAGCAGAAGAATACAATAAATAAAAAGCCTAAACACCAGAAGAATAAAATAATTAAAAAACCTAAACCCCAGAAGAATAAAATAAATAAAAAGCCTAAACAACACATCAATTAAAGAAATCACACGCCTAAACAATCTAAACATTTAATAAAAACAAGCCCTACAGATACATAACAAATGAACTCAAAACAATAAACAGAAATACAAAACATAATAATTAATTAAAAACAACCATTTGCGGGAAAAATGTATTGCCTGTCACTGTATTTATCTATACTCTAAAGGGGCACAGAAAATGGCAAAGCAAAAAAATAAAAACCAAACAATACAATAAAAAAACCTTAAAAAAAAAATTAATACATTTAATGTTTTTCTTACCTTTAGATGTCTTCACCCTCCGAATCTCGAGGTATCCGGAAACTCTCGATCCTTTGTGATCCTCCACGATCCTCAGCATCAGGTAAAATCTTCTTTTCTTCTTTATTTGTAATCCATTAAGTCCAATAGGGCGGATATTGTCTTGTTGTCTTCTTACGTTAAAATGAGACGGAATAGGCCTTATATAAGGCCTGTGAAGTCACATTTTAGGGTCAGATGATACAGCTTCAATCTGATTCGATGCTGTACCATGTGACAGGTGTTATTTTTTTTTTTACGGATGTGACAACATCTCCAAAGGAGGTACGTCACATCCTTAAAACAACATGGGTGCCATCACCTGGTACTACAGCCAATCGGATTGGGAACAATCAGATTGGTTGAAGAACCATGTGACGTTTAATTTTTTCATCATCGTTACGGGTGATGTCACACTCTTCAAAAAAAAGGCTGCCATCACATGGTACAGGAACCAATGGGATTGTGAGATATAAAACACAGGGCACCTGCATTTGCCAAAGCAGTTCCTACCTACAGTACAATATTTCTGTAAAGAGTTACAAATGTAGTAACCCTTGCTTCCTTAACTGGTCAGCTTTAATGTAGAAAATGAGTAGCCACTGTTATGTGTGCAAGAGTAAGAAGGCTGGTAATTCCAAATATCTCTTTTGTGATATTTCTAAGATGAATTTGCTGCTTCTGTTAAATTCCATCAAAATGTCAAGATTTACTGCATAACAAGTATGTGTTCTATGGAAAATCCATTACATTTGACTGAAATAAAACATTCTTGCAATATGATGTCTTAGGAAGTCTGTATTAATTTTTATCGGTTAGTTTTATGTTTTATATATTTCTTTTAGTGGTGTTTCTGGAAACTCTTATGTAACAGTGAATGTCATAACTCAAACCAATTAAAGTACAGTGCCTTATAAGAATGTCTAGTAATTTCAATTCACTGTGGTGTGATACATTCAAGCATCAATATGATTAATGTATAATGAATGTCACTCCTTATATACAGTACTTCTTGTGAAATCATAACTCAAACAACACAATATTATAACTAAAAAGCCGAAAACACAAAACTAGATAATGTATGTCTTTGAGATGTGCAAAATTGCAAACAAAACATACTTGTGGGATGTTGCCTGGTCAAATCTAGTTTAATACTAGGGAAAACAGCATATGATTAAAACAAAATATTCCAGTCCAATTTTTCTTCTTGACAAATCTGGAACTATTTTTGCATTGACACGTCATTAATTTTGTACCAGGAAAATATTAATACAAATACACCAATACTATTTAAATCAAACTCAGACATTGATTAAAAGATGTGTGAATATTTCGCATGACTTTTCAAATATAACTCCTTTTTTGCAAACATCAACATTTTTCTTAATAGAGTCTCGAGTTGACATATATAACTATCAAAAACTTTAAACATCACGTTGAGAGGTACCTGTGCAAAAGGAGGAACACACCTGAGACACTGTACCTGGAAAATATGTTAATTTGGATAGCAAATATAAATTAAAATGATTATATGTTCAGTTTTGTGGATAGATGTCTCCCCATATGTTAAAAAAAAAGTATGTGAGTTAAGCAGCACTCCATCACAGTGGGTAATTAAAGTAAATAAAGCTCTGATCTGGTGCACGGAAACAGAGAGGGACCCCTAGCTCCCTCAGAACAATAGCCAATAGATATAGTGGTCCCCAGCACTCAGTATGAAAAACATCAGATAAAGGCATCAATAAGAAAATAACAATGATGTATTCAAGAAAATTGCATTCCATAAGCCAACCCTATTAGGGGCTAGGAAGAAAACTTTTACATGGAAACAAGGGCTAAACAATAAGTAACAAGTCTGGAGAGGGAGAAAGATGTATGAAATACAAAGGGAACAACAACCATGGAGGGAAAAAAGAAAGATAAAGGGGAGGGGAGGGAAAAGAACAACGTATAACAAACGCTCAGGTCAAGGTGATAAAATATAGGGGGGCTTGGGGAGAAATGTGAAACTCTTTTAAAATAGAACACCCCCCCTTTCCCTTTCGCCTCCCCCACCCTCCCTAGTTACTTAAGCATGATTCCATATTAATGTAAAATAATATCTTAATATTGTCAATTTTAAAGCATACCTTTACATCAAAGAATAATGCACAATAGTTATTTAACCTTTAAGTGTCGGGTGGCCTTCTGTTACAGTGCGGTCATGTGACCGCAGCAGCCCTCAACCCAGAAACATAAGAGGAGGAGTCCTCTGCTTCCATTTCCCTTCACTGCAGATCACGTCCTGCGCTCCATGGGAATGTAGGATGCGATCTTACCTGAAAAAACCCTTTTGTGGGGGCTCAGGGGTTCCCAAAAAGAGCTTGTTGGGGTTTTGTGTCTTGTTAACCTATTTGCAGCTGTTTCAGCTGTTGGAGGTTAGTGGCTCCTCCTTCCCAGGTTTTAAGCCCGCCCCTCCCCACTTCCCAAGTTAGTAGGTCCTTTCATTCTACTGGATATAGATCCAATGTGGTCTTTCTCCCTCCTAATATAGGTACAGTAAATGAGAATTGTAATCCTAATAGAGGTATATTAGTATTGTATCTGGTAGTGTTAGGACTTGCGAACGGGTGTCTGCCTTGACGTGGCTCGCAAGCTTACAACGCTTTGACCAAAGGGTTAAACTAAATGACCCTTTTTTAAGAGAATATATAAGTATTTTACTGTGTATTTCTGTCAAGTTGGATGTAGGATTGGGCTTCTCTGTCGTCTTCATATGTCACGCTCAATAGCACTCCTTTTTGACACATATACATACAGCTAAACCCCGTTATAACGCGGTCCTTGGGGTCCACAACCCAAAGACCGCGTTACAACCGGGGTCGCGTTAAAATTTCACCGGCATCAGCTTCCTCATTACAGATTTAAATCTCCTCCATTTTGCCGCCTTACCAGTGCTCTCCTCTTCCTGCTGTCCACGTGCTCATATCTCTCTGCTCTCTTGTCGTCGAATGCCATTGTTTTTTTCAAACATTCAATTCAATGCTTTATTGACTACCAGACACAGACACAAATAAACATTAATACATTTTGTACAAAACACATGCAGGGATTGAACTCGGGACCTTCTGATACCAATGCCTTGCCTCTTACCTCTACACCATAGGCTTGGTGTGACAAGACAGAACCTATAAATATATTTATCCTCTACAACACAATGCCACAGGTTACATGTCAATGTGAAATCTTAAGTCTATTTCTAGCTGTCTATGACATCACACAGTTCTGTGGTCTAGTGGAAGAACTTCTTACCAACATATGCAAGGGTCCTGGGTTCAATTCCTGTATGAAATGGTATAATTAACTTTTTTAATAAATTATTATTTTAATTATGTTGTATAATTTATAAATATATAATTCTTTATTATTCTTTATTAAATAATAATTATTCATTAATCAATAATGATGTATTAATAATAATTCATTATTAATCATTCTTTATGATTAATTATGTATTATTAATAAGTATGATGATTAATTATTATTAGCAGTTAATTAACTAATTAATAATTAATTAATAATTATGTATTAAGTATTATTAATAATTATTTTTTAATAATTATTAATTAATAATACTATTATTATTAATTATGATTAATAAGTATGATTATTAATTATCATTAACAATTAATAATTTTGACTAATTAATAAGTATTACTAATACCTAATAATTATTAATACCCAATTAGTAATAATAATTATTAATACTTAATTATTAATAAAACTTATTAATACTTAATAACTATTAATAATTAGTAAGTATTAATAATTGTTGTTAATAATTAAGTATTAATAATTATTATTACTAATTGGGTGCTAATAATTATTAAGTAATTATTAATACTAATTATTAATAATTAGTAAGTATTAATACGTTTCATTAATAAGTAAGTATTAATAATTATTATTAAGTATTTAGTAATAATTATTAATTAGTTAATTAACTGTTAATAATAATTAATCATCATACTTATTAATAATACATAATTAATCATAAAGAATGATTAATAATGAATTATTATTAATACATCATTATTGATTAATGAATAATTATTATTTAATAAAGAATAATAAAGAATTATATATTTATAAATTATACAACATAATTAAAATAATAATTTATTAAAAAAGTTAATTATACCATTTCATACAGGAATTGAACCCAGGACCCTTGCATATGTTGGTAAGAAGTTCTTCCACTAGACCACAGAACTGTGTGATGTCATAGACAGCTAGAAATAGACTTAAGATTTCACATTGACATGTAACCCGTGGCATTGTGTTGTAGAGGATAAATATATTTATAGGTTCTGTCTTGTCACACCAAGCCTATGGTGTAGAGGTAAGAGGCAAGGCATTGGTATCAGAAGGTCCCGAGTTCAATTCCTGCATGTGTTTTGTACAAAATGTATTAATGTTTATTTGTGTCTGTGTCTGGTAGTCAATAAAGCATTGAATTGAATGTTTGAAAAAAAAAAAACCCCGATGGCACACGACGGGCAGAGAGATGAGCACGTGGATAGCAGGAAGAGGAGAGAGATGAGCTGTAAGAGGAGAGTGTAAGGCGGCAAAATGGAAAATTTGACATGCAGGTAAGCCGGCAAAATGGAGGCTTTCAATTCGGGAGCCATGCTCAGACCGCGTTATAACCGATTCGCGGTATAGCGAGGCGCGTTATAACGGGGTTTAGCTGTATATATATATTTTGTGGGGGCTCAGGGCTTCCCAAAAAAAGCTTGCTGGGGTTTTGTGTTCTGAAAAAAAAAAAAACTTCCCTTGAACATGATGTAGCCAATACATCACGGGCCAGTGGAGTTCCAGACCGTAGGACCGGGGTCTACAACCTTTCAAGGAAGAAGAGCCATTTTATAAAAAATGTCATTGTCAAAAAAATATTCCGAGAGCCGCAACCCATGCATGAATATTACACCCCCACAAACACATACATATAATGTACACACACTAATAGGTATATATTGTATAAGCATTAACATACGACATACATACTGTACCTACACACTTACATTGGGCCTGCTTCTCTCCTCACTGTCATGGGTTGCTGCTCCCCAGCTTCTACCTCTCTCCCTCATTGTGCTGCTCTTGGCTGGGGGGGGGGCAGCGCTGGTCGGGCCTCTTGTTGCCACCTGGCATCTCCCCAGCTGCTGGCATGCATCCTGCACCATCCCACGCCAGGCCTCTCTGATGTTGGCATGCACCAGCTTGAGAGAGGCCCGGCGTGGGACATTGCAGAAGGTATGCCAGCAGATAGGGAGATTCTGGGTGGCAACAAGAGGCCCGACCAGTGCTGACCTGGCCCCCCCACAGCCAAAAGCAGCACAGTGAGGAGAGCCACATGTAGGTGCTGAAAGAGCTGCATGCGGCTCTGGAGCCGCAGGTTGCCTATCCAGGCCCTAGGACCTACTGAATACATCTTGGAGCACTCAAAGGGATACTTTAATATACTTTCAATATAAATAATAAGTGTTCTTAGAAGGGTATTCATAAAACCACGAAATGCACAATTTAATTACAAGATACAGTTTTTGAGTGGAAAACAAACAGAGATAACAAATCAGTTAATTACCGTATAAGCTCATCTATATTTTCTTCCACAACTGTTGGGGCAACATTAGAGACGATAACCTGCATATCCAACTGATTGACCACAGAAACCTGCATATACAAAAACAAATAAAAAATGAATTTGACCTTTAAGCACACCATCCCATTAGCACAAAACGTGATAAATAGTTTCTCACCTTTACAGTGAAATCTATTTACTAAGCAGTACTACTCCTGAAGACACCTTCCATGCCAGGGATTATGTGGTAAATTGGTGCATCACAGAGTAAGCTCACAGAAAGCATAAGTCCATTCAGAATGAATCCAATATCCAGAACAAATGTGTTATAACAGAAATGATCACCCCAGGACGAGGTGGGGACCTAGTGGTGCCCACACAGCTACCACATAAAACAGTCCCTAGTGAAACATCACTAACCCAAGGGGTGTAGTAAATAAACAATCCAGCACTAGAAAGGTAATAACAGAAGGGCTACTGCCTATACCTGACTGTGTGTTCCAGATAGGTAGAATTCCTCAGCGTGCAGTCCTCAGAAGAGTAGATCAGGATGTGTAGTAGAGAGAAGGAGCACAGCCATCTGCATCCACGGTGCAAAAAAATGAATATGGGCAACTCCGAATAAAATAAAAAAATATTGCTTTATTTTATGGTGAATATTATGTATTAGGTAACATTGTGCTATGTGTTTTTGTATAGATATGTTATTATCTTCCATGGTAGAAATGGGGGGTGATAGACAGCACTCTGACACAATGACTCAGCAAGGTTGCAGGGTGCACGGAACAGGAAGGGACCCTAATTCCCTTCATAAGTACTAACAAACCAAAAGATAGTACCTGCACTCTCTGTCTCACAGCTATAGATATAGGCGAATACCAGTGTAGGGAATATGAATAATTTAATGACACTAATAATAAACTGAAAATATAGCAACAATAGCCAATACGCCAATGCAAGAATAAATATCACCATAGAGAAAATCAAAAATTAAAGGGGGTAGAGGGGAAAGAAGGAGAAGGGGAAAAAAACATGAAAGAAAGGGAAAAAATCACAAAAATGGAAAAAGGAAAGCAAACTAGGGGGGCGAGGTTTTGAGGGGTGACCTCTTCATCTGGCCCATTCCCCCTGGTCCCAATGGGTCCCAGAGGTACTTCCCTAAGCCTTCCCTCCCCACTGTCAAATAATCCCACACTCAGCTAATGATATAAATCTAAAGTCTAAAGAGGGCAAATCACATAAGCAGATATCAAATATCAAACAATAAATGTAAATACAAGAATATTGTAAAAAACACAGAACATATGCAGATATCAGAATTCAGATGGAGCCCAAGCACTTGACAGGGCACCAGGAGATGTTGATAGAGGGTTTGCTTATACTTGTTCACTGATTGACATCTGATATCTGCATATGTTCTGTTTCTCTTACAATATTCTTGTATTTACATTTATTGTTTGATATTTGATATCTGCTTATGTGATTTGCCCTCTTTAGACTTTAGATTTATATCATTAGCTGAGTGTGGGATTATTTGACAGTGGGGAGGGAAGGCTTAGAGAAGTACCTCTGGGACCCTTTGGGACCAGGGGGAATGGGCCAGATGAAGAGGTCACCCCTCGAAACGTCGCCCCCCTAATTTGCTTTCCTTTTTCCATTTTTGTGATTTTTTCCTTTTCTTTCATGTTTTTTTCCCCTTCTCCTTCTTTCCCCTCTACCCCCTTTAATTTTTGATTTTCTCTATGGTGATATTTATTCTTGCATTGGCGTATTGGCTATTGTTGCTATATTTTCAGTTTATTATTAGTGTCATGAAATTATTCATATTCCCTACACTGGTATTCGCGTATATCTATAGCTGTGTGACAGAGAGTGCTGGTACTATCTTTTGGTTTGTTGTTATTATCTTCTAGTTCCATTGGGTTTTGTGAACAGTGTATATCCTTCTAGTTTATATTTGGGTTTTAATTTTCCATGTTATATGGCTTTTTAATTGTTTGTTCATATCTGTTTGATGAAAGTTTTTGTATTCAATGTTTTTCTATGACAGCCAATTGTACTGCCCTATGTGTCTTGTCTCTCACTGACGCAACTTAGGCTGGGAACGCGCAGTGATGACGCGACTCAGTTCTGGGTCGCGCAGTGATAATGTAATTTTGGGCCGTGTTTGGAGCGAAAATTTTATGTTAAATTCTATGCTGTTACTTGTCTCCCTACACCTTGAGAAAATCCTGCGGGATGAAACGCCTTGGTGCGTTGTCCTACCCCACTGCCAAGCTGACCAAATAAAGCAATATTTTTTTATTTCATTCGGAGTTGCCCATATTCATTTTTTGCACCGTGGATGCAGATGGCTGTGCTCCTTCTCTCTTCCACACATTCCATGCCAGGAAACATCCTTTAGGCTTATTCACTTTAATGGGTTTTAAGTTTTTTTTCCAGCGCTAGAAGGTTTCTTTATTCTGCTGTCAGACCTACAGTATTGATATCAACTAATCAATTAATGCTGTAGCTTAAATTGATAATATTTTTCATAACCCCATTGTACTATGATGAAGAACGTATAGTTGATTTATAAATACATTACAGTAATAATAATAGGACATTCTTAATTTTATATGCCTGCCAAATGCAAATTGATACAAGAGAAAATTAATGGACCACACCAAGGAGCAAATTTCAACATGCTTGTAAATACAATATTTTTACGGCACGTGTCAGTCCTTTTCTCTAGCCCTATATTTTAAAAAAAATCTACAGAGAAAGCAAATAAAATATTATTCAATGCATACATGCTAATTGACATTTTAAGTATTCCAGTGTACATGCAATTATAATTTCAATGTGATTATTGAATGCAACCTCTAAAAACATCATAATGCGGCTTCACTTCTAGAAAGGAAATGAAATCCAGTTAGTGAAATTCATTTGAAATTCATATACCTAGCAGAAATATGAGCAAAGATTTTTTTTTAGATGACAAATTACAGTGCAAAGCCACTTAACCTTGACAAGCGGACTGCTTCACATACAGTAAGTATATAGCCAGCTTCACTTTTGCTGAAGTACTGCCTTAAAAAGCAAAAAGCAAAAAGCCACGCTTCCCTCAACATCGCTATTGGTGGTACATTCGTTCTGAAAGAAGGCTTTCCTGGCAGAAACAAAGATTAGTCTGGCTACATCTGTAACCTGTGTATTGCTAAATATTAAAAAAAAACATATAAATAACCTGTATATTTAGATAAAGTACATATCTGATTATATTCACTCAGAGAAAATTAACTAGCAGATGGGTACATGTTGTAGAGTAAACAGTCGAACTACATTAAAAGTTTAATTGGTTTAATTTTCCATTTGCATTTTTTGCGCTTTACTGTGTGTTTTAGAGATGTAAAATGTTAGCTTAAGTTCCCAAACCAGGCAATATTTGCCCATTAAAAAAAGAAAACAGACAGAAACGACCCCAAAGGGAGGGTCAAAAGAACCCCATAATATTGCACTCTACTGCATGCCAAACTTTACTCCTACTCTGCACTAATAGCCCTTAAGGTGTGTTGGACACTGTTGCTCCAGAGAGAGGCAAAAAATACAAAACAATACATTTTTATTACATCAAAATAGTATAACACTAAATAGTTAAAATCCATAAAAATCCCCGTAACAGTTATGAGGATTCAGAAGAATAACTAGCAGTAGGAGGTAGTTATTCTAATATCACTCCTGCAACCAAATAACGTCTTTCACAATCCTAATATTATCTCTTGTCTGTATATCTGTAGCCTCTGTTTTAGTCAGCAAGTGAACATCTTAGTGGCTGTGTAATTTCTTACCAAGTATACACACTTATACGCATAGAGGAATATGGTGTTTTTGTATACACCTATTATGTCCGTGATACTAATCACTGGAATTTACCCGTTCTGATAGGGTACTCGTGGTATCCTGAGCCTATTGGTTCATGGAGAAACAAGCCTCCACTCTGTAGCGTTATCAATACCTATTATGGGCAGGTTTTATATAGACTCCTCCCCCTGATGAAGCGTGGCACACACGCGAAATACGTGTCGCGATTGAGTAAGACGTCGCAGGAGTGACGTCATGGAGGGAGCTGTAGTCAGTCCGGATCCTGTCCCAACCATTACGACTTGTATACCGGATACATTTTCCCTGTGCGCGTGGGGGAATCTAACTGCATAGCCCCAGTCTGTCCTTGGGGACTGTGCACCAGAATATCACATTACATGCTCACTATAGCGGGTATATGATAAGAAGCCAATAGAACTATCTTTGTCTCAGGTGACTATTTGTATTTGCATATTCTCCCATATTGCACTGCATACTATGAGATCTGCCTGACATATACCAGAGTATATTACTCTATCTGCATTTAAATCATAGCGGATATATGAGAAGGCTATTTACTCTGTCTGTCTCTGGGGATAACCTATGTATGGTTGTGATTTTATTCCCCCTGGTGCAATATATACAAGGAGATCTGTGTGATTCATTTATCTATGTGATCTATACGTGTATAGATGCATATGCTGCTTTAGATTGTCATACTAAGACTGAGATATTGTTATAGTACTATGTGGGTACAAGTTCATGTATACCCTTGCACTGTTACTATCCGTGGTATATCTATTTGATTCCCTTCTGAACACCAGGAGGAGAGGTCTATGTCTGAGATCGGATAGCTATACTAGCATATAAGGTTACACTGTTTACTTTATGTAGCTTACTAGGCAAGCACTAGGATCAGTATATCTATCTTTTCTCTGTACCATATGCTTTTGGACAGAGAGACTCAGGGGGCTATGCACTAAGCTCCGTGCTTTTGCGTCTGGTTGGGGGGAAAAAGCACGTCCGATAAAAAGTGAAGCCGGAGACATGATTCACTAAGGCCTTGAGCCCATTTTCTATCGTACGTGCTCAAAACAGCCACATCGTACGTGTTGCTTTTTTTCCCCCTGCTAGCGTTCTTAAACTTTACGTACGCTAGCTGATAGAAAAAAAGCTGCATGTAACATTTGCATGGAGATTTGCCATCTCCATGCAAGGCTGTTACAGGCGATTGTACACAAAACAAATACATTTTAATAATAGTGTACATGAGCAGGGGGTCTCCGGAGCTGAACCGCATTGGTTTCAGGTCCGGGGACCCCCTACTTCAGAAGATGCAGGCCCCGTTATGGGGTGCCGGTTTCCCCTGCACTTTGAAAGCTTCCGCGTCACATGACCGGGACATTTAAATTCTGCAGGGGATACCGGCACCCCATAACGGTGCCTTTATCTCCTGAAGTAGGGGGTCCCCGGACCTGAAACCAATGCAGTTCAGCTCCGGAGACCCCCTACACATCTACACTACTGTCAAAACACACATCAATAAACAAGAATTCCTTACCTTAGCGGCTATCCGCTAAGGCAATGAAGGGGTTAAGGCACAATAGCATGTTTATTGGGGACAATGGCCCCCAATAAACATAGCAATATACAACACACATCCACCCCGCACCCTAAGGCCTGGGACATAGTAGGTTCCGCCTCGCTGAGCCACGCTGAGCAGATGCACTAACCCCTGCATCTGTCATCAGCGCGGCTTTAGCAGCCGCTTCCGCATGCGTGCTGATGCGTGCGGAGGCTGAGAAAATTTGAGCAGACAGGCAAGTTTGAAATACAGTAATGGGCAAAATAACTTTTATCCAGATATGGATAATAGATTATTTGCCCATTATGAAACACATAAAACATGCATAAATAAAAACATGAAATCTTAATCTGAAAATCACCACATTGCATCTTCCAATGAAACCAGCAGCACTTTGAAAAATAAACCAACAAACCAGCAGCTAGACAAATGTATATCAAATGTCACACAATTGCATTGAGTGTGTACATGATGCAATTAATCTGTGCATCATGTAACACTATGCAAAATCAATTTCAAAATAAAATACACTATGAACAATGTTCCCTAACCACCAATGCCATCCACAAAATCAAATAGAAAGTAAGCAACAAAAATAAATTTACCATCAATCAATTAATCAATTTCCTAAACTAATTACAATACAATCCAAATCAATTAGACAATTCACTATTCAATTTCTAAAGCCAAACCATTGGCCAAAAAATTCTAATTCAAAGTAAGAAATATCATTCAAATCTAGCTAGCAGAAATAAACCATTAAAAATAACATGTAACTAAATAAAAATTACATTACACAACCAATGTATAAATAAAGCTGCTAAATACATTTGAAATACATGAAAAGAACATTAACATTAGCAACACAATCATTTATTATCCCTGTATGTCTATCCATCTAGATATACATAACATACAGGGGCAATAAAAGAGCATAAAAAACAATGCATTTACATCCACAAATCACATACAATACACCCCTTCAGTGTCCCTGAATGTATGTATATCCATAGGGACATAGATGGTCCAATGGTTTGGCTTTAGGAATTGAATAGTGAATTATATAATTGATTTGGATTGTATTGTAATTGGTTTAGGAAATTGATTAATTGATTGATGGTAAATGTATTTATGTAGCTTAGTTTCTATTTGATTTTGTGGATGGCATTGGTGGTTAGGGGACATTGTTCATAGTGTATTTTATTTTGAAATTGATTTTGCATAGTGTTACACGATGCACAGATTAATTGCATCATGTACACACTCAAATGCAATTGTTTGAGATTTGATATATATTTGTTTAGGTGTTGGTGTATTGGGAGAGGAGCTATCATTTATTTTTAAAAGTGCTGGTGTTTTAATGTGAAGATCAAATGTGCTGCTGGTTTAATTTTATTACAATGTGCTGATGTGGAGATTCTGATTTCATGTTTTGATTTATACATGTTTATGTAATCCTGAACCATTTATTTGTATATTTGTGTTATGTATATATGTGTGTGTATATATATATATATAGATATATATAGCAACTGTAAATATTCCTGTATATTCATTTGCATGTCTTAGACAGGTCTGCAACCCTGTCTTTCACCATTATCACCCAGCAAACAGCACTTCCACTGCAGCAAGGGATTCTGGGAAATGACATGCAAATGAGCACACAGTGCCACTTTTTATCTCATGCTCACATTACATGAGCAACCCTTAGTCAATGCATGCTGCTTTAAACACAGCTTTTAAGCAAGGACTTGGGAGATGCAAAGTCAGTTAACCCACTCACAGACATGTTTCAACCTTGATGGGTCTCATCAGTGTGAGGTTGGCTTACTGACATTTTGCTTAAAAGCTGTGTTTAAAGCAGCATGCATTGACTAAGGGTTGCTCATGTAATGTGAGCATGAGATAAAAAGTGGCACTGTGTGCTCATTTGCATGTCATTTCCCAGAATCCCTTGCTGCAGTGGAAGTGATGTTTGCTGGGTGATAATGGTGAAAGACAGGGTTGCAGACCTGTCTAAGACATGCAAATGAATATACAGGAATATTTACAGTTGCTTTATGCTTTACTGTGGAGGGTTTTAGTCACTTTTTTTACCCACCATAACCTTAATAGTCGTATATATATATATAAATATATATATATATATCCCACTGTACAAATGAATGGGGACAGGACGGCCACGGGAACCCCCGCACTCCTGCGGGGACCCCCACTTGGTGAGCCTGGGACCCCCGCGGGTTCAGCCGGGGACACCTGCCGGCCTGTTGTATGGGTGTTGCACACGCAAAAATGTAAACAAAGAAATTTTTCAATGTCCGGCTTTTTTATCACCTGCCTATAGCTGCCAAGCTTTTTTGAACGCAACTTTCGCGTACGATAACTTTGCGTAGCTTAGTGAATCCCGAAGAAGGGCAGAATTGAATGCAAACAGGTTATCGTACGAGCAAAGTTGGACTTTCCAGGAAAAAGTCAGTTTAAGAATGCAAAGTGCCTGTTTGCGTGGCTTAGTGAATCATGTTCGGCGGAACATCACGTTCTAAGAGAACTTTGCATTCTTAAAACGACTTATCACTGCTTAGTGCATAGCCCCCTCTGTGTTTAGCTACATTAGTAATTGTGTATCCTTGCTACTAGCAACACATGTTACTCTATTTCTCCTCACTACACTCCCTTGCCCAGTCTTTGACTCAAACATTAAAATCATTGTTTTAGGTATACATGGGATTTATAGGACATTCCATATGGATTTACTTACACATCTGCAGCTTTTCGAGGATTTAGGATTAAGAGACTGTCTATTTAGGACCATCTATCTTTATCTTTCTAAATCCTCATGACTCCGTTACGGGGATTTTTGTGGATTTGAACTATTTAGTGTTATACTATTTTGATGTAATAAAAATGTATTGTTTTGTATTTCTAGCCTCTCTCTGGAGCTACAGTGTCCAATATAGTAGGACAACCACCTAAGGGCTATTAGTGCCTAGAAGGAGTGAAGTTTGGCATACAGCAGAGTGCAATATTATGGGGTTCTTTTGACCCTCCCTTTGGGGTCATTTCTGTCTGTTATACAGTACACTGTTTACCCTGCTGCACCTGCTATTTTATAGGACTCATCATTATAGGAGAGCAGTCTGATTCATCTGTTGCATTAAAAAAATAATAATTGGAAAAATGGTCAAACTTCACAAAATATAACTACATCACAAAGCATTCAAAAGAAATGTGCAAGATCACAAGGTCCTTTGTATACTGCCATTTTCACTCAATTCTGTTGCAAAGTGGCAACATTCTGGGGAAATTGGTAAATGTACAAAATTATGTTATATTTATTTGCAAAATTGGCCAAAGTGTTGAAATTCTGAGCAATGTAAATTACACGAAATACAAGAAAAAGTGAAAACTTTTCTGGAGCAAATTTGAAAACAGTAACACATGTTTAGTATGTAAGTATCACTAAATTGCACAATAAATTGTACTTTTTGGTGATATTATTTTACTTAATATATTCAAAACATGTAGAAACACAATGAAAATGTCTTCCTTTCACACCCAACTGGAAAGGAACCATTGTGATGTGTATATAATATTATTTTCCTATCATTTGTCTCTTTTGAAGTTGTATGCACAGTAAAAGTAATACTGTGCACGCATATTACTACAGCATTAAGTACAGAGACATTGCAGTTCCAATATTTATCAAGCAATTAACTGCATGTTAAACAGGTGGAGTCAAACTTTATTGCACAATAAATATATTTTAGCGCTGCTCCACTGCAGTTTTACATCACTTTCAGGATAAAACATCTACATTTGTTGTAAATACCTCAAAATATTTCTACTTTTATGAGAGTAAGAGCAATCAGTAACATTTAATTTAAGTTCAAGGTTTTTACTTCCTTCAGAATGACTTTAAACTCCCTCTAGGAAGTTGGATATCAAGAACGCCCGGCTCAATTTCTTGGATTGAAATCAATAGCTCTGACAAGCAGCCATCACTTAGGTAACACATGATGTGCTGTCATGGTAGCAAACAAAATTGCCTTTCAAGCTAAAAGCTAAGATATTCTGAGAGCTTTAGTCTTGAAAATAAATAATATGTTTCCTGCCTTGAAAGGCTGTGTTTTAGATTTACAAATGAAGACCTGATCCATGTATGTTTCAGAAACAGAAGATATCTTAAAGTAGTTGTGCCATTATATTCATTCACTTTGAGCTACTGGTATCCTATCCCTTTCATTCCAAATCACCAGAAGCTATATTGGGTCAGAGTACAAGTCACCTGAAGCGTGCAACACAAAGAATGCAGCATACTGGTGTACCACGCCCCTTGATAAAATAGAACACCAATGGGATATTTGGAGCTAGACAGACTTTTCTATTGGTAGTCAGGTCAAGTGTGGGATGGTAGTTACAAGAGCCTTTTTTTCTACTCTCTTTGGATTTATATTACATAAATTATTCAGTAGTGATATCTACTTAGTGGGGTTGATTAAATCCCTTTGCTGCCAGATTTAACCCATCTTGACGTACTATATGTGTGCAACATTGTAAAAAGAGAAGCTGCAATAAGTAAGTAATAATGCCACACAGACAATGTATTTTAACTTTGTAATACTTACAATTACTTCAGCGCTGCTGCTTAACCCTTTACCATAATCATCTGTGGCAACCACGTCAAACTTGAAATAAGACCTTCTCATGTTTTTGAAGAGCATTGCAGTTTTGATGATACCAGTATATACCTCAATAACAAAGCCTTCTTTGCCATCTTTGATTGGTGGCACAATTAGTCTATAACTATTTGCGCTGTAGTTCCCAGTGTCTTTATCAGTAGTCTGAAATGAAAAGACAGAATACACTACATTAAATACATAAATGCACTGAAAGTAACTATGACATGAGTCATTGTTAATCCCATACCTAGTAATTGATGGTTCGTGTTAGGTGGGCTAGTTCTGTAGATGTAAACTGTTTAAGTAGAGGTTTCATTTAGTATAATGTAGCCCACGACATTCCAACAAACACAATAAAAACTTACTGTAGTATATTCAACAAAACTATATTATCCACTTAAGATATCAAATATTGTTTTTTTTAACAAACATGTCCTCTTATTATAGTTATGTCAAGCACTCTAAATGTCAGAATCTAGAGATCAGCCTTCAATTTTGCAAAAACTGTTGTAGATCGGGCACACTAGTTTAACTATTAGTACATACAACTGAGACATTTGTAAGTCAAAAAACACTTACCCCTCCCTGTAAGTTCAAATTTGCATGGAATAAAATATCCATGTTGACATGGCCATCCTCAATTTATTTATAAAAAAAATAATTCAATTAATTAATTCTATGTGTCATTAGTTCACTACCATGCATGCCCCTTTGTGTAACACTACAACCAGTTTATATACTGTATGTCAATGTAGTTCAAAGAGTTTCTCCAGAGACTTTTTACAAAGTTTGACCTGTGACAAAATATGAGATATTGTACCATGCTAGCATTACCACTTATAACTATGGAACAGTGGTTCCCATTTCTCTCCTTAGGGTTTCTAGCCAGATGATGTATTGCCAGTCAATATTGTGTTCAAGAAAATTATGTGTATTCATCTTAGATCTTAGTGTGGCCGCTAGACCTGAAAGAGAGTGACTGCTATAAAAAGCATGTAATAATTCATAGTTATTTTGAGATATATTTTGGTTATATTATGATTATGGGATGTTAAAACCAATCCATCCTTGAAATAAACAGATACTGTATATAAGAGCATACTGTTCTACATGTAACAGGATAAAAGTTAGATTTAAGCGGGGTGGGGGAGATAGGTCACTCGAAATAAACAGAAAGCTACAGCTCCATCACTGAGGCTCATTTTGAAAATTAACCCTCAAACATTGCATGCAAAAAAACAGGTAATATTGTAGCCAAAGCAAAAGCTTGAACTTCGGCTACATGTCTGGTTCCCTCTTTTAGGAATACAGCTTGTTGGAAGGGTAAACAATTTTGCCTGTAACTAAGTAGGATTAACAATTAAAGACCAATGGTTTCACGTTAGGGCAAATAAAAATAGATCTGATTATCTACTGTTTCTACTTTCTGTATTAAGGAAAAACTTCCAAATGTATTTATCGTCCAATTATGTTTTCACAAATGAATTGAGATGTTTTTCATGACATCAATCAGGTTAAAAATGGGTTTAAACCATGCAGTAAATGTATAGCCTGTAAGTACAGCTGTTGTAGCACAGAATTCAAATCTAATGTCACCGCCAAAAACTACAAAATCATGTCACATATTTCATGTAAGTCAGAGTTTGTCATTTATATGTTGCAGTGTCCTTGTGGCCTGCAATATGTGGGTCGCACTGGTCGTACGTTTCAAAGACGTATATATGAACATATCTACAACATCAAAAAGGGTTTAACATCACACAGTGTGTCCCACCACTTTTTGGTACATCATGGCAAAAATCCAAAGGGCCTTATCTGTCAACCTATTGAATTGTGTACACCCAATTGGAGAGGTGGTAATAACATTCAACACATCAATAGGAGGGAGGCCTTTTGGATCTATGAACTTAAGACTCTATCCCCATATGGGCTCAATATTGATTTTGAATTGGGCTCCTTTTTAGGTAGATGAAATGGCTCAAACAAACATTAGTTAAATGCAACCATTACTTAATGGATGACACCTTATCCATTTGACTCTGTACCAGCAGTAGCATACTAAGTGGCTTAAGCAGGTTTGTTTATCCTTTGGCCACAATTTGGCATTTTGGTATATATCAATGCCTATTATGATATTACATCTTGCCTCAATTTTGGGATATATGGTTATCAGTTGATATCTGAATGTTTTTAATGTTGTTTAATGTATTGTATGTGTATTATGTTGTTAGAGACGTAGTGATTTGATATTAATGACATGCAGGCTATACAGCCTAATTGGGCAATTAATTTTTAATTGGTTAGGGTATATGTACATGTCATTCAGTGTCAGTCTTTGTAGCCCCTGAGGAAGTGGAGTAACATCCACGAAACGCGTAGGGCAGGTGACACAGTCACTTTGAGCTTGGTATTGGACTTTTTGGGACACTTGGTCACATTTGAGCCCCATTGCAGCCGTTAGTTCTTGGCATACAGGACGTTTGTACTGTCCCTTTAAGGGCACGTGCACACTCGCGTGCAGGCACGCTGAGACAGCCTGTGTAACCGGAGGAGGAAGTGAGGAGAGCAGCCTCACGTGGAGGAGAGCTGTGAGCCCCACAAGCAGGCCTCCAACACTGCCACTGTTCCTGTTAACCCCTGGAGGGAGAGTCAGCACGAGAGTCACGGTGCAGCAGGAATCACATCTCTGCAAAGACATCAGCAGCAGCCGGAAGACTCTTTGTTGCATTGCCTGTATTTGCCTTGCTGCTTGTAAGTAGGGCTCTGATTTTTCATATCTGGATGACCAGCGGTGTTCTCATTTGTCCAAACCATTTTATGGCATAGTTCTTTTTATTTAATAAATAGTTTTTATAGTCACTAGGAGTCTCTATGTTATATGTGCAGTGTGTGTATTAGTATAGACCTGTTTTAACCCTACAGTGTTGCACTATGATCTGTGTCTGTTTGTGTTTTTTCCCCTATATGGCCTGTCAAGCAAGTGTGCTGATCCCCTGAGGAGTTCAGGATTATCCAATGAACTTTTGGCGCCAGGTTTTTCTTTGTTTTCACTTTCACTTTCTCTGTCAGTACTGACAGTATTACTAGGCAGCCTTTATATATATATATTTTGCAATTGTCACACTGGTGTTTTAGTCTTTAGCGCTTGTGCACATTTTTTCTTTTTCTCATGACAGATACAATCCATTATTCAGAAAAATGAATTACAGGATTTTAATGTTCATGTGTATTTCCTTTATGAATATACCTTAAATATCTTGTGTTAAGTTCCAATTTTGGTTGTTGGAAGCATATCTGGGATGAGCATCAACCAAATAGTATTGCTATTACTATTAATAAGCCATTAGAGGTGCCTGTTAATAACTGATCGCAATCTTTCTAGTTTCATTATATGGTAGATTTGTGTCTGACTGCACATCTGTCAAGTTTTACTCTTAATGGGTGGGTATCACTGTTCCCAAACTGCTACTTTAAAAGTAATACAGCTCAACCCTGCTATAACGCGGTGTGAGCGTGGACCCCGAATATTTGACATATTTTTTTTTTGCCAAACGTTACACATACACACACACACACATACACACACATACACCCCCCCCCCTACCTCTGGTGGTGCTGGGGCATCGTGGTGGGGTTCGGGCTCCTGGGGGAAGTACTGGGGCTGCTGGAAAGATTGTGGTGGGGATCGGGCTGCTGGGGGAAGTGCTGGGGCTGCTGGGGGGATCGTGGTGGGGATTGGCTGCTGGGGGCGCCTCACTCCTGCCTCCTGCCTCCTCCCTCCTATCGGTTGCGCGGCAGCAATTTTTTTAAATTAGCGCGGCCCCGGTTATAACCCAGAGGACCGAGTTATATTGGGGTTCAGCTGTAGTAATAAACAATGTGAGCATCTAAAAAGAGAGCTTAAGGAATAACAATGTATTTATTTATCAAATATTTTACCAGGAAAAATACCTCTTATTTTATTTCCTGGGCAAAAAATAATAATTATATTTTAAGTTACAGTTAAAAACATGTTTAATGAATGAAACATTCAAATTGGACTATTCTCATAAATCTGAAGTGTGTCAAACTGCTTTTAAACCACCCGTTATAATTGGATTGGCTTGCTAAGCCTTTCTCTCATGTTCAATCCGTGTCTTAAAGGCTTTTTTTCTTTTTTAGAAGCAGTTTCACTCAGCCAATCCGATCGGTTTGTCAAAAAAAACTGCAATTCTCGTAACTCCGTTATGCAAACCGCATCTAAAAAGTTACATCCAGAGTCTGAAATGTGGTTGTGCCTGAGCAAAACCCATTTGTCAGACTGGGGATGGAGCTAACACCATCTCAGGTCATTCCGCTTCTAAAGCAAGTACAATATTTAGGAAATTTAACCTCATAATAGTTTTTCAATTGGAAATGAACTCACTTTTCCATGATCTTGGAAAGTATAGGTACTGTAGAATAGAGATATTTCTGTAGTTGGAGATAGTGGCCCTTATTCTGTAAGGTTTGATACACGCAGGTGATGTATTATTGCATGAAAAGCCCCTTTGACTTTAATGGGGCTTTCCCTGCGCTAGCACGTTATCTGCGCTTATTGCATTTGACAGAATAAGGGCCAATGTGTTTTTCACCACTTTTGAAGACTGGGATAGCTCTGGTAGTTTTCCAGGCTTTAGGGGTATGGCTGGAAGACAAAATAGAGTTTATTAAGGAGGCAATTGGTTTAGCAATGACTGGTTGGACTAAGTTGTAGGGATTTAGATTGGAATTGGTCAGGACCACATTGGTTGTTAAGCTTTTGTGTTGGGATTCACTGTATAATCTATTTTCCTTTTCAGGTACTTGGATAAATTGAAATTCGTGAGCATAGTAAGGGGTACTGATATAGGGGTGCGCACAGTCTTGGCTTCAGGAGTCCACAAGTATTAATTGAATGCATTTGCAATTACTGTGATTATCCTTTTTGAAACTAGAAGGTTTTTGGTAGCTATAAGCCTCAAATATATTATTGATGATCTTCCAGAATTCTGACACTTTCATATAAATTGTCAGCGTAGTATTGTGTTTTTGTGAGTCTTGTGCATGTATTTTGAAGTTATCTGTAATTTTCAAAATCATCATGAGCAGAGCCAATTAATTTAATCTATTCCCCAATACATTCCCCAAGACATCACTAAGGTCGTAAATCTCAGCACGATTTTTGTTAACATATATGAGTGCAGGGGTACATATCCCCTCAAACCTCCCTCTAAAAACTGATGCAAACATTTTGGAATTAACCTTCAGAAACGATTGATTCTGTCTTTGTATATGTCACTCTGCATCAGATAAATAATTATTGTTGAGCATACCATTTCCTTGACATCTTTTCTGAGTGCTGCAGGTTATTGTTGTTTCTATGTAATTGTTTGGGTTTACGGATACCCTTTTTACCTGTTTTTAGCACCAGAATATATATAGTTTTTTTCAGTATCAGAGTCTCCACCCTTACCTTCTTTTCATACTGTAGGCTAGATTTTACATACACAATACACTACTGTATAATTGTAACGCGTAGCTCACCACAAACGAAGCGCAACCGCGGTGCTGAGGTAGGGAATTGGTTAACACCGACTCACAGCCACGCAAGCGCCCCTAGGATGTAGAGTAGTCGTTCAAGCCAGGTCAGGATTACAGATAGGAGAATAATCAAAGTACTTGCCAGGTTCAGGATTTGAGAGTTGCGGATCGTCAGAGTGCGTAGCCAAGTTCGGGGTTGGAGAGTAGCGGATTGTCGGGGTACGTAGCCAAGTTCAGGATTGGAGAATATCGGATCGTTGGAGTACTTAGCCAAGGTCAGGACTGGAGACAGGAGAATGGTCGTTCAAAGCCGGATCAGGAGAAAAGTGCGGAATCCAGGAGACAAGCAGGGTCAGACAACAAGAGGTCAATCAGCAAAACAAGGTCTGGAGCTAGAATGCAGCAAGGTACGGCGTCACACTAGACTATGCTCAGCAAAGAATGAGAGCAGACTGAAGGTATATAAAGGCGGAGTCTCCAATAGCCAGGCAGGGCAGAACCAGGAAGTAAGCACCGACAGGCTGCTGGTGCACACAGGCGTGCCATATGATGCAGACTAATTGGGGATGAGGGCGGAACTGCTCGTGCATCATCCCACGCGTGTCACAGAGGCCAAGGGGTGGAGCTTGGAGCACGCATCACTCCCACGCCGATTCTTAGGGCAAGAGGGGACGGGACCAATCGTGCGCGTGTCACGGAGGTCAGGGGGCGGAGCCGAGAACGTGCATCATTCCCATGCCAGTCCTGACCTTCACCAGAGCGGGGGTGGGGCTTGAACCGCCCATCAGCAGGGAGGCTGGCCGAACGCATCCATCGTGCATCAGAGAGGGGGGCAGGATCCAAATCCATGGGCGGAGGATGGGGACGCGCAAGGTCTGCACGCGCGTACTACGACCACAAAACCGCGCATCCTGAGTGTCCGTCACGGAAGGCTTGTTGGGGTGAGGAGATGGTCTGTGACCGCCAGGATGGCAAATCCTCACAATAATCACTGAAAAGTCAGGTGAAATACTAACGGATTGGATTCTGTTGGGACAGGAGGATACAATCCAATTTAACTGTGGTTACAAGATTTTAGATTTGACTGAGTATGTTGAGAAATTAGTTGGGATAGATTTAGTGATTTCAATTTTTTACAGATGTAGTTGTTTTTTTTATGGTCAAGCCAATTGAGGTTGATGTCACCAAGAACAAACAGCACATTCTTTCCTAGAGATGAGCAAAAGTGTCAAAATCTGAGCCATGGATTTTCCGCAGTGTTTTTTTTTTTTAACCAAAATCCGATACACGCGGAAATCTGTAGACGGATTTAACACTAAAAAATCTTGGGTGGATACATCTGAATCCACCTTCGGATCCGTACTTCCCTAATTTTGTCAAATCCACCTTTTGGATTTGATCTAAAATCGGATTGTGGATTTTGACAAATCTATTTTGCCCAGAGACTGAGATGTGGAGGTGGAGGAGGAGGAGGGAGAGCTATTTAACTAGAAGTCTCAAGCACTATATATATCCCCTCATACCTCCCTCCAAATAACATACTGTATGGAGAGACACCTGTGCTCAAAAAGGATATGCAAAGTATATTTAAAATTACTCATACCACATACTTCCTAAATGGGGTTCCATAAAAACTACATTGACAAACCTAATGCACCTTGTGAGGAAGGGGTTACTGGTGTCAGGTCCAACAAGATCAAAACCAAAGCCTCTGCAATTCCAGGAAGCACCTCAAGTAGTGAGCTAAATCTGCTGCTAGGTAGCACCACTGTAACTGGCTTTTAACGTAACTCCCAGGCATATCGTGGGTGCTCCTTTTTCTGCAGAACGAACATTGAACTGGCAACAAAGAAGGGGATGCCAGTGGAGGGGGCTACAGGTATGAGCAGTGAGAACTAGAGCTCAAAAGTATGTTATAAAAGTGGTGATACTCAGCATCTGGTTTGGCTCACACTGATAGAACTGTTGTCCCGAATAACAGAGGTTGTGGGTTCTGATCTTGTCCGGCCTGACACCTGTACCTCTTCCAGTAAATATACTAACATATGTTACTTGGAGGGAGGTTTGAGGGAATATATAGTGTTTGGGATGCTACTGAAATAGGTCTCTACCCTCTCCCTCCTTTTTGAGACTGATGCTGAAAGAAACTTATGGAATTGAATTTCTGTGAAAATGTTGCCCATCTCTACTGTTTACATTCAAAGAAGAAATATTGCTATGAAAGTTAGACACATCAGATAGGAATTCCAGTGGGGCAGTTGATGGCAACAATGATGAGGCTTATCAAAAGCATGAACACTAAACTGTCATGTAAACTACAGATGTTTACATGCAATATGGTATGTTTTAGATACATCATGAACACACTGTATACAAAACTTGCAAAGATTGATGTATTGTCCCAATGGAACTCAAAGTGCTTCAAATTACAGCATAGTGTCCGATGTGCGGTAAATAGGAATCTTACAGACACAGTCCCTGCCCACATGAGATTACAATTGATGATTTTGGTGCCAGTTTATCAGTGCAATGTTTAAGAATATTACTAGCAGTCAAGAAAATATATTGTAAAAGTAACCATTAATAATAAATGTATAATTTTAGAATATGTTTTAGATACTATTATTAGATCTTATACTCAGAACAGGCTGTAAATAAGTGTTACCGTCCAAAGTCTGTCTGTTCCCTTTGTTTTTCAGAACAAACAACTGACATTTTATTAATGCACTCCAATTTCTAAAACGCAAAAAAATGGAAGTTTTTAAGAGCAGATGGAAAGCAACTCTTTATGACAGTTACTAGTGTAGACTTCCAAAATGTATAAAACAGCATGAATATATTTGCAAAAGCACCAGAGAACAATAAAGCATGAAAACTACAAATATTTCAACAAATGTTATTTTGCTGGCAGACATGTTTGTTAGGTCACAAGAGTCTATTCAATTTAAAGGCAGTACCTCTCTCTTTTTTACTAGTGTTATATTGCATGCAGCAGTAGTTAAAGTGACCATATGTTAGTCACTATATTTTGTACATGTACAAAACCGTTTATGTATACTGCTTGTGCCACTTTCTAGTTTATATGTGACTCAAATGTCACTACTGCTGCCTAGCAGATCTCTACTGTATATTCCAATGGGGAGTACTAATTAAACTACAATAGCACTGATCAGGGAACTATTGCACATAAACTTTCACTAAACCTTAATCCATGTACCAAATAACATATACAGTATTCCATGCGGAAGATTATGTAATTTACCTTCTCTTCTAAGACAACCACTATATTAACATACGCATTCTTTACACACAATACTAATCCACATTAGGAGATGCAATTTCTGTCCTATCAGATACTAGCATAAATCACAGATGTATCACTCTATCCAATCACAAGTTACTAAATGTATGCCACTCACATGTATTGGGAGACTATAACCGTTTTGAATTTCCTTTGTCCCTTTATGTGAGCATATTTTTTGGTATGGCTCGCATCTTACTAATTAGTATAAACCAGCTGAAGAATTACTTCATTGTTTGTGTTTCAACTTATTCCTAACTTATTCTTTAACCCTTGAGCTTTAATCCATGTACCAAATAACATATATTCCATGCGGCACATTTGTGTACATTTTTGAAACTTTTATATTGGTGCGTTAAAAAATATTGTAATAAAAACTTGGGATTGGAGCGATATTTTCAGAATTCTACTATATTTACTAAGAAGTAGGTATTCATAATGGTATAGTGATATTCAATCTCGTTTGCATACACCAAAAAAAGTGGCAACTCAGTGTTAAATAACACTAGCAATACAAATAGGCATTAACTCATAGAAATCAGCCTTAATCCGCTGTGTGTGTGTATCACAAACCAGTTATTTAACCAGCACACTCAAATATATAATTCTACTGTGGTCACAATCAGCTTTTCTCTGGGGCAAGAAGCAAGGCAAAGCAGCGTCCTGTGTACACTGCTCACATTCAGCAGTACAATAAATATGAAGTAATTACACAGCAGAGGTATCTCCAAAGTAGCAGGATCTGCCGTTTATTGACTTCACATCTTAATGTACAGAGCTTTTAACACAACATATCGGGTTGATAAACCTCCCTTTGTCAGGTAACTAAAGGAGATTTACCTCCCAAAATGTTGTGGTAAAATGGAAAAGATCGTTGCATTCACAGTAACCCTCTGAACATTAAGATGTGAAATCATTAAACAGCGGATCCCACTACTTTGGACACCCACTGTACGGCTGATTGGTGATACCCCAGTTTTCTACCATAGAGTTACTGTACAGTGTATGTAAAAGGATTTCTTAGAAAATCTTATGGCAAAAAATGATTTAACCCCTTTCATGCCTGAAGCCAGGGCCACCATAACAATTCCTGGGGATAAGGACTAGAGTTTCGCCCATATTGGCAACCTTGCAAGCTCTCCCAGTTCACACATGTATTTCTTTCCACCCTTTGTCCCCCTCTTTTCCTCGCTCACTCCCCCCTCCCTCTCTTACACCCCCTCTCCTCTCACTCTCCCCCTCTGCTATAACTCAATTACCCCTAATCACTCAATCCCCGCCTTCTCATACTAATTTCCCCCTCCTCCCCTGGCCACACACACAATTACCCCAATAACCATATAACCCCCCTCCACACAATAATTAACAACCCTGATGCGCACAATTCCCCTCCCAATACAAAACCACACTATCCCCACAAATACAGAAACAACTACACCCCCCCCAAATACAGATACCACTACACTGCCTCAGATAAAAACACCACTATCCCCACCACAAACACAGGCACTACTATACCCCCCCTCCCAGATACACACACCCCTACCCCCCAGATACAGATACCCCTAAACCACCCCAGATAGACACCACTACACCCCCAAAATACAAACACCACTACATACACCCCAGATAAACCCTTCCTCCAGATACATTCCCCCCCAAGAAAAAAACACCACTTCCAACCCCTCTACCCCCCTAGACACAATTAGGGCTACCGATGAGGGGTGGGAATGTGAGGGGGGGGGAGGGAGTTCCAGGACATGTGTCCCTGGCCAGGAGGCTGTGGGGGGCCAGTGCTGGAATTCTGGCCTGGCCAGAGGCTGGGCCCAACTTCTACATCCAGCTGCCGCCGCTGGGCCCCGGCTCCTGGCTATCCCCAGCTACTGCTTGGCTCTTCCCATGCTGTCCTCTCTCTCCTCCCATTTTGTGCCGGAAGCAGAGTGCAGCCAGAAGTCAGGTCCAGCTTTTCCGCATGCACCAGCGGGAGATAGTCAAGCCCTGTGTGGGAAAAGGCAGGGAGTAGTTGGAAAGAGCTGGGGCCCGGTGGCGGTAAGCAGAGTTAAGTTGCAATTGTATTTTGGGGGGGTTGGTGGCAATTGTATTTGGGGGGTTTGTGGTGGTAATTGTATTTGGGGTGGTAATTGTATCTGAGGGGGGTGGTAATTAAATCTGTGGGTATAGTGGTAATTGTATCTGGGGTAGTGGTGATTATATATGGGGGGCTGGTACTGGTGTTTGTATCTGGGGGAAGGGTATTTTTTATCTGGGAGGGTGTAGTGGTGTCTGTATTTGGGGTAGTGGTTTTTGTATCGGGGGATGTAGCAGTGCATGTATTTGGGGGGTAGTGGTGTGTGTATTTGGGGGGTAGTGTTGTTTTGTATTAGGAGCAGATATTGTGTGTGTATTTGGGGGGGTGGGCGGTAATTATTGTGTGGGGAAGTTGTACAGTATGGGTATTGCAGGAAGTCCTGTGTGGCCCAAGGAGGAGGGGGATATGAGTGTGACGGGGGATTGAGGGAGTGGGATTTTGTGAAAGGGGGTAGTTGAGGAGTGGGATTTTGTGAAAGGGGGTAGTTGAGGAATAGCAGAAGGGGGAGAGAAGGAGAGGAGAGACAGTGCATGAGAGGCAGGGGACAGTGAGTCAGGAAGGAAGAGAAAGGAGAAGAGTGAGAGACAGAGGGGGGAGAGAAATACAGGTGTAAACAGGAGGGCTCGCAAGGACACTGACATGGGGGGGGGGACGCATCACTAAAACTGGTGGGGCACCGACACGGGGAGGGGCAGGAAAAAAACTCTAGTCCTGGGTGCCAACTTCCAGCGCAGGCCATGTCCCACATAAACTCTGGGTCCAGGACACTTGTCCAGGCTCAACCCCTGTGTCGGTGGCCCTACCTGAGGCTTCCAAGGCATTGCTAAGGAAAGCCTTCAGGCATCAAAGGGGTTAACATATAACAGAAAAACAAAACACATGTCTATAAGGGTAGGTGCACATTTTAAGCTTTTAGTCGCCCAAGTAGGTCATGGAACTATGATTAACTGGTCACTTGGGCTTCTAAGGGGTTATTATATTAATTTATTAAAAATGGTTACTATGTATTTTTATCATACATCCTAGCTTGGCAAAGTTTGCAGTACCCACTATATACTGTACATAAAATAGGCAAGATCGGACTAACGTCAGCCTGAGGTAGGTGATACAAATTGGCGATATTTTGGTGGCAGACCAATAGTGCCAGGTATCAGAGTTTACTGAGTAGCATGTGAATAAGTAATTTGCTCTTCATTCTTCTTTTGCATGTATTTGGTTTGCTCATTTGCAATACTGTTGTTACATTTAAGGTTCTTGCATATGTAATTACATTATGCATACTCATTTGCATGCTAATTGGCTATCGTGGCATTACATTTAACCGACACTCATTGCTGCAAATAAATATGGCGGTAAACACCATTAACACACAGCGATATCTGTTTAGAACTTTAGTAAATTTAGGCCAAAAAATCCATGTCTCTCTCAATGGAGTTTATTTTTTTACTTGACTCAAAGGTGCCTTTTCAATGTGCTATGAAGCGTTCCTCCTCATGCTAGAAAATAGATCATTGAATACTGTAATGGAGGGAGAGGGGAACAGGGAATCTGCGGATCGTAATGAATACATCTCCTATAAGTGTATGGTATCATTAATAATTGTTTTACCATTTAAACAATACTAACATAGTATTAATCGAACCGCAACATTAACATTTACATATCCATTTATAACTGCCCAACCTCTAGGCTGGGGAAGTAAAGAAGTCCGACCTAACCATACCCAGAAAGGAACCGAGAGGGTTAACTGGGTAATAACTATGCTAATTGATGTGAAAATAAATATCTCCGCAACGGAGCAACACGCCCAGTACTATTTCCTGCCTTGAGAAAGCGTGAAACGTACGTCGGCATGTTAGGCATGTACACGCTAACAGCATGGATGTTATTTACATACAGTAGCGGGCAATATTTGAGGAAAGTGGTCCTTGTCACCGCAGATAGATACAGTACTGGCAGCTTTTATTCTCACAAATGCCGGCGGCATGCCGGGATCTACTCCGGCTGGCGCCAGTCTAGACCGCGCGCTGCCGCGTTTCCTCCACGCACCCCCCCTCCACTTCGGGCGCATTTTAGCCCCCCTTCCCGACCCCAAACCCGGCTCCTGCTCTGCCCCTCTGCTTCCCCGCACCCCCGCTTACCTCACTTTAAACTCCAGGGGTGCCGGGGAAGCTGGGAAAGCCGGGGAAGCCGGGCGCGCACGTGACTGTGACGTCACAATGCGCCGCAACAAGCCGCGTCACCACGCTTCCCGCACGCATCCTGCCGTGCGGGAATTGTGAGAATAAAAGCTGCCGGTACTGTATTAGCGGCAATGCATCCCAAGTTATGCTCTCTTTAATAATGTTTTGTTTTAACCTTTTAATTTCTAAAATAGGTTCAATCTGAATTATTCACCATCTTTATTTTTACTCACAATATTTTAAGTTACATTTTAAGTAATTCTGTTTACATAACATCACCCTTAAAGGGTACTGAGTGCTCACAATGGGATCCTTTTTCTTTCTTTGGTATAGAAAATAGATAATCTGAATACAAATGCATGGGACTATCAATCTTTTCCACAGCATAGGGGAGATGGATTCCCATCATTTTCAATAGAGGTCAGAGAGAGAAACTGACTTTACAAGGACGTAATAAGATTACACTGATCATTCAAAGGATTTTTCATCTTTAAACACCTGTTATTTAACAACATGGCCACTTCTTTCCTAACAGAATCTGCACAGACATTGGGGTCAATGTATTAAACAAACTATTATATCCTTTAGAATCAGCGTCAAATGTCAGGCACATTTTGATTGATATATTTGTTATTTAGACACTTTGCCATGTGTTTATACTAACTTTCATGGCCAATCCCATTATCACCACTTACATAAAACATACAATACTTGCATATAACATTATAGCTAATATAATATTTACCAGAGGCTGTGCTAGTACAAAGATGAATGTCATCTCTTGTTAACAATGTAGTATTCTTCTAAAGCAGGGGTGCACAAACTGGGGGGCACAAGATTTTCGGGGGGGCGTGGCAGTTACAGAGGCCCCGCACTTACCCGAAGGCATTTAAAATAAATGCCTGGGATCATAAGAGGCCTCTGTAAAGTACCTTTCCTTTCAGCAATGCGTCAACATGGCAAACTTGCGTCAAACACGTACTGTAACGTCGCAATGCCATGGCAATGTGACGTCACATGACCCTGTGTCATCATTTGACGCGGGAGTCGAACAGAGGAGGGGCATGATAAGGGGGGGAAAGCAGACAGGGGGGTACAGGGAGAAAGGATTGTGCTCCCCTGTTCTAAAGGATACATTAAAAGACTATAGATAATGGTGTAAACATAATAATAATACATTTATTTATATAAACGCTTTTCTCCCAAAGCAGTTACAAAAAGGAAAAAAAGATTTAAACACGTAAGGTTATTAAAGACAAGGAAAGATATAATACAGGATAGGATGGTACCGTAGCTATTAAATGCCAGACAGGTCTTCGTTCATATACATGTATATATCCCTGCATAGAAAAAGAAAAGAAAAAACAAAGCGCCCAATCCTAGTGCATTACTGTATAAAAAATGGATTTAATGTTCCAAAAACTCAATGGTTAAACTCACAAACAATGAAGGTAGAAAAGCATGTATGAGACCAATACTCATGCTTCGAATGGTCCGCAAGAACTTCTCCTCTACTCAGCTGCTCCGCAAACCGGTGTGGTCCTCGTAAGTCTCCGTCCAGCAGCAACTCTCGGCACCAGTGGCTTCTCAAATTCTTCCCCCCGGGGAACACACACCAGATGTCCCTGGTTCCAAGCAGTGGGGAAGGAGGAAGGCAGAAGTGGCAGGACCGCAAATGGTAGCAGTCTTCGAGTGAGGCGATGGCAACTTGCTAAACAAACGCTAGGTCATCCACAGCACATTAACCCTACGCGTTTCATCAGACTTGCTGATATTCCTGTACATGTGTTTATATCAAACAGTTGTCTCCTTTTGAACATTCTCTAAGTAAAACTACCTACTTTTAAGTAGCAGGCATAGTAAAAAAAAATGACATGTAATAGTGACCTTTAATTTTTTTTGGTACATTGCATTTTATATGTACAACAAAAATACAAGTACATCCCTAGTGTGCTTTAGTATGCCGTTGCACACTAAGACAAAAGAGTTAGAAGATTATTTCCAAAAACATTCAAAATGGCTGTACGTTTTACAACACGTCGTTTTTATTTATTTAAGCACAGGTAAAGAACTGCCACATCTTCAATGGTCTTCTTAATCCCGGACAGTAACTTTATCTCCCTTTTGGCTCTGGAAACAATAGATTAAAACTGAATCTTCAACTGAACATCGACTATATCAATGTGCCTGCATTCTATTGGCACACAGTGTTATTATGCTGACACCATTACATTCAGTGAGAAAATAAATAATACATGAGTTGTGCGGAATGAATGAGCAAATATGAATCCATGATGTCTTGGATTAATCATGGCTGAGAGAAAGTACTTGATAGTAACATTTAGCTGCTGAAGCAGCATTTCAAATATAACCCATAAGCACAAATACCAATTATACTCACCAAAATATAATTCTGCAAAAATGTTTGTACTGGCCTATTTGAGACAAGTTGTTTCAGGTATAAACACAATATGCCCTTGACCAATATAAATATATATATATATATATATATATATATATATATATATATATATATATATATATATATTAACCATGGTACCATTATACATTCTATCAGTCTTCTCAGAGTCCCATGCCTTGTATTATAACATTCAATCTCTCTATAAAAAAAAAAAATCATGACTTGCTACTGTATGCTGATTCTATTATTCTATTCTATCTTTCTGAAAATATATCTATCTATCTACTGTATCTATTTATCTACCTGTCTATCTATTCCCGCTTTCTCATTAGCCCTCTCACTGTTACCTGCTTGAGCAGCTTTCATCATTCCCCACAGACATTCTCTGCAAGTATAACAGAACCTAAATACCTTCGGTGAGCTCTCTGAAAATATATGCTTTTATAGCAGAAATGAAGTTTGTGGAATAAAAAAATAATTACATATTACTGCAACATCAACATTCTCAAGAGTTGTGGATTTGGAAAAGCACATTGCACCAAATGCAAAGTAATCAGAAGAAACAGCCATATCTTGTCAATATTGCAACCATGAAAACCCCCACATACTCATTTGAGAATGCAGAAAAGGAGCATGTGGGGTGATTAATACGAGTTCAACTACAGCTACCAGTGGTATAAGCATATCTACATTTGTGCATTCAAATGTTTGTGCTGCACACAAGGGAGGTGAACTCCCTATGTTTCAATATATACATTTTATTTTCAATGATTAGAGTTGTTATACACAACTTGCTACTTACAGTACAGATGTAGTGTCATTTACTTTCTGTGTGGGCTCAGTTTGAAGCGGATGGAGTGCAGCCTGTGTGCGCCGCACACAACCATGGTGCAGCAGAGAGTGAATTTCCCATACAGATTAATGCAGCGGGGGTCCATGCTTCTCTCTATTTTCATTGTTATTTTTAGTACACAGTATTGAAACAGGACGTATCCAGAGCTGAACCCCTTTAATTTCAGGTCTGGGGACACCCTGCTTCCTGGATGTTCAGACCTCCTTAGGGGTTGTCGGTATCTCCTGAAAGTTTAAATCTCCCGCAGCATGGCACGTGTGACCAGGGCATTTAAACAGCCCCAAGATACAGGCGTAGCAGGGGGAAGCAGGGGGTCCCCATTTCAAAACTGTGTACTAAAAAACAAATAAATGCAAAGCTTACCTTAGTGATATAAAAATATCATATATATAATAATAATAAGTGAGAAGGAGCGGCTCAGCGAGTAAAGACACTGACTGGCAGTGAGTTTGAAGCAGGGGAGCCTGGTTCAATTCCTGGTGTCGGCTCCTTGTGACCTTGGGCAAGTCACTTTATCTCCCTGTGTCCCAGGCCCCACAAAATATAGATTGTAAGCTCCACGGGGCAGGGACCCGTGCCTGCAAAATGACTCTGTAAAGCGCTACGTAAAACTAGCAGCGCTATACAAGAACATGCTATTATTCTTATTATTATTTATAAATAAAAAGGTTTTACACAATTGCATGTCCCTGCACTTTTCTCTTTTTTCTCTTCATTATCTTACTGTCTATTCGGCAAAATAATAACGGGGTTACACCCTCCCGCCACCCCCCCTCCCCTTTCCACGGGAAGCCAAACAATCAACCCGCCCTCTAGACTAGTGCTCAATATCCCTATTAGCCAAATTTAGTTTAGAGTGTTTTTGGGCATTAACCAATATAAAATACACACAGTATTTACTAAAAAAAAATCAAATAAATTACATTTGAATCATAAAACCATTGATTTTTACTGTGAATAACTATACCCGCTCATTGGTGAGCCTTGATAGCTACTTTGGCAATCAATATTAATATTTCATATAAAAAAAAACATTAATAATTAAAATACAAAAATAACCCTCCTTCGTTACCTAAGTGGCTAACCGCTAGGGCAATAAAGGGGTTAGACCCTACCATCACCCCACCAGAAGGCCTAACCACCCTCCACATATAAACTATCCCCTTCAACCATCCCCTCTACACACACACAAAAAAGGCTTTCATCCTCCTCATCCAACTGTGGCACAATCCCTCAGCTTGCCCTGGAAGCAAGGATCCTCAACTTGATCCACTAACCAATGTTCCTCAGCTTCATCCCAAAGCACTGTTCTTCACCTTGCATTAACATTAAACAAACAAAAATACAAAAAGCAATCCCTGCCCGATGGCTAAAACCCCCTCAAAAAAACAATCCATGCCTAATGGCACAAAAATAAACAACGTAAAAACCATCAGAAAAAATAAATAAAAAAACATTTAAAAAAATAATTTTTGCCCCATGGCCAAAAATAAAACCAAGTTGATGAGCGGAAGTCCACATCCTGTGAAATGAGATGTGACAGACCATATATAGAAGGCCTGTGACACCACATTTGATAGACACATGGTACATCCACCAATCCGATTGGTGGATGTACCATGTGACCAGCCATCATCTTTAGTTGATGACATGATAACAACTGCAAGAAAGAAGAAAAGAAGAAAACTCACTTTCTCTTGGAGCGACGGAGGATCCTGGACTTCTGCTCATCAACCTGGTTTTATTTTTGTGCCATCAGGTAAGGACTATTTTTTATGGTTTTTGTATTTATTTGTTTCTAATAGGGTTTTTTTGTGCCTTTGGGCATTGGAGTATTTTGATGTTTTTTGGGTGAGTTTGCCCATCAGACATCGATTGTTTTTCAACATTTTTTGTTTGTTTAATTTTAATGCAAGAGGTCGTGAATGGCGGTGCAACAGCCTTGGAAAAAAAGATGACCGGAGGTTGCAGAGTACTGGGTACAAAAAGTTTTAATGGCACATAATAAACAGCACAACAGGAACTCTGACGCGTTTTAGCCGCACAGGCCTTTGGCAAAGAGTATAATATACAAAATGAATACACTGGTTTAAATACCCATGGTTCCGTTCCTCAGCAATGACGTATCGGTGCTCACGGCCAATGAGAGTCAGCCCGCCCCCTCTCACGGACGTTCGATTATATTAGCGCAATAGCAAACAGCTGATCTATACAGACAAGCGCACCACGGAGGAAGGTAAACAAACCTGCCTCCTCTGTGACGTATTGGTTTAAGAAATCATAGACAAATCTAAGCTATAATGATACTAATAGTTGCCAACAAAACGATACTGAATGGAGAGGTCTGGAAACATGGGCATTTTACAAATACTAGTATATTGTGAAGAAGTGAATACAAAGGCGCAAACAACTTAAAAGTGAAAATATAATAATATAATAATAGAGGTTAAATAAAATTAATCAAAAAAATACAAATAAAAATAGTGATAATAATATAAAATAATAAGTGTTAATCTTAATAACCCAGCTCTGACCCTCTGGTGGGACCTGCTTCACGGATTCCAAGGAGTATGACAATGTTCAAACAATCCAGGAGGAGCATATAAGGGGAAAGAAGACAAAGAGAACACACAATATAAGTGCAGATGTATGAACAATACAATGTGGCATGTAGTATATTCTTGGCTCGTATGTCCAGCCTACTCACACAATGTAGATGAATAAAATGCAGTTTGCAATTAGGGCTGCTACCCATGTGGAATGAATGCAGTCAGGATCCCCCCTCAGAGGCACAATCAGCGGTATGATGGTATATAGGAGAGATGAGAAAATACTACATAGCGCGATCAGGCTGATAGATAAAATCTTTATGTAAAAAGAATATAAAATGCGCACTTACAATGTGCAAGATAAAAACAAGCATTTATCACTTAATAAGTGAAAACGAAGGGTGGCCGCACTGCTCACCGCCTCCCCTGGATTCTCCAAGCTTCCCCCACTCGCAGTCTGTTGTCGGAGCTTGTTCTATTGCGCCCGTCAGAGCGTGTGAAGTCACGGCTGCAAGGCTGGTGAACTACGGATCGCCTTCAGGATCAAAAAGGTACCACTCAACGTGTTTCGCCCAGTTTGAAAAGACTGTATCCGGCTTCATCAGGATGTCGTTGCCTGGGAACCACCCCACACAGGGGGAAATCCTGAGATTAGCAAAAAAGGGTGGGGGGGAAGCAAAGGAACCTGACTTCCTCCCCAAATAGACTTCCTTTTCCACTTTTTTCCCTAGCTACATTACTGTTGGTCCTAACCGATATCAAATTATGTTCACCATTTGATAACGCTTGATATTCAAATGGAATCCTGAACATCACCTTAAACCCAGCCATAAGTAGCTGGGCTGCCTCCCTATTGGGGTACCTTGCCAGCTATGGTGCCATTGTTCCAACAGTGTCAGGTCTGCGGCTAAGCCCCGCCCCTCAGACACGTCACGTAACCATCCCAGGGACGCACGCGGACCTCCGTCTGTGTGTGCGCACGCTGCAGCAAGAGGAAGCTCACACAGACTCGCGCCTGCGGCATCATCAGGGTGATCAAACCTGGTGGTGACGCGCTCGTCACGTTCCTCCCATGCGTGCACACTGCGCGGCTAATGTCTGGACTGTTCTCATCTGTGTCACACCTAAACTCTCCTACCCTAACCCGGCACACGACCCTGACTCTGCAATCCGGACCTGGTCCAGTGGTTGTGGGACGGTGGTTATATACATCCACACCTCAGCCCAGAGGTCTAAGTCCTATTTGTAGTGAGCATCCGTTACAGATGGTTATTGGAGACGCCGTCCTCTTGGTCAATGTTTCAGTCTGTACCCTTAAATCCCTGCGTGTCCTTCTTAAAACATTTGGTCCTTTTATGCTGGCCCCCATACGAGGAGCATGTGTGCCAGAAACGTCAACTGTCATACTTACACATGGACTCCTTAAATACCCAACATATGCCTGGTTGTTTACTGGTAGTATAACTCCCCCCCCCCCCACCGGTGTGTGTGTGTGTGTATAGATCGCCATGCATATCTACAGCCGCTGCTCGCCCCTCCACCAGAAATATGCACTAAATAGAGGTCTACAACCTTAATGTCCCACGATATTTTCCCTTTGTTAGCTTCCATACCATGTCTGAATTTTTTGTCATATTTCCACCAACCCATGCCCCTGTGTTTTTTACATGCGTCACCAATCATGCCTTGGTGTTTAAAAAGTGCTGAACACAAATGTGGCTCCTTTTTTCCCTCCTTATGCCTGCAAGTATGCCAAAAGCTTTTGACCAGTTTTGGTGTGTGCAGGGAAAGAGTCGAAACTACACGTCTTCCTTCCTAGCCTCCCCTTTTCTGGTTGACCTTGCCAATGCTTCCCTTTAAACTTACCAATTTCAGTTGAAGGGAGAGGAGAGCAGGAAAACCATCACAGCCAGGAGTAAAGTGTGCGCACCTGCTCCCTGCTCCCTGCTGTGCCCTTTATTTATATGTAACCAGGTCCCCTCTGGTCTACCGGTTCTGCCGCATTCCCCCATCCCCACTCCTCTTACCTCCGGTGCAGGGAGGTTGGTGCTGGCGAGCAGGTCGCCGGAGACCTGCGGTGAGCACTGCCGCAGGGTGCTGCCATGAAAGAAGGTCTGCGCATGCGCAGCAGAGTGCCCAGCGACCATTAGAAGGTTCACACATGCGCAGAATGGCGCATATCGGCAACCATTAAAGGAGGAGGTCCACAGGGGAACTACAAGTCCCATAATGCCAAGGGACTGCGGACCAGGTGACGCTACTCAGCCAATAATGTGCCCAGAATCTACTGCAAGGAGATAGATACATTTTGCACGCTCAGGGAAGCATACCAGTCAGAAGCCAGACAGCAAGGGGATAGGTAAGGTCCAGGGAGAAGTACTCCGCTGGACAAGGCCAGATTACCCCCTTCAAGTCCCAGTTAGGCCCCGACCATCCATAGCTTGAGGTGCTATAGGAAAGGCCCCTTAGATAGGGATGCTCCCCTTAGCCTGCTAGTGCCAGTATCAGTTGCAATGTGACAGACGCACGCAGTGTGCGCGGCCTGCGTCTAGGCCCGAACCAGGTCCAACCAAGTCAGAGACTATTCTGAGGTGGTACACTCCATGCGGGAAGCCACACAACGCGAAGGCGGATCTTCGTTGGAACAGATGGATCGGTTGCCAATTACTACCCAGCGGCACCCAGGAAGGTATACTCATAAGTACACCAACATTCACGTGGGCAGCACTGTCCCACACGGTGGTGGGAAAGGACCTTGGGTTCTGGCCACTGGGACAATGGTGCCCCATGCACTCAAGTATTGTGGGGATATTCCTCGGGTTGGTATATATAGATATATTGCCTGCTATTGTTACTGTTATAGTTTATTGCCTCACAGTAAATACTGTTCCCCATACTCTGTGTTTGTGTGTGTATTACTGGGCTTATTGTCTTAGGAGGGGCTATCCTACTATGTGAGGATCCTAACCAGGTGGAGGCGCTGTTTAGTAGATATATTTATTCACACCCCAGTCTCCCAGTGGCAGAGGATCAGGCCTCCTGTTTGCTACGGTGTTCAATAAAACATGTTTTCAACATTCTATTGGTCTTACCGTACACCAGCCCACAAGGGCATTTGATCGTGTAAATTACATTGGTCGTAGTGCATGTAATTCTGTGGTTGATCTTATATATTTTCCCACTTCCGGGGTGACGAAATTCATCCCCAGTATTAACACTGTTACAGATAGTACAACCATAGCATTTATAACACCCTGGTTTGGACTGGAGAAAGTGTGTTGTTTGATAATGTTGGTTATCATCTGCACAGATCAGGATATCTTTAATGTTACGCCCTCTTTGGTATGCGAACCTCGGTCTCTCTTTGCACACCGTGTTTAGTAGTTCATCCTTTTGTAGCAGACCCCAATGCCTATTAATACTATATTTAATAAAGCTACTGGCTGTGGTAAATTTGCTCACTATGTTGATTCTTTTGACCTTATCCCTGTGTGGATTGACTGCACGCTCTTTTTGGAAAGCTCTTTCTATGTTTCATTTTTTATAAAAACGTTGGAGGAATCTTGTCTTAATGTCATCAAGTGTTGTATCCAATTTTTCGGGTCTGTCAACCACCTGTGTTGCCCTTATCTTTGAGAGAAGGGCAGCATGTTTTTCAAGGACACTGGATCAAAGCTAGACCCCCATAGGGTTGAATTCCTATCCGTGGGCTTACTGTATAGGTCAGTATGTAAGACCTGTCCATCAAAGGATATGAGCACATCCAAAAAAGAGATTTGCTTATCGCTCCAATTTTTCGTGAAGAACACAGGAGTTGGAATTTGTTTCAATTGTCAAAAAAATCAGTGAGTTCATCATCGTTACCATCCCAAATGATGAACAAGTCATCGATGTACCGGCACTAAAACAGGATCTTTTGAGCATAAACAGTGTTGTAGATATCTCTTTTCAAAATCAGCCATATATAGATTGGCATATGAGGGTGCTACATTACTCCCCATTGCTGTTAATTTGCAAGTCTTAAGGCTAATTGTCTAATTGTCTTAAGGCTGCGTCCATAGGACTGAGGGAAAGTGGGTGCTTTCCCTGGCCTTGGTCCGCGTGCCGTCCGGGGGCGTGTCGGGGGGGCCTGTGATGTCACGGAGCTGGTTCGCCCTCATTGGGCGAACCGCTCACGTGACCGGCCCTGCGCTCCCATGAGCGCCAAATCTAAAAAATTTATAAGACACACGCTTCCGCACGCTTGCGGAAGCGTGTGCGAACCCCTGCTAAAGCCACTCTCATTGCGGCTGCAGGGGCTCAGTGAGAAGCGTCAGTGCGACTCATCACGGGTCAGCGCCTAAGCCTGGACGCAGCCTAAGGCTTCAGTTCTATATTGATCATAATTCTGCGGAACCAAGGCACCCCCTTTGTCCGACTTTTTAATTATTATTTTGGGGTTAGCCTTCAGAGTTTTTAAACAGCTTTCCTCTTTTTTAGTGAGGTTATGATATGTCTTATGGTGCATTTTAAAAAAATGATTAACATCATTGTTCACCATATTCATGAATACCTGTACAGAGGGATTTTTTACTGGTGGTATGAACTTTGAGTTCAACATACAAATCACCCTAGTCGTGTCAGGTACATGACAGAAAAGAGGAGACAGCCCTGATTAATCACTGTACAGAGTTTCATCACCCAGTGTCTTCACTAAAACTAATGGGCATTGATCAGGTGAAAAAGACCTTCTCTGGGACAGATAAAGACACTGCCCTGTTACAAAGGGAAGCGTTTTGGACATTCACGCTCGATACCGTACATCCCAGGGGTCTTAATGACTATATCTCCCTAAACAGTTTAATTAATATTAGATGAGAAATATAAAAATATTTTTCTAATCATGGGAGGCCAAGGAAGCTTTAGTTGTGTGAATCTGCTGTTGCTGCTGATCTTCTCCTCATTATGTCTCCAAAATTGACACATTCTTCTTTTTTCATTATATCTGGTTTCTGCCTCTGTTCCCCTCACCTATACTCCTTTTGGTTATGTTTTTACACCTGGGGAGTATGGGAGTATGTTTGTATGTTTTCACTACCGGACTCTCACTTATGGTTTCTTTTTCTCCCTCCCTATTACCACAACATGTCCCCTTCAAAGACTCCAGACATGGTGTAAGAAGGACAACATTGGGACTTTAATGCACACGTTGCAGTTCAGGACGTTTTGTGTACCCCATGACAACGGGTATGTTTTGGAACACCAGGACACTGGGACAGATGGGCCAATCAAAGATTACGCCTTCACGTGATGACGTCATCAAGAAAGAGAAGGGACCCGGATGTGCGCTCGCGCATGCACCTGGATGGGATGCCTAGATCTCCAGCTTGAGGAGCATTGAGGGACAGCAGGACCTATCGGAAGGCAGGGCTTGCCCCAAGATGACGTCACTCGGAAGCGACTTGATCATGGATGTACGCCCACTTACGCACAGGACTAAGACGAGTTGGAGAGACCGGAAGTTTTTAAATGACTACACCTGGGGTATGGGTTACTAGGAAGTAATACATTGAGAGTTACCTCTCGTTTTAAAGTATGTTCTGGGCACAGAGTTATGATGACAAATAATTCATGGTTACAAATACATAGTTACATAAGTGAACAGGATAGACATTATATACAAGACATTGCATCCCGGTCAGGGTAAAACTCTTATTTAGAGTTCCCTGCACAAAGGAAAGTCTAGTTTTCGACCCCAGACCCCCAGCAAGTGTGTCTTTTTGTCTGTATTTTGTGTATCATTGTGTGTAAGCGAATTTGTGCAAATAAACTTCAATTTATTTATTGATCTTGTTTTTCTCAGTGAATGATCCCGGTTAAAAAGGTGTAAACTGCCTGGTCTCCTGTGACAGGCATATTTACTTTAATCCCCCCAGCTCCCACCTTGTTCTTCCCCTTCCAGCCACAGGCCGTGTCAGCGGCCAATCCGCAATGAGGGGGGCCTTGTTCCCTGGCCAGGGCTGCCCATCACCTAGGCGGTTAGAACGGCTGCTACAGAGAAATAAACCATGAAGTATTACTCTATTTAACTGCATAGAAATTGAGAAATTATCTGAAAAAATCATTTCAAAATAAATTGTAGCTTTAAAGAGGATGATCATCAGAAAAAGAATGCGAAGCAAATCAACCTCTAATTTCTCTCGTGCTCTATTCATCATGGTTTGCCTGTGTATACAGCTATCCTCTTTGATCTTACCCTCAGCTTAACAACACAAGTAGAAACACAATAAGCATAATAACTACATCTATTTCTTTTCTTCTACCTTCTAAACAAGGCGTTAAACCCAGGTTATCTTACTTAAAATGAGGAGACCTACCATGCGCACAATCTTACGTGTTTTCTGCTTCCCACCATACACCTAAATGAGTTATCCACATTTCTTATGACAAGTTATCTATCACACATTGTTCAAGAAAAATCTCCAGTAAAAACAAACTCTCTCCTCTCTCCATAACTAGTGTACAGCCCCCTCTATGTATTTAACTCCAGGGGTGAAGCTGTATAATGTTCCATACCATGTCTGTCATACTATACTGTAGGCATTGCCAAAGGTTTGAATGAAGATTCCAATTGATGTCTATATTTTTTTAAGTTTAAAATATGGACTTGATCATTTGAAAAATACAAACGTACCTCATTTTATAATATAGCATATAATAGTACTCAGTAGCACTCCGGATTCACATTTTGCAAGCATGGTGTACAGTATTATGTTGCTTTACTATCCACACTGAAATTATTTTCATCCCTCCAGCTGTAACACCAAACCTATAGATCTTTAATTTATAACGCTCTAATGTGTTCCTAGCCTTGAATAAACTTATTCTGGTAACATGGCAACTGTTTATGAAGAAAAGAGCATTGGTATTTTCAATGTCAGCTTGCATGGGATATTCACCCTTCTCCATTATTCCCTTTCAAGAACAGTTTGAATGAGAATCAGATATCTAACCGCGACTAATAATCAGCAAAAAACAACCCTGCCAAATTGCCTGTGCCTTCATAATATGTTGTAGAATTGGTTTACGGTTTCTCTCTTCCTTTCTTTTCAACCTTTTAACCCATACTCTATTTTTTTTTTTATGTTTCTGAAATGACTCAGTAGAGTTTACATGAACTCCCATCAACTTTACACTTAAGGGTGTTTGGTGAATATCGTTTTCAAGATCTCACTTTATGAGCGTTTCTGCACTTCCTATCTATAGATTCTGGACACTGCGAAAGAGTAGATTAACCTATAAGAAGCTGCATGTATCAGTTCTAGTTTGTAAATAATACTGGTAAGAATCTATCTAGATACTATTTAACTAATTGAGTGCACCATGACATAGCCACCAGCTGATGGGGTTTGAAAACTAGGGCTGGAGACAGGAGGGAGAGCTGCGATAAGGGTCCCAGGCCTAGTGACTCCTGAGATAAAGAGATAAAGAGGGGTGACCAGAGTGAGAGAGGGGGCAGAGTGAGAGGGATGGGAAGAAAATGGGGGGTGTAAAAAAGAGGGGTGAGTGAGAGAAAGAAGTGTGAGGGATGGAAAGAGAGAGAAGGGGGGGGAGAGAGGTGGCAGTGTAAGAGAAAGGGGCTTGCAGGGTCCCGAAAATAGGTGCCTAGGTGGAAACTCTAATCCTGAATTTGAGGAAAGCTGTCGGTGGCCCTACTGGCCCACCAGGGGACCCATAACAACATGGGCAACATCATAGGCTTTCAGCTCATTCTCTAGAGGATTGTCCAGAAAAAGCAGAACCTATTGTGTGAAAACAGAAAACACAAAAACAAATGGCATTGTGTAATATGGTTGAGAAACAGGGAATGCCCCACTTCATGAAGGAACTCACAAGATCGCTCTTCTTTTGGGCCATTGACTAGAAGTAGAGAAGTACAGACAGCCAAAAGATGGGGTGTCTTTTCTTCCTATATATGGTACTCAATCTCCCACATATTGGGACTCCATATGTGAAGGAAAGTTGCATAAAGCAAACATAATTTAAATTCACTTTAATAAAAATTTATTAAAAACAAATGCATCGTGCATTCATTAATTTGAAGATAGTATAGCTTGGTTGAGAGTACACCCGACTCTAAGTTTTGGTGGAGGTGCGTCTTTCTCACTCTGGTGAGAAATCAAATCCCATATATAGGAAGAAAAGACACCCCCTATCTTTTGGCTGTGAGTTCTCCTTCTAAACTTCTAGTTCGAGGCCCCAAATAACAGCGATCTTGTGAGTTCCTTCATTAAGTGGGGCATTCCCTGTTTCTCAACCAGATTACACAATGCCATGTTTATTTGTCTTTTCTGTTTTTGCACTATAAATTCTGCTTTTTCTGGCAATTAATTTTTACTCTGGGTTGAGAGAATAAACCTCAGCTACAGGGACAGATAAGGACAGATTTTACCATTATCACTTTGTACATACATCAGTATTTTGTTTCGCAGCTGTGTACATTTTCCTCTCGTTTTCTAGGCAAGATACACTGCAGTGCAGAACTTGATCAAGGCGGCAGATGTACAGAAGGGGGCTCTTCCATTCTCTTTATCAGTGATGCAGAGTTCACTTTATTGCGAAAGGGGCTGGGGCACTCTTGTGTTGCGGCCCCTTGGGCACTCAAAGGGGGTTATGCACTAAGCAGTGATAAGTGGGTTTTCTGGGTGCTATGCACAAAGCAGTGATAAGTGCTTTTAAGTGATGTAACTGCCTTTATAGCGTGATACTGCCTGCTGTGAGATTCACAAAGCAGTGATAACAGTGCAGTATCTGCTATAATGGCTACTTAAAAGCACTTATCACTGCTTTGTGAATCTCACAAAAGGCAGTATAGCGCTATAATGGCTTTTTATCTCACTTAAAAGCACTTATCACTGCATAGTGCATAACCCCCAAAGTGTGAAATTCATAAGTGCTGTAAAGCATGCTTTGTGAATTAGCTGTGAATCATGAAATATAAAGTATCCTGAGTAAGAAAAGCCAGGAGAGTTAAAGTGTGCAGTTGCTGCTCCGATGTGCATACTTTGTTTTTACAGCCCTACTTTATGCTTACTTTTCTGTTCTGGACACATACAGTACTGTACTTCATTTTATAATCCTCCATGAGTGTAAAGCTTTGTAAAAACCACTGTAAATTCTTTAAGAAGAATTATTAACTAAAATCTTTGTTGGTGTTAAAAAGTATAGATTTGCTGCAAGTTCTGATGCCTTTTATGGGATCAATATGAGAGTTCTTTATAGATTCAATTATAGTGTAGAGAGCTTTGGAAACCTCACAGGTCTTTATTTCAGATGCACACAATGTTCTACTTTTTACATACTGTTACCAAATAGATTTCACAGTAAAGGTCGGCTTCTTTTCTTTTGAGCTGTCGAATTATGCTGAGAATTGTGATATGTATCATTATGTAGTTCAAAGGTCTAGTAGACATATCGGTCCTCGAGAGGTGAAGATTCTTTGCAGGTGATATTACATTTAATAGACCAACGCGAGAGTTCTTTATAGATGAAATGATAGTGTACAGGGCTTTTGAAATCTCACAGGTAATTTCTTCAAGTTTCTCTTCTGCTCCAAATGTACACTTCTCCAAACCAATGCAGCTACTGTACTAGAATTTTGAACTGCATAGTTGTTAAAGCAGCAGACTGTGCTAATCACCCCTTTTAAATTGTATTATTCTTTAAGAGATTACAGTACTTATTGACCTTTCCAAAGATGATACAAGAGAGGACAGACAGCATACCCTTTAACAATGTACACTCAGACAGTCCATATTGCAAACTGTACTGATTAAGTCTAAACGTAAAGATTGCTTAATTAAAATATACATTTTAATTAGTCTTAATAAAATAATAGTATTTCAAATCCATAATCAATAATAGACAACACAAATCTGAAAATGGGGAAGGGGAGAGAGAGGCTAATAGGTTAATTAGGCTAGGGTTAAAACAGACTAAAATGTGTCTAGATCTATGACTTATTGTGAAATTGTGATACTGAATGTCTGTCAGTATCACAGTAAGTGAGAGATTTAGACACTTTTCATCTGTGTTAACCCAAGCCTGTATAAAGGAGCAGAACATTTTTTTTTAAATAGATGGGAAGCAGGGGGTCTCAGGAGCTGAATAACATTAATTTCAGCTCTGGGGCCCCTGCCCCTGGGCAGGTGTTCCGGTAGCAGCTCCAGAGGTTTAAAGGTCCTTGTCATGCAGGCCAAAAGGAAACAGCAAGGGATGACATCACGGCTTCCTATTGGCCCTTGTGACGCGGGACATTTAAGCCGCTATTATGTTCCCCACACACAAACCAGCTGGAGCTACTACCAAGGTAAATATCTCCGGAAGCATGGGATCCCTGGAGCTTAAATTAACACAGTTCAGCTCAGGATACCCCCTGCTTCAAACCTATCTAAAACAGAAAAACAGGAATGCAGGATTGCTATCTTAACATATTAGGCCAGTGGTTCTACCTCTCCCTCTCACACCCCTCCTCCCATATTTAGATTTGTGTTGTCTACTGTTGATTATGGATTTTAAATATTATTATTTTATGAAGATTGTCTTGTATGGCACATCTGGGGGCACGTGACATGTATACTGTATGTGACAAAAGGTGTCATTTACACAGCTATCTAGCTGATCCAATCTTCACCTCGCAAAGTACCTCAAATGAATAATATCCCCCCTCAATCCGTACCATTTGTCATGAATGGCACACCGGTGAGCATGTGACTTATATGTGACCATGGTTAATAAATACAGCTAACTAGCTGACTCATCATAACCCGATCACAGGTCTGTCGAATGAATAATATCTACCCTCAATTGATCACAATATGGGGGCGATGCACTAAGCAGTGATAACTGCTTTTAAGTGCGCTAAGTGGCTCTTAAGGCCGATACAGCCTGCTGTGCGATTCACTAAGGCATTTTTTCAGTAATGTGAGCAAAGCACGTTTGATCAGGCAAAAAACGGCAAAACACACCGTTTCTTGCCAGTCCACGTGATTCACTAAACAGTGATAACTCAATCGTGCTTTAAAAGCACACAGAATAATTCGCCAGCAAAAAAATCCAAAGTCTTTTTCTTCTTTCTTTTTCTTCATCTGTTATTTGTAATCCAATTTCTTTGTCGTCGGGTGTCTTCTATGGTCTTCTTCATCTGTATCTTCTTACATCTTCTGTAGGCATGCCCTTGTCCTCCTATTGGAGGAGGAGGTCCGTACTCCTCGGCTTCTTGCCGTAAAATGAGGCTGCCGTGACTCATTTTTGATGCCGTCACATCTTTTCCCCAAAAAATCTGTCACATTGTCTACTATAACCAATCAGATTGGGGATATAGTTCCCACAATCTGATTGGTGCAAGTACCATGTGACAGCAGCCATGTTGCTTTTGATGACCTCATGTTAAAGGGAAAGGAAGCACAGACATTCTGATTGGCTGGCGTCATTTCCTTTACATGACGTCACCAAATAAAAAAAAAGGAAAGGCACATGGTTTTCACTGGCCAATCAGAGCCGTGGGAACTATTTGCTGAAAATGAGACGTCATAGGCCTATAAAAGCCTATGCAGCCTCATTTTACAGCAAGAAGCCGAGGAGGAAGAACCTCCTCTTCCAATAGGAGGACAAGGGCGTGCCTACAGAAGATGTAAGAAGATACAGATGAAGAATAAGAAGACCTCAGAAGACCCCGAAATTGGATTACAAATTACAGATGAAGAAAAACAAAGAAGTAAAAGACTTTTGATTTTTTTTTTTTTACTGTGGCCTCTTTCTGTTCGTTGATTGGTTCGAGAGCTTGCAGTGTCCCCGGGAATCGGAGGGTGAACACATCTAAAGGCAAGTAAAAATATTGAATCTATGTTATTTTTCTTTTACATGATTTTTGTTTTTATTTGTATTGTGATTTAATTTTTTTAGGATGTCCATTCATTGCCACTGTATTTATGTATGTCTATATGGATATACATACATACAAGGGACAACCTATGGTTATTTTTGCAACTGCTTGTTTTTATGTATTTTAAATGTATTTTGCTTCTTTGTTTAGAAATGTTTGGGCAATATAATTTTTTTATTTTATTTAGTAAGATGTAAATTTTAGTGGTGTTTAAATTGTTTATTTCAGGTGGGGGCTTGCTTTTTAATAGTGGCTTATTTTTGGTAGTTAGATGTTGTCGGATGGTGTTTACTTTGAGCTTTCATTTATTTCATAATAGTTTTGTTTTGGTGTTTTAATTGTGAATTGTGGTCTTTATTTTGGATTAATTGATTGTTGGTAATTTAGTTCTGTTTACTTCTTGATTTATTTTTATTTTCTGATTGTTTGGATGGCATTTGGATCTTGTTTGTAATTGTTTATTTCATGTTGACCATTGTCTGGCATAGTGTTAAATGATGCCCTGTGCAATTCAATTGTTTTATTGGCATTTGTTATCTATTTTATTATGCTATGTGCTGTGTTTGATTTTGATATGTACCTTCACATTTCTTGGTATATTGGTAAATCATGCCCATATTATGTATGATGTACCCACTGTACCAATGAATGGGTGAAGGGTGGGGTAGTTGCCTGGGGAGGGTGGTTAGGCCTCCTGGGTGGGTAGTGACAGATGGTGGGTTAACCCTTTAATTACTATAGCTGGGGGATATTAAAATTTATTTTGCTATGTATTCTTTCTGGCAATGGAGGATATGGACCTGCAGTAAGCTGACAAGAACGCCCTTCATATTGCCAGGGGTAAGTAGAACGGTTTTTATTTACTTTATTTATGCTTCATGGCTAATGTTGTTTTTAATAATGGACAAATAATCTATTATCCATATCTGGATAATAGTTATTTTGACCATAACTGTACTGTATGTGTTTTTAAGGTGTATTTATAGTAATGTAGGTCATGTTTTCTTTTTTTTAAATACAGGAATTGTACCGCTGGCTAGCGGGGAACCACAGGGACCACCCGAGGACCCCCGGACACCCACGGGGACCAACTGAGGACCCACAGACACCTGCGGGGAAAAACTGGGGGTCCTACAGCTGTGGGGGCCCCGAGGACCCTTGGGGACCACCCTAGGGCTCCCAGACTCCCGTGGGAACCATACAAGGGTCCCCAGACCCCCGTGCGAACCACCCAAGGGCCCCCAGACACCCGCGGGAATGACCCAGTGACCCCCAGACACCCGTGGGGACCATCTTAGCAGCCATAAGCACACCTGGATTGCAAATATACCAAGAGGCCAGTTTATGAGGATTAAAAGAAATTGTAGTAATAACATTGACTTTGAAGCACAGGCACGTTTTCTTTTTCTGAGATTTTAAGAGAGGGGCTATTGTCTGGAAAAACTAGAGAGAGATTTAGAGAAAGTGAGAGAAATGGATAGAGAACAAATGCTTATGCCTAAGGTGAAAGAAAAACAGATCACCAGTAAAATGGATCAAAATGTGGATGTAGCTTTTATTACAAATTACAATTAGTTGACTAAGAAAATAGAAAAAATTGTGAAAAAACATTGGGGAATTCTTCGTAGTGACCCTATTCTATGTAAGTATATCACTCCAGCACCTAGGTTTATATATAGGACGGCTAGGAATCTTAAAGATATCCTGGCTCCTAGTGATATAGGGAAATATCTTGAACTAACTTCTAAAACAACATGGTTTAAGAAACCAACTGGGAATTTTGTGTGCGGCAAATGCTCTGTCTGCAAGCTTGTTCATCCTGAGAATAAAAATTTGAAGTCACAAATTAATCATACCTCTTTTGATATTATGGACTTTATTAACTGTAACACCACACATACTGTGTATCTGATCGAGAATCCGTGCGGCCTTCAATATGTTGGCTGCACAGAAAAATGTCTAAACTTATGTATTCAGGAACACATAAGGAATATAAAAAATGGTTTTATGAAACACAGCTGTAAGTCGACATTACATGTCACATCATAAGGATCCCTCTTTTTTATTATACAAAGGCATTAAATATGTTCCCCCTAACAGAAGGGGTGGTGATAGGGTCAAGGATCTCTCTGTCCAGAAGACTTGTTGGATCCATAAGTTAGAAACTTTCGTCCCCAAGGGGTAAAATGAGGATATTGACGTCTGGTGTCTTTATTAATGTAATCCCCATAGGGATTTTATTTATCTCTTAATGACAGTCGAATGTACTGTATGACTACTTGTTGCAACTTTGTTGCAGCAAAGAATGTTCCGCTTTGCTTTCATTTATTGAACTGATCTCTTTGATCTACTGAGCTATAGTACTGTATTTTTCACTAACTGTTGTGTTTTATTCCAGAATTCCACTCGGTTTATTTGCGCCGTTTTTTATGTAACTATTCATATGTTAATTTATGCTATAGTCGAGTTGTTATGTATTTTTTATATATCTGTCTAATTAGTATAACTATGCATTCAACTGCCAGCTAATTAACCAATTGCGTTAGTGGATGACAATTGGCCAAATGATAACCAATCCATGTAAATCATTGGGTACTTAAACCTTGATGCAATTTAATACAGGAATAAACCCTGAAGAAGTGTCATTGCATCACGAAACGCGTTGGAGTTTCCTGTACTAATACTGAATCCTAAAGGTTTAAGTCCCATATACTTGGGCACCATTGAAGCTTTCTTTCCAGGATATACTAAAAACCAGCGTACTAATTAGATCTCTACTGCTCCGATCGCCATTGCTGAGCAAGTCGAAGGTGAGACTACTGAACCGCTGTGTATATGCAGTATACCTGGTGAGCTCAGATGGTAAGCAGCACTTATTCTTTACCTATCACGTTGACCCATGTGACGTCCTCTTCTGACGCCCGACTCACGGGCTGTTTCCTTGATCGGAACGCACGCTGACTAAGAGAAGGGAAGGGGGGTCCGTGTCTACTTATGAATTTGGACATTGTTTCCACACTACTAGAGATTGTTGCCATCTAAACTCAAGGAGACTAATCAACTAGGAGGCCGAACGGTGTCATCATATGAGAGGTCACCCACCTACCTGAGGTGCATCCCAAAAATCAAGAAGCTGATGATTGCCATACCGAGGGTGGAGAGAGAGTGATTCCAACAGCCCCGTTCCAGTGTTTGGTAACCTGTGTCTTGGTACACGGAATGCTTGTTTTTTAATCCTTGATGTACGCAGAATTATTACCCTATACATATATTTATATTATCTTTACATACTTCACTATTGCGTATTGCGCTCTTTTTCTTGTGTTTTTTCTGTTGTATAGGTGTGATGATCCACCCTAATCTCAGCAGCAGCAGCAGACGACAGCATATGCTCCTAATTTATACTTAAGGTTTTGTATTTTTATCACTAAAGTGGTGTTTAGTTTCACAGTGGTTATTTATTCTTAATAAGATTATAATTTGATGGTTTTCTAGTTGCGCACGATATCACATTATTTTCTACAATTCCTTCTGGACCCTGCGAGAGTTCAGAGAATCCCTCTTCTCTGTAGTTCCAATGCTATGGACAGGACCTCCCTGCTTCAGCGCGGTCTCATATCCTTCACTCTTCTTCCTGGGATTCAAAATCAGGCAGTCCCAGCAGGCTCCGCAACCACCGTCCAGCAAGCCTAGGGGACTGTATCATTCATCTTCACCTTGCTGGGGAGACCTCTGTCTCTCTCCCCCCTTCTTTGAGGAAAATTAGTCGCTCTCAGAATGGCAGCTCTCTTTCCTTGTTCATTCAGGAGTCCAGCCAGGTTAGCTGCAGCTGAAACTAGTTTCTCTTGGGAGATTAACTCCCTGTCAGCTGGAAAGCTGCAACACTCCAGCCAATACAGAGACAGTGATTGTATCACAATATATTTAAAGCCTTGTTCATCGAAACACACTGAAAACATAGTTTCTGGGTGTCCTCAACAAACCCCTTTTCATCAATCAGCACCTACAACAGTTTTAAAATTAAAGAAAAAAACAAAATTCTTTTGACTTTTAAACTTTGCCTTAATATATAAAAAAAACTTCTTAAGTTTGTTTATATAATAATTATGCAAACATCATCTTCACTGTTGCATCTGTGTACTTAATATGCATTCCTGAATATTAAATATGCCAACCTAGGGTTTTTTGGCATCGTTTGATTCGTGTAATCACAAAGGTTACAAATATCTACTCATCATTCTTGGGAATTGCTGTAAATCCCAGAATTTCATACTTAGTAACTTGACGCAAAGTTTTGGGCTGTCATCTTGGCCACACCCTTCATATTCCATCGATCCCACAAGAATGCCTTTCAGGGAACTTTTAAACGATTTTGGTTTATTTCCGTCTGTCAGGGAAGAATTATCACAGCCATATTTTATTCCCCCCACTTAAAAACCCCGGTGTTGATGCCAGATACTCCTAGTGCTATAAAATCCATAAAAATAGGCCTGGTCAATGGTGTGACCAGCAATAAAACAATTATTGTATTTTTTAAAAATTTGCAAGTCAATATTAACCTCTGAAGTGTCCGATTTATTAAAATACTTAATACTTTCTGACATTCATTGCAAATTAATTAAAATATATATTTCAATTAAGCAATCTTTACGTTTAGACATAATCAGCAATATATAGTAGACAGTCAGAGTGCACATTATTAAAGAATATGTTGTCTGTCCTCTCTGTAATTGCTATATACCCTAAGTGTTTGCATGTTCAAGAGCTGTTAAGCCCCTATGATTGTACCTTTCCAAAACTGTTTTTATTTTTTTAAACTGATGATTTTATTATAGGAGTTAGAAATATTAAGGCCCTTATTCTGTAAGGTGTGATAAGTGCAGATGACGTTCTAGCGCATTAAAAGCCGCATTAAAGTCAATGGGATGTTTCATCCGATAGCACATCACCTGCATTATCACACCTTACAGAATAAGGGCTTAAGTGCCCGGTAACCTCAGAAGCTGGAGATTTAGAAAATCGTTTTTTAACACTTGAAAAATATATATTTTAAAGCAAAAATACTACTTTTTTTCTCCTTATTTTTATATATAAAGGATGTGACCATTTAAAATTCTACATTATTACTTAAGCTGTCAATCGTTTGGTGATCATGTTTTAAATCTGTAAAAATCTTGATTGTGTGACTAACATAATGGCCACCTTTCAGTTTCAATCAATACGTCAGTCAGTGTCTCAGCAGCTATAATGTATCATTATATCACTAAGGTAACATTATCTATTGTTACAGTTTACAGCTCAAACTGCTGGGAATATCGGCAACCAATGATCACAAACAGGAAAGTGTTGCAAAGAACTTGTACTGCTGGAAGGTGTGTTAAAGTCTGCTATAGAAATCAAAAGATGCTTTAAAACTCAAATAAAAATAGCATTAGAGTTGAATAAAAAAAATGGTCATCATTATCTAATACTACAGAATTTATATATTTAAATAAAAAACTATAGAAGATTTCACATGTTTTGCTGCCTTAAAGAGCAGGACATACTCAGGGGGTAAGATACTAAGCCCAAAACCATTTCAAATTACTAGTGAAAAGTCAGTTTAATTCATAGCAGATGCTGTAAGTTTCAAGTTGTAATGCATTGTTAATGGCAAATGAGATATTAGGCAGAAGAAAGCTAATTAAAAGGAAATCAAATATAAATAAATTAAATGTAATAGTGAATTCAATTACAAATGGTTCACATCAAGCTAATAATACAAATGGTTCACATCAAGCTAATAATATATTGTATTCGTTGCTTCTCCAGAAAACTTGTTTAAAAATTGGAAACACAATTATGCTGCTAATTATTTTTATGGTTAATCTTACATGTCGCATAAAAAATAGAATGAACTGGCACTCACCCTGTCTAACACAAACCAGCGAGCGGTGCTATGATCCTGCATCCATACCGCAAGATGCATACAACTATACAAAAAAACAACTGGCTCAGCACTCAAAAATAGTAATATTCAGGGACGTACGTTTTGTTTTTGGTCTCATCAAGTTTTTTCTTTAATGTATGAAAAAAGCAGCAATACAGAAAAATGCAGCACACACAAGGAAAGGAAATGTTAGCAGACATACTGTTATATGCGCACAATACAGCAACATTTCAAGGCCCCCTGGCCCCTTCTTCAGACTTGTTTATGAAGAAACTTGGTGAGACCAAAAGCAAACCATTAAGTCCTTCATTATTATTATCTTTGCGTGCTGACCCAGTTTGTTTTTTGTAATCTTACATGTCAGTCTAATCACAATTATTTCATAAAGGAACGGTATACATTATACCACATTCTATCCAATGTAAATTATGCACATCTTTTTACACATTCATTTCAATTTTACCTTTATTTTAAGTACAGAAGAAAACATTCTGGCATCTTCTGATACTCCTCCCAGGTAGACTTTTCTTGAAAACGCTGGTGCGTGATCATTTTCATCCTGTACTTCAATGAACACCTTAGCTGTATTACCTAAAGGTAAAAGGTAAAAAGATATTAAAGCTTTAATCAACTCCTTGTTGCAACACCAAAAAGAAAACCAAGTGGAATTGGCAAAACATAATGTAATTTCAATTAGATTTTAGCCTAGAGAGATCAGAAAAATATCAAGAAACAAAAAGTTACATACAGTATCCTATCCTCTTCAGCAACTAGGTACTTTACCTATAGATGCACCCGTGTTATTTGTTCAGAAAATGCAATAGTAATTCAAGTTTAATGTGTCACAATTATTTATGGAAAAACTTGTACAAACATTAGCTAAATTCTGTATATGAAGGAAATGTATCTTCAGTTAAAGTCTGTACAAATTCAAGTTACAAAGAAAAATGTGCGTACACTTAATGTAAAGTTCCTACATGTCTGAAAGAAATAGCAGCTTGGTACTATGAGAGATATTGAGAAAGAGACAGAGACCTACAGTATTTTTCTAGAGTCCCAAGTGCTAAATACAGATGTACTTTAGCAAGATGTACAGTTTGTCTTGCCGAGGTAACTCACGGCCCAGGTGCATGTGGCAGACATTGTCCCCATTACCGCGGTTATTTTCTTTTTCGGCCGCGGCGCTGGGGTTAATACGTATTGTACATCTGTATACACACCCCTATGGGCCTATTCAGGTAGCTTCAATGTTATTACTGCAACATTGAACGTGTTTGGATGTTACTACATCACAGTATGATATTTTCGAATTTAGTAAGGTATATCACATGTTAGATACCATTTGTTAAAATAAATTACACACCGCACGAGTTAGTAGTTGCTTTACAAGTAGTTGCCCGTAACGTTCGATTTCCCTCTATCAGTCTGGAAGAGCTGTGCAGAGAGAAACCGCATCTCCCTGTACAGCTCTTACAGGCAAGTGCGCTGTATTTATTTACAGCACAATTTAATAACATACAGATGCAGCGGCTGTTATTCGAACACTTCATGCGCTTTATACCTCGGAATACCCATGTCATGGCACGTGATTTCATCCAACCGTACCGCCTTTAGACGCGAATGCAGGTGAGTGCAGAAAATGGCATTTTATTGTTCTGGTTTTTAAACACCTGAAATTGACACAGTAGCACAATACTGTACACATTACAATTCATTAATTTCATTGCATTTAATTGCACACAAAGAAACAGAATCCATGAAATTCAAACAAAGCAACCGCGATAAACACATGTGCCTGGGGCAATTGGGTGCATTAATGCCGCGTGGAGTACAGCAGCGCACGCGAAAACGGCTCCGTGATTTGTTCGAATAACAGCCGCTGCATCTTTAGGACACTTAAACTTGCAGGAGATACTGGCACCCAAATACCTCAGAAAGCAAGGGGTCCCGGATCTGAAAGTAATGTGGTTAAGGTCCGTAAACACCCTGCTTCAATCCTATCTTATTAAATGTAAAATAAAACCAGACCTTCATTACCTTAGTGGATAACCGCTACAGTAATTAAGTGGTTAACCATTAGTCCCCACTTTGTTGGTGGTAGAGGGGGTGGGTGCAGGTTGTAGTTGCCCAAGGATGAGAGATTATGCACCCCAGGAGGGTTGCGGGAGGGGTTAATCCCTTCATCACCTAAGGTAAGGTAATTAAGGGTTTAACCCCTCCCACTACCCCTCCCCCGGGAGACCACCCACCCCACAGCAACTACCCCCTTTACCCACCCCCTCTATCCCAAAAATAAACACCCCCCATCATCACACAGGAATGGACAATAGTTAATAGTGCTTGTTCCCATTCAAATATACAATACTGCACATTACAATAAAATAATATACCAATTACAATACTATAGAAAAAGAAAAAAATTGCCTTTTAATCCATTGATTTTCACTATGGTTATCTATGCCCTCAACAGGTGCATGGATAGCCACATTGACAACCAATAGGTACCCTACTTCCCACCCCCTCTACCCACGACCCCCCTACCCCCACACACACAGTAATGGGCAAAATCCCTATTAGTTCTTTTGTCAATTCAAAATCAATCAATAACCAGAAACCCTATAGTAAATAAAAGTTTTACTTAACCTTGCCAGGATGAAGGCTGTCATCTTCAGTGGCACCAACATTTACATTAAAACACTACCATAGCTACTGGCTAGTAATCTCTTAATTACCTTAGTTGGTTGTAACTACTATGGTAATTTTTAACTACCACCCAGGATTAATTGGTTAACCACCTTCCCCGGCAACTACCCCCATGACCTACCCCCTCTATGCCCATCACCACACATACAAATGGGCAATAGCCCTATTAGTCATATATAGCTAATAGTGCTTTTGCCCATTTGTGATGGAAAAAATTAAATAAACGTAGATAAATAAAATACACATTCAAATTCAAGAAATTCATTGATTGTCACTGAGGTTACCTATGCCCTCAAAGGGTGGACAGATAGTCACATTTACAATCAATGGGAATCCTATAGTCAATCAATGTGTATCTTACCTTTGCCGGAATGAAGACTCATCTTTCTCATTCAACTGCGCAACACCAATCAACTCATGACTCTCGAAGCCCCTCAGCTTGAAGTACAGCTTGATGCACAGATCTTACATTGTTTGAAACGAAGTCACCGGTGAGTAGATGTTCTTTTCTTCTTTCTTTTCTTCTTTCATCAGCAAGGTCCAGCAAATGTTTATACACCATCTTTTTCCTGTCAAATGAGACGTCAGGCCTTACATTAGGCCTGCAATGCCACATTTGACAGACTCCTAGTACACCCACCATTTTGATTGGTGAATGTACCATGTGTCTAGGCATCAAGTTTGGCAGAGAATGACATCTACCAAACTTGATGAAATCACATGGTACATCCACCAATCCAATTGGTGGATGTACCATGTGATGTCTTCCCTTTTTTGGTGATGTGACATCACTTTAAAGGGAGGGACGCACAACCAATCAAGTACCATATGCTTCTCTCTCTTTATGATGATGTCACACCCCAAAAAGGGAAGGCACCACATGTTACCTCCACCAATCGGATTGGTGGATGTATCATGTGTCTGTCAAATGTGACATCACAGGCCTTATATATGGTCTGTCACCTCATTTGACAGGAAGAAGATGGCATGTTAACACCTGCTAGACCTGTTGAAGAAAGAAGAGAAGAAAAGAAAGAAGGAGAAAGAAGAAAAGAAAATCCACTCACCGGTGACTTCTTTTCAAGCAACGGAGGTTCATGGACTTCTGTGCATCAAGCTGAGGATCATTGCTTCGCAGTTCAATAATTGATTGGTGCCGCAGTTGGATGAAGAGGATGGCCCTTAATCCCGGCAAGGGTAAGATACACATTGATTGACTATTGGGTGCTCATTGATTGCCAATGTGGCTATCTGTGCCCCCTTTCAGGGCATAGATAACCACAGTGACAATCAATGGATTTCTTGTATTGTAATGTGTATTTTATTTAAAGAGGGGTGAGTAGTAGAATTTCCATTTGTTGTCAATGTGGTGATCTGTGCCCCCATTGAGGGCATAGACAACTACAGTGACAATCAATAGATTAAATGGCTAGTTTTTTTTTTATAGTATTGTATTTGGTATTTTATTTCAGAGTAATGTGCAGTATTGTATATTTGAATGGGCAAAAGTGCAATTTGCCATATTTGGCTAATAGGACTTTTGTCCATTCCTATATGATGGTGGTGGTGGGGAAGGGTTTTTTTGGGGGTAGAGGGAGGGGTGAAGGGAGTAGATGGTCCGGGGTGGGTGGTTGGGTCTCCAGGGGTGGGTAGCTGGAGAGGTTAACCCCTTCAATAACTTAGAGGTAGTAACTTTAAGGTAAAGAAGGGGTTAACTCTTCCCGTAAACCTCCCAAGAAGCCTAACACCCCACCCAGGGAACAGATTTTAACCCCGTCATTACCTTAGTGTTTAACCACTAAGGTAATGAAGCTTCAATCCTATGTAGTACAAAATATATTATACTCCTTATGATGCAAATTGCTAATCCTATTTTACAACCTAAATAGGAGATTTTAAGGTGCGATTTGCATCTCAGAGATACTTAAATAACAGTTGCTGGAAAAAAATGCGAGTTTCTGCATTTTGTGACCTACCGCTTGATATATTTTTGCAAGAGTAATAACGCTTGTAAAAAATCTGTTTACAAGATTTCATGCCAAAACTTTACAAGTGTTAAGTCCCTAATTGAAGCTACTAGAATAGGCCCCATAGAGACACCTGTGCACAACATGGAGCACACCTGAGATACTGAATATCTCTCTCTCTCTCTTTCTTTCCACCAGCAAGACCCCAATTTCAGGATTCGGATGGATGTAACACCACTTTTATCCCACACCAAACTAATGCATTGTTAAACCCACCCGGTAACTATAATGGAGCTCTGTGGATAGGCCTTGTTTGAAGGAACACTTCTTTTGCATGTCATTACCACTAACAACCATTATAGTAATGCACGTCTGTTTATGCCTTTAAACAGCACTTAACACTGTGTTAGGGAGTGCTGAAAATACCACTAGCACTTAATAAGGCATTAACTTAAGTTAACGTCTAGTTAAGTCAATAATGAATCTTTGGTGATCTGGGCCTTTGTGTTTGCCTCATTCATGGTGTGTCTTGGCGCAGTAATGTGGCAGAATACACAGGGCACAAAGTAAAGAGGAGCAAAACTTCACTAAAACAAGAGAACAGATACATTGCTCAGAAAGTGTTGAATTTCTGGCATTACCATCACCAGTAATTCTTTGATGATATTGGATATGTATTTAGAAGAATAATGTAAATGAATTAATTTTGTCTGTGATCTCAAATAAATTAAAGTAACAATTTAATTTACAGTTGTACTTATAAAGTACTGAAATTGTCAATTATAGTTAAATGACTCATGCTTAATTATCATTCATTACCATCTCTCCTATAACTCTGCCATCTCATTTGTTATCGTAAGCCGACTGTAGATATTATAATTTGTGAAAGGATCAAAAGGTGAAGGTGAACGCAACATAGTAGTTGTTGAACCATAAATAACTGCTCTCATGTACCATAACTCAGACTCATAATTCAATTATGTTCTACTTTATCATAACATCAACAATGATATCATTAATAGTATTGCAGAACCTCATTCACAATTTTGGGATATTATTATATAATTTTAGCAGAATACTGATGAAACAGAAAAGAAAACAATTTTAGCACAGTACATCTATATTAAACACATCATTTTTCTTTTTACTATTTCACTAAACATAACATCTAGTCTATTGGAACCTTTAGCACATTTTTTGCTGCATTTGTTCCTTAATTAAGTGATACTGTAATCCCCGAAGAACAGGGCATTACTGGCCAATTACTGGAAGAGTTGAAGGCCTGAGGCGATGCCGAGGGACTTTAACGCAGCCAGGGCATTATTGGCCAGTAATACCCTGTTCTGACGGATTATTACTATTATAGGCTAAATGTAGGCTTATTTTTTTAAATTTTTTATATTATTTATAAAAGAAGATGGACACTTTTATAGTCATATTGATTTTTATCAGTATGATTGTCTATATTATTTTGCTTCTACTGCAAGTTTAATAAAAGGAAATTGTAGATACACACAGCCCCCCACTATCCACACACACACACACACACACACACACACACACACACACACACACACACACACACACACACACACACACACTGCAACCGCTATACACAAACACACTCTGCAGTCCCCCCTACACACTCTGCAGCCCCCCTGCTCTACACCCACAAAACACACTGCAGCCCTCCTCCACCCTCTACATCCACACATACTGCAGCCCCCTGTAAACCCACAAACTGCAGACACACACACATAACAAAACACACTCTGCAGCCCTCCTCCACACCCAACACCCATGGACACACACACACACACACACACACAAAACACACACATCAACAAAACAGACTGCTGCCTCCATCTACATCCACAAAACACACACCAGCAGGCACCCTCTATACCCACTGCAGCCCCCTGTAATCCCACACACTGCAGACACACACACAAAACACTCTGCACCCCTACTCCACCCACAAAACATTCACTGAAGACACATACACTGCAGTCCCCCTCTACATCCACAAAACACACACCAACAATAAACAGAGAATAGACAAAAAAAATGAGATATGTCTCAACTTATACATTTATACTTGAATCTAAGTTTGAATTTATACTTGTATACAGTATGTTACGTTTTCTTATTTCTTGCATTAATGGCTTAACCTACACATTTTTTGTTCTTTGTTTTATATCCAGTTATGTTCATATGACATACTTTTTAACTTTCAGATTATTTTGGTTGAGACTATACATTGGTTATAGTTTATACTGTGTTTATTTCTCCCAAGATATCTCAATATAAACGTTATTTAAAATGTTTATGATGTCATAAGGACTTCAACCGGAGGTTTCGCTACCCCGTCCTACCCCTGGTAGCATTTGCTTTCCCCTTCATGGGGAATACCAAGGGTTGAGCACTGGACTGACGTCACATCTGGTTTTGTTTCCTATATAGTTTCCTTACAGACAAAGTGACTCTTTGATAATGCCTGATAACGAGTGAAGCGCATCAGAGTGCATTTGTGGGGTTAGCCCTCTATTTTACTTGCCTACCTATGGCCAAATAAATAATTTTTTAATATTCAAAGCAACCCAGAATTATTCTTTTTCACCGAGCTGTGCATCGCCTATACCTCTCCCCCACGTGACTTCATTTCTGGTCTACGATTCATGGCAGGGAGCACGCTGATCCGGATGCTGCACGAGGAGGCTGTAAGTGGCTTATGACAAACTTGTATGTATCTTTTATCCCAGGAGGCTTAGCTTTATATGTGGTACAATGGGTAGGGGTCCAGAGCCTGTCATTTGACTTCCGATGGTCATACCCCCTTCTTACGTATTCCACTACGCTACCTCTCATTACATAGGGTCCAAGTAGATTGACTTGGTTATTGCAAATAGAAACAGCCTCACTGCAACCGGAAAAAAGGGAATTGTATATAATGAAATGTGATTGATATATATCCATTCCACAAACTCTGCAGCACTTGTCATTTGGGGTTCATTACCCTGATTTCCTTGGCAAAAGAGCAAAATGGGGTCACAAGCAATAGTCGAGGCAGGCAGCAAAGGTGCAAAGTCTGGGTTACTGGCTGCAAACAAGTCAGGGAGAAGATCCACAGGAACACCGGAGTCAGAAAGGAACAAACAGGAACTATGCTCTTGCAAGATCCTGGGGTAAGTCCTGCCTTTTTATAGGCAGGACGCCAGTGACCTCAAAGTGGGCAGAAGTGAGTATGGGAATAAGATTGACGTCATGGCTTCAGTGTCGGCGCTGATGGCGCTGAAGTCTCATACACCACCCATGATGCCCTAAAGGTCCCAACCCCTGTGTGTAGTGAGTTCCTCCTTCACATCTAATGCCATTAACATCTTCTTATTTACACCTCAATGTTCTCACTTAAAATAATTTTTCATAATGTAAAAGGGTTCAATAGTCCTGCTAAACGCAGAATGGTCCTTTCCAATTACAAAAGACAAGCGGAATATATCATTTTCCTGCAGGAGATTCACTTTAGCTCAAGATCAATACTCTGTATCTTCTGCGCAAGTTAAGAAAAGTGGAGTTGCCGTTCTGATAAATAATAACACTCTATTCATATCCACACAGGTCGATAAAGACAAAGAGGGTAGATTTATGTTCCCAGTAGGTGCTCTCTGAGGGTTCCAGATCACCTTGGCAAACATGTATGCCCCAAATACCTCCAGCGCCTCATTCTTCAATAGGTCCTTGGACAAATGACAAAATATCAGAAAAGGACCTCTCATTCTTGGTGTGTAAGGGTTCCATTCCAGGCTTTGGCTGGAACCCGCCCTTTCCTGGCTGCTGTGGACGTTTTGATTACTGGCAGCCTGCTATATTGGCTGAACCTGTCCAAGGGCTTCCTGTCCCTGTCTGAGCATTGTATATGTTTCCCTTTGTTCATGGCCACCCTGGGCTCTAGTTCCTGAGCCTTTCTTGTTCGCGAGCCTTCCCTGTGTGCCTGTCCACCTTGGGTTCTAGTAGCTGAGCCTTCCCTGTTCGTGAGCCTTCCCTGTTCCTGTTGCTGAGCCTTCCTTGTTCGTGAGCCATCCCTGTGGCTTCCCTGTTCCAGAAGTTTACCTGTTGCTGCGGCAAGCCTGTTCATTTGGAATTCCTGTTGCTGACCCTGGACCGTGACCCCAATCTCGCTACCTTCCACCTGCCCTGACCTTTTGCCTGTCGCCTGGATTCTGCAACACTGTCACCTGCCCTGACCCCTTGCATGCTTGCCGACCATGGATACTCTAACAGGACTCTGGTCAGTTAATTGGAATCCCTACCTCAGCCCTACGGGTCCGCTTCCTGACTGGTGATGAGCACTGTCACATGGAGGCGACGTTAACATGGTTCATTCCCCTCCCTAGGATGGAGGGGGGAGGGGAATGAAACAGATAATGAACTAAATGGAATAGATGAGGATACGAGTTGGTATGGAGGTAGAATTGTGGCAAGTGCAAGTTTGACAAGCAGTGAGACACCCATAGTAAATACAGATAATACTAGAAAACTTCTAAAGACTAAACAAAGTGGGAGCAGAAAGGAAGTAGCAGATAAGATAATAGTACAGGCTGAAAAAAAACTTAAATGCACGCTTGCTAATGCAAGAAGCCTGACAGATAAAATGGGGGAGCTTGAATTAATAGCTGCAAGGGAGCATTATGATATCATACGCATTACTGAAACATGGTGGGATGAAACTCATGACTGTACAGTTAATTTAGAGGGTTATTCTCTTTTTCGGAAGGATCGAACAAATAGAAGGGGAGGTGGAGTATGTTTATATGTTAAACCGTATCTAAAACCTATTATAAGGGATGATGTCTATGAAGGGAAGGATGAAAATGTAGAGACTTTGTGGATAGAAATTAGCAGTGGAGGTAAAAGTATAAAGAAAATGTTTGTGGGAATATGCTATAAACCACCAAATATCTGTGAGATTGAGGAAGCTAAAATACTTTTGCAAATTCAGAAGGCATCAAAACTGGGTCATGTTTGCATAATGGGGGATTTTAATTATCCAGACATAGACTGGGGCAATGAGATTAGCATTACAACAAAAGGGAACAGGTTTTTGGGGGTGCTTAAAGACAATTATATGACCCAAATTATTGAGGAACCAACCAGGAGAGGGGCAGTTCTGAATTTGGTCACATCAAACAATGTAGAAGTAATAACAAATATTCAAGTCCCTTTGGGTAACAGTGATCATAACATTGTCTCATTTTAAATAAATTATCAAAAAACAGATTACTTGGGTTCAACAAAGACCTTCAACTTTGGAAAGGCAGATTTTAATAAACTGAGATCTAATCTAGTAGTAATACAATGGGATGATGTTTTTGTAGGGAAAAATATAGAAGATAAATGGGCAGTCTTTAAAACATTGTTAGAAAAGCACACTTATCAGTGTATACCCTTGGGTAATAAGTATAAAATAAATAAGTCTAAACCAATGTGGCTAAATAAACAGGTAGAGGAGGAAATGGACAAGAAGAGGAAGGCGTTTAGATTCTTTAAGTCAGAAGGGACAGAGACATCGTACCAGAATTATAAGGAATGTAACAAAAATTGCAAAAGGGCAATCAAATTAGCAAAAATGGATAATGAAAAAAGGATTGCAATAGAAATTAAGGTCAACCCTAAAAAATTATTTAAGTACCTTAATAACAAAAAAATGAGAAAAGAAAATATAGGACCCTTTCAGTGTGAGATGGGTAGGCAGATTATTGGAGATAAAGAAAAAGCTCAGGTATTAAACAAATTATTTGCCTCTGTGTTTACCAGGGAAGAATCAAGTTCAATAGTAGTGCCGCAGGAGGAAGCCACAACCTCCATATTAATGAACAATTGGTTAACTGAGGAAGAAGTTCATAAGCGACTTGAAAAAAATAAAGTTAATAAGGCACCTGGCCCCAATGGCATACATCCAAGAGTTCTCAAGGAGTTAAGCTTAGTAATAGCAAAACCATTATATTTAATATTCAAGGACTCCATTTCTCAGGCTCAGTACCACAAGATTGGCGTAAAGCAGATGTGGTGCCTATATTTAAAAAGGGAGCTAGATCACAACCGTGAAATTACAGACCTGTAAGCCTGACTTCAATAGTAGGGAAACTACTTGAAGGTTTAATACGGGATAATATTCAGGAATACCTAATGGAAAACAAAATTATTAGTAATAGTCAGCATGGATTTATGAAGGATAGATCTTGCCAAACTAACCATATTTGTTTCTTTGAGGAGGTAAGTAGGAATCTAGACCAGGGTAATGCCGTTGATGTGGTCTATTTAGATTTTGCAAAGGCTTTTGATACGGTTTCACATAAGAGGTTGGTGTACAAAATAAAGAAAGTTGGACTCAGTAATAATATATGTACCTGGATTGAAAACTGGTTAAAGGACAGACAACAGAGGGTTGTCATAAATGGAACTTTTTCAGGTTGGGCTAAAGTCGTGAATGGAGTACCTCAGGGATCGGTACTGGGACCCCTGCTTTTTAACTTGTTTATTAATGACCTTGATGTTGGGATCGAGAGCAAAGTCTCCATCTTTGCTGATGATACTAAATTGTGTAAGGTAATAGAATCAGAGCAGGATGTAATTTCTCTTCAGAAGGACTTGGAGAGACTGGAAACGTGGGCAGGTAAATGACAGATGAGGTTTAATACAGATAAATGTAAGGTTATGCATTTGGGATACAAGAATAAAAAGGCGACTTACAAATTAAATGGAGATATATTGGGGGAATCCTTGATGGAGAAGGATTTAGGAGTGCTTGTAGACAGCAAGCTTAGCAATAATGCCCAATGTCATGCAGTAGCTGCAAAGTCAAACAAGATCTTATCTTGCATCAAACGGGCAATAGATGGAAGGGAAGTAAACACAATTATGCCCCTTTACAAAGCATTAGTAAGACCACACCTTGAATATGGAGTACAATTTTGGGCACCAATCCTACGAAAAGACATTATGGAACTAGAGAGAGTGCAGAGAAGAGCCACCAAATTAATAAAGGGGATGGACAATCTAACTTATGAGGAGAGGCTAGCTAAATTAGATTTATTTACATTAGAAAAGTGGCGTCTAAGAGAGGATATGATAACTATATACAAATATATTCAGGGACAATACAAGGAGCTTTCAAAAGAACTATTCATCCCACGGGCAGTACAAAGGACTCGGGGCCATCCCTTAAGGTTGGAGGAAAGGAAATTTCACCAGCAACAAAGGAAAGGGTTCTTTACAGTAAGGGCAGATAAAATGTGGAATTCATTACCCATGGAGACTGTGATGGCAGATACAATAGATTTGTTCAAAAAAAGGTTGGACATCTTTTTAGATGGGAAAGGTATACAGGGATATACCAAATAAGTATACATTGGAAGGATGTTGATCCAGGGATTATTCCGATTGCCAATTCTTGGAGTCAGGAAGGAATTAATTTGTCCCCTTAATGGGGTTTTTTGTTTGCCTTCCTCTGGATCAATAAGTATAGATATAGGATAAAGTATCTGTTGTCTAAATTTAGCATATGTTGAACTTGATGGACGGAAGTCTTTTTTCAACCTCATCTACTATGTAACTATGTAACTAACATGGACAGCTCTAGATGCCCCCTGATGGCGCACCACCAGGGATGTGAAATTCTTAAAATCCCTGCTGTGCAATTTACAGGTGGTGGACATTGGATAGATTGCCACCCCATGGTGATAGACTTTACTTTCTTCTCCAACCCCCATAAATCTTACTCACGCATACTTTAGATATACTCAAAATAGAAACATTCTTTGTCTCAAAGGTCTCCGCTGTGGATACTCATAATATCACATGGTCAGACCACGCGATGGTGAATGTCTCTCTACATAATGTAGCACACTTGATTATGCCCCGGCAGTAGAGATTGAACGATTCAATGTCTGTATACCTGAGGTCCCAGTTAAAAGAGACGTTTTTCTTTAATACCAACAGTACACTCGATATATCACAAGTTACGGTATGGGAAGCAAACAAAACTAACATGTCAGGGCAAATTATTAGAAAAAAATCCAGATTGAAGAAAGTCCAGGAACTCTCCCATTAGCTAGTGTGCCTAGAAATAGTCCACAAGCAGAACCTCTCTAAAACCATCCTGACCAAAATCATAAGAGTAAGAGGGAAATTAAACCTAACACTCTCAAATCAGACAGAACAGGCCAGGAAGTGGACCTTTCAAAAAATATTCAAAAACAGCAACAAGACCAATATTATGCTGGTCAGAAAACTCAGACAGGCCACCAGGGCCAAACAAATTTAGGTTTTCCGTCGGGGGAATAGGGAGCTGACCCACAACTCACTTAAAATCCTAGAGGAATTTAAAAACTTTTACCAAAATCTATATAGGGAATCTTGTTCGGTCACTGGGGGGGGGGGTGTAAAGCGTAGCTCACCACAAACGAAGCGCAACAGCGGTGCTGAGGTAGGGAATTGAGTAACGCCAACCCACGGGCGTGCCTAGAATTTAGATTGGTCATGCAAGCCAGGTCAGGAGTATAGACGTGAAAATAGTAGAGGGCACTTGCCAGGTCAGGATTGGAGAGTAGCGGATCGTCGGGGTATGTAGCCAAGTTCAGGGTTGGAGAGTATCGGATTGTCGGGGTACGTAGCCAGGTGTAGGATTGGAGACTGGAGAAAGGTAGGTGCAATTCTGGATCAGGAGAGGAGGGGTACGGAGTCCAAGGTACGTAGCGGTGTCAGGCAGCAGCAGGATCAACAGGCAAGGCAAGACAGGAGAATACAGGAACAAGATGCAGCAAGATACAGCGTCACACAAAACTATGCTCAGCAATGAGAGTCTGGAGCAAGAGGGTATATATAGGGAGATCCTCCAATGAAAAGCCAGGGCGGTATCAGGAAACTGAATCCTATAGGCTGCTAGCGCACACAGGTGTGCCCTATGATGCAGCCTGATCAGGCATGGAGGCGGGACCGAGCACGACAACCTGTGCGCGTCACTAAGATCAGGGGGCGGAGCCTGGAGCACAAGTCACTCCCACGCCAGTCCTGTCCGTCACCAGGGAAGGGTTGGAGACTGGGGCGTGAGTCAGAGGGGAGGCTGGATGAACGCACTCACCGCGCGCCGGAGATGGAGCGATATAGCTCCTATGGTCTGTATAAACCTGAATAGGACATCAGATGGGATAAATCAATTTACTAAAACATAAAGCATGGTGAATAAATATCACCAACCTAATGCATTGAAAGCACAAAGATGTGCCAGAGCTAAAATATGGCAGAAAATATAGATGGCTACAGTACATACAGTAAAGCAATGTAGCTCAAAACATGTGTACACATGCTTTATGTTTTAGTAAATTGATTTATCCCGTCTGATGTCCTATTCAGGTATATACAGACCATAGGAGCTATATTGGACTACGAGCTAATTTGCTTTATGGACAGTAATCATGATTTGATTAGGCAGGGATCCTATATGGAATATGATGAGCTACGTTCTCACTATTGCGTTGTTTATATTATTAGGAGCTTGAGAGGTAGTGGTTCTTAGGGACAACTTGGATCTATATACCTGATCCCTCTCTTTATACTATTTTTAATACTTAATAAAAGATTCTTATTCACCATTATCATTACACATTCTTAAACAGTGAGTACCTTCCGTAAGGTACTTGTTCTCTTCTATTGCTTTCAGCGTAGATCAAATCCAGGAATCAGGGCCAGTATGTGTTGTACACTTGTTCACTCCTTTTGAACTCCTTTTTATACTCCAACACTACACGCTACTTCAAACATGGCTGCAATACAGCAAGGCTGCTGTGCGCTTAGTTATACAGTATAGCTCTAAAATGTCACCTACACACGCGGCCGGCTTGAAGCTAATGCGGCTGCCCCCACAGTTTAAAAACAGCTGCGGGCGGCGCGCGCTTATCTTCGGCCGTTTTTCCCGTGCCTCGGGCGCTTTCAATAGCCATTAGCGCTTATCTATTGAAGCGGCCGCCGTGCGGGAAACTCCATTTTTAAACGGAGAACAGACCCGCGGCTAGGCCGCTATGCACCCGGCAAGCTTTACAATAAAGCTTGCCGGGACAGTAACTGAATTAAGTTCAGCCCAGAAAACTTAATTAGCACATGTGAGGCACATTAAAACAGATGGGTTTTTTAAAACAGGGTGTTGTCCTACCTAAGCGTCAAAGCTAAATTTAATTAAGACACACATCAAGGGGTGATTGGAGACAGACAATATTTCCAGGCTTCTCAATTAGGACAACACCTTCTATGATCTCAGAATGAGGTTCTAGATTCTGGGTGGGAATAGAATACGCAGAGTGTCCCCACTGATATTATTTCACTATTGTGGCTATCCAGATCCAATAGGCCCTCATGCACCAATTCCCACAGGGTGATAAGACACTCTCTGTGTATCTGGGATAGATTGAAGATCCCATTCCAACTTTTATCCAAAAGCTCAGATATGATTCTGCTGTTCAATAATGGCGACTTCACACCTAGTTTGTCAGATTGGGCATTCACTGCTTGGAAAAACGTGGGGGTCACCAGGTCCTGTATAACATTTCCAGCACAATGATAAAACAATTCCTAGACCTACGAAAGCATTCTGAAAATTTTAGATATCTGCATATTAAGCCTTTTATCATGCGTCCACGCCGCTAGCTAATTGGCAACCATGACATACTTTGAGCTCCTTTATTATTCCCGCTTTCTGGAAAGGGAAAAAAATGCACACAATGCGCACCGGAGATTAAAATATTGTAAATTACTTATTAATAAAACAAGAAATAACCGAGGGGATCCAACCCCACCTCAGTACATATGAGCCATAGATCCGGGTTGAGTTACAATGAACAGAAACCACATAAATAATAAAATATATCTAATAAAACTAAATCTATAAATAACATAACAGAAAATATATAAAAAAAAGGAAGACAATGTTCAATAAAACGGGATATATGTATCCGGAATATGGCTAAAAATAATAGCTGAACAACTGCCTGAGGCTGACAGGGGGAGATGGAGACTTACACTGAAGCCCAGAGCGGGTTCCGCGGTGAACGTTAAGGGTCCAGACCACGCCACCGCAGAGATGTTG